>NW_027315823.1:6779234-7521734 GCF_026437365.1 Eucyclogobius newberryi
GTGGGGGGTGCTCTGGGAGTACGGGGTCCGGGGCCCTTTGCTCAGGGCTGTCCGGTCCCTGTATGACCGGAGCAGGAGCTGTAAGTCAGACCTGTTCCCAGTGCATGTGGGACTCCTCAGGGATGCTCTTTGTCACCGGTTCTGTTCATAGTTTTTATGGACAGAATTTCCAGGCGCAGTCAAGTGTCGGAGGGTGTGTTCTGGGGTCGGACGGCGTGTTCTGGGGTCGGATGGTGTGTTCTGGGGTCGGAGGGTGTGTTCTGGGGTCGGACGGCGTGTTCTGGGGTCGGATGGTGTGTTCTGGGGTCGGAGGGTGTGTTCTGGGGTCGGACGGTGCGGTCAGGGGTCGGAAGGTGTGTTCTGGCGTCGGACGGTGCGGTCAGGGGTCGGAGGGTGTGTTCTGGGGTCGGACGGAGTGTTCTGGGGTCGAAGGGTGCAGTCAAGGATCGGAGGGTGCGGTCAAGGGTCTGAGGGTGTGTTCTGGGGTTGGAGGGTGCGGTCAGGGGTCGGAGAGTGTGTTCTTGGGTCAGAGGGTGTGTTCTGGGATCGGAGAGTGTCCGGTTGGTCAGGAGAAATTTGTCTTGTTACTTTCACATTTTTCTGCAGGTCATTTGTCCCGCTTGAGCCTCGCGTGTCCCACTTCATTCTCTCGTCCTGCTTTTGCTCCACCATCTGCTCTGTTTGCGTTCACAAATCAAATTAATCGCGCCAGAGTTCGATTCAATCAGACCGACCTTTCCAACCGGACTAGAGTTTGGATCAGAGTTGGATTACGTGAAATAAACTGTTAAACTTGCCTTTGTCTCGTGTGACTCTGCTTTGGGTTCAGCCGGTAAACATCACATTATTGCATGAAAAATGGTAAAGAATGGTAAAGAATATTTACCATCAGCTGACGAACCCTGAAGTGCGAAATATGCTGTGTTTGTTCATCCCTTAACAATCCCACGTGTCCTTCTGTTAACAGAGGTTTCTTTTCAGATGCCAGGAATAACACGAGCCCCCCCCCCAGCAACCGTCCATACTCTTTCAGTGAATCTACAAAATAAAACCAGTCCGGCCTCAGCCTTATGAATAGGTCAGTGGTCTGTCAGTGCGATCACACAGAAGACTTCAAAAACACGGAGCGTAAACACGAGACGGGGGGAGAAAATAATCCGTGGTGACGCGAGTGGCTCGGAGCGGCGTGAACAGGTCCGTGTGGGTGTGGCGGGACGACTCGGGGGACGGCGGGACAACTCGGGGCTTCCTTACGCCTGAACCGGGGACGAGGATGTCACAATAATTAAATAGACACGTGTTGCAGGGGCTCAAAGGGGTCTGTGGGGGATTTGAACGGGAAAGAATCATTCAAATCTGAACATAATAGTGCATAATAGAGCTCCAGAATCCTTCGTGTTCGTACGAGCGAGCAGAGCGAGCACGGAGAGACATTCGGTAAAAGACGGCGAGCAGACAGAAGAGCCGCGGAACAGCCAGATGATCTCATTACTGGTAAATATGATCACATCCCAATAAACGCTAAATTTAGCTTAGTTCATTGGTTTAAAACAGGTTTTCATGTTTTTCACATGAATACAGTTTGGTGGGATTGTACTTTCTTTAAAAAAAATACAGGTGTTCTCTAGTGGTATTTGACAAATCGTACAGGGTGATGTATATATGGCCCTTGTTTACAGTGTGGTTGCTCGGTAACCGTTGTGGAATTACCTATGGCACATTTGCTGCTCGTGTTCAGGAAGTAACGTTATAAATGTCATTAAAATGGTCGAATAATTACAGTACAATCTTTAATATAAACATGTTCACCGCCTTTCAGAGAAATGTGTCCGTCTATTTATTTAATTCATTTAAATATATTTATTTTATTTTGTTTTCAAGTTTTTCATTTTAAAGACATGCAAAAAACAACAACTAGGAACATGACCGACGAGCAAACGAAAATAGCAATAATACAAATAATGAAAAACTAAAAATGGCACAATATGATTAAATATAAAATGTGTCCGTCTAAAGCATCAAAAAACGAAAAAAGCAAAGAATAAAACATTGACAGTCTTTGAATTGCCTGTTATTGCACATTTAGCTTGACAGACGTGTTTTTAATGACATTGCTTAGCATTGGAAAGTAGTTATTTATTACAATTATAGACTTTTGGATATTGTTTGGTCCAAGCAGCTGCGTCTGATGCTCTTCTTTATAAAATAACACTATTTTAGATAGTATTATTTGGATTTACACATAATATAATACATATCGATACAAAAACAGGTTTAGTGTTGTATACATATTTTAAACGTGTCCTTCAATAATAAGAATATAGACCAGTATTGGTATCTGTAAAATTAAACTGGGAACTAATCCTGGTCTGGGTCTGGGCTCAAACACAAACGCCCCCTTAGTCCCAGGTTTAGTCCTCAATAACTTTCATTTTTAAACAAAGTTTAGTTTAATTAATTAATTAACACGTTAATAATTAAAAAGAGCGGACCGCCTCCTCAGAATATCACTGCATTTGCCATTATCATCCTCTAAGTACAAAATAAAGTCATGTTTGCACCAAGGTTTGGGTTCTTACCACTGCATTTCAATCAAATCAATCAAAATTTATTCGCAACAACCAAAACAAAGTGCTTAAGTGCTTTAAAGGATGTGGAAAAAAAGGGTAAATCCGATTCAAAGCATTTAAAAAACCACAATAACAATGTCATTATGTGTTTATTAAACGTCTTTAGTTTAGTTAGTTTTACACAGACACAAAGCGGTGGGCGTCCGTAACTCCGGGGCAGCGTCCCAAAGTCGGCCGCTGGACAGGATTTGTTTTCCTCTGTTTGGGTAAAAGACAAACCGTTCTAGAAAGTACGAGCGAAGGGTTTTAAACGCAGAGTCCATCACCGTGTGGTACATGAGCCACAGCCAGGGACAAACAGAGACTACAGCGCCCTCTGCTCAGAAGGTGATCGGCTGCAGACTTCCATCTCTGCAGGACCTGTACGTCTCCAGAATGTACAGGTCAGATCACAGCCGACCCTTTGAGCCACTCCCCTCAGGCAGGAGGCCACTCCCCTCAGGCAGGAGGCCACTCCCCTCAGGCAGGAGGCCCCTCCCCTCAGGCAGGAGGCCACTCCCCTCAGGCAGGAGGCCCCTCCCCTCAGACAGGAGGCCACTCCCCTCAGACAGGAGGCCACTCCCCTCAGGCAGGAGGCCACTCCCCTCAGGCAGGAGGCCACTCCCCTCAGGCAGGAGGCCACTCCCCTCAGACAGGATAGCTTATTGTTATTCTTATCCCATAGTAGACTTAAATTGTTCCTCTTTTGACCTATTCAAGACAAGTTCCTATGTTTGTGTATTCTTTCATTGACAATGGCAATTCTGATTCTGATTCTGAGAAGAACGAGCTCCGGTTCCTCCTGCCTCGTCTTCACCTCAGATCCCCCGCCACCTCCCCCCGCCGCCTCCCCCGCTCTTCTTCACGAGGCGCGCGAGCCTCTATTCTCGGCGCCGTCCGGGATTTCTCGGCGCTCTCTCATTGTGGGTAATTACGGTCTTGACGAGCGCGGCGAGAGGAAGCCTGTCTGCGGCGGAGGAGCTTAATCAGGAGGAAGGAGACACATTAAATACATCTCCGCCACAAACGCCGCCGTCTGTCAGTTTTTCTCTCTGACATTTTTTTGTTTTATTGTTTGTTTCCGTTGACAACATTTTCTTTTAAACTTCAAAAGGCGGGTGTGCGACTGAGCGCCCTCCGCGACGCGCCCTATCAACTCTGACGCGCGCCACGGAGAATTACAAACATGATTTTAGATAATTAGTTATTCGTCACAACACTGTCTTTCCCTGCGACAGCTCGATTTAATATTTCAGTTATTCAACAGAAGATGTTTTGATTGTGAAAAGTTTATTTCAGAAACAAATATTTGAAACTTTGGAATACAATATTTTCCGGACTATGAGTAGTTTTTTTTCATAGTTTTGGCCGGGGTTCGACTTATGCTTGTATTTATACTTATATACTTATACTACAACTTATATTTGATATTATTTGTTATTTTCACACTTGCAACCGCATTTCATACTCCAGTGCAACTAATATATATATAATGTATTTTTCTTCTCTTTTATGCATTCTTTGACTGGTGCGACTTATAGTCCAGAAATACGGTATTTTAGTTTAAATTCCTGTTTGCGACTGCGTTTGAGTAAATACAGAGAGAATACTAACAGCAGGGGTGTGTCAAAATATTGAAATATCACTATATCGTGATACTGAATTCGGTGATACAGTATCGATATCGCGGGCTGCCGTATCGATATTATCGCTGCGAGTCATTTTCGGTAATTTCCCGAAGGATTTTGCCGCCGCGCTTCACTTCTGTCGCTCGTTTAAAGAAAGGAAACGTGTTCTCAGCGATTGAAAAGGGCGTGTTTCATTTTGAGTTTGTGCCGGGCACGGTTTGACAAAGAAAAATGTTATGTCAGAATGTGTCGGGGTCTTTAAAACATAGCGATGTATCGTAGAATAATAGTCAGCGATATATCGTAATCGCGTGTATTGCAAAATCGTGATATGGTGTTTGTTTTTTTTACCTCGTTTTAAAGCGTAGACTATAGAATACAACAAAAGTATCCAATTTACAGACATTTGAATGCTCTAATATGTATCCGTGCAGTAGTTTGTTTGTGTTTCATAGATTAGGCTGAGCACATCTTTAACGTTGTGAATTCACATCGATAGTTTATCAAAAAGAGTGTTGTGCAAACGCCATTAAAGCGAAGAGGCCAAATAACAGTTAATGTCGCCTTAATAAACCCAATTTGAAACTAACAGAGCCTGACGCACTTTTTATAATCAGCTGCTAAAGTATATAAATATATCGGCAGTTTTATCGGCTCCTCCATCGGCTCCTCCACCGGGTCCTCCATCGGGTCCTTTAACGCTCTTACACATCGGCCCCCAGAATCCATATGGCTCGGGCCCTTTTGTGTCGTCGCCTTCTTCAGACCCGTAGCTTTCCCAGAAGTCTTTTGTGTTCAGATCCGTTTCCACGTTTGACCTTCTACACGCGCAAGCCGTGACAAAAGGAGGACGGGAGCGTCGATGAGGTTAAACGACCGCAAGGGACGAGGAGACAAAGCCCGAGCCGTGGTACAATCTAAGGAGTGTGTACAGTATGTGTATAGTATGTGTGTAGTATGTGTATAGTACGTGTATAGTACATGTACACCGGACTGAACGTGCTTTAGAAAGTGCTGTGTGTCAATCCAATAATCGACATTTTGCACAATAACCTATATCGGATATCAATACTTAATAAAGCTCTGGGTCACAAGGTTTATTACAAAACATATGCAGTTGACATTCAACATAATAAAAATTGTTATTATACATTATTATACTTTACTGCTGCCTATCTTCCTTCACTCAGAACATAGTGGAGACTCAAATGAACAAAAGGAACACGTGTATTGTGAAGTAAAACGGTTAAACAGGGCAGTTTAAAGGGGAAAAATGATGCATTATTTCTATTGTTATAAACATTATGATGCATTATTTCTATTGTTTTCAGCCTTGAGTATCTTTAGTTCGACAACCATAAAAATAAATAAATATGTATTTTATAACAACATGTGTAATTCCCCCTTGCAGCCAGTGGATGGCGCCACCACTCAACAGTTTAAAGGCGTAATGGAGGATTTTTCGGCGATTTGAGAACACAGGTGGAAGTGCACATGCGCACTCCCCCGTGTGGACTGATACAACAAACACGTGCGTTTGTTTATTAGCGCGACGGATCGCATCTCTCGTCTCCCGTAGATTTCCATCTTCTTCTGAGTCAGCTCGAACTGTCTTTCTCCGTCTCCATTTTGTCCCGTACACTGAGGGAACTATATTATGATAGATCAATGCGCTTAGACACGCGGAAACATGTTGCTCTCATGGGGACGAGCTGCACGCGGCTGCAGGTGAGCGGTAGGTGCGTTTTATGATTGATACGTGGCAGGACTAATCGCAGTCCACGCCACGAGGAAATGAGACTCAGATTTGGGCCAAAAAAATCGTCCATTCAACCTTTAAGATGCACATTTCATAAAAGGCATTAGTTTACTTCCTGGTCTCAGCACACAGTTGTTCTGATCGTGGAGGAGACGTCAGTTATTTAAGAAACGTCTGTTATGGAGGAGATGTCAGTTATGGAGGAGACGTCAGTTATGGAGGAAACGTCAGTTATGGAAGAGACGTCGGTTATGGAGGAAACGTCAGTTATGGAGGAGACGTCAGTTATGGAGGAAACGTCAGTTATGGAGGAGACGTCGGTTATGGAGGAAACGTCAGTTATGGAAGAGACGTCAGTTATGGAGGAAACGTCGGTTATGGAGGAAACGTCAGTTATGGAAGAGACGTCAGTTATGGAGGAAACGTCAGTTATGGAGGAGACGTCAGTTATGGAGGAGACGTCGGTTATGGAGGAAACGTCAGTTATGGAGGAAACGTCAGTTATGGAGGAGACGTCAGTTATGGAGGAGACGTCAGTTATGGAGGAGACGTCGGTTATGGAGGAAACGTCAGTTATGGAGGAAACGTCAGTTATGTAGGAAACGTCAGTTATGGAGGAGACGTCGGTTATGGAGGAGACGTCAGTTATGGAGGAGACGTCGGTTATGGAGGAAACGTCAGTTATGGAGGAAATGTCAGTTATGGAGGAGACGTCAGTTATGGAAGAAACGTCAGTTATGGAGGAGACGTCAGTTATGGAGGAGACGTCGGTTATGGAGGAAACGTCAGTTATGGAGGAAACGTCAGTTATGGAGGAGACGTCAGTTATGGAGGAGACGTCAGTTATGGAGGAAACGTCAGTTATGGAGGAGACGTCGGTTATGGAGGAGAAGTCAGTTATGGAGGAGACGTCGGTTATGGAAGAGACGTCAGTTATGGAGGAAACGTCAGTTATGGAGGAGACGTCGGTTATGGAAGAGACGTCAGTTATGGAGGAAACGTCAGTTATGGAGGAGACGTCGGTTATGGAAGAGACGTCAGTTATGTAGGAGACGTCAGTTATGGAGGAGACCTCGGTTATGGAGGAAACGTCAGTTATGGAAGAGACGTCAGTTATGGAGGAAACGTCAGTTATGTAGGAGACGTCAGTTATGGAGGAGACGTCGGTTATGGAGGAAACGTCAGTTATGGAATAGACGTCAGTTATGGAGGAAACGTCAGTTATGTAGGAAACGTCAGTTATGGAGGAGACGTCGGTTATGAAGGAGACGTCGGTTATGGAGGAAACGTCAGTTATGTAGGAGACGTCAGTTATGGAGGAGACGTCGGTTATGGAGGAAACGTCAGTTATGGAAGAGACGTCAGTTATGGAGGAAACGTCAGTTATGTAGGAAACGTCAGTTATGGAGGAGACGTCGGTTATGGAGGAAACGTCAGTTATGGAAGAGACGTCAGTTATGGAGGAAACGTCAGTTATGGAAGAGACGTCAGTTATGGAGGAAACGTCAGTTATGTAGGAGACGTCAGTTATGGAGGAGACGTCGGTTATGGAGGAAACGTCAGTTATGGAGGAGACGTCAGTTATGGAGGAAACGTCAGTTATGTAGGAAACGTCAGTTATGGAGGAGACGTCGGTTATGGAGGAGACGTCGGTTATGGAGGAGACGTCGGTTATGGAGGAAACGTCAGTTATGGAGGAAACGTCAGTTATGGAGGAGACGTCGGTTATGGAGGAGACGTCAGTTATGGAGGAAACGTCAGTTATGGAGGAGACGTCGGTTATGGAGGAGACGTCAGTTATGGAGGAGACGTCGGTTATGGAGGAAACGTCAGTTATGGAAGAGACGTCAGTTATGGAGGAGACGTCGGTTATGGAAGAGACGTCAGTTATGGAGGAAACGTCAGTTATGTAGGAAACGTCAGTTATGGAGGAGACGTCAGTTATGGAGGAGACGTCAGTTATGGAGGAGACGTCGGTTATGGAAGAGACGTCAGTTATGGAGGAAACGTCAGTTATGTAGGAAACGTCAGTTATGGAGGAGACGTCAGTTATGGAGGAGACGTCGGTTATGGAAGAGACGTCAGTTATGGAGGAAACGTCAGTTATGTAGGAAACGTCAGTTATGTAGGAAACGTCAGTTATGGAGGAGACGTCGGTTATGGAGGAAACGTCAGTTATGGAGGAAACGTCAGTTATGGAGGAAACGTCAGTTATGGAGGAGACGTCAGTTATGGAGGAGACGTCGGTTATGGAGGAAACGTCAGTTATGGAGGAGACGTCAGTTATGGAGGAGACGTCAGTTATGGAGGAAACGTCAGTTATGGAGGAGACGTCGGTTATGTAGGAAACGTCAGTTATGGAAGAGACGTCAGTTATGGAGGAAACGTCAGTTATGTAGGAAACGTCAGTTATGGAGGAGACGTCAGTTATGGAGGAAACGTCAGTTATGGAGGAGACGTCAGTTATGGAGGAAACGTCGGTGATGGAGGAGACGTCGGTTATGGAGGAAACGTCAGTTATGGAGGAGACATCGGTTATGGAGGAGACGTCGGTTATGGAGGAGACGTCAGTTATGGAAGAGACGTCAGTTATGGAGGAGACGTCAGTTATGGAGGAAACGTCGGTGATGGAGGAGACGTCGGTTATGGAGGAAACGTCAGTTATGGAGGAGACGTCGGTTATGGAGGAGACGTCGGTTATGGAGGAGACGTCAGTTATGGAAGAGACGTCAGTTATGGAGGAGACGTCAGTTATGGAGGAGACGTCAGTTATGGAGGAGACGTCAGTTATGGAGGAGACGTCAGTTACCGTGGAGCTGCAGAGGAGTGTTTTTGTCTGTCCAAAGATGATTTTCTAACCAGGATTCCTCAAACTGGAGCGAATGAAAGTAAATTCTACTCCAGGTGTTTTGATGAGAAACAGTATTAGAAAAGGGTTAAAAAAATCAATTTTTAATATGTTCCCTTTACGTTTTTGAGATGAGCCTAAAACTATTGCTCAGACATGTGCGAGTGAAACAAACTGCAACTCCAGGTTTGTTTTTGATGGTCTTGAGGTAACACCATTCTAACACGAGTCAATTCAGCGTAATATAGGACCTCAGCTCAGACACAGACACAGACACAGAGACAGAGACAGAGACAGAGACAGACACATACATTGACACAGACACAGACACAGAGACAGCTCAGACACAGAGACAGAGACAGACACAGACACAGAGACAGCTCAGACACAGACACAGCTCAGACACAGACACAGCTCAGACACAGCTCAGACACAGCTCAGACACAGACACAGCTCAGACACAGCTCAGACACAGACACAGCTCAGACACAGCTCAGATACAGCTCAGACACAGACACAGACACAGCTCAGATACAGACACAGACACAGACACAGCTCAGACACAGACACAGCTCAGACACAGCTCAGATACAGCTCAGACACAGACACAGACACAGCTCAGACACAGCTCAGACACAGACACAGCTCAGATACAGACACAGACACAGACACAGCTCAGACACAGACACAGCTCAGACACAGCTCAGACACAGCTCAGATACAGCTCAGACACAGACACAGCTCAGACACAGACACAGCTCAGATACAGATACAGACACAGCTCAGATACAGATACAGATACAGACAGAGCTCAGACACAGCTCAGACACAGACACAGCTCAGACACAGATACAGACACAGCTCAGACACAGCTCAGACACAGACACAGCTCAGACACAGACACAGCTCAGACACAGACACAGCTCAGATACAGATACAGACAGAGCTCAGACACAGCTCAGACACAGACACAGCTCAGACACAGATACAGACACAGCTCAGACACAGCTCAGACACAGCTCAGACACAGACACAGCTCAGACACAGACACAGCTCAGACACAGACACAGCTCAGATACAGATACAGACAGAGCTCAGACACAGCTCAGACACAGCTCAGATACAGATACAGACAGGGCTCAGACACAGCTCAGACACAGCTCAGACACAGACACAGACACAGCTCAGATACAGATGCAGACAGAGCTCAGACACAGACACAGCTCAGACACAGACACAGCTCAGATACAGACACAGACACAGCTCAGATACAGATACAGATACAGACACAGCTCAGATACAGATACAGACAGAGCTCAGACACAGCTCAGACACAGACACAGCTCAGACACAGACACAGACACAGCTCAGATACAGATACAGACACAGCTCAGACACAGCTCAGACACAGACACAGCTCAGACACAGCTCAGATACAGACACAGACACAGACACAGCTCAGACACAGACACAGCTCAGATACAGACACAGACACAGCTCAGACACAGACACAGCTCAGACACAGACACAGACACAGACACAGCTCAGATACAGACACAGACACAGCTCAGACACAGACACAGCTCAGACACAGACACAGACACAGACACAGACACAGATACAGACACAGACTCAGACACAGACACAGCTCAGACAAACATCAGCGCTAAATACTGGGACATTTATGAACATTGGACCCGTGTGATGCTCTCTTCCCCCGGTAACACCAATAGCACAGAGCTTTTAGCACAAACATAGAGTTCGTCGGTCGGTAAAAGGGCGTTTTTTTACCTGTCGTAGTCGCCGTTGCAGAGCGCCCGCACGGGGATGCCGAACGGCTGCCACACCGGGTTCAGCGTGTTCTTCACCACCTCCGTTTTATGGCAGATCGTAAACCTGCACACAAGGACACAAGGTCGGACACGGAACGAGCTCTTAAATACGTAATTAGACCGAGCTGCTTGAATCCGCACGTACAAGCTTTAAAACCGAACCAGGTCAAGTGAAAGTCATTTACTCGTCCTTTTCAGTCGATGTCTGAAGCGTCCGACGTCTTGATGCGATGGCAAACCAAATAAACCGAAGTGTTGAATGTGTTGACCCTGGAATGTGGTCAAAGCAGTATTTTGCATAAAGCTGCTGTACGTGACTTTTATCATCATAAAAACGAGATAAACAGGGCTAATTTATCTTAAACAGTTTATTGCTCATCGTCATTATTCACTGCAATGGTTTTCTGAGCGCGTTTCACATCTTCCAGAGCAGAGTTTGCTGTCATGGTAACGCCACACAGCGTTGACATTTTGACCCCAAGAGTCTGTGCTGGGGCAAAACAGATGATGTATATATATATTATTCATAACTCACGGGACTTACCCCAGTACTAGGACCCGCTCGACGATGGCAACCGTGGTCTTTTTTTTTTAAGGTCTGAATGACTTTCACCCTCCGTTGTGTCCTTGGGCAAGACACTTTATCTCCCTTGCCCGTGTGGGACAGAAGAACTCGAGAATTGATGTGAATTAATTGGAAAACGTATTGTTAATTTAGGCTCAAAACTGTTGGCAGTGCATTTGACTGAACTTGTATCTACACTTTTCTCTCGGGTTAAGCGTCTTGCCCAAGGACACATGGCAGTATTCACCAGAGGATTGGACGACGACCCCCAGGGCCACTGCTTGACATTTGGGTGCCCTGTGTCTGTAACGCAATCTATAATAGTTATGTTTAAAAAAAAAAAAAATACATTTAATTTTTGTAAATATGTCGGTGTAATCCCTCATTCGTCCAGGCGTGTTCCATAGTAGAAAAAGCTTCAGTTGTAGTCATCTGGACTCAGTTAGAAAAAATAGACGTTTCGACTCTCATCCAAGAGTCATTGTCAATAAAAGAATTTAGATCGAGAACTCCGATATTAATACTGTTCTGTGGTAAGACCCGCCCATTGGGCGGAGCCTTCCTGAAGTAGAAAGAGTTGTTTGTTTCAACAGAAACTCCCCCTTGTATCTACCGAGCTAGCCTATTCAGAATTTTAATGGGCTATTAGAATCCTCTTTGTCTTTGTGAGACCCTGGCTCAACCACCCTGAGTACCTGATTAGCATCTAAATGTCCTGGTCCTGGTCCTGGTCCTCTACCTTTCCAGGGGTTCAGTATACCATTATAGATACCAGGAAGATTGAATCTTAGCCCTCCATTTCTGTTCAGTATCTGCTCTTTGGTTCCAACCACCCACTACAGCACAAGCTGGGAGTGATCAGAACCTTACAACACAGAGCTCAAGGTGTGCCCACCAGCTCAGAGGGCAAGAAGAAAGAGGAAAAACATGTCCGAAATGCCCTCTCAGCCTGTGGTTACCCCGCTTGGGCTCTCAACAGAGTGAAGAGAACCAAGAAGCAGGACAAAAGGGAAACTGAACAGAGAAGGAAGGGTGTTTCTATCCCTTATGTGTCTGGCCTGTCGGAAAAACTGCAGAGAATTTTTAGACAACACGAAGTCCCTGTTTATTTTAAACCAGGAAACACTTTAAGACAAAAACTGGTTCATCCTAAGGACAAGTTGCCGACTCAAAAACAGAGCAATGTAGTTTATTCTATCCAATGCAGTGAAGAAAGCTGTAAAGAACGTTACATAGGTGAGACAAAACAGCCTCTACACAAGAGGCTCTATCAGCACAGAAGAAATACTAGTTCAGGTCCACAGAGTGCCGTGCATCTCCATCTTGAAGCCTCTAATCACTTGTTTGAAGACGGTGAGGTGAAGGTTTTAAGCAGGGAGAAAAGATGGTTTGAAAGAGGAGTCAAGGAAGCTATTTTTGTTAAAAAAGAAAGACCTTCTTTAAACAGAAATGGAGGGCTAAGATTCAATCTTCCTGGTATCTATAATGGGTTACTGAACCCCTGGAAAGGTAGAGGACCAGGACCAGGACCAGGACATTTAGATGCTAATCAGGTACTCAGGGTGGTTGAGCCAGGGTCTCACAAAGACAAAGAGGATTCTAATAGCCCATTAAGATTCTGAATAGGCTAGCTCGGTAGATACAAGGGGGGAGTTTCTGTTGAAACAAACAACTCCTTCTACTTCAGGAAGGCTCCGCCCAATGGGCGGGTCTTACCACAGAACAGTATTAATATCGGAGTTCTCGATCTAAATTCTTTTATTGACAATGACTCTTGGATGAGAGTCGAAACGTCTATTTATTTCTAACTGAGTCCAGATGACTACAACTGAAGCTTTTTCTACTATTTTGTAAATATTGCATAAATCACAATCCTGGGGGGTCTGGGGGGCCTCTACCAAGAAGTTTCAACAAAAATAATTGAGTTTTCTGTATTTTGGTGCATTTTAGATGTAATACTATCATAAATTATTAGTATTATTTGTTCTTTTTCACAGTTTCTAATTGAATAATATAAGGCAATTTCCATGATCTAAAGACCGTTTTGCTCCTTGTGGTTCGTAGAACAGCACTAGTTGTGCCCCTGATGTGTCTCTGTTTAAACCGCTGCTTGTTTATCCATCTCTGCACTTCTCAAACTCACTAGTTTGAATTGATAAAGGACTAAAGAGACTATGTCTACTGAAGGCTCACTGTTTCATTGCAAAATCTGCACAAATAGCCGATGATGCCGTACGCTCTAAACTGCCCGGTCATGCTGGTGCCCCTCGGAGCACTGTAAGTGTGGGACTAGCAAATAGGGCACCCCCCCCGAAATGTATTTTATTTCATGTTATAATTTATTTAATATCGTTTTTTGGTTTTAGAAAGACAGACTGTGTTCAATTTGCTTAGATTTGCATTAGTGTAGTTCCTATGCCACACCACAAGGGGAGCTCTATCATCTCCGTATCTGGGGCGTCTGCGCAAAGTAAAACTGTTTCCTGTAACAACAAAGAGCATGACATGGACATTGACAAATGTTTGTCTTTGTTAAAGGTAAAGTGGTAAAACAAATGTTTATATGGGAACTGGGAACATGAATAAGGCAATAGAGGGACAGTTTAGGCCGAAATTGTCTTTTAAGATTATGAGGTTGAAGCCTGGTTGTTCTTTTATTGTAACTTGTGCTATACTAACATTAGTATGTTAATATGCTAATCGAAACAAAGGGGATCACCAGGAGAGTTAAAAATGACACTTTTGCTTAATCTAAAAACGTTCTAAGAGAACAAACACACATGTCTGTCACAAATTTGTTTATGTATATTATATTTTGTTATTTTATTATTATTTTTGGGCTATTGTGCATTGTTAAAATATAGAACTGTTTTCCTGGAGCAAACAAAGAGCATGACAAGGACATGTACAAATGTTTGTCTTTGTTACAGGTAAAAATAAATAACAATGAAAATACACTTTGAACCTCATATTTGAAGTGTGCAACATATGTTATGTGCGTAAAGGGAACGACACACTCTGCCAACCGAGCCACTGCTGCCCAAAGAAATGATCATGATTATTGTGGGAGCCAAGTTTAGTTATATATTTATGTTGATTTGGAAAACTTGATATTTCGTTATAGATGTGTAAATTTATGTTTTACTAATGAATATTTTTGGTTGTTTGGAAAGGCTAGATTATTTGATTACATTTGTTATATTTGTAACATTTATTAGTGGTAATTAGCCTGCCCTGGTGTGGTTGGGTTCCCGTCGCTTTAAGAGGGACAGCGCTCAGGGGGCGTGGCCAGGTACACACACAAACTAAGGACACAGAGACGGAGGAGACATATGGTTTTCTTACCGTAGCGTTTTGTTTTTGAGAATAGCCAGCTTTGGATTTCTCCTGTAATTTTGTTCTCATTGTGGAATAAATGCTCAGAACGATTTTTACATCGGAGTACGTGGGGTTATTGCTCATCTACAAGTGCACGAGTAACACCATTGGCAATCAGGACCTCAGCACCCACAATTATTATAATGAATACGTCTGTTTTCAGTGTGATCTGAACGCATCCTTTCTTGTCGTGTTGTGTCTGTGCAGAATCTGCAGTTGAGAGCTCTATGTTCACGGACTCAAGTGGAAGCAGGATCACGATGGACGGGAATGAGGCGGACGGCACTCTGAAAAGAGGTTTGAATCCTACACCTGAAACCTGAAACCCAAACTAATGCTCAGAGACGACATTAAGACTGTACTCTTCACAACAGGATATGCATTTTGAATTTACGCACGTCTTACATCTTGGACATTCACTTTCGCATTCGGAGAACTTTCCCCGAGAGGCCCGCGGCGGCTCCACTCGCTTTAATAACTTCTTCGAGCTCATTCCGACTTGTTTGTCATGTTTTATCGGCTCGGACACGGCTCCATGCAGATTTTACGCAGAACGTCTGTTGTTAGCGCTGGAGGGGGGCCACAAATTAAACCAGTGTGTGGCGTTGGGGGAAAGAGCTGAAATATGGCGCCGTGACGTCCCATAAAAATGAGCCATCCGTTTTTCACGCCTGCAGATGTTTTAAAGGGACGATTCGGGGGGTTTGGGAAACGGGTTGAGTGATGAGCGAATTAGCGTGCGATGGCGCTGGCGTTTATGAAGGGGCGAAATGGAAAGTATTGTTTTGGTAAATGGTCCCAGACAAAATGAGCCGGCCAAAGAGGTAAACAAAGCATTAAACGGTTCTATTTTAAGTCTCAGATCGGAGCTTGTTGTTCGGCATAGCGACGGGCCACACCACATTTGTTTCGATGCGGATATTAACACGGTCTAACCTCACGGGTGAAGGCATTTGATGAATATAGGCATTTCTAACTCATTATTTTAAACGTTTGTGTGTGTTTTTCTAATTATGACTTGATTTTGGTGGGAGTGAACCGTTTTACCTCAGATTTAAAGAAAACAAAAGGTGAAAAACAAAAGCCGTTGAGTTTTTGTGTCAATTTTCTTACAGTTTAAACATGTATTTCACTAAATCATGGCTGTGTCGAGTAATTTAGTCGTGAAATGAAGAAAATCTAAAACATTTTGCAACATTTTACGTATATAATGATGTTTACTACCTCATCGAAACAACAGTATTCTTTAAAGAAGGGTTGAAATAGTCTCTAAATGACAAAGAACAGCTGATACAGATGGTCATGTGATGCTGCTGATGGAGCTGTTTTGATTGATTAATTACCTTCATTTCAGACATGACAGAACCCATTGTTTTGACACGAAACAATGAAGAAATGGCAATAACATAATTGAGTAAAATATCCTTTATACCTGATATATAAATATACTCTGACCAGTGTAACAACATTTACTATCATAACATTTTGTACAGATCTTAGCTCCATAGGGGACGGTCTGCTGTGCTTCAAATGCCCGGCGTGTTGAGGGAATAAACATCTGAAGGTTAAGGACGGTCAAGGACATTGTGTTTCAGAAGAATTTGCTGCGTTCTTTGTGTCACTTCTAAATGTTTTCAGAGACATTTGTGAAGAATCGCTCACGTTCCGTCCTCGTTGCTCCGATAGAAAACCATGAACGGATCCGACTTCCCGAAAAAGTCCTTCTTGTCCAGTTTGTTTGCACAGAACTGCATCATCGCACTGTCCTGGAGAGAGAAGAGAGAAAAGAGGAGAGGAGAGAGGAGAGAAGAGGGGAGGACGGAAGAGAAGAGAGAGGAGAGGAGAGAGGAGAGAGAAGAGAGGAGAGGGGAGAGAGGAGAGAGAAGAGAGAGGAGAGGAGAAAGAAGAGAGAAAAGAGGAGAGAGAAGAAGAGAGAGGAGAGAGAGAAAAGAGGAGAGAGGAGAGGAGAGAGAGAAGAGAGAAAAGAGGAGAGGAGAGAGGAGAGAAGAGAGGGGAGGATGGAAGAGAAGAGAGAGGAGGGGAGAGAGAAGAGAGAGGAGAGGAGAAAGAAGAGGGGAGAGAAGAGAGAAAAGAGGAAAGGAGAGAGAAGAAGAGAGAGGAGAGAGAGAAGAGAGAAAAGAGGAGAGGAGAGAGAAAAGAGAGGAGGGAGGAGAGAGAGGAGAGAAGAGAGGGGAGGACGGAAGAGAAGAGAGAGGAGAGGAGAGAGAAGAGGGGAGAGAGGAGAGAGAAGAGAGAGGAGAGGAGAAAGAAGAAGGGAGAGAAGAGAGAAAAGAGGAGAGGAGAGAGAAGAAGAGAGAGGAGAGAGAGAAGAGAGAAAAGAGGAGAGGAGAGAGAAAAGAAAGGAGAGAGAAAAGAGGAGAGGAGAGAGAAAAAAGAGGAGAGAGAGGAGAGGAGAGAGGAGAGGAGAGAGAGGAAAGAGAGAGGAGAGAAGAGAGAAGAGAGAAAAGAGGAGAGTAGAGAGGGGAGAGAGAAGAGAAACGCACATCACTTTATTTTCTTCCAAAATGGTAATAATCATAAAAGCAGATGTGAGTCACACACTTGTTTGAATGGTTTTCCCCCTCATCGTTAGTTTATTCATTATTCTGTATTCGAGGCTTGAGTTCTCAGAAATATTCAGTTTCCACCTCCTCTCTTGACCTTTGCTTTGGCTTCTCCTGTTTTAGAACCTAATTCTAAAGAATAAAGTCTGAGACGTCCAACTACAGTAGGTGGCGGTAATGTAACACTTGGATATCAGCTGCCATAAAACACCAAAGAAGAAGAAGAAGAAGACCTCAGAGATCTCCCTATGACCTCAGAGATCTCCATGTGCCCTCAGAGATCTCCCTATGACCTCACAGATCTCCATGTGCCCTCAGAGATCTACCTATGACGTCACAAATGTGGGGAATTTGAATCTGAGTCATCTAATAAGTGGATGAAACTAAATACAACTCGAGGTAAGTTTTTGATGAGGAAACAATATAATAACATGCCACAGATCCTGTTTTTGTGATACAGTAAATTCAAACATTAGAGTTTACAATGCATAAAACATAAAGTCAGAGTTTAGATGGTCTTTAGGGCAAAAAGGGGAAATGGAGACATAAATCAGTGCCTTCAGCACATCAGCTGCAGTATAAGTACAAGTATAAGTACAGTATGTTTCCTGACTGTTTTTACTTCACAAACTTGGCGAGTGCAGTTCTTCTTCTTCTGCTCTCACAGGGAGACACTGTGGCCCTTTATGAGCTGGATCTTATTAGATTTCCCGCAGCAGTGATGGATGGACCGGGCATGGGATAGACAGGCCTCTGCATATACTCTCCACGTCTCCGTGACGACCCCTCCCCGCGCACACCAACCTACAGCAATAAAACGACACGCTCTCCTCGTACTCCGCGGGGCCCGAGGGGCCTCAGCCTGGAGAAATATACACCACGAGACCGGAAAGATCCTGGATACTATGTGGCAGAACAAAAACTCACTATGTTACGTGTCTTGAGACAGGGCCGGGTGAAACGTCTCGTACCGTACACAGGGGAGGGTGAAACGTTCTGTACCGTACACAGGGGCGGGTAAAACGTCTCGCACCGTACACGGGGCGGGTGAAGCGTCTCGTACTGTACATGTGGGCGGGTGAAACCTCTCGTACCGTACACAGGGGTGGGTGAAACGTTCCGTACCGTACACAGGGGCGGGTGAAACGTCTCGCACCGTACACGGGGCGGGTGAAGCGTCTCGTACCGTACACGGGGTGGGTGAAGCGTCTCGTACTGTACACGTGGGCGGGTGAAACGTCTCGTACCGTACACGGGGCGGGTGAAGCGTCTCGTACCGTACACGGGGCGGGTGAAGCGTCTCGTACCGTACACGGGGGCGGGTGAAGCACTGTACACGGGGGCGGGTGAAGCGTCTCGTACTGTACACGGGGGCGGGTGAAGCGTCTCGTACCGTACACGGGGGCGGGTGAAGCGTCTCCTAATGTACACGGGGGCGGGTCAAGCGTCTCGTACCGTACACGGGGGCGGGTGAAACGTCTCGTACTGTACACGGGGGCGGGTGAAGCATCTCGTACCGTACACGGGGGCGGGTGAAACGTCTCGTACCGTACACGTGTTTGGTGCTTTACAGAAGAACGACACAAGGATCTGTCACATCCAAGTGTCTTCGTGGGACTCAGAATACGCCTGTGTGCACTCTGACCTTTGGGACGGCAGTGGAGTGACCGGTGCACTCTGACCTTTGGGACGGCAGTGGAGTGGGACGGGTGGTCACCGTGGTGGGACGGGTGGTAACCGTGGTGGGACGGGTGGTAACCGTGGTGGGACGGGTGGCTATTGTGTGGTTAAAGGCCACGTGTGAGGGGCCGCGGTTTGAAAGATCGGATCACATCTGGAGTGAGGTTACCGGGTTCCTCTACCGCTAAAACGAGCGCGACAGGCTCCTCCCCTTCATGGCCAAGACTCTCCCGGTTAAATAAAGGTCAACGCAAGATAAAAATAACTTTGATTTGATTTTTAAACGTGGCGGTAACCAATGAAGTGAGGCTAAAGGACCACATTTCATACTCCAGTGCGACTCATATATGTTTTTATCTTCTCTATTATGCATTTTTTGGCTGGTGCGACTTATACTCCGGAAAATACGGCACATTCTGCTGCTTATTCGGTTTAATTTGTCCGTCAATCATTCCTACACTGCCAATATCTTTAGTAAACACTGTAAAATGTCAAAACAGCATTCTATCTTTCCAAAACAGTAACCTGGATTGAGTGAGCGTACCGATTGGTCAGCACGTCTTGAAGTAGGCGGAGAATCTGCGATAGGATATTTTTGTTCTTATCCTATAGTAGATTTTAATTGTTTTTCTTTGACGCGTGCCCTTTTTGACTTTATATAAGCTGTTTTATCATTGTTCATTGTTTTATGTTGCAATCACCAAAGCAAGTTCCTACAACAGCAATTAACCTTTTCTGAGATAAAGTCATAGTGTTTTCCGCTGCCAGAGAGACAGACGCAGATATGAGAAGATGTACTGAACATGTGCATCTTTGGTCTGTTGTAGATGAACGTTTAATGCAGTTTTTCATTCTGTTTCTTCTCGTAAAGCGGGTCAAATGTGTCGCTGCAGAGGAATCCATGTGAGTCACTTTGAGAAGAAAAGAAAGTCAACGAGCTCGAGGCAGAAGCTTCAGCCTTCGGATTGATTATATTACATTAAACATGAAATATAAAACACACGAGGGAATCGATGAGTCTGGAGCAGCGTGGCGACCAAAGAGCAGCCGGCGACCAAAGAGCAGCCGGCGACCAAAGAGCAGCCGGCGACCAAAGAGCAGCCGGCGACGACCAAAGAGCAGCCGGCGACGACCAAAGAGCAGCCGGCGACCAAAGAGCAGCCGGCAACCAAAGAGCAGCCGGCGACGACCAAAGAGCAGCCAGCGACCAAAGAGCAGCTAACGACCAAAGAGCAGCCGGCAACGACCAAAGAGCAGCCGGCGACCAAAGACTAGCCGGCGACCAAAGAGCAGCCGGCGAACAAAGAGCAGCCGGCGACGACCAAAGAGCAGCCGGCGACGACCAAAGAGCAACCCTCGACCAAAGAGCAGCCGGCGACGACCAAAGAGCAGCCGGCGACCAGAGAGCAGCCGGCGACCAAAGAGCAGCCGGCGACGACCAAAGAGCAGCCGGCAACCAAAGAGCAGCTAACGACCAAAGAGCAGCCGGCAACGACCAAAGAGCAGCCGGCGACCAAAGAGCAGCCGTCGACCAAAGTGCAGCCGGCGACGACCAAAGAGCAGCTGGCGACGACCAAAGAGCAACCCTCGACCAAAGAGCAGCCGGCGACGACCAAAGAGCAGCCGGCGACCAAAGAGCAGCCGGCAACAAACAAAGAGCAGCCGGCGACCAAAGAGCAGCCGGCGACGACCAATGAGCAGCCGGCAACGACCAACGAGCAGCCGGTGACCAAAGAGCAGCGCACACATGTATGTGTGTGTGTGTGTATATGTGTATGTGTATGTGCATGTGTATGTGTATGTGTGTGTGTGTGTGTGTGTGTGTGTGTGTGTGTGTGTTGTGTGTGTGTGTGTGTGTGGATGTGTGGGGCTGTGTCGTGTGTGTGTGTGTTTTCCCTCTTGTCTTTGGAATGATAATTGGTTTCTTTGGGAATGTAGCACTGTCCATTTTACACAGTTCATGTTTTAACGACGCGCCTTCTAAACCATGACAAACGTTTCACAACTTTCCCTTTTTGGACGAACGAAGCGTTTTGCATCGCCACTTACAGACCATCTCTGGGATAAAGCCGATTGCTGCTGCTGGTGACTTTGAACTCTTGGTCTTGTGAGAAAGCAGAACGTATTTTCTCACGTATTGTTCATTTAATTATTGTGGCTACGTTGACACATCCAGCTAAACAAGCGACATCGATCATTTGCGGTGGTGATAACTCCAGTTGCACGGCGGTGATGCAGCTGGAATATATAATGAAGTTAGCTTTATGTTCATAATGACGGTTTAGTCGATTCATTCTGAGCGTGCGGGCTTTTCAGACACCTCCGCCCGCCGGTCTCTCGCTGCAGCTCTGGGGCCACTTGGGTCTAATATTAGTTGTTTTGTGAAACCTCTGGACTCGTCTGGCTCGGGGCCCGTGGAGCACTCGGGCTTATCGCGCTCACACCACGCTGCAGTCTGCCGGAGCGCGACCATTGTTAACTCTCCCATCGGCTGAGCCCCGTCTGTGCCAAATGCAGATGCACTAAAATCTCTGGCTGGCAAAACGGCAACAACACATTCAGGAAAGTCAGGAAAGAGAGTTGAAATTCAAGCTGTATTTCCCTCTCGTTCAAACATTTCTGACGCCTTTTTTAGTTTCCTGCTTATGCACACTTACTGGGTGGTTCGCTAGTTGCCTTTCACCTTGAAAACAATATGTATTATAAACTGGTTTGTTACTATTACAGGAAATAAAATGTGGGGTGTCCTCAAGGGAGCACTTTAGGGCCTTTGTTGTTTTCAATTTTCGCCAATGACCTGCCTCTTGCATTAGAAGCTGTGATTAACACGGGCCTTCTTCATCAGCTGATCTACTGTCCAGCACCTTAGGGTTGGGGTTTAAATAAGTTGGTGGTCTAAGCATTTTTAACACATTACTAAAGCTGTGGGAAGAGGATTAGCAGTCAGCAGAAGATGTACAAAAAACTGTTATATTCAGAGGCATTAAAGCTTAGAACTCCCTCCAAAAAGACATTACAAAAACTATTATGTGAAATGAATACACTTTGCCACTCATCCAAGCAGCTTCTTAAGTTCTTCAGCTCTGAGGAACATACTTGGACGAGTGCTAAGATGTATTCACTCAAAATACTTTGTACTTATTCAACTGCAGTGTATCTCATCGGCGGCTGAATACAAAAACAGCACAATCGCCTCCATCTTTTCCCCTCACAGGCGGATATATTAAAGTCCACGCATTTACCTGGTGTATTACTCCGATTGTTCACTTTCACATCCTCTTTACGGTACGTCTAAACATAAATGATTGTTCGTATCTTCGCCGCCCCGCGCAGGAGCCCCGGAGGTGTACAGTGCCTCTTATCTCTGACACTTGGCAAATGCTAATCTCCTGGCTCAGTTACAGTATGCGAGCGTGAGAGGACGCTCGAGGCGGTATGCACATCCACACCAGCAGAGCGGCGCCACTAACGATAAACTAATGGCTTTTTAATGTCCTGCTCTGGCTCTGCGCCCAGTGGCATATCAGGACACAGAGGGAGAGTGGCTGGACCCTAATGGACTGTCCAAGGTTTGTGTAGGATTGCGGATACGGCTTATAGGTCTTCAATAAATCTTGTTTTAAACTTACTACACGCTATGCCGAGTTAATCATATCATATTTCAATGTTGTTTCCTCGCCAAAAACGTACCTGGGAGCGTAGGAATCCCTCGCGTGCGGTCATCCAGTGGTTCGGGTCATTACAAGCCTCAATTGTTCTTGGATGTGAGCAGCTATTGTCGGTAGCCACATTAAAACTAGCCATGGGTGATTGGTTATCAGTGCTTTCAGAGATATTGGAGGCTTTCCCCAGGTATTGCACTAGCCCGATATTGAAAATTGAAGGTTGAATGGACAATTTTTTTGGCCCAAATCTGAGTCTCATTTCCTCATGGCGTGGACTGCCAATTAGTCCTGCCACGTATCAATCATAAAACGCACCTACCGCTCACCTGCAGCCGCGTGCGGATCGTTGCACATTTCCGCGTGTCTAAGCGCATTGATCTATCATATTCTAGTTCCCTCAGTGTACGGGGCAAAATGAAGACGGAGAAAGAGCTGACTCAGAAGCGGACTGAAATCTACATGAGACGAGAGATGCGATGCGATCGCCATCGCGCTAATAAACAAACGCACGTGCGTGTTGTATCGGTCCGCACGGGGGAGTGCGCATGCGCACTTCTGCCTGCGTTCTCAAATCGCCGAAAAATTGTCCATTGCGCCTTTATGCAGATATTTGGCACTGCCGCAGTGTCGGTGTGTCCACGTGTTATTCGCAGTTTGTCCACAGAGAAAATGGAACAAGATTTAGGCTGAAGATATGTCTGTGTGCACGCCCTTTTCATATATTTTGCTACTATTATAATTCATTGTTGTATGTTGCAGCTTAACGCCAAAGCATGTGAGCAGATTGTGAATTCTGTTTACGGACAATGGCAATAAACCCCTCTCTGATCCTGGTTCTGGTATGTTTTCACAATCGCGCAACAAATCACGTTATATCGCAGAGAAATCCAACGCGTAAAGTGAATTTTGTGACCTCTACTATAACTTATCATAAATGTGTGGGCAGTGCTGTGGACTTTTACATCTTAAAGGGACTGTACCCATCTGTTTTCATGTAAATAAGAGTGTTTTGTCCTCTGCACGGTTAGCGTGCTAATGTTTGTGACGCTAAAGCTTTCACCGACACTCGATCTACACCCACAGCCCTCTGGTAATTGCATCTAAAGATTGACCTTCCAATCCAACACTACTAGTGCAAAGACGTATAGTAATAAAACAGTAGCTAAAAACAGAAAATAAGTCGCTGAAAACAATAGCTACTTTCTTGTTCAGAATGATCATTCTCGAATGCAAATAAGTCGTGTGGAGAACGGTGACTGTTGACTTTGTGCAGATGAACATTGAACATTTTACACAGGTCAATTGACTTAACATCATATTTTAGACAGTGGCGAGATTTATTTTCTCTCGACATCACTGAAAAAGAACAAAATTCCCGCTAAAGCTAACGTGCTAACATGAACAAGTGTATGTAAATATGTCTTACAAAATGACAGTGAATTATACTGAAAAACATATACCGTATTTTCCGGATTACAAGTCGCACCTTTTTACATCGTTTTGGCCGGGGTGCGACTTATACTTATATTTATACTTATACTCCAGAGCGACTTATATGTGATATTATTCGTTATTTTCACACTGACAACCACAAGAGGGCGCTCTAGGCTCTAAGCGACGCAGAAGAAGAATCTGCACTTCCTCTTCCTCTGGAGTTTGTGGAGTTGTTTAGAAGTGACAAAGAGGAAGAAGAATTCAATGGATTTAGTGATTTGGGGTAAAACTGATGCTTTGGTAAACTTGTTAGCATGTTCTTTATGCTATAGTTATCTGAATAACTGTTAATATGTTACGTTAACATACCAGACACTTACCACAGTTCTGTCTGTGCGTCATGTAGCTGAAGGTGTTAGCGTTAGCATACGTCATGTAGCTGAAGGTGTTAGCGTTAGCATACGTGCACCTATTCACCATGTTCTCTAATCTAAAATGTAAATTATTTTAAATTACATTCCAAGATTAAATGTCTATTATTGGTCTTGGTTCTTCTCAAATAAATGTCCCTAAAACTTATACTCCAGGGCGACTTATATATGTTTTTTCTTCTCTATTATGCATTTTTTTTGGCTGGTGCTTATTTTCCGGAGCTATTTATAAACCGAAAAATACAGCACTCAATAATGAAATGTAATTGGAAAAAGCTGAACTAACCGCACAGGAACATACAACCTTCATCATATCACGCTCATTAACACAACAGCATCTTATTTCCATATTTATCAAGACTCTAATTTCCGCTCACTATTTAATATCTTTTATGAGCCGTCGAGATGAATCTGTCTGTTAAAATATTGACCCTTCGGTGAGATTTCCCCTCAGAAAGAGTCAAGCGTGTGAGGTTGAATAAATTAAAGGACTCCCTGCACGAGTGTCATTAAACCTGGCTCTGGGTTAATCAGATCTCCTGCTGAGTATTCACGCCACGCACCCATTTATGAACTGCAAGAAATCCACTTAATGTCAGTAGAAAAAGGGGGAGGATCAGCATTTTTCAACTAGATGAGAATACTTTTACTACCGCAACTTCAACTATTATTACTTCTACTTGTGTTACGTCTGACCAGCTCCATTTACTCCTCACACGACGGCTTTTCTTGGTGTTGGCAGTGAAAAAGTCTCTCTTCAGAATAGTTTGAATACTTTCTTTACATGCCACAGGTTTTTAGTATTTCTGCGCTGGAAAATGAAATATTGAAATAGTTCTTTCAAGGGCAAAATGTCCGAGAAGTAGAAATACACAAAGTATGTCACAACTATCCTAAATTTAATATATCAAGTTATAGTTAACAAGAATTTTACCTTAATCAAGCCTCGAAATAACGGGCCGGACACGGTCAATGACCGGCGCAAAAATCAGTTTTGACCGACTCCAAAATCAAGGCCCCGGACACAATGACCGACGCAAATTTTTCGCCGTAATATATATTTTTAATAGGCAAAAACAGCGCGGTGAACATGCCCAAAGCGATTCCTCTGCACAAACTGGGGCGCGCTGTACTACAGACCACAATTATTGCTGTAGTTATACAGCGGAGGAAGGCAGCGGAGCATGTGCGCGGGCATTTCCATCTTAAGCTTCGTTTTGACAGACATGCCACTTCGCTGTCTTTTCTTGCTTCTTATTGGCCGAGCGGTGTCCGTGATCTAATGTCGATGAAAGCGGGCATCTGATTGGCCGCTGCGTTCGGTTGTACCCGGAAATACCCGGTCTAATTTTGCGCCACAAGTGATATTGAGGTTGGCGGGCGTCAATCTCCTCAGTTCGCAATTCAGTCTTTTTAAAGTTGTTTGCAACAAAAGCTGTAATTTTGCACATTAGGGACAATGTCAATGTGGAAGTATTCAAGGGCCCCAAGGGCCCCGCCCCCTTTGGAGTTGTTAGCATCGGGGCAATGTATATATGTTAGTAGTTTATTTTGTAGGCTGTGATTTTATATATTCCACAAGATCTCCTTGTGTCAAATGCTGTAAACAGTATTTATTTTGTATCTAAGAAACATTATATTAAATTAAACAGTATTAAAGATCATGATCTCTGGTTTATAGGAATTCAGTATTTGTGCTCTTCATATCAAATAACAGATACAAGTACTTTAAATTGTTTTACATGCTAATAACCAGGTTTAAAACAACACATTTATCTTGTTCTTATGACGCCGCGATGCCGTGTGCGCTTGTGGGCCCCTGAAATTGCTGGGGGCCCCCTAATTTTTTTAGGTAGGGAGCCCCCTGGCCCCTAACTTTGAAAATCTATTTCTCAGCCTGTAAATGATAAAGAGACATGTTAATAAAAGTTCATTTTTCATAAATTATGTTATTCTGTTTTCCTTTCCTTGTGACCGATTCAGAATTAGCCATGACAGGTACCAAATGATCGGTACCTGTCATGTTGACAGGGACGTAAAAATAATTATTTCAAGGCTTGTTAATTAGAAAGTCTGGAGAAAACAAGATATCGTTATGATTCAGTCAGAGCAAAAGTGGCGCTATTAATTATAATAAATATAATGCTGCTTTATAAAGTGTATTCTAAAAGTGATTTTCCACTTCTTCTTTATGGAGAGTTCCGTTTCCCTCCTCTCTCTGGACACGCTGTGAGACTGAAGTCTGTTCTTTAAATATATATTAAGTTTGTGCTTCTTCCGTTCCTTTTGCACAATCTGTTATTTTGTTTTATTGATGCATCTCGTCCTTCACAGCCGCCGTACCACATGTCACATCTCGCTTTCACTACAGATGCAGTCTTTCCGCTGCTGTCACTCAAATCTGCTCCGACAGTAACTCCCAGAGGAGGAATGTAACCCTGGTTCTCTGAGGACTCGAACTGATCAAACATGGAGTTCATGACATTCATAAAGACTGACGCGGCGGTTCTGTCAGGTGACACGCACATGTATGAGCACATAATCACCCTGACAATAGAACAGTGTATTTACCACGTACCAGCTCACACTAGGCTTTCCTCACTGAACTTGACGCTTGACTAACACAGGACAATAAGAAACTGCATTCGTATAAACACTTTTGGAATGTCTGCCACCCGTCTGTCTACATTGCTGCAGAATTTTTTATCGTAACCTTAACAAGGACGCCTCCATTTCTACCATTATTGACATTTCTCTTCTCGCTAGTTCTATCTCTGACCGGCGTCATCCAACTGCTGCAGAACGTGTCCTTTTCTAACGTTACCCGTTTGCTTGGTCAACATGTCACAGAAGCGGTTGCTATGCAGGTCTCACTTCAGCGTTCTCCAAGCCCGGACAGTAGACGTTTATTTACCATCAGCATTTAAAATATCTACGTACATTTACAACACACACCGTTCAACTGGGAAAAGCTGACGTCATGTGTTTGAATTGGATCAAGCTCTGAACACTTTTAGCCGATGTTTTCAGGAAGATGTTTGGAATGGGTGACTTTTTTCTGAAAGTGAACCATGTGAGCGATCCAAAACTGGCCTCAAGAGGTCTTCCAAACAGGTCTGGAGGGCCGGGGCCAGTTGAAACGTCGCTACACCTGCTTGTGCTTTTTAACTCATTAACCACCAGCAGGGGGAGATGCAGGGCACAACAACTCATTCAATGTGAACTCAAAGAGAGCCCCATTAAAAAGTCATTTACCTTAAGCACAAAGGTGTTCACTGACTGCCTTCTCTTGTGCTTCGTGGGTGTCTGTAGCACACCCATGTTTCTCCTCAACTTTACCTCATTTTTAGTTAAGCATTAGCCTTTTCAAGGAGTCAAATTGAACGCGATCGGCGCCGCGCAGACACATAAAAGCGCAGCGTTGATGAGCGGTTATTAAAAATGCATCGACCTCATTGTTATTCAACTGCGAACGCGGCTTTGACAAACCCTCTGATCACCACATCATCGAGAGAGAACCGCGGTTTGCATTTTTAATCTTTTTAAACCGGCCGCCGCGACCTCCGGGGAGTAACCGGGAAGCGGCGGTGACAGGCGGAAGTGAACTCGCAATCGCACTCATTACGGTGTAATAGGGCCAGGAGCTGGACGTGTGAATAATGGATGAGGGTTATGGTCAGCGTCGTTATGGTCGGCGTCGTTATGGTCGGCGTCGTTATGGTCGTGGGCAATCGTTAAACGCGCTAAAGTAGTGAAATAATTGATATGTTGCGCATTATTGTCGGTTTTCTCTTATTTAATTTAATCAACTTTCACACACAGGGTTTGTATAGAACGTTGTCATTTCAGAGGCCTCAAAATATATTTATCACGAGACATAAAGATCCAACCAAACTTTACAATCTTACAGAAGGATTCTAAATACTTAAATACTACAATGCATCAGTCCATCTGTAAATCTTTCTGTATCTAATATTATAATTCAAAACTATCCATTTTTCAGATTTATACGAGTTCAAAACAATATTCTTTTTCCTCCAAAGTTGTATTAAATTGCACACAATTTTAGTTTGACGTTTAATTTAAAGTAAACAGTCTTTACTCAGATGACATCTTTATCTACTTTAAATCTAAAACAAGATATAGGACGTTTAATGTTTAATGTGGACATGTTGTTAATTTGTTCACATAAAAATGTCTTATTCATGAAAAACTCACACGATGAAGACCTTGTAATACACGTCTTTCACCTGCAGCGTTTCGCCTGAAGCCAGTTTAATTTGATCTTTTATGTTATAGTAAGTATTCTCTCGTTACAGACGCTCCACACTCTTTATAGTAATGAACCATCACTGTGAGTCGTCTGGGGAGGGGGAGGTCTGAGTGAGTCGCCTGGAGAGTTGGGGATTCATGAAGCGCCGGGTATTGATCCTGAACAGCTTCAGTCCGTGTTCCGGCCCCACGAGCCTCTGAGTTAAGTTTGATCTGCTCCTCGGGCGTTTGTGGTCTTTGTTCCAGGAGAATCTGAGCTGCCGTGGTCTTAGTGTGAACGTGGTGTGAGGAGGTGTGGAGGAGGTGCAGAGGAGGGGCTGAGGAGGTGCAGAGGAGGCGCTGAGGAGGTGCAGAGGAGGGGCTGAGGAGGGAGGTGTAACAGAAGTGCTGAGAGGCTGAGGAGAGGCTGAAGAGGGGCTGAGGAGGGAATGAAGAGGGGCTGAGGGGCTGAGGAGGGGCTGAGGAGGTGCTGAGGAGGGAGGTGTAACAGAGGTACTGAGGAGGTACTGATGGGCTGAGGAGGGGCTGAGGAGGTACTGATGGGCTGAGGAGGGGCTGAGGAGGTACTGATGGGCTGAAGAGATGCAAAGGAGGTGCTGAGGACAGACAGAGGAGGTGCTGAGGGACTGAGGGGGGGCTTCCTCTTCTTCTTCTTTGTCTTCTTCTTCTTCGTCGTCGTCAGTTGAGAGTATTTCAGCCGTGAAATGAACACGTCATGTTTGTGGCGTGGAGCCTGTGGTGAGATTGAACATTTGGACAAGATTTCTTTCAAAAACAATAAATCTCCTGCAGAGTTAAACTCAGAATGTGAGTTTGTCCTTCAGAACAAAACCCAAACTCCTCTCTCCTCTTTGTGCTTCACTCATTAATGTGCAGAAATCAAAACTTAAAATGCTCTTATTTAATATTATTATCATTAATTAATTATTAACATTATTATTTTCTTTTTTTCTGATGCCACTTCCTTATTTTCTTCCTTAGTTTGTTGGCATTGATTGATTGATTGATTTATCTCTTTCTGTAGTTGTTGTGTAGTTGTTGTTGTTGTTGTTGTTGTTGTTGTTTTGTTTGCTTGATGTTCTAAACTAGCATAAATTAATAATAATTCTGCAGGTTTTTCAGACCATGTGACCATTCTTTCTTTTTTTTAAGCGGCCATGTTTGTTTTTTTACAGGTCTACCATGCGTGTCCTTGATTGGTTAATCCACCTGTCAATCATGCCCATCTGGTCTCGGGGAGATAACGGAGAGAACAGACGGACATCGATCTGTACAAGAGAGAGAGATCAGTCTGTTCTGTTCAGTTGATACGATTATTGTGAGAAGAAACATGATGATGTAACAATGTTTCACAACCTGGAACCCAGAACCAGCAGATCCCCATTGTCCGGACCCCAACACCAGCAGACCCCATCGTCCAGACCCCAACACCAACAGACCCCCATCGTCCAGACCCCAGAACCAGCAGACCCCCATCGTCCAGACCCCAACACCAGCAGACCCCCATCGTCCAGACCCCAACACCAGCAGACCCCCATCGTCCAGACCCCAACACCAGCAGACCCCATCGTCCAGACCCCAACACCAGCAGACTCCAATTGTCCAGACCCCAACACCAGCAGACCCCCATTGTCCAGACCCCAACACCAGCAGACCCCCATCGTTCAGAACCCCATACCTCCAGACCCCAGCAGCAGACCCCCATCCTCCAGACCCCTGCACCAGCAGACCAAGATCGTCCAGACCCCAGCAGCAGACACCCATCCTCCAGACCCCAGCACCAGCAGCAGACCCGCATTCCTCCAGACCCCAGCAGACCCCCATCCTCCAGACCCCTGCAGCAGCAGACCCCCATCCTCCAGACCCCAGCACCAGCAGCAGACCCCCATCCTCCAGACCCCTGCAGCAGCAGACCCTCATCCTGCAGACCCCTGCACCAGCAGCAGACCCCCATCCTCCAGACCCCAGCACCAGCAGCAGACCCGCATTCCTCCAGACCCCAGCACCAGCAGACCCCCATCCTCCAGACCCCTGCAGCAGCAGACCCTCATCCTCCAGACCCCTGCACCAGCAGCAGACCCCCATCCTCCAGAACCCAGCACCAGCAGCAGACCCCCATCCTCCAGACCCCAGCACCAGTAGACCCTCATCCTCCAGACCCCAACACCAGCAGCAGACCCGCATTCCTCCAGACCCCAGCACCAGCAGACCCCCATCCTCCAGACCCCTGCACCAGCAGCAGACCCCCATCCTCCAGACCCTAGCACCAGCAGCAGACCCCCATCCTCCAGACCCTAGCACCAGCAGCAGACCCTCATCCTCCAGACCCCAGCACCAGCAGCAGACCCTCATCCTCCAGACCCCAGCACCAGCAGCAGACCCTCATCCTCCAGACCCCAGCACCAGCAGCAGACCCTCATCCTCCAGACCCCAGCACCAGCAGCAGACCCTCATCCTCCAGACCCCAGCACCAGCAGCAGACCCTCATCCTCCAGACCCCAGCACCAGCAGCAGACCCTCATCCTCCAGACCCTAGCACCAGCAGCAGACCCTCATCCTCCAGACCCCAGCACCAGCAGATGACCCTCATCCTCCAGACCCCTGCACCAGCAGCAGACCCTCATCCTCCAGACCCTAGCACCAGCAGCAGACCCTCATCCTCCAGACCCCAGCACCAGCAGCAGACCCTCATCCTTCAGACCCCAACACCAGCAGCAGACCCTCATCCTCCAGACCCTAGCACCAGCAGCAGACCCTCATCCTCCAGACCCCAGCACCAGCATCAGACCCTCATCCTCCAGACCCCAGCACCAGCAGCAGACCCTCATCCTCCAGACCCCAGCATCAGACCCTCATCCTCCAGACCCCAGCACCAGCAGCAGACCCTCATCCTCCAGACCCCAGCACCAGCATCAGACCCTCATCCTCCAGACCCTAGCACCAGCAGCAGACCCTCATCCTCCAGACCCCAGCACCAGCATCAGACCCTCATCCTCCAGACCCCAGCACCAGCAGCAGACCCTCATCCTCCAGACCCCAGCATCAGACCCTCATCCTCCAGACCCCAGCACCAGCAGCAGACCCTCATCCTCCAGACCCCAGCAGCAGACCCTCATCCTCCAGACCCCTGCACCAGCAGCAGACCCTCATCCTCCAGACCCCAGCAGCAGCAGACCCTCATCCTCCAGACCCCAGCAGCAGCAGACCCCCTTTCAAACCTTCTGAATGATGAAGTGATATAAACAGACACTTCACATTCGGAGTCGATTGAATAAAACTAGATGATTATTTATTGAATTTGAAGTGTTGTTTGTGAATCTGGAACAGTGAGAATGAATTATGGATTTCACACGTTGTGTTTGTTTGTGTCAGGAAAAACTGTGAATTTGTGAGTTTCTCAAAATAAATGTGACACTAAAATGTGATATTGTGACAACTTTTCTCCCTCACACTCTCTCTTTCTTTCATTCTCTCTGTCTCTCTTTCTATATATATTCTTGCTCTCTCTTTCTCTTCTCTCTCTAAATATAACAGATCCATGCCTCTCTCTCTCTTTTCTGTCACTCTCTTTCTTCTCTCTCTCTCTCCCCCTCTCTCTCTCTCCAGTCTGAATCTAATAGTCCTGTTGTAACTGTGGTTGTAACTGTGGTTCCGAGCCTGTTGTAACTGTGGTCGTAACTGTGGTTCCGAGCCTGTTGTAACTGTGGTTGTAACTGTGGTTCCGAGCAGCAGCAGTCGAGCGTCACAGTTGGACACTTGAGTCCTTTTGTAAAAGTGGATACCGCTGCGGTTCTCACTCTCGCAAAATGAAACCTTCTAAATCCATTATAACTCCTGCAGTAACAGCTCATATTACCCCTAATACTTTACCATTTCATACTATAATTTGTTTAAAGAATCACTCTAAATACAACTTAATTACATACAATACCCATCCAAACGTAAGCTAATGATTCATGATTGCTGCTACTACTAACTACTAATACTACAACTACTTCTCATAATAATGCTAATACTTGGAGCTAGTAGGTTCCCCTCCTTGTTGGTAACCTTGGGGAGCTCCACAGTGAAGGAGAGAGGCAGCCCGGACGGACAGGCCGACGAGCTTTCAAGTTTTCAAGGCCAAATGCCAAACTGGCCTCGGCGCCTCATTATTATTGATGCCCGAACATCTCCTGCAAAAAATGTCTAAAATACAACCATTCGGACTCAACAGACACATAAACCCGGCGAAATGGAACCCACTTGTCCTTGGTAACCCATTTATAGCGAGGAGCTGTTCCAAAAAATAAAATAATATCCAACTAAAATGTGTCCAAGGATTCATAGGTGCAGTAGATTGTATATTTGGACTAAATGTCATAATACACGTCATTTGCACCAATTTTTTTGGTGGATTTTATTGTCCTTTTACACTTTACACTAAGCTAAGATATTTATAGGCCTTTTATAGCACATTCTTGATTCATTGATAACATTGTCTCAAGGCAATAGTATTGAGAAAGTTTTTTTTGTCATACTCGCCCACCATTTGGATTCCACAATTTAGGCGCATCTTTATCACCGCTAAAGCCACCTGCTGCTTCTGAGAGTCAACACGGCTGTGATTGGTCAAATCCGCCTGTCACTCACTCAGAGCCCGATTGACCAATAGGAGGAGAGGGTGGGGCAAAGTGTCGCCGAGCCTGAATGGCAAGGGGAGAATTGGCCCTGAGGCGCTCCTTCTGCTCGGCTCGACTCTCCATGAATCTCCATCCGTCTTACAGTTCTATCGTTATTGGGCTTTCTCGCCGGGGCCGAAATAATCAATACCAAACGATTACGCGACGGACAACGAGTCACGGGTGAGTCGCCGCAGACGGCCGGAGAATGCTAAGGCGTTTGGGTCTCACTGCGAAGACAAATACACACTTTACAAAGACGTGACCTGAGCAATAAACTGCACTGCAAACCTGAGGTCAAAGAAGATGTAGATTTTGTTCTGATTACTGCGACTACAATCATCATACGGACATCATAACTGACAAATGCGCCATTGGAAAAATAACCGCCGGACTTGACTTGAAAAGAGACGAATTCAACGAATAATGGACAAGAAAGGACTCATACTTTGTGCCATAATCTGTTAGCTCCTCTTTCCTTTGGATGCTGCCTCATTAGCTGCTAATTTTATGTTTTACTAATCCTGAGTTCTCTATGGTCCTGCCCAAACCTGCTTTAAAAAGAAAAAATTATTAAATTAAACAAAGTGAATTAGGTGTATCTTCACTCTCTCTCCCTCTCTTTCCCTCTATCTCCTTCTCTCTCCCTCCCCCTCTCTTCTCTCTCTCTCTCAAATATAACAGATCCATGCCTCTCTCTCTTTCATTCTCTCTTCTTATTCTCTCTGTCTGTCGTTCCATACACATCTTTCTCTCCCTCTCTTCTCCCTCTCTCCCCCTCTCTTCTCTCTCTCTTTTCCCTCTATTTTCTTGTCTCTGTATTCCTTTCTCCCTCTCTCCCCTCTTCTCCCCCCTTCTCTCCCTCTTCTCTCTCTCTCTCCTTCTCTCTCTCTCTATCTTCTCTCTCTCCCTCTCTCCCCCCTCTCTCTTCTCGTGCTCTCTTCTCTCTCGCTCTTTTCCCTCTATCTTCTTGTCTCTGTCTTTCTCTCTCCCTCTCTTCTCCCCCTTCTCTCCCTTGTCTCTCTCTTCTCTCTCTTCCTCTCTTTTCCCTCTATCTTCTTCTTTCTCCCCCCCTCTCCCCCTCTCTCCCCCCTTTTGAAAAAACAAAAAAATAAATGAAAAAGGAAATGTCACATGCCACAAATAAGCGGTATCTCGTTTGTAATGGTTCCTGGTCATAATTCTCATTCCTAAGTGTGTTGTTGCTGTTGTGTGGCATGACGTTGTTCAGGTTTGACTCACTCGACAGTTGCTGAGCTCCTCCGCCGTCAGGATGATGGTGCCACACTTCTTCCCCTGAATCCCGCTGCGGAGAAAACGAGGACACAAAAGAACTGTAAACAAGTGAATCGACCAATCAGGCGTTGTTTTCAGACTCGAAGGGGGTCCAGGTGTCATTTAAAAACATGAAGTCCACACAAACACTTCCTCCAGTTCCTCAGAGTTTACACCTGACACTGCTTTGTCCAGGAATTATTCTGAAAACAGTTATCGTTCTGTTTTGTGAGTCCTCCGGGCACTTATTACATTTACACAAAGCTTCCGATCCCAGTATTCGGTGAGATTTTGCGCAGCAGGCACTTGACCATTGGGGGACTTTCAATCAAATACAAAGTGCCTCATTATCTGCAACCTGCAGCTTTTTTGAAAAACGTTGCTTTTACCGTATCTGTGAGCAGCAGGCAAGGCCCAGTTTATTTGTAGAGCACAGTTCGCACAACAGGAAAAAAAAGCATTAAAATCGCATTAAAACAGATATAACAGACATACTGTACAAAGAAGAGTGCAAATTAAATCCTTTCAGTCGTATGTGCAGCTAAACAGAACTGGAGCTAAGTGTAAATTCTGCCTGGGAGACCTAACATCATCTCACCTACGTCTACTGCTTCACCAGAGCCCCACCGCCCTTGTGTAGTTGGCTCGCCTGCTTTCAGTCCCCACTACCCTCGTGCAGTTGGCTCGCGTGCTTTCAGTCCCCACCACCCTAGTGCAGTTGGCTCTCCTGCTTTCAGTCCCCACCACCCTCGTGCAGTTGGCTCGCCTGCTTTCAGTCCCCACCACCCTAGTGCAGTTGGCTCGCCTGCTTTCAGTCCCCACCACCCTAGTGCAGTTGGCTCTCCTGCTTTCAGTCCCCACCACCCTCGTGCAGTTGGCTCGCCTGCTTTCAGTCCCCACCACCCTAGTGCAGTTGGCTCGCCTGCTTTCAGTCCCCACCACCCTAGTGCAGTTGGCTCGCCTGCTTTCAGTCCCCACCACCCTCGTGCAGTTGGCTCGCCTGCTTTCGGTCCCCACCCCCCTCGTGCAGTTGGCTCGCCTGCTTTTGGTCCCCACCCCCCTAGTGTAGTTGGCTCGCCTGCTTTCACCACCTCTTCATCTGCTCCTCTGCATCCCACACGCTCATCGTCCCCTGGACTCTCCTCGCTGTCACCTCTTACCACCATCAGTGTCCAGGCCCATCATCACAATGTCTTCCGCCAGGTTTTAAGCGCCAAATAACCCAGTTAATAAAGCTTTCTGAATGGTTCTTCTCTTAATTAGCTACAGCAACTTGAGAAAAATAGTCCAGATTGGCCCTACATCGCCTCGTTTATATCAGCAAAAATTGTTGGCCGTCGATTTCTCTGGATTAGGCCAAAAGAAAAAACACTGGTCGATCTTTACTAGTGTGTACATTTTACAGGACTGCCTCTACTTCTGAATGTCCTCATCATCACAGAGGTCAGAGGTCACATCTGATGATGTGACCATGAGATTTGACCTGATCCACTGCAAGTAAAATGACAAGTAAAATCAGTTCTAAGATGCTCTTTTGTCCTCAACAGCTTTACCACGCTTTTTCTTCAGTTAAACTCTAACAGTCTGAGACCTGTGATGATGCTAGTGCAAGAATCCATCGCGGTGAGCAACCTGACACGTACACGATTCTGTTTACACAGGTTAAACGCCCAGTGTGAGGACAACGCACTGCACATTTGACCTGAGATATGACAGAATGACTTTTCTCCTCTTTGTTTCTTAATGCTATTTAATATTCAGCGGGGAGCAGAAGTCAATTTGATTTACTTGAGTTACTTTTTAATAAAATTCTGCTTCTCAAAGTAGTTTTCACACACCATAATGTAACTCTTATTATGCCCTTCAAATGTAAACTTGAAATGATAAATCAATCAGTCCCAGTCAGTATTTGTATTCTTTTCCCCATTCTACCTGCTGCCCCACCATTGATGTCACGGGAAATCTAGTGAATCTAAATCAAATCGATAAAATCAAATTTGTGACTATGTTTGGGATGAGAAGTGACAAGAAGTCGTACGCACTCCGATTCAGACTCAGACACTTTTATTTGAATGGATTTTTGCCTCGGCGTGAAAAGCTTTGTCCCGTCACATTTGCATCTGCCTTTCCTCTGCTGCTAAATCCAGCGAAAAAGGTTTTATGCAGGTTTTTATGCGTCGGATTGTGCGACAAGAGGAAAATGCAATTCTGGAGATAAGAGAACGACGGCACAACGCGTGGAATATTTAAATTTGGAGATAAACATCAGCGTGTCAACAGCATGTCAAGACGATAACATATAACCCATAACATACAACCCAAGGAAAGGTGCTTTAAAAAGAAACGTGCAGCGATCCCAACATCTGCAAACATGTCATAACTGATTGAAGTGCAGCCAATTTTTTTCTATTTCAAACAGAGGTGAAGAGTTATGGTTTTGGTCGGGATCCAAACGCTCGATTCCGAAGACGTGTTTTGGATCAGGTTAAACTGAGACGGGGGTCGATCTGCAGATGCTGTGGTTGGACCCGAGATAAGTTATGCGTTCCTTTTGGAGATTTGCCAAACTGATAGAGGAAAAACTGGTTCACTGCACAAACAACATGAAAAACCTTAGACGGTATATTTGAATTTTTTCAGTTTCGTCAAGATGTTTGTACTTATTTCAAGTCATTAGAGTACGATATTTTCACTTAAAGGGCGTATGACAGGTTTTTACAGGAGTTTCTAATTTTGTATTTATACCTGTTGTACATATAAATGATAGTTTTACACCAATCGAGCAGGTATTTGTGGAGAAAACGTTGAAAAATCTGTAGAAAATGACAAGGATGTTCCAGTCATTCCAGTCAAAGTTTATGCAGGATTTACATAGATAAACATTTAACTCTCTAAACATGAATTCAACAAAATAAAGTCGCTATCATATATTTTTATTTGTCAAATTTAAAATAATTACTCATTAGATGAGTTTTTTCCGTGTTTGCTGGGTAATTTCCTAGTGTGATGTCATCGATTACAAACAGGAAGTGAAATTATACATTAAAAAATGTGCTATTGTGTGATAACATTTTTATAATTTTTAGCAAAATTAAAAATATATATGTATATCTTAATTGCATTTTATTTCAATGAGTTGTCCGACCTGTAGGGAGCGCTTTTAAATAGTTGTATTCACTTTCTCCATGTGCAGATAAGATCAATTGGAACCAGTTGAAAATATAAAAAGTGAAAGGGGAACCCGACTTGTTTTTGTAAATTAGTACATTTTGTGTTTTCCCCCAAGAGCCGTACTTTGTGACCAAAACGAGTCCGCCGTGCGCCGTCTGCACATAATAAATAAAGGATAAAGGATAAAGGATTGTATTTCTTTCTGTCAAGCCAGAAGAGAGAGCCGAAAGCAGCGCTCTGATTGGCTGTGAAAATAATCTCTTTTAAACCTGTGCCTGAACTAAAAGTACGTGTGTTTTCTGTTGTCGGAAACGGTAAACAAACGGCAAGCGACTGTTAGCGTTTAGCCTCAAAAACCAGAAGATGCTGAGCACGACTGGAGCCGACCCTGCTCTGGGCCAAAGTCATGCTCTTCCACTCGCTCTTCTCTCACCCCCTGTTCGCTTCAACCCCGTCTCTCCCCACTCTCCCCACTCTCCCTCGCCTCGCTGAACAAATCGATCCTGAGGTGGTGAAAGGAAGCTACAGTGTGAGACTTTTTAAATGTTCAGACCGTGGATGAACAGGTGAGAGGTAAATGGTTATAGATTTGTTTCCGAAGGCGCGTTCTGTGTCGGGGTTCACAGGAGTTTGTTCTTCAAGAAAAGAACGCGAATGTACCGGTGGAAACATGTCGTGCCATTTTCAAAATGTCAAGCTCGAGACGGTTTCATTTTGAACTCAAGGTTCTGGCGATTCGGGCAACTAAAGTGGATATGTGGTTAAAGCTGCACCGTGTAACTTTCTGAAGGTGGCCTATGTGAGACCACACGTTGGAACGTTGTCTTTGTGGAGATAGATGCATTTCATGCCATACTGTGGAATATTGTAGCCAAACGAACAACAGTTCCACGGAGACAAGCACTGGCTAAGTACGAATCAGGTTTGGGGAGATGCAAGCTTGCCCACAGTACAAATACACGTTTATTTTTGTGTGTGTGTGTGTGTGTGTGTGTGTGTGTTATTTGTGTGGTAAAACTAGAGATGTAACAATATCATGGTATTTTTTTGTAAAAAAAAAGAAATTATTGATTAATAATGATCTGCACTAAAGCTGGTTTACATTCTGAATCCTTTTTAATTGTGTCAACGGGCAAGACACTCAGACTGTCCCCATCAGTCCAAGTAACGTGACAGGGCGGGCATCCATCTTAAAAATGATGGCAAATCATGTCCTGTTCACCAAAACTAATTTATACACAGTATGTATGTATATGTGTATGTATGTATGTATATATGTATGTATGTATGTATTTATTTATATTTTAGTTTTATTGTATTTATTGTATTTATTGTATTTATTGTATTTATTTTATTTATTCTTTTTATCATTTGTATTTATGAATACAAATAGAATTTAAGAAAACACATTCTTTTGAAAGTGTGACCTGAGGCAAAGGAAAGACCAGAAACAAAACCATAAAAACAATGACAGTAATAACAGAATTGACCATTTAAAAGCGCAGATGTAGTAAATTAAATTAAAGGTGAAGCCATGAAGAGGCTCGGATGAAACTGCTGTCGACCGTCAACATAAAGGTAATAACGCGTTTGTGATTCCGATGCTGTTCACGGTTCAGATCTAATAATCATCATCTGGCTCTGATTCATCCCTTTTGTTTATATCCCTCTTCTTTCACCAAAAAAATGCACATTATTAAAGTTGTCTAAATGACAAGGAGGAAATAAAACCGCAGCAATCCTTATCTCCCGTCTGAGTTATCTGTATTCACACCTCTCTCATTACCTCGGAAAATATGGAGAGGAAATAAATTGCCTGAAGAAGATATCATTTGGTTTGTGAATTTGCGAGGTGGAAAAAAAAAATCACTTGAAATCTGTTTTTGCAATTTGTTTTTGGGTAATTAAGTAGCGAGTGTAGCAGCAGCGCCGCACTTCGGGTTCATCAGTGGAGGGAGAGTCACTGATGGAAGTGAGGATTAGATGGTGTTTTTGTGCATAACATTACAGGGTTAGTCAGTTATTTTAGTCGGACTGGCAAACTTGAACTTCAGAAAAGTACACGATTCAGTACAAATATGCTCCATTGGACTACTTTTTATTCTACCTGTCGTGTCTGTGTTTGGTGCTGTTTGAGGGTCTGTAGTTGTTGAACCGAACAGCTCTTCTACATTGAAATGAATGGATGTCTTCCTCACAGTGGAAGACATCCCCATACTCCCCATACTCCACATACTCTACATACTCTATATACTCTACATACTCCACATACTCTACATACTCTACATACTCTACATACTCTACATACTCCACATACTCCACATACTCCACATACTCTGTGTGTACTTTATTTGCTCGGTGAAGTAGTCGGTGAGACTGGTTGAGCCTGAACGTTTTTGCATTGGTTTTTTGGTCAAAACCATTTAAAATCTGAATGAAATACCTGTGTACATAAATATACTGAAAGGATTTTGAAGGTTTTTATACTGCTACAACTACTACAACTACAACAACCTCTACAACTCATACAAGTACCTGGGTGTTCATCTGAACCACAAACTGGACTGGACTCACAACACAGACGCACTGTACAGGAAGAGCCAGAGTCGGCTCTACCTCCTGAGGAGACTCAGGTCTTTTGGAGTGACAGGGCCACTCCTGAAGACCTTCTACGACTCTGTGGTGGCATCAGCCCTCCTGTACGGTGTGGCCTGCTGGAGCAGCAGCATCACAGAGAGGGAGAGGAAGAAGTCTACCTCTGTCCTCCTTGCGCTCTGGACTCGGTGCAGGAGGTGGGGGACAGAAGGGTCCTGGTTAAACTCACATCTATGCTGGACCATGAGTGTCGCCCCCTGCAGGACACTCTGATCCACCCTCACTGTGTGAAGGAGACGTTTCACAGGTCTTTACTTCTGCTCCTGTCAGACTTTATAACAAACACTGTTAGCCCTGAACAGGTGTCATTCATGTGCAATACTGTCATATTCATGTGCAATACTGACTTAATCATGTATAATACTGACTTAATCATGTGCAAGACTGACTTAATCATGTGCAATACTGACTTAATCATGTCCAATACTATCATATGTATGTGCAATACTGACTAAAGTATGTGCAATACTGACTTATTAATGTGCAATACTGACTTAATCATGTACAATATTGTCATATGTGACTCGCCACGGCAATTGTCGGACCATGTCGGCCTCGGTGAAACTGAGAAAAACAGCATTTTACTTTTTTTCCCCCAAATTTGTGATTTTCATTTTTTTGCAGAATGTGCTAGTTGAAGTTATGAATAAGCCCCTGTGTGCTTCAGATAACACTATTGGTTGTCTTAAACGTATACATTAAGCTGTTAAAAATGTGGAGTTTTCAGGTCTTTTTCCTGCTCTCCTGGGGGGCGTCACCTTTTTCTAGCCAACGTATTGTTTATATTTTCCACCAATCAGCTGTGATCCGCATGGCAGCTGCGTGCTCCGTGTTTTCCTCTCATTACTCCAGACCGTCTGCAGAGCACAGTCTTCAGAGCTTACATTTCCTGGACTACATTGCAACGGAACTGTTTACTCAGGTACACTTTTACTTTACTACTAAATCATTATTTTAACGCTGTGTTTTAAGGCGGTCTCGTGATCACTTAAGAATCTTACTTGTCTGCTCCGGTGGAGCTAATGCTAAGCTAACATGTTGCTTCAGTGCACTCTGCAATACGGGCTTAATGTGACTACTTGCTGTTATCACCATGTTATCGGGTTATTTTTCGGCGTGGGTTGGCCCGTGGGTTGTGTGGGTCGTGCTTTGTGTCTGTTTTATGGCGCTAAACCGGCTGTTAGCCCCACAGCCCGGAGCTAAACGCAGCTATTCAGAGCTAAGTTGTAAGCTAAACTTTGCTATGTTATCGGGTTATTTTTCGGCGAGGGAAGAGAAAAAAACTACAACTCCCGATACCACTTCTGGTCACGTGGCTTACGTACGTTGCACGTCACGCACGCACTGCGTCACTGTGTTATCTCAAGTGAGCTAGCTAGCATCGCTAGCCGAGGGCAGATGTCCAAATATCTCCGCGTTTTGCATCTTAAATACACCGTTAACGTCACAATGTGAACTGTTATCTGTGAAGCGTGTTATTCCCATATTACTGTTAACCCTAATCCTTTTATCCCCCTTTTCAGAATTGGCAAAGACACCCTGACTGACATGACCTGTCTCTACGTGAAGTCTGCTAAGGAGCGTGGTGAGTGTAAAACATTATTTTGGTGATTTTCATGTTTTAATGATTAGAGTATAATTAACCATAAGCAACATCTGTTTTTCAGGTGAGCCTGCAGTTTGTACATCAAGCTTCAGATCACTGTGGAAACAGCTTCTCCCACACATCAGAAGCTGCAGGCCACGCACAGATCTCTACAACAGAACCTAATGTGCTGTCTTTCGGACCCTCACCGCCAGCAAGCAGACATCAGGATGCATTACAGCTTTGACTTTGCACAGCAGGTACTAATAATAGTGCAAATGCAGAATAGCAATTATAGAGACATATACGTCTTAATCAAATGTCATTATGTATTAATCTAATCTAGTTTATATTATTTGACTACTGTAATGTGTAAACATTACCCTGGCAAAACTTCAGTGCTGCTCTCTGCTTAAGATATGTTCAAATCAAATCAATTTATTTTTGTAAGGCCCAAAATCACAACAACAGTTGCCTCTGAGGGCCACAGGGAGAAATGAATCAACAATGTCTGTGGTGGCGATGGAGTCAGACAATGTCTGTGGTGGCGAGGGACGATGTCCCAGGGTCCTCTGTCCTTAGACTCTCCTTCTCGGCCAGGAAAAACTACAAAAAAAACCTCTTTGGGAAAAAAGCGTAGAAACCTGGAGGAGTTCCAGTGAAGGAGAGATCCGACTCTCACAGACGGACAGAAGGACACGAGGAGACTGTTCTTCTGTTCTAATTTTTTTACATTGTCGCCCTTGTCATCAGGTAGTGGAAAACAGCTCTCCTGAGTCTCACCTCAATATCCCACAGCTTGTTGGAACGGTGGATAGCAAAGTGTTTGTCAAGAACTTCGACTGGCAGAAGCATCTGAGTCCCTTCTTCAGACGGCTTCCAAAGATCAAGAGTTATCAGCACTTCAGGTATTTATATTGAAACTCTCACATTGTGTTAAAAAAAAAAAATAGTTAATGAGTGTTTTATGTGAAATAGTTAGCCATTTCTTAAATGTCCTGTTATTTGTTTACAGCTTTGATGCCAAGAGCCGAGAGTCACAGCACAGAAGAGTGCACAGACGAAGAAGAGGATGAGGATGTGATCTCTGATGTAATTGGACTCTGGTGGTGTACATATCATATCTATTATCTCATATCTCATATATTCAAAGCCATGGACCCGTTGCAGTTCGTATACCTGGCCCTGGCATCTGTTTATAAGAGTTCTTCTATTAAGAGTGTTTTTTAAACTTCCTATAAGTTACTGTCCTTTCCCCCTGTATCTACTGTGTTGTAACATTAAAGGCTATCTTATCTTATCTTTTGTTGTTTGTGTTGCACTGAATCACCTGTGAATTATGTTTATCGACAAATGCAATGAACCCTATTCTCATTCTGATTCTTTGATTCTATTCAGGGCCTTTTGTAATCCAAGTATTTCCATTTTAATATAGTAACTTCTAATTCTGATTCAAGTTCAGTTACCATCAATAACAACACTCCTCTTGAGTCTTCAGTGACAGCTGTAGGGGGAAGGTGGTGTCAGTGTGACAGGGGGAGGGCTTATCTCAATGAGATGCAAATGAGCCCCGCCCCCTGTGACTCTGGGCTCACTCCGGTGAGAAACTTTGGAAGCCGTTTTCTCAGTGAATGGGTTTGAGAGTTGTGTACATTCAAATGACCACAACTTACTCAAATATTATCAGATCTACATGAGTGAGACATCATTGGAAAGCTTTGAATTCACACTTTCAACTCAAAATGTCTCCGGGTAGACATGTAACTGGTTTAGCCACGGTCAGTCACATATGCCTGTGCAATACTGTCATATTCATGTGCAATACTGACATAATCATGTGCAATACTGACTTAATCATGTGCAATACTGACTTAATCATGTGCAATACTGTCATATGTATATTAATCATGTGCAATACTGACTTAATAATGTGCAATACTGTCATATTCATGTACAATACTGACTTAATCATACTTATTGTTGTGTGCAATACTGACTCAATCATGTGCAATACTGTCATATTCATGTGCAATACTGACTTAAGGATGTGCAATACTGTCATATTCATGTGCAATACTGACTTAAGGATGTGCAATACTGACTTAATCATGTACAATACTGTCATATTCATGTGCAATACTGACTTAATCATGTGCAATACTGTCATATTCATGTGCAATACTGACTTAACCACGTGGAATACTGACTTAATCATGTGCAATACTGACTTAACCATGTGGAATACTGACTTAATCATGTGCAATACCGTTATATTCATGTGCAATACTGATTTAATCATGTGCAATACTGACTTAATTGTGTGCAATACTGTCATATTAATGTGCAATACTGACATAATCATGTGCAATACTGACTTAATCATGTACAATACTGTCATATTCATGTGAAATACTGACTTAATCATGTGCAATACTGTCATATTCATGTGCAATACTGACTTAATCATGTACAATACTGTCATATTCATGTGCAATACTGACTTAACCATGTGGAATACTGACTTAATCATGTGCAATACTGACTTAATCATGTGGAATACTGACTTAATCATGTGGAATACTGACTTAATCATGTGCAATACCGATATATTCATGTGCAATACTGACTTAATCATGTGCAATACTGACTTAATCATGTACAATACTGTCATATTGATATTCATACGCAATACTGTTTAAAAAAAATAAATTCTCTCTCCATATAACAGCTGTAAATTATTATTTTTATTGCTTACTTCTGTACCTACTTTGTGTTGCAACACTTGAATTTCCCCATTGTGGGACAAATAAAGGCTCATCTTATTATCTTATCTTTTTTTTGGTCAAAACCATGTATAATCTGAATGAAATACCTGTTTACATAAATATACTTACCAGTAATGCAACTTAAATATTTCAAATAAGTGTCCTATGAAGGATGTTCTACTGGCAAAATAAATATAATATGTATTATTTTTGTAACGCACTGTTTGAATGTAAAAATACACATATAAACAATCTGAAACATATGTATTTAAATGAACCTGTTTCAACCACATGTAAATCGAGCTGTGGAAAACACCTCTGTAACGCCGCCCGTCTCCATGGAGATGAGAGGGTGCTCCTTCATGTACGTGTAACCTCCACATTCATCACACCATTGTCATGTTTCCTGTTTTCTGAAGCGCTCCATCAGTCCGTCGAGCAATAGAGCAAACGTGTCTGAATAAAAGCGATGTCTCGTCATCCTGGCTGTTACCACGGAGACAATAAATAAAAGCATCAGTCAAACTACAGCAGGTGTGGAGCCGGAGACCTTTTCGTTTTACTGGGCCGTCCGTCACTCAGATGTCAGTCACAAAGTGGCCCGCGAGTCCACAAGTCAGGAGTGTGTGGAAAAGAGAGAAATACAAGAAAATACACAGAATCATCGCTACTACTACTACTACTACTACTACTACTACTACTACTACTACTACTACTACTACTACTACTACTACTACTACTACTACTACTACTACTACTACTACTACAACTACTACTACAACTACTACTACTACTACTACTACTACTACTACTACTACTACTACAACTACTACTACTACTACTACTACTACTACTACTACTACTACTACTACTACTACTACAACTACTACTACTACAACTACTACTACTACTACTACTACTACTACTACTACTACTACTACTACTACTACTACTACTACTACAACTACTACTACTACAACTACTACTACTACTACTACTACTACTACTACTACTACTACTACAACTACTACTACTACTACTACTACTACTACTACTACTACTACTACTACTACTACTACTACTACTACTACAACTACTACTACAACTACTACCACAACTACTACTACTACTACTACTACTACTACTACTACTACAACTACAACTACAACTACTACTACTACGACTCCTACAACTACTACTACTACAAGTCAGTAGTATGTGAAAATACACAGAATCATCACTATTACTACAACTGCTACTACTACTACTACTACAACTAGTACTACTACAACTACTATAACTACAACTTCTACAACTACTACAGCTACTACTACAACTCCTACAACTACTACTACTACTACACCTACTACAACTACTACAACTTCTACAACTGCAACTACTACAACTACTACTAAAACTACTACTACAACTACTACTACTACAACTACTACTACAACTTCTACAACTACTACAACTACTACTACAACTACTACTACAACTACTACTACAACTACTACAACTACACAACTACTACTACTATTACAACTACTACTACTATCATCTGAAATACGGGACTGCTACTACCGAGAGGACATTTTGTTCAGGAATATACCGCGATAACATGTCGTCGAAGTGGGCTAACCTAGCCCGCTGCTAATACGAAGCTACCGTCAAAGTAACTCAAGGAGAAAGAAGAGCGTGAACGGCAAAGCATTTAAATCAGCGGCGTCGAACTAAACAGTGTGAAAAATGCACCATATTACACTTTAGGAGCCTGGCGTTTCTGTGCGTCGTCATTGCAAAAAGAAGAAAAAGCTGCGCGGGCTCCGTGCAGCGGCGTAAACGTGTGTGGGCTCTGGACAAATTGCATTGGCTTTGCTCCAAAACAAATTAGAACTAGAAGTGTTTCGAAAGTGTTAGCGCGGCTGTGTTCGGACTATAATTACCCACAATGCCATTTGGAGCAGAGAGAATGACCAGAGAAGGCGATTCGTCTCACTCCGTGCGCTGGCGGATTGCAGAGTTACTTAGCCAACTTATTAGCCATCTGCAAAGAACGGATCAGAACCGTCCCACATCGCACTTGTTTTGTTGTCCCTAATGAAAACATATTTGATCCATTAAAATCATGTTTAGAAAGTGAAAATAGCTTTTTTTTCATGCAGAATCTCAGCAGTCAAAGAACTCTCGCCGCTCAGTGCAGAGGTCACATGTTTCTCTGGGTCTGGGTGGTTTTCCTCCGGATACTCTGAGCTCCACCTCTGCAGACGGACCCCCGGGCGCGGCTGAAGTAAACACTGCTCCTGACAGGTTGCCCCAGCAACAGCCCGTGACGGATGGTTAATAACCTTAACCTTCCATAAACCCAGAGAGGAATAGTCCCTCCAGCAGGTTCTTCTCTCCTGTGGGACATGGACACATCCAGGAAGTGTCCCAAACAGATGCTGGAGCTTAAGCTGGTTGAGGAGCAGCAGCTCTACTCTGAGCTCCCCAGTGATTTAGATGTGACTTGCAATTTATTCATCAACAAAAATGTACGGTAAAAGTAAAGAATCACACAAAGGAGCAAACGTCCTCATTTCCACGTGGAGTCCCTCAGGTTCAGGTTAAGGAACACTTTATTATAGGATATTTGTCTTCTGCATTTGACCCATCCTTCAATACCATCAAGCATCAGCTGAGACCTCGGGATATTTTTATATTATAGTCGCATTGAGTCAATACTGAGTCGTGAAAAAGTCTTTCAGCGCTTTTGGAACAAAACACAGATTTAAATGATTTTATGCAGCGCCGATGCTCCTGCTTTGCACATTTTATCCCATATTGTACGTGTAAATATGTTTTTACGTATTTGTTGATTTTATTGATTGTTTTATTGGCATTTTATTTGGATAGGTGTGGTTGTTTGATCTGTATTTTGTGTTTGACAAAGTACTCACGAAAAAGATTGTGCTTTCCTTTATAAATAAATGATAAATTAGAGAGATCCATCCCCAGATCAGAGCTCGGCATTGGTCAGAACTCCCTTCACTGGACGATTTTGACCTGTTGTCAATGTTTTGGGTTGATGGGGGAAACTGGGGCACCCGGAGGACACGGGGAGAACATGCAAACTTCACACAGGCCTGGGAGTCAAACCAGCGAGAGGCGAGTGCGAGTCACAGGTTCAGAAATGTTCCAACACAAATGTGACAAATGTGCATTTTTTCCCCTTTGTTTTTTATCTTAAAGTCTAAATTGTTGTTACTTCTGACCGCCACTGATCAGCACAATTCCTTTGCATTTGACCCATCCTTCAACGTCAGCAGGGTTAAATCTACAGGGCGCATCACAAATGAGTACTCACTAAGTGCACACTGATAATCGAACTGCGTACCTGCTTGTTTTGAGGCGATCGTGCTGAACTTCCGCAGCGCCACAACAACTGTAACACGCAAATGCCGAATCAATGTTTAATTACAGCGCCTCTCTGTGGGAGGGGCCCCGGAGCAGTGAAGGAACGTGGGTAACGTCGGAGCACGGACTGCTGGGGGTTCACGATGTCACGGAAGCGGAAGATCTCTGCGACTGGAGCGCGTCGCGTCTAGTTAGCCTCATTTACCAGCGAAAGAGTGAGAACGCGGCATAATTGAACATCTGTGATGCAGAGTTTCATCGCCAACGACGGACGAGAAAAACGAACTGATTGAAACATTAACGAGGCCGGCGAGTTCGGGAGTCCGGCCCACGACTTCTGTTCGGCCGGACAAGGTCAAACGTATGGTTTTCGGAGTCTTCTGTGTTGGAGCGTTGGAGTTCTCTCTGTTACAGAAGCTCCAGTGTCCTTCCCGGCGCTCCCGCTGGGACTATACTTCACCGTCTTCACCCTTGTCTCTCCTTCTCGCCTTCTCCTCCTCTTCTCTCTCTGCTTTTTGTCCCTCTTTTTCCCTACTCGTCTCCCTCGCCAGAGCTGCGACCGGTACGTATGTCAGTAACGGTCAGCGATTCATTTTAACGACTATTCGTGCTGCGCGACAACTTTTTAAATGCAGTCAAAATGGTGTGAATGACGGTTCAGAGATGGAGACTATTTATTGTTGCGGGAAATAAAGATCAAGATTAATCAAGATTACTTTATTTGTCCCGTGTTTTCTCTGCCAGATGGAGAAAATACACATGAGACAAATCAGAAATTGACAGTTTCTGAATTTTTCTGAATTAACAATGACTTTTTGGACATTTTGATGGAATAATAACGCGGTCTTTGGCATAAAACGCGTTGTAATGTATCTATTTTATCTTGTATTAGAACATGCAACAACGACAATACAGCAACAACACAACAACATAAAAAAAAAATACAAAATTAGAGCATATTAAGTTCTGAATAATCGTCCCATTTCGTCTATTGATTTTTAAACGTGTCTATTTTTAAGTTGAGTCCTGGGCTTATTTTTCCGTAGTGCGTTTGTCCGTGATGATATGTGTCCTTCATCGTCAGAGCGGTTCGTGAGGGTCTTCTTCTTCTTCCCTGCTGAGTATAGTCCAAATGTATCCATCCACTGTGTCCACGGCGGGTTTCGAGGCCCGAGTAAATTACTCCAAAACTGAGCTGGACGGTGGTGTCGAAAACCACTTGCGTTGCCTCGTTGGCGTCCGTCCGGTATTTTTGCGCAGTACGACACTCTATGGTAACTATGGTTTTCCTCCCGGCAACCACAGTTTCATTGCCGACATTAAGCCCCTCCCCGTGAATAATGAGCCCTCTGACACCGTGTTATGAACGCTCGTGTTTTAGAGTCTGTTTAGTCCGGATAATGATGATTGAAATTATGTTTTACAGTCGACTGCAGCCCTCTCTCTCTCTCTCTCCTTCTCTCTCTCTCCTCCTCTCTTTCCGATGTGTGTTTTAATAATAGGATTCCGTTCATAATTCACGTTTTAAACTTCACAGACCAATGAAGGGACAAACTAATGAAATAATCCCCTGTATTTCAGTTTGATAAAGGGAAACGCAGACGGAACGCTAGAGCTAATTTGCTGATTGTGAATTGCGATTCGTCTTTCAGCCTTTCTCTCTCCTCCATCTCCTCTCTCTCTCCTCGCTTCCCATCTCCTCTTTCTTCTTCCTCCCTGTCTTGTTTTCCATTTTTATTAAAAAAAATGATTATTCTCCTTCTCCGCTCATTCTCTGCGTCATCCTTTCTTTCCATCTTTCCTCGAGGTAGACTCTCTTCACCTTTGTCTTCCTTTCTCTGCTCTCTCTCTCTCCTCCTCCCTTCCCATCTCCTCTTTCTCCTTTTTCCCTGTCTTGTTTTTTATGTTTATTGGAAAATGGGATTCCTCTCCATCTCCTCTCATTCTCATCCTTTCATTCCATCTTTCCTCGAGGTAGACTCTCTTCACCTTTGTCTTCCTCTCTCTTCTCCTATCTCTCTTTCCTTCCTATCTGCCCTTTCTCCTTTCTCCCTGTCTTGTTTTTCATGTTTATGAAAAAATGTGATTCCTCTCCATCTCCTCTCGTTCTCATTTCATTCCATTTTTCCTCAAGGTAGACTCTCTTCACCTTTGTCTTCCTTTCTCTGCTCTCTCTCTCTCTCTCTCTCTCTCTCTCTCTCCTCCCTTCTTATCACCTCTGTCTCCCTTTTCCCCTGTCTTGTTTTTCATGTTTATTGAAAAATGGGATTCTTCTCTGTCTCCTCTCATTCTCCGCATCGTTCTTTCTTTCCATCCTTCTTCAAGGCAGCCTCCTTTCTCTTCTCTCTCTTCCCCCTCTTCATCTCGTCTCTCTCTTTCCTCTGAAGGCGCACATCTATAATAGAACATATTTTGCTTTCATTTCCCCTCTCCCCTGACTCCGGCTCTTCATTCTTCTCCTATTCTGCTCTGCTCTTCCCACCCTCTGTATTTCATCCCTTTCTCTTTCTCTCTCTGCCTCTCACTCTCTCTCTCTCTCGGTGTCAGACCTGTTTGGGTGACACAGGCGCTTTGCAATAATGTAAACCTCCATCACCTTCGCTACACAAACAAACCTAAGCAATAAATAAAGCCTTCACGTCAGCGTGCAGCCTCCGCTCGCTGCTCGCCGGACACGTTTGGAGAAAAAAGGAATGATTTTGTTGCACTAGGACAGTTTTTTTTTGTCTCGGTTCTGTCAATGCCAAAGTGCGGAACATGCGACGCAACACGCAATCTCCATCGAGGCAGAAAGTTACACGGAGCAAACGCTGCGTCTTCTACTGCGGAGCAAAGTTTGGACCGTGTTTAAATGATCTTTCAAACGACTTTTGCACTTTGGACAATTCAGCAGCTCTTTCGCCTTAAGTACCGTATTTTCCGGACTATAAGTCGCACTGGAGTATAAGTCGCACCAGCCAAAAAACATGTATAAGTTTCACTGGAGTATAAAATGCAGTTGCAAGTGTGAAAATGACAAATAATATCACATATAAGTCGCTCCGGAGTATAAGTATATATCTAAAATAAGAGTATAAGTATATAAGTACAAGTACAAAGTATAAGTCGCACCCCAGCTAAAACCATGAAAAAAGGTGCGACTTATAGTCCGGAAAATACGGTAATCATGTTTACAGTTACTTTTGTGGCAGTTTCCTGAGACTAAAGCGAGCGAGCGCTTAACGGTGAAAACCATTGACCTTCTGAGCATAAATCTGAGCACTAAAGTTCATCTAAAACCCGAGAAAGAGCAAAAAGTGTTCTCTCGTTAAATTTTAAAGAAGACGTTAAAAAGCTCTTCATTGCATCAGTCCTGGCTCAGTCCTTATTTGTACTGCACTCACCCTGATGTAGTCCTTTACGATCTATATATTCAGTACAGTTGGTTTTGGTTGGCCCGTACTTACTCTTGATGTACTTATATTATATAGTGTGTTTTAGTCTGTGTTAGTTGCCAGATTGCTGGTACAAACCCCGCACCGCACACATCACAGTAAACCCAACGTTGGAGTCAGTCCGGTTTGATATTTTGACAAACGCCTCGCTTTTTTCCCCCCTCCGCTCCGAACAGACGGAGCAGTCACGGTCCGTCTGCGCGCACGGCGGTTTGTTTACGACGAGAATAAACTCCAACACCAACAACGCGCTCGACGGCGAGAGCCACGCCGGGATTAGCATAATGTCTCAATTTGTGACGAGCAGCCAGTTTGACGGAGACGAAAAGTGAAACTACGTGATGCATTTATTATCAGTTTGCTACGACTGCAGAACTCCACTCTGGTCTCTGAAAGTCGTGATATCATATCGAGCGCAACGCGAGGATTGAAAAGGATGAGGTTTTTAAGCTAGAGCTTGTTCGTGTCACTCAAAGCTGTATTCTGATTGATTCCTGCACGTGTGAGTCATGCTGTGCTGTGCTGCGTTTGAGGCTTCAGCGCTCAGAACATTTCGGCTTTCACCTACCCCCTATCCCCGCCTCTGCACTAGGGCTAAACACATTGTGCAGGCATGATGAAGAACACTGTTGATGAGCCGTTTTAGACAAATATTACAGTTTACAAAGAAAATAATGTAATATAATTATCAACACATCTGAAACTGTGACAGGATCCAGTGTAAGTGAAGCCTCCCACAGCCAGGGGGCGCACACCTCTCCTCCCCTAACATCACATCATCACATGCATCTTCACAGCCAAAGAGACGGGTCTGAAATCTGAAATGGAACATCGATCTTCCTTTGAGAAGTGTTCAATGTTCATGTTTTGGTCTAACGTTATGATATAAGCTTATGCAAAATGTTAATATTGAGTATTGTCAATGATTGAAAACGACCTAAAAGTGAGAGAAATTACATCTGTGTGCATAACTGAACTGAGCAGAACTGAGCAGAACTGAACTGAGCATAACTGAGCAGAACTGAACTGAGCAGAACTGAACTGAACTGAACGGAGCAGAACTGAACTGAACTGAGCAGAACTGAGCAGAACTGAACTGAACTGAGCAGAACTGAGCAGAACTGAACTGAACTGAACTGAACTGAGCAGAACTGAGCAGAACTGAACTGAACTGAGCAGAACTGAACTGTGCAGAACTGAACTGTGCAGAACTGAACTGAACTGAGCAGAACTGAGCAGAACTGAGCTGAACTGAGCAGAACTGAAATGAACTGAGCAGAACTGAATTGAACTGAGCAGAACTGAAATGAACTGAACTGAGCAGAACTGAACTGAACTGAGCAGAACTGAGCAGAACTGAACTGAACTGATCTGAACTGAACTGAACAGAACAGAACTGAGCAGAACTGAACTGAGCAGAACTGAGCAGAACTGAACTGATCTGAACTGAACAGAACAGAACTGAGCAGAACTGAGCAGAACTGAACTGAGCAGAACTGTGTGCATCATTCATACAAAGTTATGTTTCTATGATATATTTTAAAGTGTGTGTTTTTGTCCCAGACTTGCAGCAGCATCTATAACTCTGATTTGTGCCTCTAAATCTGACCATTTACCCGTAAAGTGCACTGAAAAGACCACTACTAACTCCTGAACACGGGAAACATGTCCACAGGACTGCACACCGGGACGAGGGGCATTTTCACTCTCACACACCTGGGAGATTGTCCTGGAGAAGAGGTTGGACTGCAGATGGCGCTGTCGTCCTGTCTGAATCCGCTGAAAAGACACGGCAACGTCAAGTGACACGCTGAAGAAGACTCAAGTGAGGTGTGAAAAAGGAAGTCATCTGACCACATTCATTTACACCCGTCAAAATAAACTAACGTCATTTTCATATGTACGTTTTTTTTTGCCCGTTTTCTTTCCCGTTACGTTCCTCTTTCCTTCCGAACCGTCCGTGTGAGAAACCCTCCTTCCTGCTTCACCGAGGCGAGACCGCATTTGCATTTCTAAGATTAAATTATAATTAAACCACTGGCAACAAATCAGAAGGAGGAAAATAATGAAACTGGTCCAAAACGCCACGGAGGTACGGTGGCCCGGAAGGGACATAAATAGCTCAAAAGTCTCGATTTGAAACATATGGCGCAGAGAAGAACGAGCTTCTCAACAAGCTTCTTTCTGGATTGCGACATTAAAACGGAGGAAAGAAACAAGAGTGTGTTCTAAATCAACAGGAAAGTCTTCTATTCTGCTGGAGGGTGCGCCACCTGCTGGTCGTGATGTTGATGCTTAATGTTCCACAGTGTTGCATTAACTATCTCCAGGAGACACTACCAGGCCATGTTACAGATCACAGCTGTTGGGTCCGCTCACAGTAAGAAGGTATTTATGAGCAATAAAAAGCCCTGAGCAGAACTGAACAGAACTGAGCAGAACACAAAAGAACTGAACTGAGCAGAACTGAGCAGAACTGAACTGAGCAGAACTGAGCAGAGCTGAAGAGAACTGAACTGAGCAGAACTGAACTGAGCAGAACTGAACTGAGCAAAACTGAGCAGAACTGAACTGAGCAGAACTGAACTGAGCAGAACTGAACTGAACTGAGCAGAACACAAAAGAACTGAACTGAACAGAACTGAGCAGAACTGAACTGAACTGAGCAGAACTGAGCAGAACACAAAATGACTGAGCAGAACTGAACAGAACTGAACTGAGCAGAACTGAGCAGAACACAAAAGAACTGAACTGAGCAGAACTGAGCAGAACACAAAAGAACTGAACTGAGCAGAACTGAGCAGAACTGAACTGAGCAGAACTGAGCAGAACTGAACTGAGCAGAACTGAGCAGAACTGAACTGAGCAGAACTGAACTGAGCAGAACTGAACTGAGCAGAACTGAACCCTCCTGGACGAATGAGAGACTGCACTGACATTAATTAATACAAGTTAATTTAGATAATAAGGCCTAAATTTGCTTCTGAACTTGTCACAATTATTATTTTTAAGTCCTTAACATCGCTAATAATCTTGACAGTGAAACAAACCTTGACAAAGCAATAAAATCTCAATTTCCAGATGAAAATTTTAGGAAATTCAAAGTATAATTTTAGGGTTCCAAACGTCAGCGGACAAGCAAGACATTAATAAATCAAATTAAATTATACAAATGACTGATTATGTTTATTAGTATAGTAGTATTAGTATATTTAATGATAAAATAATGAGGTGTCTCTGTTTCCACAGCAGAACAGGCTTCTCTTCTTTGGACCGTAGCTAACACAGCAGAATACAATATATTACTAAAAAAAAACATTTCTGAGCCATAGCTTTGAGGCAGAAAGCCAATTACAGCGTTTTAGATCAAATGTATTCATACCAAAAACAAGCCGACTAACAAAAGGATCTCTCCTCCTCCTCCTCCTCTCCTGTATTTTTGTCCCATCATCTGAAATCCACCTTGAACTCGCCTTGAGACGTTCCTGTCGTTGTTCTTTGGCCGCGTCCTTGAGGTTTTCGCCGCGTGGAATTGGCAGGTTCGTGCGGCAGATGTTCTCTCTCGTTTGACCGGCAAGATACCGCGGGTGGAGCGAGCGACGCGAGCGAAGTGCGCCGCCCGAGGACACAAGGGCAGCCTGCACGCGGCCGAGCAGAAACCTCACACTTCGACGACCGGGTCAACCGTCCAGAAAAGAGTCAAAGAACGAACCGAGAGTTGAACCTACGACCTCCTCAATCAAAGGCAGCAAAACACCGTCCGCTGGCAGTTACGACAGCCCAAACGACGCAGCGTTCAACGAGGATTTCGGAGTAGAAACCATTGCAGCGACACAAAAACATATAGATCGACCTAACTTCTATTTACAACCGTCTCGTCAAATCTCGGTCCAAGTGAAATCAAGCCGGTAAGACGCTAACGCTAGCTGACGGAGAAGAATAACGTAGAACGATCCGAAACAAGTCCAGCAAACTCCAGAGCAATTTTCGGGGCGTGAATCCTCCTTTAGAGCGAGAGTAAGCTAGCTTTCCTCCCTCCAGACCTGTTTGTTCAGATGGATAATAACTTGGATGTCTTATTTATACAAAAAAAAATAAATGAAAATGAGCAGATGGCTTCCTGTGACAGACCATTCCCAGACAAATAAGATGCCAAATAATTAAGTTCTTTTTGGCATTTTAACGATTAGGAAAAAGTGGCTCATAATCGCAGCTGAATCAAATGTCGAGAGAGTCATTGATGCCAGACATGATTAGATCGTGTCCTGTAGGGGGCGCAGTGGCTCAGTTGGAAGAGTGCTCGTCCTCTGAGGGTCGTACGAAGTCTACTCACTCGGACTAAACATCCTGGGACGCACTGGCCCTCAGGCAACAGTGGGTGGCGCAGGTGAGGTCCAATCCATGGGCACCACCAGCGACAACGCTCACATAGTGTATCATGCGTCGTTGTTGTTGTTTCCATGGTTACTCCGGGCGATGTCGAGCCTCACTCTGAAACCTTAATTGGCGGCTTGTACAATTGATTCTAAGTTCAAGCGCCGTGGATGTGTGTGAAGGCGCGTTTCGACAAAGACATTCCCTGGAGCTCACACACAAAAGGACGTGTTATTTTATTATGTGGAAGGAAAAGTTCAGGACGGTCTGGTTTCTTTGCAGTTTGAGATGTTGTATTCCGAGACGAAGATCACTATTTAGAAGTCCTCTACATGGTCTCATTTTAGATGTGGTTTTGTCTTATTTTATACCTGGTTTAGTCTCACTTTAGACCTGGTTTAGTCTCATTTTACACCTGGTTTAGTCTCATTTTAGACCAGGTCTCATTTTACACCTGGTTTAGTCTCATTTTAGACCTGGTTTAGTCTAATTTTAGACCTGGTTTTGTCTCATTTTAGACCTGGTTCATCCTCATGTTAGACCTAGTTTAAACTCATTTTAGACCTGGTTTAATCTCATTTTAGACCTTGTTTTAGCCTTATTTTAGACCCGGTTTAGTCTGATTTTAGATCTGCTTTAGTTTCAATTTAGACCTGGTTTAGCCTCATTTTGGACCTGGTTTAGCCTCATGTTAGACCTAGTTTAAGACCTGGTTTATTCTCATTTTAGACCTGGTTTAATCTCATTTTAGACCTGGTTTAAACTCATTTTAGACCTGGTTTAATCTCATTTTAGACCTGGTTTAGCCTCATTTTGGACATGTTTTAACCTTGATATATTCCATGTTCAGACAGGTGGTACTCGGTGTGAAAACAGTTTGCGACCCAGTGGTTTAAGACGATAATTCTTATCAAAACAGTGAAGACCTGGGTCACTCCTTCTCTTGACCTTCTCCTGATCTTCTCCTGATCTTCTCCTGACCTTCTCCTGATCTTCTCCTGATCTTCTCCTGACCTTCTCCTGATCTTCTCCTGACCTTCTCCTGATCTTCTCCTGATCTTCTCCTGATCTTCTCCTGACCTTCTCCTGATCTTCTCCTGATCTTCTCCTGATCTTCTCCTGACCTTCTCCAGACCTTCTCCAGACCTTCTCCTGATCTTCTCCTGATCTTCTCCTGACCTTCTCCTGACCTTCTCCAGACCTTCTCCTGATCTTCTCCTGATCTTCTCCTGACCTTGGTCATGAAGAGATATGTCTGACCGACTGTGCAGAAAGAGAAGAACACATGGAAGTGCCAGGCCTGAGCGATCTCTCTCCCTCGCTTTGTTTTTATTAAATCAGCTGCACGTTAGCGCCCCCGGAGGATTAGTCTCATTTTAGACCTGGTTTAGCCTTATTCTAGACCCGGTTTAGTCTGATTTGAGACCTAGTTTAGTCTCATTTTAGACCTGGTTTAGCCTCATTTTGGACCTGGTTTAGCCACATTTTGGACCTGGTTTAATCTCATTTTAGACCTGGTTTAACCTCATTTTAGACCTTAAACGTCCATTGCTTTAAGTCGTTCTAACTTGATTTAATGACTTACTAGATCAACTATGTCTTCGGGGCTGCGACTGACGATTACTTAAGTCGTCGGCAGGTCAGAGATAATCGTTTTGAGATAATTTAAATGTATTTTTGACTTAATAACAGTTGAAATGTGGTGACTGAAGGCTTGAATATTTTAAAATAAAGTGTATTATTGCTGAAAATCTAAAATAGTTTACAATTTTCTGACATTTTTGTTCCATAACGCCACCGTCTTTGCCACAAAACAGGTATTTTCGTTTGTGTAAATTCCAGATAATGATGATCAAAACACATTATTCTAACCTTAACTCTAGAATGTAGCAACAGTAGTAATAGTAGTCATAGCAGTACAAGTACCAGAAGTAGATATATATTAGTGGTATAGATTTGTCACTCGACAGGTGATTTTTCTGGCTAGAGTGCGCCCCCTGTGGAAATCATAGTATCTTGTTATATTGTGCCCTCCGTGTCCTCATCAAACCCAGTACTTCTGCAGTTGTAGTACTAGAGCGCAGTACAATCACTCTCGGAGGAGACGTACAGGGCAGCCGCAGTGACCCGGCCCACCACCAGGGGTCCCGAGGGAGCGCAGCGCAATCGATGCACTTCTGATTACTGCAAGGGAAAGGTACACACTAGCACTGGAGTGAAAGCAGTACTCCAGTAGTAGTACTAGTAGGAGAAGACGTTTTCGGACTAGTAGTAGTCATAGTAGTTGTTGTAGTTGTTGTTGTTGTTGTTGTAGTAGTTGTAGTAGTTGTAGAAGTAGTAGCAATAGTAGTTGTAGTAGTTGTAGTAGTTGTAGTAGTAGTAGTTGTAGCAATAGTAGTTGTAGTAGTTGTAGTAGTTGTAGTAGTTGTAGTAGTAGTAGTTGTAGTAGTAGTAGTTGTAGCAATAGTAGTTGTAGTAGTTGTAGTAGTAGTAGTTGTAGTAGTAGTAGTAGTAGTTGTAGTAGTTGTAGTAGTTGTAGTAGTAGTAGCTGTAGCAGTAGTAGTTGTAGTAGTTGTAGTAGTAGTAGTTGTTGTAGTAGTTGTAGTAGTTGTAGTAGTTGTAGTATTAGTACTAGTTGTAGTAGTAGTAGTTGTAGTAGTAGTAGTAGTTGTAGTAGTAGTAGTGGTAGTTGTAGTAGTTGTGGTAGTTGTGGTAGTTGTAGTAGTTGTAGTTGTTGTAGAAGTTGTAGTTGAAGTAGTTGAAGTAGTAGTAGTAGTTGTAGTAGAAGTTGTAGTGGTAATAGTTTTTGTAGTAGTATTAGTAGTTGTAGTAGTAGTAGTAGTAGTAGTAGTAGTAGTAGTAGTAGTAGTAGTTGTAGTAGTTGTAGTAGTAGTAGTAGTAGTAGTAGTAGTAGTAGTAGTAGTTGTAGTAGTAGTAGTTGTTGTAGTAGTAGTAGTAGTTGTAGTAGTAGTAGTAGTAGTTGTAGTAGTAGTAGTAGTTGTTGTAGTAGTAGTAGTAGTAGTAGTAGTAGTAGTAGTTGTAGTAGTAGTAGTAGTAGTTGTATCAGTAGTATATAAGTCGAGTACTGTAATCTGTTATCTGTTTTACAAATATACAAAAGCATGAATGTAGTTTCCCCCAGAAGTCCTCAGTATTCCGTGTACGTCTGCTCGTAGTGAAGGTCTGTGAGCGTCTGCCACACCGGCTCATGTTCCTCATTCATGTTTTATTCAGGCGCTCGCTTTGGACGAGATGCCAAATGATTTATTGCTATGAGAAAAGCGAGAGTGTAGCGCTGTGACGGTTTAAAATCTTCATCATGTGTTTATGGAAACCAGAACAGAAACAGTTGATTGACAAGCAGCACTTTTGGAGAATAGTCGGCGTTAACGTTGACTAATATCGTCTTGGGTTTGTCTGAAAAAGTAGAAGAAGAAAAAACTAGACGGCAAAAACTGGTTAATCCCCAGAACAAAACCGTGTAATGCAGTTTATCCACACAGACGACACTCAAACGCTGGACTACAATCAGCTGTCCACCTAAAGCTGCTTATCACACGTTTAAGCTGTTACTCGGGGGGAAAGGATGGTTTGAAAGAGAACGTGACGGAGGCCATTTTGAAAAGAAAGAAAATCGGCTCGAGAGTCTGAGCTGTCGTATTTTCTGGACCTAAAGTCGCACCGGAGTATGAAATGTGCGTGAAAATAACAAATAATATCACATAAAAGTCGCTCCAGAGTACAAGTATAAGTGTATAAGTATAAATATGACTATAAGTTGCACTGGAGTATAAGTCGCACCATCCAAAAAATGCATCATAGAGAAGAAAAAAAACATATATAAGTCGCACTGGAGTATGAAATGTGGTTGCAAGTGTCAAAATAACAAATAATATCATATATAAGTCGCTCCGGAGTGTAAGTATAAGTATAAATATAAGTGTAAGTCGCACCTATGAAAACTATGAAAAAAGGTGCGGCTTATAGTCCAGAAAATACGGTACAACCTCCCCTCAATCTACAATAAGCTCATAAGACCTCGGCAGAAATTAAACCAATGCTAATGAGGCACTTTAAAGCTCTAGATCAAACTTCGATAGCTCTCAACAAGTTTAGGACGAGTTTTAATTATAACTCCTCCCTTTTGGGCATGACCAATCAGAGCGCAGCAGTGATTAAACGCTGCTGCTTTCGGACCGGAAGTGAAAACGTCTCGTTTTTCAGCGTCCAGATGAACCCCTCCTGGAAGGACGAGGGACTACGCCGGTCTGACAAACAAAAACATTCGACTCTGATTTGATCGCGACGGTTCCCGCGGCAGAAATCAAACTGGGAATCTAACTTCTTTGTTACCCCCGGGGCGCGCGTCTTTGCCAACTATCGCGCTCGCTAGCTCCATTGTCGTCAGCGCTTCTCTCGCGTATGCTAATGCGCGCCATTGTCTTGTTTGTTTTGAGGTCGAGGTAAGGAGGAGGTGAGTTTGTGCATAATTTATCTGTTATCTGTCTCCGGGGTGAAGTAGGTGACAAAATACGCTTGTTTGCCCCCGTCCACTTCGCCTAAATACAGATGTTATTTCCAAAAAGAGGAGGCTAAAAACTGGCCCTTGCGCAGACAATAAACACGGAGCTAGCGTTTTGACGGAGCTGGATGAGGGTGAAACGTTTCGGTCGAAGAACTAACATACATAGCAGGTAAGTATGAGTCAGTAATAGTAGTAGTAATAGCAATGGTCGTAATGACAAGGCATTTTGTTTACCGTACCGTCGTGTATAAAGCTAAAACCGTCTTGTTTTCAGTCATATTAACCATTCTACAAAGAACTGAAGAGGCCTTTTTGAGTTTAAAGTCTCATTTTGAGTGATTTTTCCTTCAGCTTTGAAAAGAAAACTGTAAAAACCGAACATGAAGCTCATTTTACCGTCTGTCAGTCACTCCTCCGACAGCAGCTTCACTTCTCGTTATATCTACAGCGTCCTTCGGCGAGACGCTGACGTGAATATTCAATCCAACTTTATTTGTATTTTGTACAAGCGCATTTTACCAACACATACAACTATACAAAAATAAAATTAATTACCGTATTTTCCAGGCTATAAGTCGCACCATTTTTCATAGTTTTGGCCGGGGTGCGACTTATACTTATATTTATACTTATATACTTATATAAGTGTTATTTTCACACTTGCAACTGCATTTCATACTCCAGTGCAACTTATATGTTTTTTCTTCTCTCTTATGCATTTTTTGGCTGGTGCAACTTATACTCCGGAAAATATGGTATATAAAATGAAATAAAAAACAACATAAAATATATGAAATAACAAAAGACAGACAGAGGACAACACAATTCTCAGGCCGAGTTAAATGCCAGTGAATTAAAGTATTTAAACGAGACTTAAAAGCATCAACTGAAGGTGCAGTCTTCAGACAGAAGTCGGGACGGGCCCTCAGACCTCAGCGAGCGCAGCAGTGACAATGAGGTCTGAAATGTACGCGGGGCCCAGTCTGTGAAGCACTTTAAAAACAAACAATAACATTTTATAATCAACTCTAAAATGAACGAGGAGCCAGTGCAGTGAGGACAGAATGAGTATGTATCATATGTTCTCTACAACGTGGGTCAGTTAAAAGACGTGCAGTGGATGTTTGAGCTAACTGTAAGCGTGACACGATAGCTTGTTAGCTTGTTAGCTTGATCCCAAAAAAACTAGATTTAAGATAAGATAAGATAAGATAAACCTTTAATATCCACACAAGGGGAAATTTAGTTGTTACAACGCAGTAGAAACAGGAGGAAAGGACAGATTATAGGAAGTTTCAAAACACACTCTTAATAGAACTCTTATGAACAAAAACAAAAAAACTCTTATTAACAAAACTCCTCTCCTATCTTAATAGGGAATGGAGGGGGGGAAATAAAATAAAATAAAATAGATAATAAATTTAAAAATAAAGATAAAAATCATATAATAAAATATAAAATAATGATAATAGAATACAATAAAAATAAAATAAAGTAAAAATAGCTAGCACAAGACTAGGTAAATACTATTAGCAGGTAAGTAAACCGTATAAAAAACAAAATAGAACACTCTTATTTACAGGTATTGCACATGGTTGATTCAGTATTGCACATGTATATGATGGTATTGCACATGGTTACATCAGTATTGCACATGTTCAGGGCTAGCAGTGTTTGTTGTAGAGTCTGACAGCAGCAGAAGGAAAGACCTGCAAAACCTTTCCTTCACACATCGAGGGTGGATCAGTCTCTCACTGAAGCTGCTCTCCAGAGCGGACAGAGTGTCCTACAGGGGGCGACACTCATGGTCCAGCATGGATGTGAATCTAGCCAGGACCCTTCTGTCCCCCACCTCCTGCACCGAGTCCAGAGGACAGCCCAGGGCGGAGCTGGAGTTCTTGATGACTTTGTCCAGCCTCTTCCTCTCCCACGGCATTTATCATCTTATCAAAACCGCCATTGAGTGTGACGTGAACAAAGGCAATATTTGAGTGTCCAAAAAAGCACTAAATATGATGCATTCTTGTTGTTATGATTGTCAGAGTTTTCAGCACTCCAAAGGTCCAGAAACAGCTTCAGTTTGAACTCATTTTTAGCGCTTGGTGACGCTAACGTTTTCCGATTTCGCTGATTTACTGGTCAAACTCGCTCCTCTCGACGCTCAGTCACGTTTTAGTCAGAACTGGGCCACACTTAAACGCTCCAAAACGCTGAGACAAGCGTCCATGAAACCAAAGCACTTATGTTCAAAAAGACAATTTGAATAAAAAGCTGCTGAGGAGACAGTGAATTCTAATCAGGCTGAAGGTACATTTTAATATCTTATCATATCTGAGCCGCATCTAATCGCACTCCAAGTGAGATTGAAATTCATATGCCGTTCTTTGGTGTTGGTCAAGTGTGTGTGTGTGTGTGTGTGTGAAGGTGTAAGTGTGTGTGTGTGTGTGTGTGTGTGTGCGCTGTGTGTGTGTGTGTGAGTGTGTGTGTGTGTGTGTGTGCGTGTGAAGGTGTGTGCGAGTGTGTGTGTGTGTGTGTGTGTGTGTGTGTGTGTGTGTCTGTGAAGGTGTAAGTGTGTGTGTGTGTGTGTGTGTGCGCTGTGTGTGTGTGTGTGAGTGTGTGTGTGTGTGTGTGCGTGTGAAGGTGTGTGCGAGTGTGTGTGTGTGTGTGTGTCTGTGAAGGTGTAAGTGTGTGTGTGTGTGTGTGTGAGAGCATGTGTGTGTGTCTGTGAAGGTGTGTGCGAGTGTGTGTGTGTGTGTGTGTGTGTGTGTGTGTGCATGTGAAGGTGTGTGCGAGTGTGTGTGTGTGTGTGTGTGTGTGTGTCTGTGAAGGTGTAAGTGTGTGTGTGTGTGTGTGTGTGTGTGTGTGTGTGAGAGCATGTGTGTGTGTCTGTGAAGGTGTGTGTATGTGTGTGAGTGTGTGTGTGTGTGTGTGTGAAGGTGTAAGTGTGCGAGTGTGTGTGTGTGTGCGCTGTGTGTTTGTGAGTGTGTGTGTGTGTGTGTGTGTGTGAAGGTGTGTGCGAGTGTGTGTGTGTGTGTGTGTGTGTGTGTGTGTGTGTGTGTCTGTGAAGGTGTAAGTGTGCGAGTGTGTGTGTGTGTGTGTGTGTGTGTGTGAAGGTGTGTGCGAGTGTGTGTGTGTGTGTGTGTGTCTGTGAAGGTGTAAGTGTGCGAGTGTGTGTGCGCTGTGTGTTTGTGAGTGTGTGTGTGTGTGTGTGTGTGAAGGTGTGTGCGAGTGTGTGTGTGTGTGTGTGTGCGAGTGTGTGTGCGAGTGTGTGTGTGTGTGTGTGTGAAGGTGTGTGCGAGTGTGTGTGCGAGTGTGTGTGTGTGTGAAGGTGTGTGTGCGAGTGTGTGTGCGAGTGTGTGTGTGTGTGTGTGTGTGTGTGAAGGTGTGTGCGAGTGTGTGTGTGTGTGTGTGTCTGTGAAGGTGTAAGTGTGCGAGTGTGTGTGTGCAAGTGTGTGTGTGTGTCTGTGTGTGTGTGTGTGTGTGTGCGTGTGTGTGTGTGTGTGTGTGTGTGTGTGTGTGTGAAGGTGTGTGTGATGATTTATGCTACAGCTCTTACAATTTTCTATTTAATTAATTAAAAATAGATTTGCTGCAACTAACGATCTCATTAGTGGTCAACATAATCAAATTATTATGTCTACTTCACAATGAGACTTTTTAACTACATTATCAACCAAATGAAGGTTGAGAAATTAGTCGATTAAATTTGTCACAATTAGTCGATTAAAGTCGGTGGCATTGTTGTCAGTCGAGGCCGTGCAATTAAGTCCATTTAAATCTTCATTACAATAAATGCTCCAATTAATTACAAAAACAATAAATAACATTATATTATAGATAATGAGACGTGTGATTGTTCCTCTTCTCTGACGTACAGTGACTTTAAAATGTGACTTATAAATGATGATGGTGATGATGTTTGTTCAAATATTCATGGTTTTAATTCTCACCCAAACACGCGTCAGACATAATTTTATTGATATTTTTTCAAGTTGGAGCTAAAGCTTAGACTTAGCGTGAACTTAAATGTGACAAAAAGAACGTGCAAACTCCACAGAGAGTATTGAACGTGAGACCTTCTGGCTGTGGGGATGAGGTAAGTTTACTCATGATAGAAGCAGGTATTGAAGCAGGGGAGAGACGGTGTATTTATGTGAATACTTTGAGGTGTGATTGGCAGTGACAGAGGCTGGAATGAGGAGGGAAGGAAAACGAGTTTGTGGAATTCACTTTTCAGCAAATAAATATTGTGGATTTTGAAAACGAAGTCCCTCTCCTTGAACCGACACCTTAACGTGGTGGAGGGGTTTGAGTGCCCGAATGATCCCGGGAGCTATGTTGTCGGGGGCTTCATGCCCCTGGTAGGGTCTCCCAAGGCAAACAGGTCCTAGGTGACGGGTCAGACAAAGATCGGTTCAGAAGCCCCCTATGATGACAACACAAACAAGGCAGTTTACGTCGCCCGGATCGGCGTCACCGGGGCCCCATCCTGGAGCCAAGCCTGGGATGGGTGCACCATGGCGAGCGCCTGGTGGCCGGATCTTACCCCACGGGGCCCGGCCGGGCACAGCCCGAAGACGTGGGGCCGCCCTCCCGTGGGCCCACCACCCGCAGGAGGATCCATAAGGGGCCGGTGCAGAGAGATCTGGGCGGCAGTCGACGGCAGGGGCCTCGGCGACCAGATCTCCAGACACAGAGACTAACTCTGGGGACATGGAATGTCACCTCGCTGGGGGGGAAAGAGCCTGAGCTTGTGCGGGAGGTTGAGCGATACCGACTAGATATAGTCGGCCTCACCTCCACGCACAGTTTGGGCTCTGGAACCCATCTCCTCGAGAGGGGCTGGACGCTCCACTTCTCTGGTGTTGCCCGTGGGGGGAGGCGGCGGGCTGGTGTGGGCTTGCTGATAGCCCCTCAGCTCAGCCGCCACGTGTTGGAGTTTACCCCGGTGAACGAGAGGGTCGCGTCCCTCCGCCTTCGGGTGGGGGACAGGTCTCTCACTGTTGTGGCGGCCTACGGGCCGAACAGCAGTGCAGAGTACCCGGCCTTCTTGGAGTCCTTGGAAGGGGTACTGGACAGTGCACCGACCGGGGACTCCGTTGTTCTACTGGGGGACTTCAACGTCCACGTGGGCAATGACAGTGACACCTGGAGAGGGGTGATCGGGAAGAACGGCTTCCCCGATCTGAACCCGAGCGGTGTTCAGTTATTGGACTTCTGTGCTAGCCACGGATTGTCCATAACGAACACCATGTTCAAGCACAAGGGTGTCCATCAGTGCACATGGCACCAGGACACCCTAGGCCGGAAGTCAATGATCGACTTTGTTGTCGTGTCATCAGACCTCCGGCCGCGTGTCTTGGACACTCGGGTGAAGAGAGGGGCAGAGTTGTCAACCGATCACCACCTGGTGGTGAGTTGGATCCGCTGTGGGAGGAGGAAGCCGGACAGACTTGGCAGACCCAAGCGCATTATGAGGGTCTGTTGGGAACGTCTAGTGGAGCCCTCTGTCAGTAGGGTATTCAACTCGCACCTCCGGGAGAGCTTCTCCCATGTCCCGGGGGAGGCTGGGGACATTGAGTCCGAGTGGACCATGTTCTCCGCCTCCATTGTTGATGCGGCTGCTCGGAGCTGTGGTCGCAAGGTCTCCGGTGCCTGTCGTGGCGGCAACCCCCGAACCCGGTGGTGGACACCGGAAGTAAGGGATGCCGTCAGACTGAAGAAGGAGGCCTATCAGGCCACTCTGGCTTGTAGGTCTCCGGAGGTCATCGACGGGTATCGGCAGGCCAAGCGAGCCGCGGCTCGTGCTGTCGCAGAGGCAAAAACCCGGGCCTGGGAGGAGTTCGGGGAGGCCATGGAGGAGGACTATCGGTCGGCACCAAAGAAATTCTGGCAAACCGTCCGGCGCCTCAGGAGGGGGAAGCAGTGTCTCACCAACACCGTTTACGGTGCGGGTGGAGGCCTGCTGACCTCGACTAGGGATGTCGTCGGACGGTGGAAGGAATACTTTGAGGAGCTCCTTAATCCCTCAGTCACGTCTTCCGAAGAGGAAGTAGAGACCGGGGACTCGGAGGCTGGCTCATCCATCACCCAAGCTGAAGTCACTGAGGTTGTTCGCAAACTCCTCGGTGGCAGGGCTCCGGGGGTGGATGAGATCCGCCCTGAGTACCTAAAGTATCTGGATGTTGTAGGACTATCTTGGTTGACACGTCTCTGCAACATCGCGTGGCGTTCGGGGACCGTGCCTCTGGACTGGCAGACCGTGGTGGTGGTCCGTCTGTTCAAGAAGGGGGACCGGAGGGTGTGTTCCAACTACAGAGGCATCACACTCCTCAGCCTCCCGGGTAAGGTCTATTCCAAGGTACTGGAGAGGAGAATCCGACCGATAGTCGAACCTCGGATTCAGGAGGAGCAGAGTGGTTTTCGTCCCGGTCGTGGAACACTGGACCAGCTCTATACCCTCCATCGGGTGCTCGGGGGTTCATGGGAGTTTGCCCAACCAGTCCACATGTGCTTTGTGGATCTGGAGAAGGCTTTCGACCGTGTCCCTCGGGGTGTCCTTTGGGGGGTGCTCCGGGAGTACGGGGTCCGGGGCCCTTTGCTCAGGGCTGTCCGGTCCCTGTATGACCGGAGCAGGAGCTGTGTTCGCATTGCCGGCAGTAAGTCAGACCTGTTCCCAGTGCATGTTGGACTCCGCCAGGGCTGCCCTTTGTCACCGGTTCTGTTCATAATTTTTATGGACAGAATTCTAGGCGCAGTCAGGGGTCGGAGGGTGTCCGGTTTGGGGACCACAAGATCTCATCTCTGCTGTTTGCAGACGATGTTGTCCTGATGGCTCCATCAAACCCGGACCTGCAACATGCACTGGGACGGTTTGCAGCCGAGTGTGAAGCGGCTGGGATGAGAATCAGCACCTCCAAATCCGAGGCCATGGTTCTCGACCGGAAAAAGGTGGCTTGCCCTCTCCAGGTGGGTGGGGTGTCCTTGCCCCAAGTGGAGGAGTTCAAGTATCTCGGGGTCTTGTTCACGAGTGAGGAGCTCGGCCACACGGGGGGGGCTCGGAGTAGAGCCGCTGCTCCTCCACGTCGAGAGGAGCCAGCTGAGGTGGCTCGGGCATCTGTTCCGGATGCCTCCTGGGCGCCTCCCTCGGGAGGTGTTTCAGGCATGTCCCACCGGGAAGAGGCCGCGGGGAAGACCCAGGACACGCTGGAGAGACTATGTCTCTCGGCTGGCCTGGGAACGCCTCGGGATCCCCCCGGAGGAGTTAGAGGAAGTGTCTGGGGAGAAGGAGGTCTGGGAGTCCCTGCTCAGACTGCTGCCCCCGCGACCCGGCCCCGGATAAAGCGGCAGAAGATGGATGGATGGATGGAAAACGAAGTCCTCACATTTCGACATTTATTTTCACGGTCGCATCTTTTCCCGAACGACTTTTCACGGCCAAATCTGACCGAGTGCGGAGGGGGGAAGAGGAGGAAGAGGAGGAGGAAGAGGAGGAAGAGGAGGAAGAGGAGGAGGAGGATGAGGAAGAGAAGGAGGAGGAAGAGGAGGAGGAAGAGGAGGAGGAAGAGGAGGAGGAAGAGGAGGAGGAGGAAGAGGAGGAGGAAGAAGAGGAGGATGAGGAAGAGGAGGATGATGAGGAAGAGGAAGAGGAAGAGGAGGAGGAGGAAGAGGGGGAGGAGGGAGAGGAGGAAGAGGAGGAGGAAGAGGAGGAAGAGGTGGAAGAGAGGGAGGAGGAAGAGGAGGAAGAGGAGATGGAAGAGGGGGAGGAGGAGGAAGAGGAGGAGGAGGAAGAGGAGGAGGAGGAAGAGGAGGAGGAAGGAGGGAGGGGGAGGAGGAAGAGGAGGAGGAAGAAGAGGAGGAGGAAGAGGAGGAGGAGGAAGAGGAGGAGGAGGAAGAGGGGGAGGGTGAGGAAGAGGAAGAGGAAGAGGAGGAGGAGGAGGAGGAGGAGGAGGAAGAGGAGGAGGAGGAAGAGGGGGAGGAGGGGGAGGAGGAAGAGGAGGAGGAAGAGGAGGAGGAGGAAGAAGAGGAGGAGGAAGAGGAGGGAGAGGAGGAGGAGGAGGAGGAGGAGGAAGAGGAGGAAGAGGAGGAGGAGGAAGAGGGGGAGGAATGGGAGGAGGAAGAGGAGGAGGAGGAAGAGGGGGAGGAGGAAGAGGAGGAAGAGGAGGAGATGGAAGAGGGGGAGGAGGAGGAAGAGGAGGAGGAGGAAGAGGAGGAAGAGGAGGAGGAGGAGGAGGAGGAGGAAGAGGAGGAAGAGGAGGAGGAGGAAGAGGAGGAGGAAGAGGAGGAAGAGGGGGAGGAGGAAGAGAGGGAGGAGGAAGAGGAGGAGGAAGAGGGGGAGGAGGGGGAGGAGGAAGAGGAGGAAGAGGAGGAGGAGGAGGAAGAGGAGGAGGAAGAGGAGGAAGAGGGGGAGGAGGAAGAGGAGGAAGAGAGGGAGGAGGAAGAGGAGGAGGAAGAGAGGGAGGAGGAAGAGGAGGAGGAGGAGGAGGAAGAGGGGGAGGAGGAAGAGGAGGAAGAGAGGGAGGAGGAAGAGGAGGAGGAAGAGGGGGAGGAGGGGGAGGAGGAAGAGGAGGAAGAGGAAGAGGAGGAGGAAGAGGAGGAAGAGGGGGAGGAGGAAGAGGAGGAAGAGAGGGAGGAGGAAGAGGAGGAGGAAGAGAGGGAGGAGGAAGAGGAGGAGGAGGAACACACGCGTCTCCTGGAAGATTGCATTTAGTCTCCGTTTGTCCTCTGTCATCTCGTCTTCCCGTCTGCCTCCACAAAAGCCCTCGTCCAATAGACTCTCGGCGTGTTCATGTCTGACAGAGAGGATTGTGGGAAAGAGGCTGAGCACATCCTGCTGGTGACGTTTGTCTGATGGAGCCGAGTGGAGAAAATGAGAAGCTTCATTTTCAGAGCTGTAAACACGGGTTTGTGTTTGTGTTTGGATGAAGTGAAGTGAAAAAAACAGGAGCAGATTTAGATGTAAACTCTTGTTTTCTTGTTAAACGTGTTGAAAATCTAAACTAGATCCTAGATAAAAATTACATAAACAGAACAGTTTTAGAATGATAAGAGTTTTATCAGAACTATGACAACATTAAAATGACAGAATTGATGTAAAAAATTGTTTATTATTATCTTTGCTGTATTGAAATCAAATCCTGAAGGTTAAAGGGGACGTGTGATGCAATATCAGATTTAAAATGTCACGTTTCCTTTATATGTAGTGGTAAAGGAAACCTACGCAGACACAGGGAGAACATGCAAACGAGCGTGCTATCCACTGTGCCACCGTGTAAATGAAACCAAAATGTGCTGCTTTTTACAGTGAAATGTTACTATGTTACTAAGAGGCGGAGCTAATCACCATGAAGAGGCGGAGCTTATCTATTCTGCAGTTTTGAACAGGAAGTCAATCATTTTAGGTCAATATTGTGGTTTATAAAGAACAAAAAGGTAAAATTATGATATACTTCAATATTGAATATCTATAAAAAACTGAATGTATGTAAAGGAGTGGACAAGTCGACCTTTGCTCACATAATAAATACTGTAAATGCCACACTATGGAATATTCCAGGGAAAGCAATAACTTTTAGAGACAGAAACCCACCACTAGTTTCATCAGACATAATTATCATTGCCGTGTCCTTTGTGTATTTACAATAATTAAGAAAGTCCTTTTATATTTTGCTGTTTGACAGGTAATTACAGGTATTTTATCCCTGGTAAATTGAACTCTGGAGTAAACAAATCCCAACGTAAAATGAGGACTTTCATAATCATTACACCTTTCACTTCTGTCACAATCACTAATGACAAAGCACCTTTAGCTTCCTTGAGATTAACACAATATAATAGTTAAAAATATCAATACCTCAAAAAATACCTATAAAACGACGGCAGTGCAGAAGATGGACAGAAGTTTGCAGTGGAAACTCTTGCTCTTGTACATTCTGCAGTATATGTGTCCTTCAGCAGTGCAGGACAGTGTGGAACATTTCAGGTGGTGGACAACACTTCCTGCTTTTCCAAAGAATATTCCACAGCAGCTTTACACCTTTATTTATTTACAGCTCAAAAGTATGATTTGAACATCTCAAAAGCAATGTTAATGGCCATTACACCAGGCATATAGAGATAAATGGGAAAAAAAGAAAGGAATTGTGTTGTAACTGATGAAGACTAGGAACATACAGTATACGACATGTTTGGAAAGAATTCTGTTGGGAAAATGTTTTGGAAAACCACGTCAAAGTGCACATTATTCACAGGAAATACTGGAAAGTGACACTGGACTGAGATTAAACTTGGATTATATTTCCCATGTGTAAAAGGTGTATCTGGTTTGTGTGGACGCCGTGCGAGGGGGCGTGTCTGGGGGCGAGGTCACTTTGCCTCGGACGCTTCATGAGGATCTGCAGGAGCTTCATCACAGAAAGTCTATTTGATGTAAAACGTTCTGTCTCGGCTGTAAAACTCCAGCAATGGAAACAATAAATGGATTCCTGTGGAATGGATGTCAGGGACAGAGCCGACCATCAAAGACTAAACCTGGTCTAAAGCAAGACTAAAGCAGGACTAAAGCAGGACTAAAGCAGGACTAAACATGGACTAAACATGGACTAAACATGGACTAAACGTTGTCTAAAGCAGGACTAAACATGGACTAAACGTTGTCTAAAGCAGGACTAAACATGGACTAAACGTTGTCTAAAGCAGGTCTAAAGCAGGACTAAAGCAGGACTACCCATGGACTAAAGCAGGACTAAAGCAGGATTAAACATGGACTAAACATGGACTAAAGCAGGACTAAAGCAGGACTACCCATGGACTAAAGCAGGACTAAACATGGTCTAAAGCAGGACTAAACATGGACTAAAGCAGGACTAAACGGGGTCTAAAGCAGGACTTAAGCAGGACTAAAGCAGGACTAAACATGGTCTAAAGCAGGTCTAAAGCAGGACTAAACATGGTCTAAAGCAGGACTAAAGCAGGTCTAAAGCGGGACTAAACGTGGTCTAAATCAGGTCTAAAGCAGGACTAAAGCAGGACTAAGGCAGGACTAAACATGGTCTAAAGCAGGTCTAAAGCAGGTCTAAAGCAGGACTAAGGCAGGACTAAACATGGTCTAAATCAGGTCTAAAGCAGGACTAAAGCAGGACTAAGGCAGGACTAAACATGGTCTAAAGCAGGTCTAAAGCAGGTCTAAAGCAGGACTAAAGCAGGACAAAAGCAGGTCGAAACGTGGTCTAAAGCAGGACTAAAGCAGGACAAAAGTAGGTCTAAACTTGGTCTAAAGCAGGAAAAAAGCAGGTCTAAGCAGGACTAAAGCAGGACAAAAGCAGGTCTAAACGTGGTCTAAAGCAGGACTAAAGCAGGTCTAAAGCAGGACAAAAGCAGGACTAAAGCAGGACTAAAGCAGGACTAAAGCAGGTCTAAAGCAGGACTAAACCAGGACTAAAGCAGGACTAAAGCAGGACTAAAGCAGGACTAAAGCAGGACTAAAGCAGGACTAAAGCAGGACAAAAGCAGGTCGAAACGTGGTCTAAAGCAGGACTAAAGCAGGACAAAAGTAGGTCTAAACTTGGTTTAAAGCAGGAAAAAAGCAGGTCGAAACGTGGTCTAAAGTAGGTCGAAACTTGGTCGAAAGCAGGTCTAAAGCAGGTCTAAGCAGGACTAAAGCAGGACAAAAGCAGGTCTAAACGTGGTCTAAAGCAGGACTAAAGCAGGTCTAAAGCAGGACTAAAGCAGGACTAAAGCAGGACTAAAGCAGGTCTAAAGCAGGACTAAACCAGGACTAAAGCAGGACTAAAGCAGGACTAAAGCAGGTCTAAAGCAGGACTAAACCAGGACTAAAGCAGGTCTAAAGCAGGACTAAAGCAGGACTAAAGCAGGACTAAAGCAGGACTAAAGCAGGTCTAAAGCAGGACTAAACCAGGACTAAAGCAGGACTAAAGCAGGACTAAAGCAGGACTAAAGCAGGTCTAAAGCAGGACTAAACCAGGACTAAAGCAGGTCTAAAGCAGGACTAAAGCAGGACTAAAGCAGGACTAAAGCAGGACTAAAGCAGGTCTAAAGCAGGACTAAACCAGAACTAAAGCAGGACTAAAGCAGGACTAAAGCAGGACTAAAGCAGGTCTAAAGCAGGACTAAACCAGGACTAAAGCAGGACTAAAGCAGGACTAAAGCAGGACTAAAGCAGGTCTAAAGCAGGACTAAAGCAGGACTAAAGCAGGACTAAACCAGGACTAAAGCAGGACTAAAGCAGGACTAAAGCAGGACTAAAGCAGGTCTAAAGCAGGACTAAACCAGGACTAAACCAGGACTAAACCAGGACTAAACCAGGACTAAAGCAGGTCTAAAGCAGGACAAAACTCGGTCCAAACATTGGTAAAACAAACGACTTTCACCTCGTTATAACAATCAATATTCCTCTAGAGAATACACTTGTAAACAGGCCCCGCGCATAAAGTCAAATGTAGCAGAAAACTGATTAACGGCGCACACAAAGCACTAACAGCTCATCTGCACACGCCGTCTCACACTCGTGTCAACATCCGTTCCGGGGCGAACAAACGTCGCACATATGTTCAGCCCGGACCGAGACGGGAACACATTTACACGAAATATGTCCAAAAATCAAACAAACTTGTCACTTTTACGCGCAAACATCTGGCCAAGTTACAGCTTTAAAATACAGAACAAAGACTACAACATGAAAGGAATATTTAATGAGTTTGCGTTTGATTCTTGAATTATATTGTTCTATTTGAAAATGTGATATGTGAAAAAATCTCTCTTTTTTCCCCAAGTATGATGACAGTTTTTCAAGTTTAGTTTACCGTATTTTCCGGAGTATAAGTCGCACCGGAGTATAAGTCGCACCAGCCAAAAAATGCTTAATAGAGAAGAAAAACATATATAATTCACACTGGAGTATAAGTATAATAGAAAAAAAAAATAGAAACTCTACAAGAAAAAAGGTAATTTGAGAGCAAATTTGAGTTTTTATTATTATTATTAATACTATTTATTATGGTTATAAAACATTTTAAGGTGGTGTTGATTACCTCGATGCACAGAGTTGAGTTAAGAGAAGAGAGTTTACGAGGAAATATATGAAAATGACACAAGAATCATGTACATTTAGTGTTCTTGTGGATGATATTCTCCAACACCTCACGCAACATTAGCTTCATCTACGTCAAATTTAGCACATTTTTAAATCCAAAGAACCAATCGATTATGTGATTATCTCATATTCATCTGCAGTTAAAACATTTGATGAATTTAGAACCTAGATTCATCCACATTTTAGTCCTCCTTTGGATTAGTCCTTGTTTAGAACTGCACTGTAATGGTTTAGTCCCGTCTTGAGCTGGACTAATCTGGTTCTGGACCTGGTTTACAGTTGGTTCTTAGGTGAAAAACGGCGTGAAAATGTTCAGATCCCCTCGTGCTTTCCACTGCGCCACATGCGCCGCCAAAAACTTCCCAAATCATCGACCGATCCCGTCAAACGTTGATCTACACTTCCTTTTTTCTCCAAACTTACACAACAAAGAACAGACGAATGATGATCACCTTAACAACCCCAATTACCCGAACGTAAAGTCGGACTCGGCAACAACATGATATCTGCTGCTTTTGTCTCGCATTAACTTATCGACTTCTCTTTCTTATGTAAATGCACCGCCGAAAATCCCGTGATCACAGCGTTCCCTTTTTCCCGCCGTTTTTAATGGCCTCCTCTGTGACTGCGCACGGACAATTATGAGCAAAATGTTTCACGGAGATTAAAGGGACAACAAACGAGCTTTTGGAACCGGGGCGGACGTGATAATTTGGCTTTTATGTGTTATTTAATGAAGATGATGTATGTAATTATGGGCTATTATAATAAATAAGAATGATTGACAGCCGGGACACGACCGCGTAAATAAATAAAAACGGGAAATGTCTTGGTCGCTGGTGGCAGTGCTTCCCAGACACTGTGGTAGTGCTGTGGCGGGTTTGCATGTTCTGCCTGTGTCGAGATGGGCGTCGGTCCACAGCTCTGGACACATTGCGTTACGTGGCTGTAAACGTCATGACAACAACAGCGTGCCGGCAACCAGGCTCCGCAACAGAGGCATAAAAGAGGCCGAGACCAGACGTTTACGAGCTTCAAGGGTTAAACATTATTACTATAAAAGAACATTTTACCTTCAATTTATCAGTAATTTGCCGTATTTTCCGGACTATAAGTGGCACCGGAGAATAAGTCGCACCAGCCAAAAAAGGCATAATAGAGAAGAAAAAAACACATATAAGTCACACTGGAGTATGAAATGAGGTTGCAAGTGTAAAAATAACAAATAATATAACTAGTTAACTATATAAGTATAAATATAAATATAAGTCGCACCCCAGCCAAAACTATGACTTATAGTCCGGAAAATATGGTATTTCTGTAGATGATCTTTAAAAGACAGCACTAACTTCAGGACTTTCCCACTAAACTGCACCTCGGAGAAAGCTGACTGATTTTGAACCGGACAAAAGAGAACGACCTGAAAATATGTAAACATTGGCTTCAAAATCTGACCTTTATGAAGCTGCAGGTCAGTGTCAGGGTTTAAGCTCGATCCAGTTAATGTAATAGATCCAAACAAACATTAGCGTTAGTGCAGTTGTCTGATTCTGACCCTTTGCTGATTTGACAATATTTCTGTGCTGCAACAAAACAGATTAGACTTTATTCCATGAGAAAAAGAAACGGGAGCAGCTCCTTTGAATGATACTATCGATCGTTCTTTGACTCTTAGACTATTTACCCCGACGCGCTCACTCACTTTTCTCAGAGGAGTTTCGTTGGTGATTCATATGAAAGACAAAGAGACAGAGACATCGGACGACACATCAGTTGTCGGTCTGATCTATGGGCGGCGCTCGGATTAAACAAATGCAGCGACGTCTCAGAGTCGAGGGAGATCCATCACCGCAAACGCAGGGAGAAAACAGGGAGAAACAGGAAGAAACTCCACCGAAAACCCCCCAAAAGAAGCACAACTACAGCGGCTCCCGACTGTAACAACCTCGATATGGAAATGATGGCCGCATTAGCATATTTAACTCATTTGGCACGCTCTTCTTACTCTTCTCAAAGTGATTAAACTGTGTACATTTGCAGGTACATGTATGATTTATGCATGAGAGTTTCAGTAACGCGTTTGTTTTTATTGTTGCATTAAATATGTTTTTTTTGTGTACTTAATTTACTTACTATGAATAAGAATGTATTTTCTACTATTTTCCCAACTCTTTTTGAAGCATTAAAACTCCCACAAAACTGGTCTGAATGAAGTTGTTGTAAATCGTACAAAAAAGTGAAGTGAACTAAACCAGGACTAAACAAGGACTAAACCAGGACTAAACTGGGACTAAACCGGGACTAAAACCAGGACTAAACCAGGCATAAACCAGGACTAAACCGGGACTAAACCAGGACTAAACTGGGGCTAAACCGGGACTATACCAGGACTAAACCAGGGCTAAAGTAGGCATAAATCAGGACTAAACCAGGCATAAATCAGGACTAAACCGGGACTAAACCAGGACTAAACCAGGACTAAACTAGGCATAAATGAGGACAAAACCAGCACTAAACCAGGTCTAAACCACGACTAAACCAGAACTAAACTTGGCATAAATCAGGACAAAACCAGGATTAAACCAGGTCCAAAACAGGACTGAACAACGATGAAATCAGTTAGAAACAGAGTCAAAACTATGTCTAAAACAGGTATAAAATAAGACCCTGCTCTTCATCTGAAAATAAGACATAATTAAATTATAAATTGTGACGACAACTTATCGAGAGCTCAAATGGCCTTTTCCACACACAAAAAAACAAAGCAAGTCGTCATTTTTGAAGTCTATTCTTTTCAGAAACAGGTTTTCCGTTTGATCAATGCACGTCTCAAAGTCGCACACACAAACTCACATTCACTTCTAACGTTTGACTAATTAGTGAGAATTAGGACCTTTGTTTGGTTCAGACATGTTTTACTTTCAACATACAAAGACTAAAAGCCGCTTCAAACATGGAACGACGTCGACGCATGAAGTGGTAGGCAAAAAAGAAAAACGGATTCACATCAACATGAACAAAATTAATTCAGTTGTTTTGTATTATTCTGTGATCAGAGGGCGTTTTGTGCTGACGTTCATCACATTCTTATTACACATTCAATCTCACAGTCACAGACAATCCATCCACCTTTGCAATGTTGTAATAATGATATGTAGTGACTATATTTAACAGAAAAACATAAAACTGTGTGTTTTGTACTGTGTGCCTTCTGTCCTTAGACCCTCCTTGAGAGTGCACACGCTTTTTTGCTCGCTCAGCTTGCTATCGCTGTTTTCCTTATTTATTTTGCTTTTTAATCAGTTTTTGTCTTCCAAACATTTTTGCTTTAGACTTTTTCAAGTAAACCAAGGATTTTAAGAATTTTTTTCCAGTTTAAACGACATATCTGACGCCAGCGACATGTCTGGGAGAAGAAGGGAGAAAGACTGTGAACGCTGTCGGAAATATCAACAAGAAATTAATGAGCTGAAAACACGGATATTTGTTTTGGAATCTGAAAAAGTTCTTCACGATACCATTCCTGTGTCAACCGATGGTAAGAAGAGCACACTTTTTACAAGAAAAACTGCTACTTTCAACCTAAACCGCAGTGACTCTGTGTCGTTTCCAAAACTGTCTAAAAACCAGAAAGACCAGGCTGTTTCTTGGAACAAACTTGGAGCAAAGCCTAAACGATACAAAGATAACGTGAAGTCACCTAAAATACAGCTCACAAACATATTTTTACCACTTTCAGAGATGGAATTAAATGAAAAAAGGAAAGATTACGTGGCCAAAATACAGCGAGGAGGATCTGTGCCACAAGCCAAGGTCATGCAGATTGTTTTGGTTGGAGACGGCGCGATAAGTCACGTGACGCATGAAAAGATAAACACACATTCTTTTCCAAGCGCCACTGTTTCTGAGATAACGTCACTCCTTCCAAATATTATGGCTAAGCAAGGAGGAGCTAAACAGCTGATAGTGCACGTGGGTGCAGTGGACATGCGGCGGGAACAGACTGAAGTTTTGAAAAAAGACTTCTTGAAGTTATTCGACGTGCTTGATAAAATGGAAATCAAAACATTCATAAGTGGACCTCTTCCAAACATCGACAGGAGGATAAACAAGTTTAGCCGGCTTCTTCAGCTGAACACATGGCTGTCCAAAGAGTGTTCCCCGAGAGGACTACACTACATTGAGAACTTCTATCTATTCTGGAAACGAGAGGACCTGTTTAAGAGAAATGGCCCCCACCTATGCAGAGGTGGAGTCAGGGTGCTGACAGAGAACCTGCTCCACACTCTGAGGCATTGGACTGGGCCTGGACAGGATCCTGAGCAGATAGTTAGAGAAGAGAGGAATGAGAGAAGAATTCCTGCTCCATCAGCCAGAGACCGAGCCAATGTTTCAACATCAAAAGCACCACAACCTCAGCCTCCACCAAAGGATTCATCAGCAGCTGCTCCACCACCACCAGCAAAGGATTCAGCTCCAGCTGCTCCACATTCACCTCCACCGCCTCCAGCAAAGGAACAATATTCAAAGGCCTTGGACCCATCTGTGACAAGCCCAACAACATCCCTGTCATCGCCCCTGCCTTCACACCAGCCCTGGGTTCCCCCTACAACTTCTACTCCCACTAAAGATTCATCATTCTCCTTCTCATCTCCACTCTCACCCATGGGCCTTCCCAGCCATTTTGAAAGTCTGATCAAATCAGGCATTAAGATGGCTCCACTCACGCCCAATATAGCAAGGGCTATGTCAATACTTATCAACTCTTCCTTGCACAAGCCGACTACACCAACAAAAGCCCCACCACCCATCCCCCCTCGCCACTCACCTGGTCCCAAACTCTCCTTGGCTACAAAAGCCCCACCACCCATCCAACCTCGCCTTTCACCTGTTATCTCCCATAGCTAGGATGCACTGGGTCTCAGCGTTGCCGGGACTTATTGTCACATTAAAAATCAAACCAACCCGGGGCCCTATGTAAAAAGAGCCCCCCCTAGTGCTATTTCTGTAGTCACATCATCACACAGATGGAAAAACAAAATGCGAGTCAGGCCCAATCTGAGAAATGTGATTCATATTCCCTGTGAAAAGATAAAGCCCAATCCCACTGAAACTAGTCTGAAACTTGCTGTGCTAAATGTCAGATCCTTATGTAACAAATCTCTCTTAATTGATAATTTAATTTCTTCTTATAATCTTGATTTTATGTTTTTAACTGAAACATGGCTTGACAAAAACACAGGAAATGTAGTTCTGATAGAATCTGCTCCACCCAACTTTAAGTTTGAATCTGAAACACGAGAAAACAAAAAAGGGGGTGGAGTCTGTGCTGTCTTTAGAGATGAAATAATTACCCGCAGGTTGTCTTTTGGGGTGTTTTCATCATTTGAGTATGTATCCTTTAAAATGGAGCTAAAACGGTCTCCATCCATTCTCTTCATTGTTTTGTACAAGCCTCCCCAGCACTGCCAAAGTTGTATTGATGATTTTACTGAGATGCTTTCAGTCATATGCACAGACTTTGATGGTTTGGTCATTACAGGTGGTTTCAATGTGCATGTTGATAATATTTGTGACAGAAACGCTAAAGAGCTTGATGCTGTCCTTGAAACCTTCAGTCTTACTCAGCATGTGAGAGGCCCCACCCACAGCAAAGGACACACTCTAGATCTCATAATTACAAAGGGGGTAAATATTTCAAATGTTAATGTGATCGATGTTGCTCTGTCTGATCATTTCTGTGTCTTCTTTGACCTGTCTGTTTCTCCCAAACCACCGGTTGGTCCTGCAGTTGTTCAGAGGAGACACATAAATGATGGCACAGGTGCACTGTTTATGGAAATGATAAACTTTGAAAATGTCTCATGTTCTAATGTAAATGATTTGTTGAACTCTGTTACATCTAGTGTTTTGAATGTTCTGGACACCATCGCCCCTATAAAGGCTAAAATGGTTAAAAATAAGCAGAAGGCGCCGTGGAGAAATGATGATTCGGTCAGGGCACAGAAAAGGGAGTGCCGCAGGGCCGAAAGGAAATGGCGCAAGTCAAAGCTCCATGTTCAAAAAGAGATTTACAAAGAGAAGCTGAACATGTACAACCTAATCTTATGTAGAACTAGGGAAAGATATTTTTCTGAAATTATTGGATGCTGCAGTAACAACTCGCGTGTCCTGTTTGCCACAGTAAACAGATTAACAAACCCTCCAGCTCAGCTGCCGTTAGAACTCATTTCCACATCCAAGTCTATTGAGTTTGCATTATTCTTTAATGACAAAGTTCAGGGCATTAAAAATGCTATAAATCCCACAATGCAAAAAATTACCCTAAAACCACCTAGACTCTTAGAGCTAACTCACTTTGCACCAGTAACTGACAAAACTGTCATGAGATCATCACCAGTCTGAGTTCATCTACATGCTGCCTCGATGTGTTACCCACCAGATTTCTAAAGTCTGTGCTGAACAGTTTGTTAGCACCATTCACTCACATAGTTAACATGTCGCTTCAATCTGGAACATTCCCAATGTCTTTGAAAACTGCGGTCATAAAGCCTCTCCTAAAGAAGAGCAGTCTTGATGCCGCAGTACTGAGTCATTACCGGCCCATCTCTAATCTGTCATTTTGGGGCAAAGTCCTTGAAAAGGTTGTTTACCAACAGCTCACAGATTTCCTCTTAATAAACAACTCATTTGATGTTTTTCAGTCAGGTTTTAGACCTCATCACAGCACTGAGACTGCTCTTGTCAAGGTGACAAATGACATCCGCCTGAACACTGACACGGGCAAAGCCTCAGTCTTAATTCTGTTAGATCTGAGTGCTGCTTTTGACACTGTCGATCATGGGATCCTCTTACAGAGACTTGAGGACTGGGTGGGCATCACTGGCACAGCCCTAAACTGGTTAAGGTCCTATCTAGAAGACAGGAAGTACTTTGTTGAAATTGGTAGCTGTGTCTCAGACCACATGATCCTGACCTGTGGAGTGCCCCAAGGGTCAGTCCTGGGTCCCCTTCTGTTCAACCTATACATGCTGCCGTTAGGTCAGTTGATACGCAGTGAAAATGTGTCCTATCACAATTATGCAGACGACACTCAGATCTATGTTTCACTGTCGGCAGGTGACTATGGACCAGTACATTCACTCTGTCACTGCATCCAACGGATCAGTTTGTGGATGCAAAACAACTTTCTCCAGCTGAACTCAGACAAGACTGAAATAATCGTTTTTGGCCCACAGAAACAAAGAGAAAGTGTTAGCGGTCACCTCCAGAGTCTCGCTCTAAAACCTACAAACCAAATTAGAAATCTGGGGGTAATAATGGACTCAGACTTGAACTTTAATTGCCACGTCAAATCAATAACATCAGCAGCTTTTTACCATCTAAAAAACATTGCCAAAATCAAGAATATAGTGTCAAAACCAGATTTAGAGAGACTTATCCATGCGTTTGTCTCCAGTAGATTAGACTACTGTAACGGCCTGCTCACTGGCCTCTCCAAACGAGTTGTAAAACAGCTGCAGTACATCCAGAACGCTGCTGCTCGGGTCCTGACCAGAACCAGGAAGTATGATCACATTAGTCCTGTTCTCAGGTCTCTGCACTGGCTCCTATGGCTCAGAGAATAGACTTTAAAGCAGCTCTGCTTGTGTACAAGTCTCTCCATGGCCTAGCACCAAAGTACATCTTGGATATATTAGTGCCATATGAACCATCTCGGACTCTGAGGACCTCAGGGACCGGCCTCCTGCTGGTGCCCAGAGTCAGGACAAAACATGGGGAATCTGCGTTTCAGTTTTATGCAGCTAAAATCTGGAACAGTCTTCCTGAAGATGTGAGACAGGCTTCTACTCTGACAATGTTCAAATCTAAGCTAAAAACAGTTTTGTTTAGCTGCGCATATGACTGAAAGGATTTTTTCTTTGCACTCTTCTCTGTTGTTTGTGATTTTATTAGTTTAGACAATCAGTTGGATTGATCATTTTTAATTACGTTAATTTTATTGTATTTCTGTTTCTGTAATTTCTTTGTGATTTGAATGCATTTTTCCTGCTGTGAAGCACTTTGAATTGCCTTGTGTATGAAATGTGCTCTACAAATAAACTTGCCTTGCTTTGCCTTGCCTTTTGTAGCACAAGGGGGTCTGGGGATCAACTCCGGGAAATATAGGTGACATTTCCTGTGTGGGTTTTAGAGGGGATTATTTATTTATGTATTTATGTATTTATGTATTCATGTATTCATGTATTCATGTATTCATGTATTCATGTATTTATGTATGTATTTATTTACTTACTTACTTACTTACTTACTTACTTACTTACTTACTTATTGTATTTATTTTTATTCATTTTATTTTATTCATTTATTTCATTTATTTCATTTATTTCATTTATTTCATTTATTTCATTTATTTCATTTATTTCATTTATTTTATTAATTTTATTTATTTTATTTATTTGTATTTATTTTATTTGTTTTTTATCTATTTCTTATTACGTTTCATTGTTTATTTTTCTCTTTTTTTCATTTAAATTGTATCAAAAACATTTACTGAATTTTTCAAATTTACAACAAAACAAAACATGAAAAGAGAGAGGAGACATTAATCAAAAAAAAGACATCCAGCAACAGCCATGAATGAAAAAAAGAGACAAATCATGGCACACAGAAACACCCACAATAAACTAATCCTATTTACTCCACAGTCTGTCAAATTCAGTCCAAATGTAATATTTTCCACTTCATGACCGTCCAATATTATGTTGTCCTTGAACGTCGGTGCATTTTGTGTCATCCATTTTCAGAGCAGATTTCTGATGGAACCATTTGACTTCAATACAAATATGAATAAAAACCCAGAGCTCAAAGCACATTCACACATGTTGTATTCTACAGTCACCAAAGCATTTCAACATGACACTGAAACACGCTAAAAACAATCCAACACGGTCAATACTTTTATCCAATCCTCTGATACGGTTCAACGCTCTTTCTTCAGATTTTTGGGGAATTTCGTTTTCAAACCAGCAACACAACCGTCGCTTAAGGCCGCGCACAAAGCGAACACGCATCCGACACAGTTCGCACGTTCAACAGAGGTGGCGCCGGCCGACGTTCTGCCCCTCTGCGTTCCGACAACACGCTTAAACGTCTCATTTTCACTACCTGTTTCGCAAAGTTTGAATAGCTTCACAAATTCTAAGATAATTGCGTGTTTGCTGCCGCGGCTAACGTGTTATTTCACTGTCTCCGTCTGTTTTGTTCAACACAATCATCAAAAACAAATAATTTCTCTTTTGAATCAGGTTTAAATCAGATGGATATTTTTTTGCTTGAGGGTGTTTGTAATTTGTCATTTTTTCTTCCGGCAGAAGTGAGACGAGGCGAGACGGGATGGATGACACGTTTTCTTACCCAAGAGGTTTCTCCAGGCGACTGGCCGGAGAGCCCACGATCTCCCCCAGAGTGCAGAACATCTGACCCAGGAAGTCCTGCAGGAGACAGACCAGACGTAAAGACTTTAGGAGACACACCAGACGTAAAGACTTCAGGAGACACACCAGACGTAAATACTTCAGGAGACACACCAGACGTAAAGACTTCAGGAGACACACCAGACGTAAAGACTTCAGGAGACACACCAGACGTAAAGACTTCAGGAGACACACCAGACGTAAAGACTTCAGGAGACACACCAGACGTAAATACTTCAGGAGACACACCAGACGTAAAGACTTCAGGAGACACACCAGACGTAAAGACTTCAGGAGACACACCAGACGTAAAGACTTCAGGAGACACACCAGACGTACAGACTTTAGGAGACACACCAGACGTACAGACTTTAGGAGACACACCAGACGTACAGACTTTAGGAGACGGAGGAACAAAAAGAACATTCTACAACCACAGATTTGTCTATGCCAATTTATTGATGTCGTTCATTTATTGATTTTAATGTTCAGATTTCTCTCCAAAAAATCAATAAAAAAAGATTTTGTGGAGATGCAAATGTGGATTAAGCTACAGCCACTATTACTATTTTAACTACTACTACAGCCAGTACTACTATTTTAACTACTACTACTACTACCAATACAGCCACTATTACTATTTTAACTACTACTACAGCCACTACTACTATTTTAACTACTACTACAGCCAGTACTACTATTTTAACTACTACTACTACTACCAATACAGCCACTATTACTATTTTAACTACTACTACAGCCACTACTACTATTTTAACTACTACTACAGCCAGTACTACTATTTTAACTACTACTACTACTACCAATACAGCCACTATTACTATTTTAACTACTACTACAGCCACTACTACTATTTTAACTACTACTACAGCCAGTACTACTATTTTAACTACTACTACTACTACCAATACAGCCACTATTACTATTTTAACTACTACTACAGCAAGTACTACTATTTTAACTACTACTACTACTACCAATACAGCCACTACTACTATTTTAACTACTACTACAGCCACTACTACTATTTTAACTACTACTACTACTACCAATACAGCCACTACTACTATTTTAACTATTACTACTACTACTACTACTATGCCCTCAAGAACACTATAAAACTACTACTACTACTACAATTACTAATACTACTACTGCTAAAACAAGTACTATTACTGCTATAATCCACTACTCCGCTACTGCTATACCAAAACCTTCTTCTTTACTCATCATTTGTCATTTTAGAGAACTTACAATAGCCAATATTTAAAAACGTAAAGGTGGAATTCTCCAAAACCTCCGCAAATTTCCAAAGTAACTGACGAGCATCGCAGGTAAACACGCCCAACGCAAACTGCGGAAAGGCAAACATTTGACAAGAGAAAAGCTCTACGTTGGGAGATCAAACCTCTGCACGGGACGAGGCGCTGTTCCTTTTGAAGTGAATCAAACACAAAGCTATAAATAAAGCGCCGTGAAACCCGTGATGAAATATTCAGATGCGTCCTCGCTCATCAAATAGTCATGAGACGGGAGGATTTCACGCGCCGCCGCCGCGTCCCGTGCCACAACCGCTCTTGACACACAGAACCAATCAGAAGTCCACGTTCCCAGAGCGTGTTTTTACGCTCACGTCGTCTAAGATTTAGCTCTAAAGAATCTGTTGAAAGAAACTAAATGTCGACAAATGTTGGACCGTCTCGTTATTGCACAAACAATCACAATAATCACGTCTTTGGAGTGGATTATTAATGAAAACGAATGACTCTGACACAGTTTTTGTTTCATGTGATTTCAGCTCGGTTCGAACTTAAGTCTTTCTAGAACTTTGTGATGTTCCGTGAAACAACCTCGACTACACGTGTCTAAAGCAGATATTCAGTGTTTAAAGTGAGACGCTGCTGGTGATAAGGAAAAAAAACTAACATTTAGAGGGATTAAAACAACACTCTTCTGTAGTTTGTTTAGTTTTTATGATGTATTGTTTTCATAGGGCATTTTAGGTGTAAAAAATTGCCAAAATAGCACATATTTGAGCCAGGTTTAGATTTTTGTTTCATTTTGTTGCCATTTTAGATAATAATAATAACAATAATAATGATAATAATTATAATAATAATGATGACGACGATGATAATGATGATGATGATAATGATAATGATGACGACAATGACGATAATGATGATGATAATAATAATGATGTTGACGATGATGATGATAATAATAATAATAATGACGACGATGATAATGATGATAATAATAATGATGATAATAATAATAATGACGACGATGATAATGATTATAATAATAATGATGATAATAATAATAAATATAGCCGCAAGCGGCAATGATCGGTCCTCGCCACGCCGCCGCAAGAGGAGGGGTGCTAACGCGCCCCAATTGTCCTTTTATTACATCTACTGCTGAATCTGTGACGCTGTCACATCTTCTCCCCTTTGTTTTACCATCAAAAAGCAATTTTATTTTGAATTCTTGGCAAAATGTGCGGCTTTGCCGCACAGACACCGTGACCCTTAGAATAAAAATGTGGATAACTTTTGATGGTCCACCCCTGAAGATGAGTCTCACCAAATTTCAGGTTAATATGTCTAACGCCCTAAGAGGAGTTCGTGAAAGTCTAAAGTGTAAACATGTTCTGGCGATTTACCCATTGGAATAACATGGAAGGTTTCGGTCATCGTTACGGCAAAGCCATAACAATTATGACATGGGTCTCATTTACTTTTTTGATGGGTATGCCAAAATTGAGTTGTGTGTCAAATTTCATATAATTTCGCAAAACTAAATATTTAACCTCCATATAAAATCTGTAGGGGGCGCTGTGGCTCCAAATTAATTTATTTCACTTCAAGTAGGTTTAGGGCAAAGAGTTTAACAACTGATTCTAATTTGACGCAATTCAGACTTTATCTGCGCAAATGGCAGAAATGTTAAATTTGGAAGATTTCTGAAATTCTTGCTACAGTTTGCGGCTTCGCCGCACAGAGACCGTGAGAGGTATCAATGTAATTTGGATAACTTTTGATGTCCCACTCCTCAGTAGCATTTTCACCAAATTTCAGCTTTTTAGAGCCAATGCCCTGGGAGGAGTTCGTAAAAGTACGACGTTTGGAAAAACTCCCAAGTCATAATTAGCCATTTTTGAAGCAATATGGCCGACATTTGGTTGGGGGGACGGCGTTGCCGTAATAATATTTTTTACTTCTCTTGTCACCATCTACCTCTGCGCCAAATTTCATGATTCTACGATCAGATTTTTTTGGGGTCATTTCCCATCTCTCAATGCATTTTTGGTACATTTGGTGGCGCTGACGCGCCAATTTTTTTTATTTTAGAAAAGGGAAATAGCCAGAATGTAGAGAGGCACGATTTTTAGAGGTGTGCAAATTTTTGTGACTTTTCGTCAATGTTCACTGGGTAAAAAATAGGGGGGTTGGTCCCGAGAAGAAGAAGAAGAAGAAGAAGAAGAAGAAGAAGAATAATATTCCGATGCGAAAACAATGTTTCCCATTTTCCAAATATCATAAACTATACATTTTCGGAAAGCGCTCGCGCTTTCCTACCTCATGGTGTGGGTCCCTGGTCACTGAAGGGAACTTTCGTTAATTTTGAGTGGGCTCCGCCCACTTTGTGTTTTTGGCCCTCTATACAGTTATAATGTTGAATTTTTGCATAACATGCTTATATGCACGGAACATGCAAGAGATGGGGAACGTATTCGTGAGCTACTTAGCGCAAATGAGTGCTTTATATGGGGATGACGACCGCTTCGCTGTCGTCAACCCAATGTAAAGTGCTCGTTTAGTGCGAACTTTTGCACGGGCTTCGCCCGTTTACAACGGTAATGTTCCATTTTCCTACAACTAATTAGTATGCACGGGGCGTGCATGAGTGGAGGAGTGCGTTAGTGAGTGTTTGGAAGTGGGCGAGCGCTTCGCGCTCGATTTCGTGCGCACTACGTGCGCACTTTCGCAGCCGTGCTTCGCACGGCCTTACGAGATTAATAGGCCTCTCGCCAGCTTGTGGCGCTCGGGCCTAATAATAAAGACAATTAAAAATTAACTAGATCTTGTGTGTAAATTCAGGTGTAAAAATTTAAATGTTGACTTTTTCCCCCAGTTAAATCTGTAATAAGGGGCTTTTTCAATAATCCTTAAGTACGATCCATCAATAACTTTAAAAAATGGTACAGTTGGTGCGTGTTGGCTTTACTACAAACTCTGAGCTTTATTTTCATGGGAGAAAATTGCATTTAAAGAAAAACCTAGCCTTCGAAATGACAACGTCCCACATAAATCTGTGCTACGTAAGTGTGTTCTTTTACAGTGGAGGATCAAAGGAAGTTTAAATGATTATTTCTGGGACCTGAAAAGTCTAAAAAAACACCTCCTGAACTAAGGACAAATTTCCATTCTATTCCTTAAGAGCTCTTCAAATGGTTTTGATTCAGACTTCAGAATTGCACAGAGCACACGTTCATAACATGTTCCTTCTGAGGAGAACGCCAGAAAAGAGTGGCATGAAAGAGTTTTATTCTCGTCAAAAGAACACAAAAACAGTTTGAATATTTCCACATAAAAGCCTCGGATCCCTGCTTCAAACGCTCCCAATATTAAACTTTTATATGTTGATCTGAACCTCAATCATTTTCAGTTATTACTTCAAACCGAAATGCGGATATGCAGTCTGTGCTTTTTCATCACGTTTCAGATCGAGAATCAAACTTTGAAATAAAAAGAGGGGGAGGTGGGGGGTAGGAGGAATTGCAGTAGAAAGAATTGAATTGTCAGGCCAGTTTTCTGTAATCTACAGAAGGGGGGGGCTCTGGGCTTGTAGTTTTAAATTAAAAAAAATACTGGTTTGAAAAGAATTTTGCCGGATTATTTTTCTTCTTCTTCTTTCGTCCAGGGAAACACAAATTCTTCTCATTTCCCGGACGTGTATCTGGTCATAAACTCCATAAATCACTCACGTGTTTGGAGAGGTCAGGGCTTTTGGAGTCCACGTCGTACCTGCAACACACAAACCGAAAACGAATTTGAATCTATCCGGAACAAACAAAGACGCTTTCCACTGATGAGCGTCGAACAAAAGGGAGGCAGAAGATCTAAGACGCGTCCGCGGAAACGTCGGTCCTTTAAAGCTGCCCGGGACATTAACATGAGAATAACTGCGGGAAGTGCTGCGTTTGTGATGTGCGAGATCAAACCCGGAGGAAAGATGTTTGTACGAGACACGAGGATGAAGACACCGGCGCCAGTCTTTTACAATGTGTCTTTAATGTAGTTATTTTGCAATATGTGCCTCACCGTTTGATTTTGTGAAGAGATAAGAGTTTTCTGGCCAGGTTGAACACACACTTTGAACTATAAACCCTTCAGGACGTGTTTAGAACATTCGTGTCATTTATAGATCGCTCCGACAAATGGTTTTCCACCCAACTTTGTCCATATATATATATATATATATAGTAAATGCATCTATTTCTCTGCCTGCATCTGATTGTCGCGCCTTTTATCCTCCACAAAGCAGGGGGCGCTGTTAGCATGTTGTTGTCTGCTTCACCATGACGACAGCACTCGCTCTGAGAGTTGTGCAAAGCCGTTCTAACCTCACGGTGGTGACTATAAGGATGTTCAGAAGTGTAAATGAGCGACACATGTGGACCGCTAAAGAGTTTACAATTAACTACTTCTGTTTTTCACGTTTTGAGGACAAAAGTCCTCATTATGATTGGGTGGTCTTGAGAGAGCCGAGGGTCACTGCCCTGACCAGACGTTTACTCCTCGTCTGTCCTCGGGTCCTGTCTGGGGAAAGCGAGTCTTTAGCTATGCTGCTCCTGCAGCTTGGAACTTTCTCCAGTCTGAACCAGTGAGCTGGTGTCACTGAGGGGCTTTAACTCTTTTTGATTTGATTTAAAAATCAAATCAATCTTATGAAATTTGTCTGCGCTTCAAAATATTGTTCTGTTTTTTAATCTTTTATTCTCTCGTTTTGTGTAGATGTGTTTATACTGTGTATTCACTGGGTTCTAACCTTCTTAAATAAAGGATCATAAATATTGAATTGGTGAAAGTTACTTGTTAAACCTCAGGTCACCTCTGTTTCCTTGGGCAAGACACTTAAACAGACAGGCCGAATGAGTCAAAAAGCACCACTTTTACCATTGACTCTCTGGGGGAAATGAATGTGCTCATTTACAAGAATAAAGTGGAGTATACCCCAACACGCAGCACATAAACATTATGAGGCTGAAACATTCCTGTCCTGAACGCTCTTAGTAACGTGCTGGGCCAGAGTTTTGCAGATTAAATCCATATCAATATCCACCCTTCAGTTTTGCTCTCTCCAGCCTGGAAAGTCCTGTTCTCTTATCGGCACAAACGTGAATATAGCGGTTTATTTCTAAATGTTAAAATTCCGTTGGCAGATGGAGATGAGAGCGAGGAGCTCCATGGGACGGAGGGGCACTCGGCCTAAAGGGTAAGACCATTAAAATGAATGACTCTGAAGTGAAACGCGGCGCCGGGCGAAAGACGAGAGGCGAGCGTGTTCAAAAGTCGTCAGCTCTGCTCCGAGTGCTCCTCGTGTCACCGTGGAGTCCTCCTTAACAAGCTGTAGGCCTCCTTCACACATATAGTATTGTTAATGCTAATGATACGTGAGGTTTTCCTTCCTGTCAAAGGCGTCGGCTTGTGTGCGGTGAAGCGTCGCCCTGCTCACCACCCCGATCGAGAAAACACACAACGGAATCAGATGTAAATTACACCGCAACGGCACTCGCTCTTTTCGGTTCATGAGCTTTATAATCCAATGATCATATCGCCCGTTTGGTCTTCTGATAATTCATCGACAACGTTCTTTTTTCAGAGCAGTTTGAATGTTGCTTTTTGTACCCAACAGTTTCTCCAAACGGTCACGTGATGTCGCCGTGACGTGTCGTACCAGCTGATTCGCACACGCTTCGGCGCTGTCCGGGCAGGGCGATGACGCCATCTGCAGTCCGACTTCTGCAAGACTGTAATCCCAGGTGTGTGACAGTAAAAAAGGCCCCCTCGTCTTGGTTAATCGTCTCGTAGGGCATGTTTCCATATTCCCGTTGCCGTTTTGATGCGGCAATGACGTTTGTCGACCTCTTTTGCTCCGTCCCGGTCCAAAACGTGGTCCGCTCTTTTACGATGGACAGAAACGGTTGATTTGAGTTGTTCTTGTTCTGCTTTGTCGGTGTAATCCCTCATTCGTCCAGGCGTGTTCCATAGTAGAAAAAGCTTCAGTTGTAGTCATCTGGACTCAGTTTGGAAACGTCTACTTTTTCAAACTGAGTCCAGATGACTACAACTGAAGCTTTTTCTACCTTGTTCTGCTTTGTGTTTTGTTTTTCGCTATGTCATTCTCACGTTCTGTCCTAGGTTCCTTTTTTGTTTCCCGATGTACGTTTCGCCCTAAGACTCGCAGGGCATTTTGTACGTGACGTTTACAGTGTGCTCCGGGTTTTATTTTGTCTTTTGGGTGGACGAGTTGTTGATGTGGATTTCATTGCAAGGAGACCTATTATGCAAAATTGGCTTTAACGAGCTTTAAACTATAATTGTTTCTGCTTCTCATTGAACCGCTCGATGTTGTGTATTCAAGAGTGTCGTGGATTATAATAATGCAGCGGACAAAAGCACAATAGATCTTCGTTAAGCTTTATTTGTCGGGACAGAAGCTGGAGAGCAGTTAGCCGGGGATCCAGACAGGTTCTCTGTGTATATTCTCTACATTTTCTTTTTTTTTTATCAATCCAAAACGAGACATTTGCTGAAACAGAAATGTCAGTCTCCAGAAAAAAATGAACTCACAGGTCGAAGCGCAGATTCTGTTTCTCCTCGAAGAAGTAGTCCATGATGTACTTTCGGACAAAGTCTGGGTTCAGTGTGTTGTCGATCACTTCCGTCCGCCCAAACTGAGAGAAGAGCAGAAAACAGGACAGTCATTAAACCAATGTTTCGAAAAGAGTTCGAGGATCTCGGAGTAGAGACGCTGCTCCTCATTTCGACAGGGAGGAAGTCCTGATCTAATTGAGTGTTAGAAAGATGCCATTCTTAAACCCGATCACTCGTTTTTATTGTGTTCAAGGTCAAATTTATCTATATAACATACAAACGACCAACACTTCCTTCAATTGCTGTACAAGACAGATTATGGCACGAAAATTATAGTTAAAATATATAAAACAAGGGAAATAATCACAAAAAAAAAAACATTTGGTGGAAAAGATTCTTGGCCTGGAATGTTCCACAGTACGGTATTTAACTCTCCAAGGAAATGAGAAAATGACGTCACAGAACAAGGTCCAGGTCAGATCTGTGGAGCGATGACCCTTCTCACTGAAAGAATAAATGGTTTTAACTCTAAAACACCCAAACAAATACATTTAATGCCATATTATGGAACGTCCCAGGCAAAGCAATAACATCTCCATCTCGTTCAACATTTAAAATAAGAAACTCTTACTTTTACGATTGCTCTGGAGGTATTTGAACTTTACAAACGCTGACTGGTTCTGAAACATGAAACACAGAAATGCCAAAACCCGTTTCTTTTTTTTTTCACAGCACGGGGCCTGATTAACACGGCCGCGCCTTCACACGCCGCTCCTGATCCTCCTTCACGCCCACATAATTAAGCGCAGTCAGCCTCCCCGGCAGAAGGATCCGCATGGAGGAAACGAAAGAAAAATAATACAAGTACTTAAGTGCAACTGCTGGAAAAAAAAAAAGGCGAGGGATTGTGCCAGAGAATGTCGGGAAAAGGAAGCGGCGCGTGATTAAAGCGTCCTAATTAGTGTGTTCTGGGTCCGCGGAGGCACAAGACGAGAGCGGCGGCGGAGGAATCGCCTGGCTCCGGTCCAGTTGTAGCATATGCACGGTACAGGGCAAAAAGCTGATTAAGACCTACACATAAATCATTCAAGACTGTGGAGGATTAAAGTGTTTATCGAGCGCATGGCTGTGCGTTACAATGAGAGCGCTTCAGCCTGGAAATGAGCGTGAGGAAGCGCCATTGATGCTAAACGCGGTAGCACAACTGTTGGGCATCAAGACGATTAAACCCAGACGAGAACAGGACTCAACCGGGACGAGAACAGGACCAAACCGGGACGAGAACAGGACCAAACCGAGACGAGAACAGGACCAAACCGGGACGAGAAGAGGACCAAACGGAGACGTTTAAATACAGCAGCAAAGGTGTCAAAACATGTGGCATTTAAAAATATTTCAGTCATTCTTGAGTAATTTTATCATTTCTTAGACATTACAAACCGCTGTGAAAATGGGGTTGAGGGAGGACATTCAGCAAATAGCCGGAGGCGATTTCCCGACGCCGAGGCCGCACTGGGCACATTGCCCAGCAGTGTGCCCAGTGCCTCCAGCATTTTCTGCATCTGGAGCACTTTGGACCATTTTAACCTGTTAATACTACAACAAACGTGTGGATATTTGCCCAGACTAACTCCCACTTTTAAACAAATCTGAATAATCTATCAAATAAGACAAGTTTTGACGTGGTTTATGGTTAGTACCTCTGCAAATACTTGGCATATCCACATGGAACAAAACCCGGCACAAGACTCTCCACTGTCAGCACATGAACAAAGTGATTTTTCATGTTTTCAAAAAGTGTCCGCATTATTCAAACTTAAACTTTAGCTGTTTCCCTTCCATAGACCGGCCCCTCCAACTGAAATCATGACATCATATTCAAGAATGCACGGGAGCAAATCAAATATCTGAGGGCCAATGCCAGATCTCATTTCAGATACCATTCGGAGGCAACAGTCCGTAGTGCAACATATAACCGTATGTTTCACTCGCTAAAATTGTTTTATGTTGCTGATAATGGTGTACAAAAGCACGGGGCAAAAAGGTATTAAAAAGCAATTTCAGCCGGAGAGCACAAGAGAGCAATCAGCGGCTTCCAAACTTTAGATGAGCTTGTGCAACTGCAGAGCCTGGTGGATTCTGGTCTCAAATCGGATTCCGACGCAAAGAAAGAGAAGCATAGTAAGCACTGTAAGAGAAGCATAAAGAGGGAGAGAGAGGGGGGGAAGAGAGGAAAGAGAGAGAGACAGGAGAGGAGGAGCGGATCATCTGTTTTTTTTAGTAAAAATTAAATGTTTCGACACTCATCCGAGAGTCATTCTCAATCTGCGAATCAAGAAGGGGAACTTCTTTTAACCAGAATCTAAACCTCTTTGTTTACTATCAGTCCTTTAATGGGCCATCAGCCCCATATTGTTACCTGGCTCACACGCGCTCTTCCTTGAGTACCGTGTGTCCGTGTACTGTCCGTGTACTGTCCGTGTACAGTCCGTGTACCGTCCACCACACGTGAAAGAGTGAATGAGGCCATGGCTACACTCCAGCGTGCTCACATCCTGTGTGTCGTGTGTGTTTCTCGATATGAACTGTCCCAAACAACTATACAAATAATAATAAATTGAAATATGGAGAGCGACAACGAGCGTGGTGTCTAACGAGAAGAGAGCGAGGGGGAGACAGGGGGAGACCGGGGGGAGACTGGGGGTGTTGGTGAGGGAGACACATTGGTCTGAAGTGTGAGTCTCACTGAGTGAAAGGACAAACTCTGGTTCATTAGAGCTCACAGGGCCGAGAGAGACACTAATGAGCACAGAGTTACAGCAGAGAAATGTGCTTATGTCAAAATAACATTCTTCAAGTAGAAGAACAAAGTAGTGATGCAAGAAATGTTGCAAGATGTTACCAAAAAATATTTTCTAATCCATTCAAAGGGTTAGGGTCTTTGTGGACACAAATATTTGAAACAGAATGCAGGAAACACAAATGAGCAAATATTTTAACAATGTCGCATGAAATTTGAGTTCAGTCTGGTGCACACACGCCCTTCGCCTGTAGGAAGTCAGTGGAAAGTGTGTCCTAGATGACCAGGGGCCCCCAGAGGGCCACAGGAGGCTACAACGGGCTCTATGATAGGTCCCTCCATTGACTGTAGTTTATACTTTGACCACAACAGGAGGATGGCATCAGTGAGCACAGTTTGTCGTTCTGGCGTCAGTTCAAACTGTGGCTTAATCAAAAGAACCAAACTAAAGTGTATAAGCGGCTTGTCTTTTTACAGTTCAAAGGAGAAGGGGCGGAGTCCAGAAAACCTCTTGTGATGATTCGCCCCCCAGACACCTTTGCCACGCCCCCAGCTGTCATTGGCAGTGGATGGAGCGCTCTGATTGGTCGACAGCACATCAGACTGGAGGAAAATAGATGTTATATTTCATATAGTTGGCCCAATTTGAAGCACATCTAATTGAAGTAAAACCTTAAGTGAGTCCCAGTAGAGAAAGTTGAAGTTAAAACAGAAGGTTTGTGGGCCGACTGTCTTTATTATTGACGATCCTTCCTCACTTTGTTTGTTTTCCTGTGAGACACGTGCGTGGGATTGTGTCTCTGGGCTCTTTGGGTCAATATAATCAATCTCAGACTCCTGTGCCAATTAGTTTGCCAGGTAAGTCCAATTAAAGGAAAAACTACTTAAGGAGGATGTTCCACGTTGTTTAACAGACCAACGTTTTCAAGCGATATGGGAAAGAAAACGGAGCTCTCCGGTGCTGAAAAGTGTGAAAGAGATGAACGGCTTGGATATTTCACAAAAACTTAAGCGTGATCGTCGTACTATTAGCTGCTTAGCTGATTCAGAGCACAGATTAAGGCACGATGAGGAAGGTTTGTGCCGAACTAATACATGGGATTAAGATACTGCTGGTGCCTCTGGAGTCCTAGGAACATCAAGGTGTAGGATCCTCCAGAGGCTTGCAGTTAGGAATAAACCTTCTATTCAGCCCTTTAACAATACTCACGAGCAGAAACGGCTCCAGTCGACCCAGAGATACACGAAGACTCATTAGACAAACAGCCTTGTTCACTGATGATGTGAAAGTGTAAAGTAAAAGTATGTGGTATTCTTCTTCTGCTATGGGCATAAAAGAAGAAGCCCCACCCTCCCTCATCGTTTCCTAAACCTCAAGCCTATTCAGAACCTTTGGAGCATCGTCAGGTGAAAGATCTATGAGGGCGAGAGGCAGATCACATCCAAACAGCAGCTCTGGGAGGATATTCTGACTTCCTGAAAAAAAATTCGAGCAGAAACTCTCCACAAACTCACGAGTTCAAAGAAGTGTTAAGCTCCTGTCAAATGAGGGGTCAAATGTTAAAAATATAACTTGACCAGATCAGATGGTTTGACTGAAATAGATTTTGACCTGCAAATGCTTCTAATTTAACACATTTTCAGTTCTTTACAACAATAACTCTGTTATAATCATTTGGAACTGTGAATTTTAAAGTTTTTATTTTTGAAACTGATACTGTTGATACTGTTATATTTGGGAGGTTCGTTCATAACATTCGGAGTGTAGTCCAAAGAGAGATGACTTTAAAACGATGATGTCACGAACTGTTGATGAACCGTTTGGCGAAATCATTGAAAAATATAATTTGCATAAAACGTTTGCTTCTGTACGGCGGACTCGGAAAAATACGGTATTTAAAAACATGGGCGGATGGAAAGGTTCTCGTTTGAAAGGGGAGCGCAGTTTAGGGGCTGTGTAAGTCTGGTCTCCTCTCTGTTTTTTGGGACAGAGGAGAGGCAGCTTTGACCTATATTCATTCATTTCTGGCAGCTACATCGCATATTTTTATCGCTAGAACTACGAGTCCCAATCGCGATGCACACAATGAGTCGTTACATGGACAGTTTATTCTCTAACATTAAACTTAAACAGCAACAGGTCTTAACAATCATCTTTTAACATCAGAACACATATTAGTACATATTATTTCCTACACTTGCTGTGACTGCATGAATAATGACTCAAAGTCGTTCACCGGCTCCAGATTCTTCAAAAAGCTACGTATTTGTTAATATTTCGATTTTTTTACGTTACGTTCGGCCCTGGACGCAGCCTGAGCGTCGAAGTCCGGCCCCAAACCGCGATGCATGCTGGGGCAGAGAAGCTGGGCTCACACTGGAGTAATGTGCGTTCTCTTTTTTTATCAGAAAGTCTAATATTTGATAGAACATTTTTTAACAATTTCATAAAAGTCCATTTAGCAGAGTACGGCTCGGTGGAGGTCTTGGCGCTAAACTGTCTTATCCCGAGCCCATTAAATCAAATTAGACATTGAATATTGCGTTTGGTGTCACAGAATCTCTCCTAATCCCCCTGTACTTTCAGCAGAGTTTATTTTTATCAGACATTTTAAGTATTGTCTGTAATCCTTTAACCGAGCGGGCGAATATTTCATTATCTCCTTCCCTGGATTTGCCCACCGTGTTATGACTCTCCCGTCGCGTTCCTCTCCCGATTCTTCTCTCCCTTTCGCTCTTCCTCCCTTCCGTGTAATATTAAGCCTCTCTAATTAGCATAACGGCGTTCAGTTGCGCTCAAAGACGCGGGCGTGGACGTTCCCGCGAGCTTCAGACGCCGCGAGCTCCCGGGAGGGCCGTTCCGGAAACAACCCTCGTGGACAATGAGGAGAACCGAGGGGGAGGAAGGATAGAATGTGTTCGCAGGTGTGGTAGTAATCAGAAAACGTCAGTCAGGTTGACGAACAAAAACTGCCCGCCGTTTAAAACCGGAGGGCAGGTCGGAAACGGGCTTTTGGCGGTGGAAATGCAGATGTTTTTGTCCCGGTTTGTGGTGAATGTCGCTGTAATTACTGAGAAAATCCACACGAGACGAGCCGAGGCGCTGCAGGTGAGGCTTGTATTCAGAGAGATCCTTTTGAAACCAATCCTGTAGTATTGCGTTTTAGAAAATGGGGAAAAAAATCACACATATTTAGTACATTTATTGTAAAAAAAATAGATTGCGCGAAGGATAAATTTACGAAGAATATTTTGGATATGTTCTTGACCAAACCCCTAATAAACAAAGCAAAACTAGCATTTCTTGGAACTTGACTTTTCTTTTTCATTTTTCTTTTTTAAATGTTGTATGCCAAAGCGCCGCCATAACCCAGAAGTCAAATTTTGTAATATTTTATTTTCAAATTTTTCAATTTTTTGTGGTGTATTCTTCAGAAACACCAGAATCGCACATATTTGGTACATTTATAGAAAAAATAATAATAATAATTTACGGTTTAAAATAACTTAACTTAAGGCAAGGCAAGGCAAGTTTATTTGTAGAGCACATTTCATACACAAGGCAATTCAAAGTGCTTCACAGCAGGAAAAAATGCATTAAAATCACAAAGAAATTACAGTAACAGAAATACAATAAAATTAACTAAATTAAAAATGATCAATCCAACTGATTGTCTAAACTAATAAAATCACTAACAAAAGAGAAGAGTGCAAAGAAAAAAATCCTTTCAGTCATATGCGCAGCTAAACAAAACAGTTTTTAGCTTAGATTTGAACATTGTCAGAGCAGAAGCCTGTCTCACATCTTCAGGAAGACTGTTCCAGATTTTAGCTGCATAAAACTGAAACGCAGATTCCCCATGTTTTGTCCTGACTCTGGGCACCAGCAGGAGGCTGGTCCATGTTTAGTCCTGACTCTGGCACCAGCAGGAGGCCGGTCCCTGAGGTCCTCAGAGTCCGAGATGGTTCATATGGCACTAACATATCCAAGATGTACTTTGGTGCTAGGCCATGGAGAGACTTGTACACAAGCAGAGCTGCTTTAAAGTCTATTCTCTGAGCCACAGGAGCCAGTGCAGAGACCTGAGAACAGGACTAATGTGATCGTACTTCCTGGTTCTAGTCAGGACCCGAGCAGCAGCGTTCTGGATGTACTGCAGCTGTTTTACAGCTTGTTTGGAGAGACCAGTGAACAGGCCGTTACAGTAGTCTAATCTACTGGAGACAAACGCATGGATAAGTCTCTCTAAATCTGGTTTAGACACTATATTTTTGATTTTGGCAATGTTTTTTAGATGGTAAAACGCTGCTGGTGTTATTGATTTGATGTGGCTGTTAAAATTCAAGTCCGAGTCCATTATTACCCCCAGATTTCTAACTTGGTTTGTAGGTTTTAGAGCAAGACTCTGGAGGTGACCGCTAACACTTTCTCTTTGTTTCTGTGACAAAGACGATTATTTCAGTCTTGTCTGAGTTCAGCTGGAGAAAGTTGTTTTGCATCCACAAACTGATCTGTTTGATGCAGTGACAGAGTGAATCTACTGGTCCAAAGTCACCTGCCGACAGTCAAACATAGATCTGAGTGTCGTCTGCATAATTGTGATAGGACACATTTTCACTGCGTATCAACTGACCTAACGGCAGCATGTAGAGGTTGAACAGAAGGGGACCCAGGACTGACCCTTGGGGCACTCCACAGGTCAGGGTCATGTGGTCTGAGATACAGTTACCAATTTCAACAAAGTACTTCCTGTCTTCCAGATAGGACCTTAGCCAGTTTAGGGCAGTGCCAGTGATGCCCACCCAGTCCTCTAGTCTCTGTAAGAGGATCCCATGATCGACAGTGTCAAAAGCAGCACTCAGATCTAACAGAATTAAGACTGAGGCTTTGCCCGTGTCAGTGTTCAACTTAACTTGTCTTTTTCATTTTTCTTTTTTAAAATTTGTATGCCAAGCGCCGGAAGTCAAATTTTGTAATATCTAATTTTCAAATGTTTCCATATATTGCTGTGTATTCTTCAGAAACACCAGAATCGCACATATTTGGGACGTTTAAATCGCCAGGGTGAAATATACAGAACATATTTTGGACAGTTTTATTTATATTTGAGGAAATCAGATCTTACTGAAAATTCAAAATGTTTTTATAAATATACTATAAATCAGCCGTAAGAATTAGATATCAGCTAATCTTTCTGGTTGTAGTTTGGATTAGAAAGTTTGGTGCGTGCAGGTGCGACTTTTAGATCTTTACATCTCTGTTGGGGAATTACCGTCCGTAAGTTGATGAAATGGAATAATAAATCATCTTTAATTTCATGGTTGGTGTTTCCAGATGGCAGTTTACGTGTTGAGAGAGAAAACTAACCAAAAACCAAAAACATAGAAGAAAGAAAACGGCTTTTGCTTGTATTTTAAGATAAATATGGCAAGTTTCTGGTCCAAATCCCCAATAAACAAATCAACATTTGTGTTTCTTATTTTTTTTTAATATTGTGGTGTTTTCTTCAGAAACATCAGAATCACACATGTTTGAGACATTTCAAGTACAAATAAATGATTGTGCCAGGGTTAAATTTACAGAAAATATTTTGGACACTTTTTATATATTTGAGGAAATCAGATCTTACTAAAAATGTGTGTAAAAATTCAAAATGCATTCATATTTATTGTAAATCAGCCTTAAGAATCAGATATCAGCTCATTTGATAGATCTAAGGAAAGATAATCCAAAGGAGAAACTATCCACAAGTTGATTTAAAGGAATAAAAAATCATCTTTAAGTACAAAAAAAAAACACAAAACCAAAAAAAGAAAAAAGAAGATAAATGAAAAAGGCTTTTGCTTGTATTGTAAGATAAATATGGAACGTCTTTGGACCAAATCCCCGATAAGAAAAATCATCATTTGTGTTTCTTGGAACTTAACGTTTCTATTCTTCAGAAACACCAGAATTAAGTGTTTTTTCTTGATTGGAATGAACTGTCCACATGACTGCTTTGGCAAGTTTTTTTGTTTGTTTTTTTTCCACCTTGAGCCCTCCTGGACAAAGAAGGCATTACACCAACACATTCAGTTTCTGCCATTACAGAAAACCCTACATTTGGTTCAAATAATTACCCAGTGCTCGAGTCATAATACTTTCATTCATACTTTTGTTGTTGTTTTCACCTCTAATCGCACAAAATAATCGCTCACTTTTGGAGAATGGAGCCGTTTCCGAGATGAACTGCGTTTGGAGGCGACTGTGAACAGATGTGTGTGAGCAAATATATGCAGAGAAGATGAATATGCATGATCAGAAGTTATTGTCTGCCGGCGATCCCTTGCTCTATGGTAATTTCAGGATTTTGTGCAGCGTCCAAATTTAATTGCCTCTGCGGATGATCCAACGGGAACTTCAACACCGCAGATTAAACTTTGTGGAGTTACAGTGCCGGGGTTTCGGATTCTGTGCAGCAAATCAGTAATTAAAGAGAGTATATTTGAAGACAGACCAGCAGACGCAAAGACTTTCCTCGCAATATCAGAAACATTTGTACATTATAAACCCGGAACAGGAACAGGCAGAAGAAAAAGAAAAGAGGAACGGATGAAACCTTATTGCACTCAAAAGTCTGTGGTCATTTTGTAATTAAAGCTCTGAAAATATGGACTGACCCAACTTAAAATAGTGACTATAGAGTAAAGCTTTAATTAGGAGTTTTAAAAAGATGATTTAATACATAGCTTTATAAATGTTTTTATTAAAGGGGGTTTTAAAACAGAATTTACTACAAGAATTGGTAAATACTTTAAAAGTGTTTTCCCAAGAAACTTAGATCACTGAGCGCTATCTGAAGTATTGTATTTCTTGTCAACTAGGAAGTAAGAGTCGGTGTAATCCCTCATTCGTTCAGGCGTGTTCCATAGTAGAAAAAGCTTCAGTTGTAGTCATCTGGACTCAGTTAGAAAAAATAGACGTTTCGACTCTCATCCAAGAGTCATTGTCAATAAAAGAATTTAGGTCGAGAACTCCGATATTTATCCTATTCTGTGGTAAGTCCAGCCCATTGGGCGGAGCCTTCCTGAAGAAGAAAGAGTTGTTTGTTTCAACAGAAACTCCCCCTTGTATCTACCGAGCCTATTCAGAATTTTAATGGGCTATTAGAATCCTCTTTGTCTTTGTGAGACCCTGGCTCAACCACCCTGAGTACCTGATTAGCATCTAAATGACCTGGTCCTCTACCTTTCCAGGGGTTCAGTATCCCATTATAGATACCAGGAAGATTGAATCTTAGCCCTCCATTCCTGTTCCTATTCCTATTTTTGTTAAAAAAGAAAGACCTTCTTTAAACAGGAATGGAGGGCTAAGATTCAATCTCCCTGGTATCTATAATGGGATACTGAACCCCTGGAAAGGTAGAGGACCAGGTCATTTAGATGCTAATCATGTACTCAGGGTGGTTGAGCCAGGGTCTCACAAAGACAAAGAGGATTCTAATAGCCCATTAAAATTCTGAATAGGCTAGCTCAGTAGATACAAGGGGGGAGTTTCTGTTGAAACAAACAACTCTTTCTACTTCAGGAAGGCTCCGCCCAATGGGCTGGACTTACCACAGAATAGGATAAATATCGGAGTTCTCGACCTAAATTCAGAGTCATTGACAATGACTCTTGGATGAGAGTCGAAACGTCTATTTTTTCTAACTGAGTCCAGATGACTACAACTGAAGCTTTTTCTACTATGGAACACGCCTGGACGAATGAGGGATTACACCGACTCTTACTTCCTGGTTGACAAGAAATACGATACTTCAGATAGCGCTCAGTGATCTAAGTTTCTTGGGAAAACACTTTTAAAGTATTTACCAATTCTTGAAGTAAGAGCTGAAAGCAGCGCTCTTATTGGCTGCCCTTGGGTGGACCACCTTGACTTTCCCGTCTGAAAAAGGCTCTGCTGAAACAGTCTCACATTAACCACGTGCCAAAGGGTTTGTGGGAGGAGTTTGTGGGAGGCGTTATATTTAAATACTTCCTCATTTCGAGCTGTGAGAATCAGCTTTAACTTCCATACGAGAGAAAGATGAGGACAAAACACATTCAACTATTTCCTTTTGCTTCACACATGAACCCAAAAATACATGAACATTTACAGTTTTTGTTTTGTTTTTTGTAAGAAGACGTTTTGTCTCTCATCCAAGAGTCTGAGAACTCTAATAATGTATTCTTCTCTGAGCTGTGGAAGCCCTGCCCACCGGGCGGAGCCTCCTGTTAACAGCCTGACTTGTTTATCTCTTTGTTTCTGTTTTAAGTTTCCATTGAAACTAAACCTATCTTCTTTGTTACCCTAACAGCCCTGTAACGGCCATAGAAATCCGATTGTTGGATTAATATAAAGCAGCATATTGAAGCCACGTGGCCGCATCAGTCCTGGACCTTCAGATGCTCATCAGGTACTCATCAGTGATGAGGGAGCTGCAGCCAACACAATCCTATGGTCCATCACAAAGAAAATTAGTTTTCAGGGGAACAGTCCTAACAAATAGATAAACAGGAGGCTTCGCTCGGTGGGCAGGGCTTACTCAGAGTAGGATGAACATCAGCGCGCTCAGACTCCATCTGCAGATTGATAAAGACTCTTTTCCAATGAGGGATGACACCGACTTGTAAATGTGAGATATTTTCAGTGATGCCACTGCAGGTGACTAAAACAGAATCAATCAGTCAACCTTTATTTATAGAGCCGTTTACAACGTGACCAAAGGTGACAAACAGAACATGTGATCAATGTATTTATTGCCAAGGCAACTCAGACTTACTCTTGCTCTCACGTCGGTTTTGTTAACAATGCCATTTTACAAACCATGTTTCAAAAGCAGAATTTTCACATTTAAATGCTATAATATCAAAACGTTCTGCAAATGAATGATTTACCCAAACCGCTATTGCCTGATGTCGTTCATTTTCATTTAAACAGCATCTAACTCAAAAGCTAATTAAATATGGATTGGGCCCTGTGGTGCCTTTAATTCATTTCATTTTAACTCAACTCGATTACAGACACGATTACTTTTAATAATTCAAATGTATATGCCATTCTTCAACTGGACACATTCATCAGCGGATAAATTGCTATAACAGTGTTTTAAATATAAACCTCGGGCGTGGCTGGAGCCCGGAGAACTCTCCCGTCTCCGGAGGAAGCGTGTTTTTTGGGTGAAACTTTGGTGTGAATCATAGCGGCAGAAGCTGTGACTCGTTCTCCGTATAATCCAGCCGGACGTGCCCCGTGGACGTGCAGGTGCAGAGCGAGGTCACACTTCAAACACGTCCCCCTTTTTACGCTGCTCCGCGGGGCCGGTAGTGACACACGGCTCCTGCGGGTGGCACATCTGGACGGCGTGCGGGGGGCGAGCATTTCACGCCCGGTTTGTTCCTCGCCGGCCGGAGAGACCCGAACGAGAGAGCGACTGGTCGAGCGGAAAATTGACGTGTTTTTTTAAGCCTCCGAGCGCTGGTCCGACGTGACCTAGGGACCCTCTGACACGGCTCCTCACAGCTCCGATAACGACAGCGAGCGGCTCCGGGCCCTCGGAGGTGGCCCCTGACTTTATTTAACACCGGGCCAGTCTCGCACCAGCGCCAGAGCAGGAGATGTTCTTTTAACTTGAAAAACACTTTACTTTCGCCAGCGACATATTTGTCACTGCGGGTTTCACCCCCTACCCACCCCTTATTCTTGTTTCCATGGAGACGTTATTGCGTAGTAGGAGGGCAACGATAACCAAATCTCTTGGTACAATATTATCACGATCTCATGGTGCAGTATTGCGATATTTTGAAGACATTGATAGTAGTTCACTCGGGGAACTCTTCATCTGCCTGGAGGAACTCTCTCTAGATGAACTGCTCTTCATCTGCCTGCTGCTCTTCATCTGCCTGGAGGAACTCTCTCTAGATGAACTGCTCTTCATCTGCCTGGAGGAACTCTTTCTAGATGAACTACTCTTCATCTGCATGGAGGAACTCTCTTTCTAGATGAACTGCTCTTCCTCTGCCTGGAGGAACTCTCTCTAGATGAACAGCTGCCTGGAAGAACTCTCTTATCTGCAAATGACCATCTGCAGCCTGTTCCACTGTGGGAGTAGGATCTCTTCCTCACTTGGTTCTCCCCAGGGTTTCTACTTTGCCCCAGAGTTCTTTGTGGTCTTTCCTTGCTGAAAATGGGGGTCTAAGGACAGGAGACCATCCATCTATCCATTTTCTAAATTCTTACTGTATGAACTGTGTCACTGTCGCTAACTCTCAGTGACTCGGGGAAGGTTTTATTTCCGACACTGTTTTTTGTGTCTGGAATTGTGACATTGAATTGTGAAAGTCTGCTGTCTATATAAAAGTATAAGATACAAACGTCTGTGGAACATTCCGGCAAAGTAACCACATCTCCTTGGAGGACGGTCCAATAGAAAAAGATGCTTTACAGTAACCTCTCTGCTGTTAGACCCTCCTCCTCGTGCTCCTCGTGCTCCCCGTGCTCCCCGTGCTCCCCGTGCTCCTGGTGCTCCTGGTGCTCCCCGTGCTCCTCGTGCTCCTCGTGCCACTTCGTGCTCCCCGTGCTCCTGGTGCTCCCCGTGCTCCTCGTGCTCCTCGTGCTCCTCGTTCCACCTCGTGCTCCTGGTGCTCCTGGTGCTCCCCCTGTTCCTCGTGCTCCCCGTGCTGCCCGTGCTCCCCGTGCCACCTCGTGCTCCTCGTGCTCCTCGTGCTCCCCGTGCTCCCCGTGCTCCCCGTGCTCCCCGTGCTCCTCGTGCTCCTGGTGCTCCTGGTGCTCCTCGTGCTCCTCGTGCCACTTCGTGCTCCTCGTGCTCCCCGTGCTCCTCGTGCTCCTCGTGCCACTTCGTGCTCCTCGTGCTCCCCGTGCTCCCTGTGCTCCCCGTGCTCCTCGTGCTCCTCGTGCTCCCCGTGCTCCCTGTGCTCCCTGTGCTCCTCGTGCTCCTCGTGCCACTTCGTGCGCCCCGTGCTCCCCGTGCTCCTCGTGCTCCCCGTGCTCCCCGTGCTCCTCGTGCTCCTCGTTCCACCTCGTGCTCCTGGTGCTCCTCCTGCTCCTCGTGCTCCCCGTGCTCCCTGTGCTCCCTGTGCTCCTCGTGCTCCTCGTGCCACTTCGTGCTCCCCGTGCTCCCCGTGCTCCTGGTGCTCCTGGTGCTCCTGGTGCTCCTGGTGCTCCTGGTGCTCCCGCTGCTCCTCGTGCTCCCCGTGCTCCCTGTGCTCCCTGTGCTCCTCGTGCTCCTCGTGCCACTTCGTGCTCCCCGTGCTCCCCGTGCTCCTTGTGCTCCCCGTGCTCCCCGTGCTCCTCGTGCTCCTTGTGCTCCTCGTGCTCCTCGTTCCACCTCGTGCTCCTGGTGCTCCTGGTGCTCCCCCTGCTCCTCGTGCTCCCCGTGCTCCCCGTGCCACCTCGTGCTCCTCGTGCTCCTCGTGCTCCCCGTGCTCCCCGTGCTCCTCGTGCTCCTGGTGCTCCTGGTGTTCCCCGTGCTCCTCGTGCTCCTCGTTCTCCTCGTGCCACTTCGTGCTCCTCGGCTCCCCGTGCTCCTCATGTTCCTCGTGCTCCCCGTGCTCCTCGTGCTCCTCGTGCTCCCTGTGCTCCTTGTGCTCCTCGTGCTCCTCGTGCTCCTCGTGCCACCTCGTGCTCCTCGTGCTCCTCGTGCTCCTCGTGCTCCCTGTGCTCCCCGTGCTCCTCGTGCTCCTCGTGCCACCTCGTGCTCCTGGTGCTCCTGGTGCTCCTCGTGCTCCCTGTGCTCCTTGTGCTCCTCGTGCTCCCCGTGCTCCTCGTGCTCCTCGTGCTCCCTGTGCTCCTTGTGCTCCTCGTGCTCCTCGTGCTCCTCGTGCCACCTCGTGCTCCTCGTGCTCCTCGTGCTCCTCATGCTCCTCGTGCTCCCTGTGCTCCCCGTGCTCCTCGTGCTCCTCGTGCCACCTCGTGCTCCTGGTGCTCCTGGTGCTCCTGGTGCTCCTCGTGCTCCCCGTGCTCCCCGTGCTCCTCGTGCTCCTCTTGCACCTCGCTGCATCACATGTCTTTAGGCCTTTGCGGCTCCTGACCCGGGGACTGCGAATGTGTCTGGAGGATAAAAGCGTCTCCTTATTTAAAAGAAAGGTGGTCTGTCATGTAATTATTTCAGATACTCTTCATGGCCCCACAGGGAAATTTGCTCTTGAATTCGACCCATAATATAATGTCTGTGTGGTTATTAAAGCTGTCAGGAGCAGCGGGCCGGATCCGAGCCAGGGCCCTTTCGCTGGGTTATATTAATACAATGTTTTAAATTTTCTGTCATTTGTGAGGCACTTTTTCATTCTTATATGATTCAATGTGTTAAAGAGGGATTCATTTGTGTTTGAAATATACTTTATTCCTGCTTTTGAGATAAAACTGATGTTTGTTTCGATCCGATATCAAGTAATACTATGGCAAGTATCACAATATTTACCGTCTATAGGTTTATCCGTGAACTGCCCATCACTGGCCATTTAAAGGCATAAAAGTCACGAGATCTTTTGCCTTGTTTACTAGCTGCTTATTTATCTATATCTAATATTCCAGGCTTTATGATTGCCACACGTTTATGTCAATAACTGTTTCACACCTTCAGCATACGCCTTGTTAGCGATACCCTCATGTAAACACAGGAGCATTTACATTCAGCCTACACACATCTGCTCCGAGTGGGAATCGCACCAGGGTCAAACGCGGAGCACAAACATATGAATCATTCTCTAAATTCAAAATAAACTCGCTGCATTTGCATGAGGAACGTGTGATAGTCCAAAAGGTTCACCCGCAGGAAACAAAATACTGTAATGGTCAATGATTCTCCAAGAAAATAGTACATAATTTGTGAAATGATTTTCATTGCGATCCAGATAACCTCAAATTCAATAAATATTCATGTTTTTTTCATGCATGTGTTTGAAGCTGGTGAACGCAGCGGCCTTGCCAGCCTTTTAGTGAATATATTTACAAATGTATATTCTATACGTAAGACGCATCATGCAACATACATTTTCAACCTAGTTATAAATCTTTCCCTTCTCATTTGCCCACTTGAACTGGAGTTAACTGAGGTTCATGAGCAAGACCACCACCTCGGGCTTCAGGCCACGCCTCTATTACCCAGAAGCCTTCTTACACCGGCCTAACGCCTCAGGCACTGCTGGACTCCACCTGCCCTGCCTCTTCCTGTAATGTGCTTCTTTCAGGAGTTAGTCTTCAGGAGGGTCTTCAGGGAGGACTTCACGAGGGTCTTCAGGAGGGACTTCACGATGGTCTTCAGGGAGGACTTCAGGGGTTCTTCAGGGGGTCTTCAGGAGGGTCTTCAGGAGAGTCTGCAGGGAGGACTTCAGGGGTTCTTCAGGGGTTCTTCAGGGGTTCTTCAGGGGTCCTTCAGGAGGGTCTTCAGCGGGGACTTCAGGGGGGACTTCAGGGGGGACTTCAGGGGGGACTTCAGGGGGGTCTTCAGGGGGTCCCAAACCGGCTGGGCAGATCACAGAGGCGGAGCCCCCACCCTGACTCTCCGGTCCCAGCTGACCTGGGTCACCAGCGTCCATCTCACTGGTCTTCAGTGTGTCATTGTTCCTCACACAGATCTTCAGTGTGTCATTGTTCCTCACACAGATCTTTAGCGTGTCATTATTCCTCACACAGATCTTCAGCGTGTCATTATTCCTCACACAGATCTTCAGTGTGTCATTGTTCCTCACACAGATCTTCAGTGTGTCATTGTTCCTCACACAGATCTTTAGCGTGTCATTATTCCTCACACAGATCTTCAGCGTGTCATTGTTCCTCACCCAGATCTTCAGCGTGTCATTATTCCTCACACAGATCTTCAATGTGTCATTGTTCCTCGCACAGATCTTCAGCGTGTCATTATTTCTCACACAGATCTTCAGCGTGTCATTATTCCTCACACAGATCTTCAGCGTGTCATTATTCCTCACACAGATCTTCAGCGTGTCATTATTCCTCACACAGATCTTCAGCGTGTCATTGTACCTCACACAGATCTTCAGCGTGTCATTATTCCTCACACAGATCTTTAGCGTGTCATTATTCCTCACACAGATTTCCAGCGTGTCATTGTTCCTCACACAGATCTTCAGCGTGTCATTGTTCCTCACACAGATCTTCAGCGTGTCATTATTCCTCACACAGATCTTCAGCGTGTCATTATTCCTCACACAGATCTTCAGTGTGTCATTGTTCCTCACACAGATCTTCAGCGTGTCATTATTCCTCACACAGATCTTCAGCGTGTCATTGTTCCTCACACAGATCTTCAGCGTGTCATTATTCCTCACACAGATCTTCAGCGTGTCATTGTTCCTCACACAGATCTTCAGCGTGTCATTATTCCTCACACAGATCTTCAGCGTGTCATTATTCCTCACACAGATCTTCAGCGTGTCATTGTTCCTCACACAGATCTTCAGCGTGTCATTGTTCCTCACACAGATCTTCAGCGTGTCATTGTTCCTCACACAGATCTTCAGCGTGTCATTGTTCCTCACACAGATCTTCAGCGTGTCATTATTCCTCACACAGATCTTCAGCGTGTCATTATTCCTCACACAGATCTTCAGCGTGTCATTGTTCCTCACACAGATCTTCAGTGTGTCATTGTTCCTCACACAGATCTTCAGCGTGTCATTGTTCTTCACACAGATCTTCAGCGTGTCATTATTCCTCACACAGATCTTCAGCGTGTCATTGTTCTTCACACAGATCTTCAGCGTGTCATTGTTCCTCACACAGATCTTCAGCATGTCATTATTCCTCACACAGATCTTCAGCGTGTCATTGTTCCTCACACAGATCTTCAGCGTGTCATTATTCCTCACACAGATCTTCAGCGTGTCATTGTTCCTCACACAGATCTTCAGTGTGTCATTGTTCCTCACACAGATCTTCAGTTTGTCATTATTCCTCACACAGATCTTCATTGTGTCATTGTTCCTCACACAGATCTTGTATTGATGATTTCAGAAAGCCTTCTCCATCTCGTCCCAAACGCTCTCACTGGGTTCAGATCTGTAGTAGATTAGACTCTGCAAACACATTGACATCTCATCCATGACCACGGGATTCGTCTCTCCACATGGTTGTTTCAGAAATGAGAATCAGTCGGGTTAATATATTGAGTTGCAGCTGAAAGATCATCACCTGCAGCAATTCTCCAGCAGGAGGAGAAGACCTACTGTGTTGTTTGCGTTGTTAAAACCAAATGTTGACTCTTTGACTGAGAGTGTAGACTTCCACTTTAAGTCAAAATGAATCCTAATGGGCCAGGACTGAATGTGATGTGAAACTGCAGTGTCCGGAGGAAAAGCACCAGGGCCTTCTTTCTGTGACATGAGAGCAGACACTCAGCCTGGTCAGGAGCTCAGAGTGGCGCCGCTGCTCTTCCACATGCTCCTCCTCCACATGCTCCTCCTCCTGCATCTCTGTGTGGTCTCGTCCCAGCCAGAGGAGAAACCTGGGCCACGCCGGAGGATATATGTGTCTGTGGTCTGGGATGAAGATCTAAGGATCTCCTGGAAGAGCTAGAGGAAGTGTCTGGGGAGTGGGGTGTCTCCATCAAATACCTCATTATGAAGCGCAAAACAAATGGACCGAACAATAAAACAAATCTACATGCGCAGGACTAATGAGTGTTCTGTATTTCAGATGTTTCCCTGCCCTGTTGATCTCACAGCTGCTGCTTTCAGGCGGCTCCATGAAAGAAGACATGTGAATGGAGCTAAAATAGAGGCGTCTCCATGACGACAATAATCAAAGGCCGCGCACAGAATAATTAAGGCTATGGTAAAGAGGTAAGTGAAAGTACAGTCATAGTACCTCTACTTAAAGGGACGGTTCTGCTCTTAAAGGGACAGCTCCGCTCTTAAAGGGACGGCTCCACTCTTAAAGGTGCCATAACATGCTTTTTTTCACGTTTCGTAGTCTATCCTAAGTGTATAATTGATCATAATAAGTGTTGTGGAACACCCTTAACATAATAGTTAAGAAATATCACCCAGACCTTGGACCCCCTCACCAACCCGGAAATGCAGACGGCTTGGTTTGATTCGCCCCCACCCTTGCGAAAAGCGATCTGGCTCCCCCGCCCAACCCGTGACGTAGTCTCAGAGCGCGTGTGTGCCCCGCCCACCCGTGACGTAGCCCCACAGCTGTCTGCTCCGCCGTGCGCCGCTCCTGCCGTGCGACTGAGTGAGAAACGATAGAACTTCAGATCAACATTACTTTGAGCCGAAATAAATCTGGTGTTTATTCTACAGAGTGCGCAGAACAGATATATATATATATATATATATATATATATATATATATATATGTCCATCGCGCTCTTATTTCCTGGTTTTTCAGTATCGGATAGAACTTCTCTCCGTTTATTTTCCCGGTTGCTGCATCAAGTGCCTCATAAACCTTCACCATTGTGATAATAGAAAAGAGTGCGATATCATTAATGAAGTTTTGGGCCTCTTTGAACCGTGTTTCGTCGTAAATCAAAGCAGAAAAACTCCGGTGCTTGTATTGGGAGACAAGCCTGCAGCAGCGCGGAGCCGGGGGGAAGGGGGCGGGAGGTGGCAGGCGGGAGGGGGAGGCGGGTGGAGAGGGGGGAGGGGGAGGGGGAGGGGGGATGATGACGCGTGCCTGTGATTATGACGCGGTCCTGTGAACACCCCCCGTCAGTTTGGAGATTCGAGGAAAGGAGATAGTCTGTACTATAGCTAAACACTGCGGGAATCAATCAAAAAACCACTCTGGGTACATATATGAAGCACAAATAGCAATATAAGAAGGTTAAAAGCTCTGAAAAGTCGATTTTGCATGTTATGGGACCTTTAAAGGGACGTCTCCGCACTTAAAGGGACAGCTCCGCTCTTAAAGGGACGTCTCCGCTCTTAAAGGCACGGCTCCGCTCTTAAAGGGACAGCTCCGCTCTTAAAGGGACGCTCTTAAAGGGACAACTCCGCTCTTAAAGGGACGTCTCCGCTCTTAAAGGGACGTCTCCGCTCTTAAAGGCACGGCTCCGCTCTGAAAGGGACGTCTCTGCTCTTAAAGGCACGGCTCCGCTCTGAAAGGGACGTCTCTGCTCTTAAAGGCACGGCTCCGCTCTGAAAGGGACGTCTCTGCTCTTAAAGGCACGGCTCCGCTCTGAAAGGGACGTCTCCGCTCTTAAAGGGACGGCTGTGCTTTCTCTGCCGCACTCTTCCATCACACGTTTAAAATGACTATTGACTGAATTGACGGCGGATCGAGAGAGCGTAAAACTCCGCCGCGATCGAGGCCGAAGTGTCAAAACTGCAGAAGGAGAATCACTTTGAGTAAAGAGCGGCTCCTTTAAAGCTCACGGTGAGACGTTTGAATTATTGATTTTATTTTGTTTGCATTGAGCTCAAAACTGCCTGTCCGCCGGCCTTTTCCATGAGTCACCGTCAAACAGACTCTGACCGAGATGAACCCCAGAATATCACAAAATGTAATAAATCAAGACGGTTTTGTCGAATGAAAACCACTCAGAGACATATCATCATTTAAGTTTGTATTTTACTTATCATTTTTAATGTAATAGTAGAAAATGGAAGACTCGTTAAATGTGTTGTTTTTTTCTCTTTTTCTTTCATTGACTACAGTAAAATTACAGATTTTACCACAAATTATACTTTTTATGAAGCTGGAATAAAAATGAGGTCAAAAAGAGTTTTATTTATCGATTTATTATATTTAATATTTTTTTTTAATTATTTGTAATAGTAACTACACCCTGGAATTAAAAATAAATACATAAATACAGCTTTTTTGTAATAAAGACTTAAAACGTTTGAATTTTGATCTGATAAAATGTGTTATTCGCCGTCATCCTGGCTTTTTATGATTCTGATGACTTTGCATTTTAAAAAAGCTCCATAAATATTATCTACGGACAGAGAGTCGAGCTGACAGTCTTGACAACGTGACGAACGAGGTGAATATTGACACTTCTGTCTCTCTAAAAGCTCCGTGTCTCAAAGCTACAGCGGCTTTGGGCCAATTTTAATATTTAACACGCTTTAAATTAACATCGACAATGCGACAAAACACGAGGTACGAAGTGTGGACGCGACAGAGGAGGAAATACGTGTCTGCGGAGGTTCGCGCCGCAGGAACCCGCAGACGGTCGCGCGGGGCAGAGGCCGTTAGTATGAAAAATCATGCTTTTTGCGCGGCGCAGGAAATTATGAAAGGAAATTATGAACGGCTGAAACTGGCTGAGAAAAGTCAAGTGGGGCTGACGGAACATGCGAGCGGGCAATAAACTCTGCTGATGATTTGCATTTAAATTACCAGCAAAGGTCGACGAACGGTGCCATGTGAAGTTTGACTATTAATTATGGATTATTTAAACATCAATATTGGACGTGCCGTTTCAAAACATACCTAAAATACAGATTTGTTGTGTATTTTAGAGTTGGGCATTTTTAGTTTTGGCCGAAAAAGCGGGACGGAGGATTATTAAAAGACGCAATTTTGAAGCATGTGATTAATTACATGTCTAAGCCCCGCCCACTCGGTCTCGAACCCTGACAGATAAACAACTGGTTCTACATGGTTCACATGCTCAGTCTGAATACCCTGGAATCATCTATAACTTCTTTGACTTCTTTCGAGTTTATTCGTAGTTGTTTTGATGCAAACGGGCCGTGCGCTTCTGTGATTGGTTAATCCACCTGTCAATCACATCGGTTGGATTCAAAGGGATTGGGCCCGCTCTCAGACCAAACACCTTTAAAGGAAGTAACATCATACGCTTCTGTTTGAACGAGGCTTTGTTGAACTCCAGGCACCGTGCAGTTCCTCACACTGGTCCAGAGGGGGCGCTATAAGAGAGAGCGGCGATGCAGAGAGCGGCAATGCGGAGAGCGGCGATGCGGGGAGCGGCGATGCGGAGTGCGGCGATGCAGTGAGCGGCGATGCAGAGAGCAGTGTGCAACGTCCTGACTTCGATAAACGACTTTTGGTCCAGTGATAGAGTTGTACGGACAGAGAGACAGTGCCTAACGTGAACTTATAATTAACATGTGTAAAGTGGGAGGAGGCTGTGGCCCGCGGAGCCGTTTAGGGTCCAAATGTCAACGTATCGATCCCCGCGCTCCGGAGGCAAATCTCGCTGACGAAGCGTCTAATTAGAGCGCACTTTCCGGACGCTCGGACACCGGTTCAATTAGCACCGGAGAGAGAGAGAGGGGGAGAGAGAGAGAGGGGGAGAGAGAGAGAGGGGGGAGAGAAAGAGAGAGGGGAAGGGAGAGAGAGAGGGGAAGAGAGAGAGAGAGGGGAAGAGAGAGAGAGAGGGAAGAGAGAGAGAGGGGGAGGGGGAGAGAAAGAGAGAGGGAGAGAAAGAGGGGGGAGTGAGAAAGAGAGAGGGAGAGAGAGAGGGGGGAGTGAGAAAGAGGGGAAGGGAGAGAGGGGAGAAGAGAAGGAGAGGGGGGAAGGGAGATAGAGGGGAAGAGAGAGGGAGGGGGGAAGGGAGAGAGAGGGGGGGAAGGGAGAGAGAGGGGGGAGGGAGGGGGGAGAGAGAGTGGGGAAGGGAGAGAGAGAGGGGGGGAGGGAGAGAGAGAGCTGGAAGGAGAGAGAAAGAGAGAGAGGAGAGACTGTCAGCTCTGGTCGTTAGAGTGAGGGCTCCTCATAACGAGCTCTTCTGCAGACACGAGCCGCTTTAAGGGTTTTAAGGTCTTATCGTCTTAAACTTGACTTTTTAGGGAAATTTGTTCTCATTTGATCCGCTCTTAATTTGGTTTAGCCGCAGTGAAGCCAACTGTAGCACTGAACGTGTCAGAATTCCCCCCTCGAGGCGGGTGAAGGGTCAAGGGTCAAGGGTGAAGGGGCACGTGACCTCGGACTGAACCGCTAACCTTCCAGTTTGTGGGCAAAAGCACAACCACAACTGTAAAGCGCTTGAGATGGAGATGTGAGTGGTCAGCACTGGACACAGTAAAGCGCACAGTCGAGTGTCGGGGTCAGAGGGGGCGTGGTCTTACCTCTCTCCACTGCTTAGTCTCCACCCCCTGTGTGTAGGCCACGCACACTGTGGACAAAAGACACACGTTTAAACACACATGACTTTACGACACACGTGACGTTGTTCACATGCGCTACACACTCCCCAGAGTTCCACAGTCTGCAGTTTGTAAAGTGTAGGCCTGTCGCTATGGTTACAGTCAACTCATCGTTCAATACACGACACGGAACTATTGTTGGGAGGTCAATTTATCGTGGGTACATTTTCATTGACGTTGTCTGAGCGGAAGAAATGATTCACTAAAGGTAAAAATGAACTACTAAAGTGTTTATTTATTATACAGTTTGACAGTAATACGTTATTACAGTATTACAGTAATACAGTATTACAGTATTACAGTAATACAGTATTACAGTATTACAGTAATACAGTAATACAGTAATACAGTATTACAGTAATACAGTAATACAGTATTACAGTAATACAGTAATACAGTAATACAGTATTACAGTAATACAGTAATACAGTATTACAGTATTACAGTAATACAGTATTACAGTATTACAGTATTACTGTAATACTGTAATACTGTAATACATTATTACTGTACTACTGCGTTTGAATATTAGTGAAAGAGAATACCATTTATTAAAGCTTTAACTACTTAGAGGAGCGTGAGGAGGAGAGAGAAGAAGAAGAGAGGAGGAGGAGAAGAAGAAGAAGAAGAAGAAGAAGAAGAAGAAGAAGAAGAAGAAGAAGAAGAAGAAGAAGAAGAAGAAGAAGAAGAAGAGCGGAGGAGAATAGAGGAGAAGAGAGAAAGAAGAGAGAAGGAGGAGAGAGAGACAAGGAGGAGGAGAGAGAGGAAAAGAGCAGGCGTTGGCTCAGAATCAGAGACAAAAATGGGACAAACACAGATGTGGACTCATCGTGAGGTGTGTGCTCCGGCTCAGAGAACACGCCAAAGAAACACGCCAAATAAACACGCCAAAGAAACACGCCATAGAAACACGCCAAAGAAACACGCCATAGAAACACGCCATAGAAACACGCCATAGAAACACGCCAAAGAAACACGGCATAGAAACACGCCAAAGAAACACGCCATAGAAACACGCCATAGAAACATGCCAAAGAAACACGCCAAAGAAACACGTCATAGAAACATGCTAAAGAAACACGCCAAAGAAACACGCCAAAGAAACACGGCATAGAAACACGCCAAAGAAACACGCCATAGAAACACGCCAAAGAAACACGCCATAGAAACACGGCATAGAAACACGCCAAAGAAACACGCCATAGAAACACGCCAAAGAAACACGCCATAGAAACACGCCATAGAAACACGCCAAAGAAACACGCCATAGAAACACGCCAAAAAACATGCCAAAGAAACACGGCATAGAAACACGCCAAAGAAACACGCCATAGAAACACGCCAAAGAAACACGCCATAGAAACACGCCATAGAAACACGCCAAAGAAACACGGCATAGAAACACGCCAAAGAAACACGCCAAAGAAACACGCCAAAGAAACATGCCAAAGAAACATGCCAAAGAAACACGCCATAGAAACACGCCAAAGAAACACGCCATAGAAACACGCCAAAGATACACGCCATAGAAACACGCCAAAGAAACACGCCATAGAAACACGCCATAGAAACACACCAAAGAAACACGCCATAGAAACACGCCAAAGAAACACACCATAGAAACACGCCAAAGAAACAGGCCATAGAAACACACCAAAGAAACACGCCATAGAAACACGCCAAAGAAACACGCCATAGAAACACGCCATAGAAACGCGCCAAAGAAACACGTCAAAGAAACACGCCAAAGAAACACGCCAATGAAACACGCCATAGAAACACGCCAAAGAAACATGCCATAGAAACACGCCAAAGAAACACGCCAAAGAAACACGCCATAGAAACACGCCAAAGAAACACGCCATAGAAACACGCCAAAGAAACACGCCATAGAAACACGCCATAGAAACACACCAAAGAAACACGCCATAGAAACACGCCAAAGAAACACGCCATAGAAACACGCCAAAGAAACAGGCCATAGAAACACACCAAAGAAACATGCCATAGAAACACGCCAAAGAAACACGCCATAGAAACACGTCATAGAAACACGCCATAGAAACGCGCCAAAGAAACATGTCAAAGAAACACGCCAAAGAAACACGCCAATGAAACACGCCATAGAAACACGTCAAAGAAACATGCCATAGAAACACGCCAAAGAAACACGCCAAAGAAACACGCCATAGAAACACGCCAAAGAAACACGCCAAAGAAACACGGCATAGAAACACGGCATAGAAACACGCCAAAGAAACACGCCAAAGAAACACGGCATAGAAACACGCCAAAGAAACACGCCATAGAAACACGCCAAAGAAACACGCCATAGAAACACGCCATAGAAACATGCCAAAGAAACACGCCAAAGAAACACGGCATAGAAACATGCCAAAGAAACACGCCAAAGAAACAGGCCATAGAAACACACCAAAGAAACACGCCATAGAAACACGCCAAAGAAACACGCCATAGAAACACGCCAAAGAAACACGGCATAGAAACACGGCATAGAAACACGCCAAAGAAACACGCCAAAGAAACACGGCATAGAAACACGCCAAAGAAACACGCCATAGAAACACGCCAAAGAAACACGCCATAGAAACACGCCATAGAAACATGCCAAAGAAACACGCCATAGAAACATGCCAAAGAAACACGGCATAGAAACATGCCAAAGAAACACGCCAAAGAAACAGGCCATAGAAACACACCAAAGAAACACGGCATAGAAACACGCCAAAGAAACACGCCAATGAAACACGCCATAGAAACACGCCAAAGAAACATGCCATAGAAACACGCCAAAGAAACACGCCAAAGAAACACGCCAAAGAAACACACCAAAGAAACACGCCAAAGAAACACGCCATAGAAACACGCCAAAGAAACACGCCAAAGAAACACGCCATAGAAACACGCCAAAGAAACACGCCAAAGAAACACGCCATAGAAACACGCCATAGAAACACGCCATAGAAACACGCCAAAGAAACACGCCATAGAAACACGCCATAGAAACACGCCAAAGAAACACGCCATAGAAACACGCTATAGAAACACGCCATAGAAACACGCTATAGAAACACGCCAAAGAAACAGAAACATGCCAAAGAAACGCCAAAGAAATACGCCAAAGAAACACGCCAAAGAAACACCCCAAAGAAACACACCATAGAAACACGCCAAAGAAACATGCCAAAGAAACATGCCAAAACAGCCCCAGCGCTGCCAGGGAAACGACCAGAACGCACAAACATGGCACACATATGTAAAAAGGAAAAGGATAAAAAATGACAAAGTCGTGTTGGAAATCGATGCTGAATTGTATGTTTACTCTAGCATTTTATTATTTCCTGTTTCTTTTGTTTGTAGCGTTTTGGTTGTTGTAGAAAAATAATATTTTTGTTTTAATTAAAAAGTAAAAAAAAAGAAGAAGAAAAAAGATAAATAATAAAAAATAATGATAAATAAAAATAATAACAATATAAAAATAATATATAAAAACAATAACAATAATAATAATAATAATTTGATCAATCGATTAATAAGTCTATCTTTTTTATTTCAAACTTTTTACTTTTCTCTCATTTGAAACTCTTGTTCTTAAATATATGAGTCACATTCTTGTTTTTTATACATTTTTAGACAAATTAGTAGAAATAAGAAGACATTTTTTTTTTAATTCAGATTTTTATTTTTTATTACGCTTTTTCACTCATTGCTGCAAAAATACCTCCAAAAAAACATCCATTCTTTCTGTGAGCGGGCTCGCCTCTCCACAGATCTACGCGACACGTCCGGTAAACGTATCAGAGCTGCAATTCCTTTTAGTAATAATAATAATAATAACACTTTGCACCAATACAAGACAGAAAAGACAAAATGCTGCACTGTGGAACATTCCGGACGAAGCATTAAAATCGCCATGGAAACAAGCGTTACGTGGTGCTCCTTTAATGTAGATTAGATTAGACCGCAAAGATTCACTGACTAATTGTGACTAATCAACTATTTGAAAGAAGAAATATTTGTCATTATAAAAAAATATTGTCGTATTTGAATAATTAAACTCATTCTCTGGAATCCTTAGAATAATAGATACAACTTACATGGGTCGGACTTGGAGAACGTGTCTTTGTCCAGAAGATTCCTGAAAAACAAGAGGAGGAAAGAGTCAGGGTTCAGTTCTGTCGTTTAGCGGTTAGCAGTTAGCGGTTAGCCTTTAGCGGTTAGCCTTTAGCGGGGATTATGGGATGTTCTGGGGCCACATCAAAGCCGCGACCACTGGAGACACTTCAGACACGCTCGTTTTGTGAATATTTAGCTTGTCGTGTGAGCAAAAAAAGCAAAGAGCATTTCACATTTTCTGAATCTTGTTTGAGGCGCAGTTTAGGACGGAAACATCTGACGAAAAGCAACAGTATTTTTCTTCATATCGATCTCATTAAAAACAACTCCAAATGTGTGACAATGTCCATTTCATGCACTCAAACAATACAGACTTTGAACCGTTTAACACATAAAGAGTCATTCCTCTGAAGCTCTGATTAGAAACGACTGAATCTCGATAAAAGCACTTGTTGTTGTTGTTGTTGTTGTTGTTGTTGTTGTTGTTGTTGGACACACGTATAATAGAGAGAACACATGAACATCTCAGTACAGCAGCCATCTTAGAAAAGCTAGGTTTGAACAAAAGAGGAGCATTGATTAAACAGAATCATGTAAATCTGTTAGTGCAGGAAGAAGAAACAAGGAGGAGAGAGACTAAACAGAGACTAAACCACAGACTAAACAGAGACTAAACCACAGACTAAACCACAGACTAAACCAGAGACTAAACCACAGACTAAACCAGAGACTAAACCACAGACTAAAACACAGACTAAACCAGAGACTAAACCACAGACTAAACAGAGACTAAACCAAGACTAAACAGAGACTAAACCAGAGACTAAACCACAGACTAAACAGAGACTAAACCAGAGACTAAACCACAGACTAAACCACAGACTAAACCAAGACTAAACCACAGACTAAACCACAGACTAAACAGAGACTAAACCACAGACTAAACCACAGACTAAACCAAGACTAAACCAAGACTAAACCAAGACTAAACCACAGACTAAACCACAGACAAAACCACAGACAAAACCACAGACTAAACCACAGAATAAACCAAGACTAAACAGAGACTAAACCACAGACTAAACCACAGACTAAACCAGGACTGTGTGATTTTGGAAAGAAATCAAAGTGCATTTTTCTCTTTTTTAACAAAGACATTCTAAAATATTGCAGCCTTTGAAATTTGGGGATTGAACCACCAACATTTGGGTTTGTGGGCGAACACGAGCAGGATAAACTGAAGTTCAGATGAGGCTTATAGAAGAACTCTGTAATGATTGTGTTAATGGATCGACAGTAGCTTGGACACTGTGGTTTCCCAGCAACAAGTTAAACACATTGCTTTCCCTCGAACTTCAGTAAAAGGCTTTATTTTTAGTCCTGCTGTAATCAACCTGATGAGCTGAGAGCAGAGGAACAGGAGTTTGATCGCCTCACTGTGACGTATTTGAATATTTGGATTCACGACTCGGACGGTTGTCGAAAAGTTGATACACGCCATTGTTTTGAGAATGACTTTCAGCTAAATTCTAATTCAAAAACATTGAATAAAAGATCTGAGCACATCTGCCAAGAAGCTGTGCCCGACTCCCTGGAGCCGGAGCCGCCCTGGAGCCAGAGCCGCCCTGGAGCCGGAGCCGCCCTGAAGCCAGAGCCGCCCTGGAGCCAGAGCCGCCCTGGAGCCGGAGCCGCCGTGGAGCCGGAGAGAGCCTTCACAAGATGTTTCGCTCCTGGCACATCTCAGGTGGACGTCTCACTATCGCCCCCTGCAGCTGGTCTTCACAGATGTTTCACTCCAGGAACATCTCAGGTGGACGTCTCTCTATCGCCCCCTGCAGCTGGTCTTCACAGATGTTTCACTCCTGGAACATCTCAGGTGGACGTCTCTCTATCGCCCCCTGCAGCTGGTCTTCACAGATGTTTCACTCCTGGAACATCTCAGGTGGACGTCTCACTATCGCCCCCTGCAGCTGGTCTTCACAAGATGTTTTGCTCCAGGAACATCTCAGGTGGACGTCTCTCTATCGCCCCCTGCAGCTGGTCTTCACAAGATGTTTTGCTCCAGGAACATCTCAGGTGGACGTCTCACTATCGCCCCCTGCAGCTGGTCTTCACAGATGTTTCACTCCAGGAACATCTCAGGTGGACGTCTCACTATCGCCCCCTGCAGCTGGTCTTCACAGATGTTTGGGGTTAGGTTCACAGATGTTAACCCTAACCCTAACCCGCTTTTTCCAGGACGTTTTCGGGCACAAATTTCGGGCATCTCAATATGATTCAGGTCAGGACTTTGACGAGGCCTCTCTAAAGTCTTCATTTTGTCATGCAGAGCTGGACTCGCTGGTGTTTCAGATGATCGTCCTGCTGCAGGACTCAAGTCCGCTTCAGCCCGAGGTCACGAGCAGACGGCCAGACTGCTCGGACGACGGGAGAATTCACGGTTCCGTTAGCACAAAACAGCCAAACGAACCAAAGCGAACAAGGCAACTCAGAAGGATCTCGGTGGTGCAAAACGGTCAAACGAACCAAAGCAAACAAGGCGTCGCAGAAGGATCACGCTAGCGCAAAATGGTCAAATGAACCAAAGCGAACAAGGCGTCTCAGAAGGATCACGCTAGCGCCAAAACGATCAAACGAAGCAACGCGAACAAGGCGTCTCAGAAGGATCACGCTAGCGCCAAAACGATCAAACGAACCAAAGCGAACAAGGCGTCTCAGAAGGATCACGCTAGCACCAAAACGATCAAACGAACCAAAGCGAACAAGACGTCTCAGAAGGATCACGCTAGCGCAAAAAGGTCAAACGAACCAGAGAGAACAAGGCGTCTCAGAAGGATCATGCTAGCGCCAAAACGATCAAACAAACTAAAGCGAACAAGGCGTCTCAGAAGGATCACGCTAGCGCCAAAACAATCAAACGAACCAAAGCGAACAAGGCGTCTCAGAAGGATGCTAGCGCCAAAACGATCAAACGAACCAAGCGAACAAGGCGACTCAGAAGAATCACGCTAGCGTAAAACGATCAACCGAACCAAAGCGAACAAGGCGACTCAGAAGGATCACGCTAGCGCAAAACGGCCAAACGAACCAAAGCGAACAAAGCGTCTCAGAAGGATCACGCTAGCGCAAAAAGGTCAAACGAACCAGAGAGAACAAGGCGTCTCAGAAGGATCATGCTAGCGCCAAAACGATCAAACAAACTAAAGCGAACAAGGCGTCTCAGAAGGATCACGCTAGCGCCAAAACAATCAAACGAACCAAAGCGAACAAGGCGTCTCAGAAGGATGCTAGCGCCAAAACGATCAAACGAACCAAGCGAACAAGGCGACTCAGAAGAATCACGCTAGCGTAAAACGATCAACCGAACCAAAGCGAACAAGGCGACTCAGAAGGATCACGCTAGCGCAAAACGGCCAAACGAACCAAAGCGAACAAAGCGTCTCAGAAGGATCACGAAACAAAGCGAACAAGGCGACTCAGAAGGATCACAATAGCGCAGAACCGTCAAACGAACCAAAGTGAACAAGGCGAATCAGAAGGATCTAAGCAGTGTTTCTATTTGAGCAGAAACACAGACTTGATTCGCTCCAATCTTCACCGAGAATTTGACCAAATATTCCGCTTTTTCCAGCGATAGTCCACATATTTCAGCTGCCGAAAAGCACAATTTGCTTTTCTTTTGTAATAACATACTGTGTGCGTGCCCCCTTCGGCCCCCTCCGGCCCCCTCCGGCCCCCTTCAGCCTCCTTCAGCCTCCTTCAGCCCCCTCAGCCGTCTGCTCCCTCTGCTGCCGTCCCAGACCTCCACACCTTCGGGCTCTGACCTCCACTCTGTTTACCTGCTTGTTCTGTTTTTATATTCTGTGTGACTGAAGCTCGTCTGTTTTCAGCTGACCTTTCCACACATTTCTTGCAACGCTCGAGCCGCCGAACGAAACCCTCAGGCGCGAACTGAAAAAAAACAATACGGCAATGTTTGGCCTTACAGAACTCCAATGGTCTTAAGCGCGATTCAGTTTGGAATCATACTAACAAATGTTCCCACGTCACATAAATAATGGAACGGAACGGAAACCGCGGTGTGTTGAGCCAAAGCAACACGTACGTTTCACTAGAAAGCGGTTCGTTTCTAATTGCTGCGCGTGCAAATCCCTTTCCTCGAGTGCTTACTAAAGTAAACGCAGTGACCGCTTGAACGTCTCGGGACAATACAGTCTCGGAACCGTCTCTTCGTTTGTTGAAGGCGTTTCACCGAGCACGGCACACATCAATCTCCATTACGTCTGAAAAGAGGCGCATATGTTCCATCAGTGTCTGCTTTTTATAGGGCTCGCTTTTAATGACGGTCTCAAGTTTTGCCAATAAAGAAAACACAAGAATCACGTTCCGTATATAAACGTGATGAAGAGGAGGAGGACACTTCCTACTGGATCCATGTGTTAAAATACCGGGAGCGTGGGAGTGTTCCTGGCCACTTAAGACCGAAGGAGTTTAGAATGTTAAAACAATTACTGGAATCAAATACTGCTTTTACACATTGGGAGCTGAAAGTATTATACAACATTGACTTTTTGTTTTGTTTTGAACCGTGTTGTAACACTATTACCTCGTCAAAAACGCATCTGGAGTTGTTTAGCTTAGATAATCATCTTCTGCTAGCAGATGGAGCACTCACTCAAATCCTAACATATAGAAAGTCAAGTGTCCTTTTGAATACTTACTCTACAGTTCTAAAACATGAGCTCAGAGGAACAAGAGCCAGTGTGAATGTTTGAATGATGGAGAAAGATCAGCAGCAGAAGCCACGCCCTCGTCAACAGTGGGTCAAAGTGTGGCCCCGCATAATCCGACCAGACGTATCAATCAATCAACCTTTATTTATAGAGCCCTTTAACACTTAAAGTGACCAACGGGCTCATGTCGGGGGCTCATGTCGGGGGCTCATGTCGGGGGCTCATGTCTTGGGGCTCATGTCATGGGGCTCATGTCGGGGGCTCATGTCGTGGGGCTCATGTTGAGGGGCTCATGTCGGGGGCTCATGTCGTGGGGCTCATGTAGGGGGCTCATGCCGTGGGGCTCATGTCATGGGGCTCATGTCGGGGGCTCATGTCGTGGGGCTCATGTCATGTGGCTCATGTCGTGGGGCTCATGTCATGGGGCTCATGTCGGGGGCTCATGTCATGTGGCTCATGTCGTGGGGCTCATGTCGTGAGGCTCATGTCGTGGGGCTCATGTCATGGGGCTCATGTCATGGGGCTCATGTCGGAGGCTCATGTCGTGGGGCTCATGTTGAGGGGCTCATGTCGTGGGGCTCATGTCGTGGGGCTCATGTCGTGGGGCTCATGTCATGGGGCTCATGTCGGGGGCTCATGTCGTGGGGCTCATGTCGTGGGGCTCATGTCGTGGGGCTCATGTCATGGGGCTCATGTCGTGGGGCTCATGTCGGGGGCTCATGTCGGGGACTCATGTCATGGGGCTCATGTCGGGGGCTCATGTTGAGGGGCTCATGTCATGGGGCTCATGTCGTGGGGCTCATGTCGGGGGCTCATGTCGGGGGCTCATGTTGAGGGGCTCATGTCATGGGGCTCATGTCATGGGGCTCATGTCATGAGGCTCATGTCATGGGGCTCATGTCGGGGGCTCATGTCGTGGGGCTCATGTCATGAGGCTCATGTCATGGGGCTCATGTCGGGGGCTCATGTCGTGGGGCTCATGTCGGGGGCTCATGTCGTGGGGCTCATGTCGTGGGGCTCATGTCGGGGGCTCATGTCGGGGACTCATGTCGTGGGGCTCATGTCGGGGGCTCATGTCTTGGGGCTCATGTCATGGGGCTCATGTTGAGGGGCTCATGTCGGAGGCTCATGTCGGAGGCTCATGTCGTGGGGCTCATGTCATGGGGCTCATGTTGAGGGGCTCATGTCGGAGGCTCATGTCGTGGGGCTCATGTCATGGGGCTCATGTCGGGGGTTCATGTCGGGGGCTCATGTCGGGGGCTCATGTCGTGGGGCTCATGTCGTGGGGCTCATGTCGTGGGGCTCATGTCGTGGGGCTCATGTTGGGGGCTCATGTTGTGGGGCTCATGTCGGGGGCTCATGTCATGGGGCTCATGTCGGGGGCTCATGTCGGGGGCTCATGTCGTGGGGCTCATGTCGGGGGCTCATGTCGTGGGGCTCATGTCGGGGGCTCATGTCGTGGGGCTCATGTCGGGGGCTCATGTCGAGGGGCTCATGTCGTGGGGCTCATGTCGGGGGCTCATGTCGTGGGGCTCATGTCGTGGGGCTCATGTCGTGGGGCTCATGTCGTGGGGCTCATGTCGGGGGCTCATGTCGTGGGGCTCATGTCGTGGGGCTCATGTCGTGGGGCTCATGTCGTGGGGCTCATGTCGGGGGCTCATGTCGTGGGGCTCATGTCGGGGGCTCATGTCGTGGGGCTCATGTCGGGGGCTCATGTCGGGGGGCTCATGTCGTGGGGCTCATGTCGTGGGGCTCATGTCGTGGGGCTCATGTCGGGGGCTCATGTTGGGGGGCTCATGTCGAGGGGCTCATGTCGTGGGGCTCATGTCGTGGGGCTCATGTCATGGGGCTCATGTCGGGGGCTCATGTCGGGGACTCATGTTGTGGGGCTCATGTCGGGGGGCTCATGTCGGGGGGCTCATGTCATGGGGCTCATGTCGGGGGGCTCATGTAGGGGGCTCATGTCGTGGGGCTCATGTCATGGAGCTCATGTCGGGGGCTCATGTCGTGGGGCTCATGTCGGGGGCTCATGTCGGGGGGCTCATGTCGGGGGCTCATGTCGTGGGGCTCATGTCGGGGGCTCATGTCGGGGACTCATGTCGTGGGGCTCATGTTGGGGGGCTCATGTCGGGGGCTCATGTCGGGGGCTCATGTCGGGGGCTCATGTCTTGGGGCTCATGTCATGGGGCTCATGTCGTGGGGCTCATGTCGGGGGCTCATGTCGTGGGGCTCATGTCGGGGGCTCATGTCGGGGGCTCATGTCGGAGGCTCATGTCGGAGGCTCATGTCATGGGGCTCATGTCGGGGGTTCATGTCGTGGGGCTCATGTCGTGGGGCTCATGTCGTGGGGCTCATGTCGTGGGGCTCATGTTGGGGGCTCATGTCGTGGGGCTCATGTCGGGGGCTCATGTCGTGGGGCTCATGTCGGGGGCTCATGTCGGGGGCTCATGTCGTGGGGCTCATGTCGGGGGCTCATGTCGTGGGGCTCATGTCGGGGGCTCATGTCGTGGGGCTCATGTCGGGGGCTCATGTCGTGGGGCTCATGTCGGGGGCTCATGTCGAGGGGCTCATGTCGTGGGGCTCATGTCGGGGGCTCATGTTGTGGGGCTCATGTCGGGGGCTCATGTCGTGGGGCTCATGTCGGGGGCTCATGTCGGGGGGCTCATGTCGTGGGGCTCATGTCGTGGGGCTCATGTCGTGGGGCTCATGTCGTGGGGCTCATGTCGGGGGCTCATGTTGGGGGGCTCATGTTGAGGGGCTCATGTCGTGGGGCTCATGTCGTGGGGCTCATGTCATGGGGCTCATGTCGGGGGCTCATGTCGGGGACTCATGTTGTGGGGCTCATGTCGGGGGGCTCATGTCGGGGGGCTCATGTCATGGGGCTCATGTCGGGGGGCTCATGTAGGGGGCTCATGTCGTGGGGCTCATGTCATGGAGCTCATGTCGGGGGCTCATGTCGTGGGGCTCATGTCGGGGGCTCATGTCGGGGGGCTCATGTCGGGGGCTCATGTCGTGGGGCTCATGTCGGGGGCTCATGTCGGGGACTCATGTCGTGGGGCTCATGTTGGGGGGCTCATGTCGGGGGCTCATGTCGGGGGCTCATGTCGGGGGCTCATGTCTTGGGGCTCATGTCATGGGGCTCATGTCGTGGGGCTCATGTCGGGGGCTCATGTCGTGGGGCTCATGTCGGGGGCTCATGTCGGGGGCTCATGTCGGAGGCTCATGTCGGAGGCTCATGTCATGGGGCTCATGTCGGGGGCTCATGTCGTGGGGCTCATGTCGGGGGCTCATGTCGTGGGGCTCATGTCGGGGGCTCATGTCGTGGGGCTCATGTCGTGGGGCTCATGTCGTGGGGCTCATGTTGGGGGCTCATGTCGTGGGGCTTATGTTGGGGGCTCATGTCGTGGGGCTCATGTCGGGGGCTCATGTCGGGGGCTCATGTCGTGGGGCTCATGTCGGGGGCTCATGTCGTGGGGCTCATGTCGGGGGCTCATGTCGTGGGGCTCATGTCGGGGGCTCATGTCGTGGGGCTCATGTCGGGGGCTCATGTCGAGGGGCTCATGTCGTGGGGCTCATGTCGGGGGCTCATGTTGTGGGGCTCATGTCGGGGGCTCATGTCGTGGGGCTCATGTCGGGGGCTCATGTCGGGGGGCTCATGTCGTGGGGCTCATGTCGTGGGGCTCATGTCGTGGGGCTCATGTCGGGGGCTCATGTCGTGGGGCTCATGTCGGGGGCTCATGTCGTGGGGCTCATGTCGTGGGGCTCATGTCATGGGGCTCATGTCGTGGGGCTCATGTCGGGGGCTCATGTTGGGGGGCTCACGTCGTGGGGCTCATGTCGGGGGGCCGTTTGTTCCAGAGTCTGGGGCCAGCGTCAGAGAAGGCTCGATCCCCCCAGTATTTAAGTCTGGCTCTGGGGACGTCCTCAGAAACGAATGTGTCAACTTTAGAGCCGTTAGAGCCCTTAGAGCCCTTAGAGCCCTTAGAGACCCTAGAGCCCTGCTAGGGTTTGGGGCAGACAGAAGCTCGGCCAGAAAAGGAGGTCCCAAGCCCTTTAGAGCTTTAAAAACAAAAAGTAACATTTTAAAACCAATTCTAAAAGAAACTGGAAGCCAATAGAGAGCAGAAGGAACCGGGACGATGTGCTGACATGTGGATGTGTCGAACTGCACTCACAAGACCAACGCTTCATTGGCTCTCCTGCAACTATAACCATATGTACAAAAAAGTACTACGAAAAGAGTACATGCACACAGGGCAGAATAAAGCCCCGCTAAAGCCCGACAGATCGACTTCTCACTGCCAGAGCGTTTCTACAGTGGCCGCTCTCATATTCACTCTCACATTACAGTCGTCTATCGTTCAGATGTGATTGTTGCGTTTGACAGAGGCTCTGATGTAACGCCACTTAACCACGCAGCGAACACTACTTCTAATGTTCAGAGCCTTGTAGTGTGTGTGTGTGTGTGTGTGTGTGTGTGTGTGTGTGTGTGTGTGTGTGTGTGATGTAGTGTTGAACGCGGTCAAATGGTTTAACTGGGACATTCGAGCGTGTGAAACAGCAGTGTGATGTAAATATTCAAATATAGAGAGTGGAAACTATATTGTTAGAATTGTTTTAACGACTATTAAGACAAGATAAGATAAGATAAGATAAGAGAACCTTTATTTGTACCACAATGGGGAAATTCTAGGGTTGCAACACAGATTAAGTAGAGAAATAGATTAGGCACAGAAGTATAATAATAAGAAACACATCATTTATTTTAAAAACTCACAATTAGATTTGTGATTCATCTTTTTTGTAGGATTCTGTTCAACGTTCACATTTTAAACACGCCCTGCAGAGATGAGAAAAAGACCTGAAGTAAAATGAAACCTTTGAACTGTCAAACTATTAAAAGAATCTTGTGCATTTCATGTTTGTGCTGCGCTAAACCACAACGTCGGCAGCTTTTATGCAGAATAACAGCATGTTTTTCCAAGATTGCAGCCTTAGCAATTTGCTAATTACGTCAATTAAAATTGTGATTTCGGTTGATTTTGCAGCTCTATTTTGGATCACTATATTCAGAGACATAAAAATACATTTGTGTTTCCCACTGTCAAATATTCATAATAATAATAATGAAAAATAATGACTATGTTTAGTTTGACCGTAAAAAAGTATATATTAATGAAACTCAACTGTAAATTAGTGTACATATTAAGCCTATTTTTTTACTTTTATTCTTATTTTGTATGTTATAGCTTATTGTTGTATTATTATATATTTTTATCCCATAGCAGATTTAAATTGTTTCTCTTTTTTCAGACTTGTTTTATTGTTTTATGTTGCACCAAATCACAGAGACAAATTCCTATATTTGTGAATTCTGTTCCTTGACAATGACAATAAACCTCTTTCTGAAGTTGTTTTCAATAGAATTATAAAATCAAATCCATACGTTAGTCAATCAGGGTTAAAAAAAATAAGACTTTCTTTTAAGCTTCTGCAGTAAAATGGAGCAGAAGATCACGGTCTCTGTGGTTCTTTTGCTTTGTTCTTCTGCTCTATATTGTCAGTTTTGCAATTTCCCACCATTGTCATTTTCCTTTCGTCTTTTTTTAAAATTCCCACATTGTAATCTTTCCGTAACGCGACTCAAGCGCTCTGTAACCGCCCGACGACGACGTGAAACCCACCGTTTAGCCCCGGGCCACAGCAGCCCCCCCGAGACGCGCTCCTTTTGTCACTTTGACAGATTTCTGCAAAGATTTAGAGCGTTAATAAGTCCGGCTCGTTTGAACACGACGGACCGGCGGCCTAGGGCGAGAACAATGCGTTATCGGAGCGCTAGCCTTTGCGCTAATCGGGTTAGCTTGCGCGGATCCGTTTCGGGCCGCGCGCGATTATACTTTTTATCCGTTTAGCGCGGCGTAATCGCATCAGCGTCGCCCATAAAGACCGACTGATTGACGACGCTCCAATACCGCGGCGTAAAAAACGTTAAACGCGCGCATATCTCTGCGTGTCGTGTTCGTCTCTGCCCGACAGCGTGAATACATTGTTTTGAAGCTCGTTGTTGGGATATTTAGACGCTGTTTTTTTGAAAGAATAAGGTCAGAACTGTGAAACGTTGCCAGGGATTCGGCGCGAGCCAGAAAAAGGTGTTTGTGAATCTCCGGCTCGCCATTTGGACGGCGACGGTGAAAACAGCAGCACTTCGTCTCCCGGGGGACGGACGTCTCATTTTCATCATCGGTTCGTGTTCAATGCAGGAAATTAGGCAACTCCGGAAGGTATTTCAGGATGAATTATAGGGTTGTCAAAGGTTTCAAAGAGTAGATACTTGTCAACGCTAAAACTACGACTGATATCCCAAATCCACAAACGTTTAAGCTTCTTATTATTTATCAGTGATTGGCTCCACAAACTTGGAATATTAATCTTATGGCTTAAAGTTCTTTCAGCTGACAACAATCACGTCTTTGGAGTTGAACAATTGCACCAATTTTCTGAGACTTTTGTGAAAAAGATCATTTCTGTAGAAGATGTGTTTGTTTCACATGGGCCAATAATTAGATATGAACCATAAACCAGGTCAACACATCTACAATCTGGCAGCTCTACAATCGAGCCCTCGACCAGGAGTTTTGGAGAAAAACAAGAGATTTCGACTCTCATCCAAAAGTCGTTTTTTTCTTCAGAGTTGCGTAAGCCCCTCCCACCGGGCGAAGCCTCCTGTCCTGTTCGTCCGTGGAGCTTTTGTTTCGCTCAGGATGGAAACTGGAATTCTCCGTTGTTGTTATTGCCGCGACTAACGCTACGGGAGATAAAGGACACTTCAACTCAATATACAAGATATTTTCCCAACAAATTGACTGATTTTATTTTCTTTTTTAGATGTCAGGTTCAAACTAAATGTGTAGCAGTTGTAGACCTCTGTATTTGTTATTAGACTGTAGCTCTTTCACATTTTAGTGTGTTTTGCGCTCCAACAAAAGAAAAACCCATTACTCATCATTGACTCACACATTTTTGCCACTAATTGACTAATTTAAATTAAATTCAGAATGCTGTGTTGTCAACTGCATAAGAGTACCATATTTTCCACACTATAGGACACACTTGATTATAAAGCAATGTCAATGAATGGTCTATTTTCGATCATAAATAAGGCGCACCGGACTATAAGGCGCATTGAGCGAAATAAAACGTGCGCCACACAAAATCGCTACGAGGTCAGTAAAGCACAACCAGAATTAATCCATATACAAGGCGCACTGGAATATAAAGCCCTGTCGTTTTTTGAGAAAAGTAAAGGCTTTTAAGTGCGCCTTATAGTACTGAAAATACGGTAAAAAAAACAAAGCGCTACTTCCATATCCCTGTGGCCCAGACGTGATGTGCGGCGGCTCTAAAAATACAGACACATAAAACCCCCAAACACAGACGAGTCTCAGCAGGACTCCGCCTCAGAGATCCCCCTCGCACAGAAGTCTTTTCATTACCCTCCTGACGGCCGCGCTGCCGCCCACGGCCCCAAGTCGCACGCCGCTCCCGCCCCGTTTCCCGGCAACTATAAATAAAACCATCATCAAAACACGTGGCGCGCAGACAGCTCCGCGGAGGAGGGATATTACAATCTGCCGCCGCAACGGAAAAGGGTTTAAAGACGCGACGGGGACGGTTTCACGCGTAAGGCCCGCGGATGAAGTCGTAAAGATGATGAGACGATGAAGATGAGACGAGGATAAAACTAAAGCGAGAACCTTCGTCAGTTCAGGGCGAACGATGGGGACGTCCCTGTTGTGTTCCGTGTACAAAGTGTTGGTACTGCGTTTTGGTGCAGGTGTTTGACGGACGCATTAACAGTAGCAGTGTTTTTATGTCAACAGGAAGTGGATGTGATGTGTAAACGTGACCTTATCTGACCTTAAAGTGAAGCTGGATTTAGTGGAATGAGAGTAATAACACATTTTATGAAGGTCTTTAGTCGAGTCCATGGTCGTGTCGCAGTCTGCAGTCTCACTTCCTGTTTCTGTCTCCTTGTTTGTCCCATCCGACCTGGGCGTGGCAGCTCCTCACACCTGGCGCTAATCTAACCCTAACTCCTAACTCCTACTTTTCTCGTGCATTTCTTGTGCTTTTCTCTTGCTTTTCTTTTGCTTTTCTCTTGCTTTTCACTTATTTTTCTCCTGCTTTTCTCTTACTTTTCGCTTGCTTTTCTCCTGATTTTCTCTTGCTTTTCTCTTGCTTTTCTCTTACTTTTCTCCTGATTTTCCCTTGCTTTTCCCCTGCTTTTCTCTTGCTTTTCTCTTGCTTTTCCCCTGCTTTTCTCTTGCTTTTCTCTTGCTTTTCCCCTGCTTTTCTCTTGCTTTTCTCTTGCTTTTCTCTAGCTTTTCTCTTACTTTTCTCCTGCTTTTCTCTTGCTTTTCCCCTGCTCTTCTCCTGCTTTTCTCCTGCTTTTCTCTTGCTTTTCTCGAGATAATTCACCCTGCGCAATCCAAGTTTATGGAGAATCAGACGGGGCAGTGACACGAAAACAGACGGACACGGTGGAAGTGGCAGCGGTAAATCAGACCGACCGATTTGCTCTTCTTCCTGCCGATATTGTGACTTATTATCAATGAATTTGTAAGTATGATTTGACAAACGTCGTGAGGCGGGAGCTATAAAGTCCCATCGCCTCGCTGAACAGTCACAGACGAGCTCAGGTGACTTTTTTACTGCGATGTGTTTTTAATGTGCTTCTTATTCATGCCCCGATGATGAATGTGTTGTGTCGACGTTCTGCCCCCTGCTGGGCCAGACGATCAACTTTATCTCCCATATATCAATCGGTTCAAACAGCTCAGACTCATTTGTGCAGTGCCTTACTATTTAATTATGTGTATAATGTCATTCTGTGTGTACTGTATGCAATTCTTTTGATGTTTCCCAAACTAAAAACGCGCCTCCACACTCGCGCCACCAGAGATGACATCGGATGCGAACACGGAGGATTATGTAACCTATTTCAACGCGGAGCACTGAACTTACTTCCTCAAACTTCCTGTATGCAAATGAGCCAGATCTGAGGCGCGCGGAGGCAGGATGCACGCTCTCTCTCTGCGTTTGGGAATTTGAGAAGGGGAAAATCAAATGAAGGAACTGAAGAAGTGTGTCGGGAGGAGAATGAGTCCCAGAGAGAGACGGGATCGCAAATAACCTGGATACGAGAGGAAGAGGAGGCGCAGAGCGAGAAGGGATTGTTTTAATGACTTCTGAACTGCAGCGGAGTCATTAGAGAGCGTGAGGGGGAGGAGAGAGGGAGGAGCAGGGAGGAGCAGGGAGGAGAAAGGAGGGAGGAGGGAGGGAGAAGGAGGAGGGAGGGAAGAGAGAGGGAGAAGGGAGAAGCGATTGTTTTAATGACTTCTGAACTGCAGCGGAGTCATTAGAGTGTGAGGGGGAGGAGGGAAGAGGGAGAGGGAGGAGCAGGGAGGAGGGAGGAGAGAGGAAGAGGAAGCGCGGAGCGAGAAGGGATTGTTTTAATGACTTCTGAACTGCAGCGGAGTCATTAGAGAGCGTGAGGGGGAGGAGAGAGGGAGAGAGAGAGAGAAAGCAAGAGGAAGGGAGGAAGAGAGAGAGAGAGAGAGGGGAGAGACTGCACGTAAGAGAGGTTGGAACTAGGTCATATAGGGAATTGGAAAGGAAGTGACGAAATCCAAGATGGCGGCGCTCTTGCGGCCCAAATCACTTGCGGTTCACCATTTTGCTACACCGTTTTGGTACACCTGCAATTCTAATTTCATCAGCAGATTTGTTCAGCACATTTGTTGGCCCGATGGTTAGAGACACGGCTTAGCGCAAAGTGTCTGAGGGTTTGATTCCTGCATGGAGCTTTATTATCTCAAATTGAAAAAAAAAATTGCAGTCTGGTTTGTTTCGGGATGAGTTAGCTACACTTTTGCTAATACAAAGTCATGGTATAAACTAGTTTTAGCCAAACGAAGTAAACCTAAAACTTAGGGTTAGGTTTAGGGGTTAGGGGTTAAGATTAAGGTTAGGGTTAGGGTTAGGGTTAGAGTTAAGGTTAGGGTTAGGGTTAAGGGTTAAGGTTAAGGTTAAGGTTAAGGTTAAGGTTAAGGTCAGGGGTTAGGGTTTAGGGTTTAGGGTTAAACCCAGACCCATGTGATTTACATTTTCACAATTCTTTGTTTTACATTAAATTCACGCCCATTTAAATTGTTTTTCAGCAAGACAACACCAGGAACTCATTGTTTGGTCCTTGTACACATCAAATGCATCGTAAACTTCAGGTTTGGACCCAAGAGTGAAAATTATTGATGGATCAGCAGAATTAGTGGGACCGTTCGCCATGTTTACTACGGTCGACCACCTGTTTACTTCCGCCCGGCTCCCGCCATGTCGTCCTCGCCATGTCGTCACGGGCATTGTCCTCACTTCCTCCAGTCCAATTCCCTATATGACCTAGTGCCAACCATGTAAGAGAGAAGAGAGAGGAAGAGGAGAGAGACCGGACTCTTCGTGAAGTAAGTTTTCTTGATCTCAAATATATGACCTATAAACCTGAGCCTTACCAGAGAGAGAGAGAGAGAGAGAGAGAGAGAGAGAGAGAGAGAGAGAGAGAGAGAGAGAGAGAGAGAGAGAGGGAGAAAAGTGAGAGGGGAGGAGAGTTTGTGTAAGAGAGAAGAGAGGAAGAAGAAAGATGCATAGCGAGAGGGGGAGAAAGTGGGTAATGAGGGAAGAGAGAGAAAAGAGGGATATGTGAGAGGAGGAGGGGGAGATAGAGTGAGATGAAAAGAAGAGAGGGAGAGAGAGAGGAAAAAGGGGCATACAGCAGAAACACCCTGAGAGCAGCAGGTTTGAAGTGGATTTGGGGCTCGATCCTTCAGTCGGAGTCGAGATAAAACTGTGACGATGTGAGCGATAACGAGTGAGCGACTTTAGAGACGACTCACTTTGAAAGCGACTGAAACGTCTCCAGAACAAGCTCAACATCCTCTGAAAACACCTGCAGTGATTTGACCCACTTGATGTTTTATGGAGCGTCCACACGGCGGCCACAGCTGGGCCTTTGAACCAATGACGGAGGCGATGGGCTCAAGGGGCGTGTCCAGGTCCAGATACTCCAGGGTTTGGTCATCATCGTTTAATCTGATGCTTTTATCGATGCAGGATTTGTTTTGGCCGTAGGTTCGTCACTGGAGCAGAATCCTACATCCACGCCAAAAACGTTCAACGTTTGTGTCCAGAGCGTCCAGCCCTGAACGCTCTGGACACTTGGACGATCTGGACGCTCTGGACGCTCAAACGCTCTGGATGCTCTGGACGCTCTGGACGCTCTGGACGCTCTGGACGCTCTGGACGCTCGAACGCTTGTACGCTCTGGACGCTCTGGACGCTCTGGACGCTCTGGACGCTCGGATGCTTGAACGCTCTGGACGCTCGGACACTCTGGACGCTTTGGACGCTCGAACACTCTGGACGGTCTGGACACTCTGGACGCTCTGGACGCTCGAATGCTCGACGCTCTGGACGCTTGGATGCTCGGACTCTCTGGACGCTCTGGACGCTCTGGCGCTCTGGACACTCTGGACGCTCAAACGCTCTGGACGCTCGGACGCTTGGACGCTCTGGACGCTCTGGACGCAGCAGTGTGAACGCTCTGTTAGACACCAGCAGAAGAGTCCAGCAGAAGAGTCCAGCAGAAGAGTCCAGCAGAAGAGTCCAGCAGAAGAGTCCAATAGAAGAGTCCAATAGAAGAGTCCAATAGAAGAGTCCAGCAGAAGAGTCCAGCAGAAGAGTCCAATAGAAGAGTCCAATAGAAGAGTCCAGCAGAAGAGTCCAGCAGAAGAGTCCAGCAGAAGAGTCCAATAGAAGAGTCCAGCAGAAGAGTCCAGCAGAAGAGTCCAGCAGAAGAGTCCAATAGAAGAGTCCAGCAGAAGAGTCCAGCAGAAGAGTCCAGCAGAAGAGTCCAGCAGAAGAGTCCAATAGAAGAGTCCAGCAGAAGAGTCCAGCAGAAGAGTCCAGCAGAAGAGTCCAATAGAAGAGTCCAGCAGAAGAGTCCAGCAGAAGAGTCCAGCAGAAGAGTCCAGCAGAAGAGTCCAATAGAAGAGTCCAGCAGAAGAGTCCAGCAGAAGAGTCCAATAGAAGAGTCCAGCAGAAGAGTCCAGCAGAAGAGTCCAGCAGAAGAGTCCAATAGAAGAGTCCAGCAGAAGAGTCCAGCAGAAGAGTCCAGCAGAAGAGTCCAGCAGAAGAGTCCAGCAGAAGAGTCCAATAGAAGAGTCCAGCAGAAGAGTCCAGCAGAAGAGTCCAGCAGAAGAGTCCAGCAGAAGAGTCCAGCTTTGTTGTTCTCATTAGTGCGATTGAGGCCATTTCACACACGTCTCACACGAGCTGGAGTTTATTTGGCCTGAATCAAACTCTTCTCACATCAAGAAGGTTCATGGTTCTGTTCCTCAGGCACCGATCCACAGCAGGAGGTGCAGGAAACATAAAACCATTCTATTCCCTTAGAAAGAGCAAACACGCACAATAATGTATTCTATTTGTAAATGGAAATAGGATTGACCGGCGGCACAAAAAAGCATATTCATATTGTAATGATTATTTATGTTTTTAGTTGTTTGTTTTGTGATTCGATGCATCGTTTCCTGTTCTGTAAAACAGTTTGTACTCTGTGTCCACCTTTACTATAGTTATAATACTACCAGAGTCCCACATCAAAACCAGGACTAAACTAGGACTAAACCAGGACCAAACCAGGACTAAACCAGGACCAAACCAGGACTAAACCAGGACTAAACCAGGACCAAACCAGGACCAAACCAGGACCAAACCAGGACCAAACCAGAACCAAACCCGGACCAAACCAGGACTAAACCAGGACTAAACCAGGACTAAACCAGGACTGAACCAGGACCAAACCAGGACTAAACCAGGACCAAACCAGGACTAAACCAGGACCAAACCCGGACCAAACCAGGACAAAACCTGGACTAAACCTGGACTAAACCAGGACCAAACCAGGACTAAACCAGGACTAAACCAGGACTAAACCAGGACCAAACCAGGACCAAACCAGGACTAAACAGTGACTAAACCAGGACTAAACCAGGACCAAACCAGGACCAAACTAGGACTAAACCTGGACTAAACCTGGACTAAACCAGGACCAAACCAGGACTAAACCAGGACCAAACCAGGACTAAACAGTGACTAAACCAGGACTAAACCAGGACCAAACCAGGACCAAACCAGGACTAAACCAGGACCAAACCAGGACCAAACCAGGACTAAAACAGGACAAAACCAGGACTAAACCAGGACCAAACCAGGACCAAACCAGGACCAAACCAGGACTAAACCAGGACTGAACCAGGACCAAACCAGGACCAAACCAGGACTAAACCAGGACTGAACCAGGACCAAGCCAGGACAAAACCGGGACCAAACCAGGACTAAACAGTGACTAAACCAGGACTAAACCAGGACTAAACCAAGGCCGAGTGTCTTAAATGACAAATGTCCCCCTTTAATCACATCACTGACGTCTCAGAAGACTTTCTGAATCTGTTTTTAATTACAGTTTAAACTGTGTTAAGCGTTTCTGCCGCTCCCAAACCACAAAACACAGATTTCTTGCATGAGTAACTTGGTTCTGTTCGGTGAATGTTTTAATTGCATTGAACTCACATTTGACACATTCAAATAGAAAGTCCGCCCACGTCTGCACCGACACTTCTGACGCGTTTGAACATTCTCTTTTACAGGTTTATTTGAGTTTGAAAACAGTAGAAGTTTTATGTGCGGAGAGGACCGGAAAAAGTGAAAGAAATACAGAAAGTGCAAATTAGTTGTCAGCAGTGGATTAAAAAAATAAATCAAATAATGTTGGTAGAAGTAGAAGTCACAGTAGAAGGATTGTGAAGTAGAAGTGTGTTTTTAAGTATTTCTGTAGATATAACGGTGTCAAAATATCACAATATAATCAGCAGAACTACAAAATAATACGTCTATCTGGCTGTTTATTTTATCAATCAGACGGTTTGATTTCCTAAAGCGTAAAGGAGCAATGACAATCTGAACTCTTAAAATTGCATTTCTTTTCACAATAATCGCTGTAAACTCACACATCCACATCGATACATACAAGTAAATATGTTTTTCTTTTACCGCGCATTCGTGAATTGCAGTATATTTCAGAAGTATCCGAAATAACAGGCCTTTCAGCGATACCTCCAGCTCCTCGGGTTTTGTGACACAGTTTTAACAGCGTTCCGGTGCTAAAAGCCGGAGAGAAGTGACACCGTTGTGATGGCGACGAGCTGAAAGCCTGACATTTTCTTTTACATGTGTTTTTTTTTTGTGTGTTTTTGAAGCTGAGCAGAGAACAGCTTCTAAAAGTGTTTCCCTCAAACTGAGAAATAACAGTGAACGCGTGGGTTTAAACCTTCTGCCGCGTTTCTTTTAACTTAAAACGCCCCCCACAGGTCGGACGACTCATTGAACTTAAATGCAGTTAAGATAAATAGAAATGCATGTCTTTTTTCATAGTTTTGGCCGACTTATACTCCAGAGCGACTTATATGTGATATTATTATTCATTATTTCCACACTGACAAACACAAGAGGGCGCTCTAGGCTCTAAGCGACGCAGAAGAAGAATCTGCACTTCCTCTACCTCTGGAGTTTGTGGAGTTGTTTAGAAGTGACACAGAGGAAGAAGAATTCAATGGATTTAGTGATTTGGGGTAAAACTGATGCTTTGGTAAACTTGTTAGCATGTTCTTTATGCTATAGTTATCTGAATAACTGTTCATATGTTACGTTAACATACCAGACACTTACCACAGTTCTGTCTGTGCCTCATGTAGCTGAAGGTGTTAGCGTTAGCATACGTACACCTATTCACCATGTTCTCTAATCTGTTATTAATGTTGAAACTGCATTTCAAGATTAAATGTCTGTTCTTGGTCTTGGATTTTATCAAATACATTTCACCAAAATGCGACTTATACTCCAGTGCGACTTATAGTCCGGAAAATACGGTATTTTGAATTTTGCTGAGAAAATTTAAAAAAATGTATCACAGAATAGCACATTTTTCACTTCCTGTTTGTAATTGATGACATCACACTAGGAAATTACCCAGCAAACACTGGGCCAAAACTCATCTAATGTCACCATTTTATTTGACGGATTAAAATACATGAGAGCGACTTTATTTTATTAAATTAATGTTTAGAGAGTCAAACAAGTCTTTTGCGTACATTTTGCATATTGACTGGAACGAGTGTCCCTGGTGTGATGTCACTTCCTGTCATTTTCTACAGATATTTCTATGTTTTCTCCGCAAATACCTGCTCGATTGGTTTAAAACTATCATTTATATGTACATCAGGTATAAACGCACCAAATAAAAACAAAATATGAACATAGTGAAAACACTTTAATCTTATCTAATCTCCATGTGTTACTGCTCAGCCAAGAATGTTCCGCAGTACGGCATTAAACTGATCTTTGCGTCGTTGAATCACACACAGGTGTTTCTGTTGCTCAGGAACAGGACAAGTGATCGAAACCGTTTGGTCTGAATTCATTTATCGTTGATTAGAAAAGGAAAAATCACACGTTCTTTTACAAGAGCGGTGATGAAGTACCGCGATATATTCTTTTAATCGAGGAAAGTAAAGGTATTTTGAAGACCACATGAGGAGAGAGTAACTGTACCAGAATAAACACGCTGTAAACGGTGCCGCCTGGAGTGGTTAAAGCACTTTGCTTCATGTCCTCCTTTCGCTTTCATCCCACATCTCGCTAAACTGTCCTGTCCAATAAAAGCCTATGGGCCAAAAGATCTCCAAAAAGAAAGTCAATAAACCTGTTTCTAAAGTCTGTATTGAGTATCCGGCCTTTTTTATCATTTTAAGGAAAAAAAGGAACTCTAAACATTGATCTTCTCTGAACACTTCTCCGTCGCACCCCCGGAGGCGCCGCGTCGAAGTCTTCTGTATTCCGGTCTGGTCCTGGTCCTGGTCCTGGTCCTGGTCCTGGGTCTGGTCCTGGGTCTGGTCCTGGGTCTGGTCCTGGGTCTGGTCCTGGGTCTGGTCCTGGTCCTGGTCCTGGGTCTGGTCCTGGGTCTGGTCCTGGGTCTGGTCCTGGGTCTGGTCCTGGGTCTGGTCCTGGTCCTGATCCTGGTCCTGGGTCTGGTCCTGGGTCTGGTCCTGGGTCTGGTCCTGGGTCTGGTCCTGGTCCTGATCCTGGTCCTGGGTCTGGGTCTGGTCCTGGGTCTGGTCCTGGGTCTGGTCCTGGTCCTGATCCTGGTCCTGGGTCTGGTCCTGGGTCTGGTCCTGGGTCTGGTCCTGGGTCTGGTCCTGGTCCTGGTCCTGATCCTGGTCCTGGGTCTGGGTCTGGTCCTGGGTCTGGTCCTGGGTCTGGTCCTGGCATCCCGCCGCTCCGTGGATCACTTTTCCCACCAGCGCATCAATAATTCAGCCGGCGCTCGTCTGGGGGATTCTCCTGCCGTGGACTGACATGGCAGCTAACGCTAGCGCAAGCTAATACAAGCTAGCGCTGGGATTTGTGATGGTGAATAATACAGAACACAGGGTCAAGCAGGGGTCATGCTGGGGTCATGCTGAGGTCAGAGCGAGCTAACTGATCCATATGGGGAGTACTCTAAAAAATACTTGAGGTTTGAAAGGTTTTAGAAATCAAGATGTTGTTGGAATTCTTTGAAAATGTACAGTATATTCCCAAAAGAAAATGCTACAAGCTCATGCACTGTACACTGAGGACTGATGAGGCTGTTGTAGACTGGGGGGAGGTTCCAATTCAAAGAAACTTTTCTCTCAAACCATCCTTTTCTTTCTCAGTTTTAGGCACTGAACCGCTAAAGAACAACCGCTCAGAAGAACTGAAGATGCAAAAGGAAATGAGTAACGCTCTTCTGTTTTAAGGGAGATTCTTGGGCTTTTGTCTCTCTCCCTCTTCTCCCCCACTACTCTCCCTCTTCTCCTCTTCTCCCCCACTACTCTCCCTCTTCTCCTCTTCTCCCCCACTACTCTCCCTCTTCTCCTCTTCTCCCCCACTACTCTCCCTCTCTCCCTCTTCTCCTCTTTACTTCTTTCCCTCAACTCTCTTCATGTTGTCTATCCTGCTCTCTCTCTCTCTCTCTCTCTCTCTCTCTCTCTCTCTCTCCAACTCCAATCTCTCTTTCCTCTCATTCCCTCCCCTCTCCTTCCGTCTCTTTCTTTCCTCTTTTCCCATACCTCACTCACACTTCCCTCTCTCTTCCCTGCCCCAATCTCTATCTCTTTGCCTCCCTTCTCTCTCTCCTCCCTCCCTTCTCGCTTTTCACTCTCTCCATGGTCCACGTGCCCCTCCCCTTCCTCTCTCCGTCACTCATCTTCCTTTTTCACCTCTCCACCCTTGCGCCTTCTATCTCTCAGAATCTGAATCAGAATCTCTTACCATACTTCCTACTTTCCCTCCCCTCTCTCTCTCTCTCTCTCTCTCTCTCTCTCTCTCTCTCTCTCTCTCTCTCTCTTTCCCTCCCCTCTCTCTCTCTCTCTCTCTCTCTCTCTCTCTCTCTCTCTCTCTCTTTCCCTCTCCCCTCTCTCTTTGCACCTCACTAGTCCATTTCCATTGACCATCAAACTGTCAATCATAAAAATATCTCTAATGGAAACATGTAAATTTAGAGTTGTTTTTTGCACTTGCAGTGTGTAGTTTTCTGGGTGTACCTCTCTCTCTCTCCCTCTCTCTCTCTCTCTCCATCCCTCTCTCTCTCTCCCTCTCTCTCTCTCTCCATCCCTCTCTCTCTCTCCATCTCTCTCTCTCTCTCCATCCCTCTCTCTCCATCCCTCTCTCTCCATCCCTCTCTCTCTCCATCCCTCTCTCTACTCTTTCTCTCCATCCCTTACAAAAAAGCCGTTGAAGAGAAGTGGTTTTTCAAAAAGGGTCGCTCTGAAATGTGAGTTTCTCAGAAGAGGTGAAGCCGAGTTAAGGAAGTGAGTGAAGGAAGTGAGTGAAGGAAGTGAGTGAAGGAAGTGAGTGTAGGAAGTGAGTTCACGCGACGAATATTAATTTTTTCCCCCAGTTTGGCCAAAATTGCAAAGTCTTTATAATCGTTTATAACAGTGGCAACTTTCAGTTGGCTGGTTTAGACCTGGACCTAGTTAAGACCTGGTTTGGACCTGCTTTAGTCCTGCTTTAGTCCTGGTTTAGACCTGCTTTTTATTCCTGCTTTAGTCCAGTTTTAGTCCTGGTTTAGACCTGCTTTAGTCCTAGTTTAGTCCTGGTTTAGTCCTGGTTTAGACCTGGTTTAGACCTGCTTTAGTCCTGGTTTAGTCCTGGTTTAGACCTGGTTTAGACCTGGTTTAGTCCTGCTTTAGGCCTGGTTTAGTCCTGCTTTAGACCTGGTTTAGATCTGGTTTAGACCTGGTTTAGACCTGCTTTAGTCCTGGTTTAGTCCTGGTTTAGACCTGGTTTAGACCTGGTTTAGTCCCGCTTTAGGCCTGGTTTAGTCCTGCTTTAGACCTGGTTTAGATCTGGTTTAGACCTGGTTTAGGCCCACTTTAGTCCCGGTTCAGCTGTACAAAGTGAGAGACAGGCTTGGGTGCAGTCTACACGCTGGCATTTCCGTAGCGGCGCGGTCTAAGTGCTGGCATTCTGGCTGGGCTTCTGTCGTTGCCGGATGTTCAGATTAAGCTGCGAGTGTGTGGGAGACAGAGGAGATCACAACAGCCTCAGGACATCAGCTCGACACAGAGAGAGAAACAGAAGGAGCCAGAGAAGGAGAGAACATCCATCAAAGTGCAGTCCGTCCTAAACATGCAGCAGATTACGCCGCGCTGCAAATTAGTCAAGCAATAACCTCTTTTAAATCAATAAAATGTTGGCCCAAGGCGTTTGGAATAGCTCAGTGAGAAGAAGTACGGCGCGTTTGGCGTTTAGCTCGGGTCCCAACGCATGTTCCGTAACCCGGGACAACCATAGAACACTTCTGTAGCCCGGGTTTAGGCTTTTATTACTGTTACAGAGAGAGAGAAACTCCATCCCTCACGCACTTAAGGAGCCCAAATAAAAAGAGAGAGAAGTACAGTCTTGTGGCCCGATAATTACTATATACTACTACGTTCAGTCATATAATATACATAATGATATTTACATTTTATTGGCATTTTCAGGTTCTTTTTCTTTTGTAACAGTTGTGCTCCAGAAGGTGGAATAATTATGTCTATGACTCTTTGTTGAGACTAATTATCTATAATTGCTGTATTATTATTGCAGTTACATTTTTTCATTACAAAAGGCACTGAAAGAGTTTAGTATTCTGCCAAAATTGTCCTCTTTATCTATTGTTTTTTCTGTAGTAATATATCTCACTAAAATGTGTATTTGTTTTTATTGTGACAGGCCCAGAGGGAAGAGGAAATGCTCCGTGTCAACACAGTTTAATGACTTAAACCAGCCAAAGACTGTATAATACTATAATACTCACTGTATTATACTATAATACTCACTGTACTATACTCACAGACTGTATAATACTGTAAAACTCACTGTACTATACTCACAGACTGTATAATACTGTAATACTCACTGTACTATACTCACAGACTGTATAATACTATAATACTCACTGTACTATACTCACAGACTGTATACTACTATAATACTCACTGTACTGTACTTACAGACTGTATTATACTATAATACTCACTGTACTGTACTCACAGACTGTATACTACTATAATACTCACTGTACTGTACTCACAGACTGTATTATACTATAATACTCACTGTACTGTACTCACAGACTGCATACTACTATAATACTCACTGTATAATACTATAATACTCACTGTACTGCACTCACAGACTGAAATAAAACACTTTTACTTTTTTTGTAGATTTAGTAAAACACAAGCTTCTTTTCAGGAAAACCTTTTGTTAATGAATTCATAAAATAGTATTTTTGAAAAAGTGTTTATTAACTCGTCTTTTAAAAAACAGGTTTAATTGAAGCTTCTGCAAACAAAATGTTTTCAACCATCTTTTTAAAAACTCATAAAAAAGCATTTGTTAAGGTAATAATTAAATATTCTGACTCGTTCACCCGGCGCCGTCGGCCCCTGAGGGCCCGCTTCACCGTCCAAACTCTGCTGTAAAGGCTTCTGTTTCCTGCATTGTCCATTTCAAAAGGTCCGGAACAATAAACCGAGCTGGGATTTGACCACATCGCACACGTTACACCTCAAATAACGGCACTTTCAGCGGGACACAGCGAGGATCAAGCGGCTGAAACGGTGAATACGTCTAGTTTATCCTGCTTTTGTGGCTGAAACGGCGAATACGACTAGTTTATCCTGCTTTTGTGGCTGAAACGGTGAATACGTCTAGTTTATCCTGCTTTTGTGGCTGAAACGGCGAATACGACTAGTTTATCCTGCTTTTGTGGCTGAAACGGCGAATACGACTAGTTTATCCTGCTTTTGTGGCTGAAACGGCGAATACGACTAGTTTATCCTGCTTTTGTGGCTGAAACGGCGAATACGTCTAGTTTATCCTGCTTTTGTGGCTGAAACGGCGAATACGACTAGTTTATCCTGCTTTTGTGGCTGAAACGGCGAATACGTCTAGTTTATCCTGCTTTTGTGGCTGAAACGGCGAATACGACTAGTTTATCCTGCTTTTGTGGCTGAAACGGCGAATACGTCTAGTTTATCCTGCTTTTGTAGCTGAAACGGTGAATACGTCTAGTTTATCCTGCTTTTGTGGCTGAAACGGCGAATACGACTAGTTTATCCTGCTTTTGTGGCTGAAACGGCGAATACGTCTAGTTTATCCTGCTTTTGTAGCTGAAACGGCGAATACGACTAGTTTATCCTGCTTTTGTAGCTGAAACGGCGAATACGACTAGTTTATCCTGCTTTTGTGGCTGAAACGGTGAATACGTCTAGTTTATCCTGCTTTTGTGGCTGAAACGGCGAATACGACTAGTTTATCCTGCTTTTGTGGCTGAAACGGCGAATACGTCTAGTTTATCCTGCTTTTGTAGCTGAAACGGTGAATACGTCTAGTTTATCCTGCTTTTGTGGCTGAAACGGCGAATACGACTAGTTTATCCTGCTTTTGTGGCTGAAACGGCGAATACGTCTAGTTTATCCTGCTTTTGTAGCTGAAACGGCGAATACGACTAGTTTATCCTGCTTTTGTAGCTGAAACGGCGAATACGACTAGTTTATCCTGCTTTTGTGGCTGAAACGGCGAATACGACTAGTTTATCCTGCTTTTGTGGCTGAAACGGCGAATACGACTAGTTTATCCTGCTTTTGTGGCCGAAACGGTGAATAGTTTATCCTGCTTTTGGGTGCGACCAGGTGGAAACCATCTCGTGCTTTTCGGAAGACTCAAGATCCATCATTTCTGAACCATTGACCTTTGGGTTTGTGGGTGAATTGTACCTCAAAGGTCAGTTAATCCATGCAGTAAATGTTATAATGATTATTTATGTTCAGGTGATGATTTTAGTGCATCTTTAAAGCACTTTGTCTCTCATTTCTCTGTGTGATGCCGTGATTTCTGGAACTAACCTTCCACTCTCTTCCCGCCAAGTCAAACAGACCAAATAGTGCTTGACAGAGTGGGCGTTTCTCCCACAATGCCCCTGTGCTCCAGTGCCAGCGGTTTCTCGGCCGGAGCGGCTCGAGTCTCGGTCCAAACCCGCTGACCCGAACTCGACGTGGTTACGGCGTTTTGCTCTGGCGGAGCTCGGCGTGTCCCTCTTTCACCTCCTGCTTCAGTTCAGCGAGGACGAAATAAGGGATTTAAAGGGACGTTCCCCTCGGTCACTGTCGGGTGTGTCCAGTCAGGTGTGTCCAGTCAGGTGTGTCACAGTCGGGTGTATCCAGTCAGGTGTGTCCACTCAGGTGTGTCCAGTCAGGTGTGTCCAGTCAGGTGTGTCCAGTCGGGTGTGTCGTGAGGTGAGCGGCCAATCACGTGATCAAGCGTGACAAAACATACTATTATATATGTGAGTTTTTATTCATACAGTATATAAGATAATCTGTGTCATTAGACAAAGAGACTGTATGAAAAGGAGCAGAAAGGAGAGCATGTTCTCAGCTTATACTTTTAAGTTTAAAAGACACGACACATTATTCTATTTAAATATTTGTCTGTTCCGTTTAGATTGATCCTTGAATGTTTAAGACGTTGCACTTTGCTTTACACAACAGCCACATTGCAGCGCTGCAGAAGTCAGATTCAGCACCACATATGACGGATCAGATCCACGTTTGGGCAACATGTCTTCAGTTTTCACGTGGGACGATACAAAACACACACAACCAACTCTGTGTCCTCCGAACGTCTGTTTACCACATGCTTAAAAACACACAAATCATTTAGACTTCTCTGACTTTGACTGACTTTGTGAAATGTAAATGCGCTGCGTGTCTCTCCTCACCCTCTCGCCGGCCAAAGCTCCGTCGTTTTGGCAGCGTGGCGGTGAGACCTGTGAGAGCTTTGGAGAGCCGCTCGTCCAGAGCAGATGTTTCATCAAACATTTTCCTGTTACAATATGAATTTCAAACTCATAAAGCGATGCCAAAGCCTTCTGTTTCCAGGTGTTTCGACTGTGTAAAAATCCCTGGTTTTATTCCTGTAACTAAGGCACAGAGCGCATGGAATATGAAAAATGAACTGGGACTAAACCCGGAACTAAGCCTTAAGTAGACCAGGACTAAACCTGGAACTAAGCCTTAAGTAGACCAGGAATAAACCCGAAACTAAGCCTTAAGTAGACCAGGACTAAACCCGGAACTAAGCCTTAAGTAAACCAGGACTAAACCTGGAACTAAGCCTTAAGTAGACCAGGAATAAACCCGGAACTAAGCCTTAAGTAGACCAGGACTAAACCCGGAACTAAGCCTTAAGTAAACCAGGACTAATCCCGGAACTAAGCCTTAAGTAGACCAGGACTAAACCCGGAACTAAGCCTTAAGTAGACCAGGACTAAACCTGGAACTAAGCCTTAAGTAGACCAGGAATAAACCCGAAACTAAGCCTTAAGTAGACCAGGACTAAACCCGGAACTAAGCCTTAAGTAAACCAGGACTAAACCTGGAACTAAGCCTTAAGTAGACCAGGAATAAACCCGGAACTAAGCCTTAAGTAGACCAGGACTAAACCCGGAACTAAGCCTTAAGTAAACCAGGACTAATCCCGGAACTAAGCCTTAAGTAGACCAGGACTAAACCCGGAACTAAGCCTTAAGTAAACCAGGACTAAACCCGGAACTAAGCCTTAAAGGTGGTATGGACGATTTTTTTCAGCGAATTTTTTTATCATATTTCCTCGTGGCGTGGATAAATCATTTGTCCTGCCACGTATCAATCATAAAACGCACCTACCGCTCACCTGCAGCCGCGTCAGGCTCGTCCCCACGTTTCCGCGTGCCTAAGTGCATGGATCTATCATAATATAGTTCCCTCACTGTATGGGGCAAAATGAAGACGGAGAAAGACAGTTCGAGCTGACGCAGAAGTGGACAGAAATCTACGGGAGACGAGCGATGCGATGCGCTCCGTCGCGCTAATAAACAAACGCACGTGTGTGTTGTATCAGTCTGCACGGGGGAGTGCGCATGCACACTTCCGCCTGCGTTCTCAAATCGCCGAAAAATCGTCCATACCGCCTTTAAGTAGACCAGGACTAAACCCAGAACTAAGCCTTAAGTAGACCAGGACTAAACCCGGAACTAAGCCTTAAGTAGACTAGGACTAAACCCGGAACTAAGCCTTAAGTAGACCAGGACTAAACCCAGAACTAAGCCTTAAGTAGACCAGGACTAAACCCGGAATTAAGCCTTAAGTAGACCAGGACTAAACCCGGAACTAGGCCTTAAGTAGACCAGGACTAAACCCGGAACTAAGCCTTAAGTAGACCAGGACTAAACCCGGAACTAAGCCTTAAGTAGACCAGGACTAAAGCAGGACCGAACACAAGCTTTTACCCATTATACCCTTATTTCCGTATTTTCCGGACTATACGTGGCACCAGCCAAAAAATGCATAATAGTGAAGAAAAAAACATATTTAAGTCGCACTGGGGGAAATGTATTTGATCAAATCCAAGACCAAGAACAGACATTTCATCTTGAAATGCAGTTTAAAATAAACAAACCCTCGTAAACAAACACGGATGAAGCTGAACACAACTCCAGGTATGTTTCCGATGAGGGAACCACGTTGTAAGATGGTTAAAAGCTCAAAAGAACAGCATAATACGTGTCATTTATAGCCGGTGTAATCCCTCATTCGTCCAGGCGTGTTCCATAGTAGAAAAAGCTTCAGTTGTAGTCATCTGGACTCAGTTTGAAAAAATAGACGTTTCGACTCTCATCCAAGAGTCATTGTCAATAAAAGAATTTAGATCGAGAACTCCGATATTAATACTGTTCTGTGGTAAGACCCGCCAATTGGGAGGAGCCTTCCTGAAGTAGAAAGAGTTGTTTGTTTCAACAGAAACTCCCCCCTTGTATCTACCGAGCTAGCCTATTCAGAATTTTAATGGCCTATTAGAATCCTCTTTGTTTTTGTGAGACCCTGGCTCAACCACCCTGAGTACCTGATTAGCATCTAAATGTCCTGGTCCTGGTCCTCTAACTTTCCAGGGGTTCTGTATTCCATTATAGATACCAGGAAGATTGAATCTGAGCCCTCCATTTCTGTTTAAAGAAGGTCTTTCTTTTTTAACAAAAATAGCTTCCTTGACTCCTCTTTCAAACCATCTTTTCTCCCTGCTTAAAACCTTCACCTCACCGTCTTCAAACGAGTGATTAGAGGCTTCAAGATGGAGATGCACGGCGCTCTGTGGACCTGAACTAGTATTTCTTCTGTGCTGATAAAGCCTCTTGTGTAGAGGCTGTTTTGTCTCACCTATGTACCGTTCTTTACAGCTTTCTTCACTGCATTGGATCGAATAAACTACATTGCTCTGTTTTTGAGTCGGCAACTTGTCCTTAGGATGAACCAGTTTTTGTCTTAAAGTGTTTCCTGGTTTAAAATAAACAGGGACTTCGTGTTGTCTAAAAATTCTCTGCAGTTTTTCCGACAGGCCAGACACATAAGGGATAGAAACACCCTTCCTTCTCTGTTCAGTTTCCCTTTTGTCCTGCTTCTTGGTTCTCTTCACTCTGTTGAGAGCCCAAGCGGGGTAACCACAGGCTGAGAGGGCATTTCGGACATGTTTTTCCTCTTTCTTCTTGCCCTCTGAGCTGGTGGGCACACCTTGAGCTCTGTGTTGTAAGGTTCTGATCACTCCCAGCTTGTGCTGTAGTGGGTGGTTGGAACCAAAGAGCAGATACTGGTCCGTGTGTGTAGGTTTCCTATATACTTCTATTTGGAGTTTTCCGTCCTCTCCTCTGATCGTGGAACAATCAAGAAAGGCCAAGCGATTCTCCTTAGCGTCTTCTCTTGTAAACCTGATATGTGGGTCCACAGCATTGATGTGATCAGAGAAGGTTTCCAGCTCTTGTTTCTTGATTCTTACAAAAGTATCATCGACATAGCGAAGCCACAGTTTTGGGGCTATGCCTGAGAAGGAGGCCAGTGCCTTCTTCTCAAAGTGCTCCATGTACAGGTTGGCCACTATGGGAGAGACGGGCGAGCCCATGGCACAGCCATGAATCTGTCTGTAAAATTGTCCCCGGAATTGAAAGTAAGTGGTGTTCAGACAGATGTCCAACAGTTTACATATGTGTTCAGGAGTCAGTTTGGTCCTTTCCTGTAGGGTGGTGTCTTCCTGCAGTCTGATCCTCACCGCTGCTACTGCATCAGAGGTCGGGATGCAGGTGAACAGGGACACAACATCATATGAAACCATGAGGTCATCTGGGTCCAGTTGGAGATGTTTCACTTTATCCACAAAGTTGTGCGTGTTTTCCACATGATGTTCCGAATTCCCCACAAGCGGAGCCAATATAGTTGTTAAATGCTTGGCCACATTGTAAGTGATGGAATCTGTGCTGCACACTATGGGTCTGAGTGGAACATCCTTTTTGTGTATTTTTGGAAGGCCATAAATGCAAGGCATGGCTTCACCAGGATACAGTCTGTAATACAGAGGCCGGTCTATCGCTTCCTCTTTTTCCAGCCTTTGTAAACAGTCTATCACTTTCTTCTTGTAGACACTGGTCGGATCTCTTTTCAAGCGTTCGTATGTGGTCGTGTCCTCGAGGAGGGTGTGGACTTTGGCTTCGTAATCAGCTGCGTTGAGAATCACAGTGCAACGTCCCTTGTCTGCTGGGAGGATGTTGATGCTATGATCTTTTTCCAGTGCTGAAAGTGCTTTTCTCTCTTCAGATGTGATATTTGAAGGAGGTGGTTTGGCACTCTTCAGGGTCGCTGTGACTCGTAACCTCAGGTCTGCAGCCTCCGATTCAGTCATTTTGTTGTTCCTAATTGCCGTTTCAGTGGCTGTGATGTAGTCCTCTGTAGGGATGTGTTTAGAGGTGACAGAAAAGTTGAGCCCTTTAGAGAGCACCTCCCTTTCTGCCTGTGTCAGAACACGATCTGATAGGTTCTTAATCCAATTGTTTTTGCTGGTCGCTAATTTGTCTGTCTCAGTCCTAATGTCTAGCTCGACCTCACCTGCCATTTATAGCATTTCTTTCATTTCTCGCCTGCAATAAAAACCCCAGAAGCACATTTTTTGAAACTCTTATACATTTATTTCAGTAATCCGGCACATTGAATCCCTCTCCAATGCGCAGACATTCAATAAGTGCTGTTGTTTTCACTTCACACACTTTTACCTGGCTTGTTTTTATGCTTTTGGACAATAATTGAGGCGTTTCGTAGACAAAAGAAATCAAAAGACTGAATTACTCGGATGCCGAACAAACTTAGCTCAAAACACGCCGGAATAATGCATCATCTGACCTTTAGAAAGCCCCCCCAAAAAATATGAATAAGAAAGTGAGAGCAGTACGTGAGCACGGCGGATCAGACGGGAGAGCGGAAGACACGTAAACGCCGGCATTTCCTGGGCCATGTTTAATGAATGAGGAGCTAACAGGCTTTGGGGCGAAAAACGGCTTTTGATTCATAACTCACTCCGCTCGACTTTGGCGCGACAACCAAGGACACGAGGCCAAACCCACTCATACAGATCTGTCCGTCTCTTTGTTTACGGCGGGCGTGTTCGCGAACGTGACCGAGAACGCGGTGGGAAAATGTCTAGGATTTGAAACGATCTGCGGGGGAAGGACGTTTAGCCAATGGTCGGCCATTCCAATCGGACCGAACCGAACGGTGGGTTTGAACCTGACCGTGTCCGCGCGACTGCTGAAACTCAATCTCCAAACGTTGAAACTGTTTTCTCGAACCTGCCGCGGCGTCGGAGCGGATCGCGACGGGAAATCGAAGGACGCGGCACCGGGAGAGCGTCTCGACACGTTATTAGGTCACTGTCAAAGGTTAGACGGGTTTATTCAGGCCCGAGCGCTGGTCTTGGACACGGATTAAAGTTTAGCAGCTCAAAGAGAGAGTGAGAGAGGGAGAGAGGGTGAGAAAAAGAGTGAAAATTAGGAGAGAAATCGATACAGACGGAGCGAGAGCGAGTCCTGTCCAGTTGATCAAAGTGGCGCCCTGAGCCTTTAAAACTGCTGACACGGATCATCGTTAACACCCCTCTTCCTCTTTCTCTCCGTCTGTTTCTCTCTTTCTCCCTCTTTCTGTCTAATCCCGCTCTCCCGCCCCGTCTCTCTCGGGCCCCCGAACGTCTCGCACTCCCTTTCACGCTCGCTCGCTGTCAAACTGAACGCCGTGGAGGTTTGACGCTCTCGCCTCAGATCAGATAAGAGAACGACAAGAGCGGGTTTCGAAGTTACTCGACCAGTCGTCAACAACAACAACAACAACAACGTCATGCTTGGGTAGAAGAATATCGCCCTCAGATAGAGGGCGGGGTCAACACGAGGTTCATCAGTTTGACTTTATCTCGGCCTGTCACCATTATTATTATCATCATATCGACTTATCCTTCAATAAATGACAAAATATGTATTGTGTGTACGTTTTTGGTTCATTGATTGTAGTATGATAAGATTTGAGCTGTGTAGAGCGGAATAAGTCACTTCTGTAACTAACGATTTTCTATTTACAGCCAGTGTTTGATTGGGCTTTTTGTGTGTTGCACGTTTAAAAAAGGTTCAGTGGGATTATCCTGCTTTACGGTTATTGTGTCAGAGGCACAAAGCAGTTTCAGTAGCATAATTTTTAGTGATATTTTCTGTATCGTCTCTGTGTAGGTTGAACGGGAAGATTCCAGTCGCCACCACAGATTACGCTTCTCTCAGAGTGGAATATCACAACAAAGAACACATTTGTACAAAGCCGTGGAGCAGGTTTAAATCTGACTAAATCCAATTATAGCGACAAATACAGTCATGTGTATCATTTTATTTTTGAGGTGACAAATTGGTTGTCAACTTCCGTTCACTGTAAGAATGTCGAACGTGAACTAGTCTCTCTCTGGAAGAATGCACCATGTATTTACCGTAACGTAATTACAATAAAACTCAAAAGTATGACTAATACATGATTGTGTATGATTGATTTTACCTCACAAATCATGGAGCTAAACCACACTATAACTTTATATAATTGTTACACTTTATTCACCTTATTCTGGAAGTTACCAGAAGCCCACAGGCGCCGCCCTGATTGTGTCATTTCACACAGAGCTGCCAAATCTCAACAGAAAATAAGTTAAAGACCCAAAGCTGTTTTCAAGCTGCACAGACAGTGGTGTCGACTTGTTGGTGCATTTTACACAAATCTATTTTATATCATATTTAGGAATATATTGTGCCCCCGGAGGCAGCGTTACCGTGGGCGCAGCAGAGGTAATTCCATCACACTTTACAGACTCATGTGCTCAGCTCAGAGAGGAACGTCTTTTCTTGTGAAACACATTCAACCAAAATCCTGGTCCAGTCTGAGTAAAACTGGTCCACTTGTTCTAATTGTTCAGATACAGCTCAGACACAGAGACAGATCAGACATGTTCTCTGTATGTCAAGCTTCAAAATGCTCCATGTTTTATTTCAATCAGTCACATATTCACAGAGAAACAAGACAAACGAAGGAAGAGAAGTTAGATGTGTGAAGCGAGGACACGTGAGAGCGAGCGAGCACATAGAGCTGTCACTCAAACAAGGCTTTAAGCATTAACAGTTTTGAGAATAAGAAAGTGTTTTATGTGTAATTGTAATTTGGACTGGTTTAGCCTCTCAACAGCTGAAACCAACAAAGGTGAATTAAATAAAGAAACAACGCTGCATTTCAATGATGTATTTTTTTTAATTTTATTTCTAATTTAGGAAACGCATTAAAAAAGGTAAATCCACCCGTTTTATTGCTCACGTCTTTCTTTGCCTGGATACGAGGCCCTGACAAACATTTCCCACAGGGGGCGCTTTTGAATGCCACAGTTATCAGTCATTGGATCAAACACTATCACCATATATGGACTGGCACCTCCTACTCCAGCGGCCAAGTCCAGCCTCTTTACGCCAGCGCTAAGGTCCGCAAGGCAGCCCCGCCCCCTGGAAAGGGCTAATGCTAAAAAACGTATCGATCTGTACCAAAAAGAGGGAAAAGGGAAATAATAACGACACTTAATTATAGAGCTGGGTTGAAAAAAATTGATTTTCCGATTTTTAATCGATTCGCATATTAATGACCGATTATCGATTCGTACGTTCAAAGATCGTTTTTTTTTTTTTTTTATTAAAAAAAAAAATAGATTTTTTTTTTTTTAAAACAAAACAAAACAAAAAATTTAATTTTTTGGGAAAAAAATATATAAAATTGTTATACTTCCAGTTTCAGTACTGGCAGTGTGTGAGCATTTTAAAATAAAAATGCTTTTGGTAGCAACCGCTTTTGTGTGAATTCTTAATTATTTTCAAGCATAATAATAATGCACTGGTTAGTGTCCCAGTCACCTCAATGATGTCCTCCATTTATTGTCCTGAATTATCTTTCTTGAAGGTAGATTGACCCTTAACCTTTTCATCAGTCTTCCAGCCATCAGTAACTACCAATACTTGTAAGATTTGCTGTTTAATATTGATATAATACTAGTTTTAATATGTTACTTCTCTATACAGTCATGAAGTGAAGGAAACGGTTCAAATACATTTTTCATTTTTAATAACATTAACCCCCGGATCGAATCGAAATCGGATCGAATCGGAAATCAGATCGAAATCGGATCGAATCGGATGGAATCTGAGAAAATCTGAAAAAATCGCTTTTGAAACGTAAAAATCGGAATCGAATCGATTCTTGAAATTTGAATCGAAACCCAGCTCTACTTAATTAATAGACTTTTTACTTAGAATGATTCAGGCTTTATAACTACTACATTAATACTGAAACGCTTAACACTGAATCATTTTTAATAAGCTCTAAATGTGTTAATAAGGCTAACTTAAGTGTAGTTATTATAAAGTTGTGGCCTAACATTAAATGAAAAATGGAATCTCCCTTTGCGTGATTACTTTGGATAAGTTATGAATTCAAATGAACTTGTGATTGTGTGTAAAGTAATAACAGCGGCGGCGCACGCGGCTCTGGGAATATATAAGTATTCATGTACAAATGCCAAAACAAGCACAGAATATGTGTCGTTATATTGATTATTCCGAACAAGCAGCAACACAGAACGTCTCAAAAATTTTAAACAGTTGCGTTGTTATTCCGTGGCGGAGTATTTTGCACGCTAACGTCTAATGAAGCTCGTCGCTACATCGTGAGAGCGAGCGGAAACAACGGGCCATGCGCATATTCCACGCCGCGCGGCTTGAAGAGACGTCTTAGAAACGAGCTCCAGCCGCCGCCAAACGGTGCGGAACAGGCTGGAGTACGACGGAAAGTGCGTCCCGGTCTCGCAATGGCAACGTTTAAAGCGCAGTTTGTCTAAGTGGAACATAAATCATAGTTTTACATCTGCAAAGTGACAATTTGTTAAGAATATTCTCTAAAAAGGAATCTCTATAAAGTATGTGTCATCAATATCGACAAAAATGAATATCTCTATGTATATTTTGTAGTGTCCTGATGCTAATATTCACATTATATGATGTCAATCCAACAGAAATGTGCTAAAACATGTTGTTAAAGGTGTTGGTTCAGGTTTAATTATCGGACAAATGTGAAATGTCTGTAAAATGAATGAATATCACTTAATCCCAGGGCCGTCTTAAAGTATCAGTGGGCTCTGGGGCTGAGAGACCCGGTGCCCCCCCCAAAGTATCAATATAAGCACTATTTATTTAACGATATATCTATTTTTATTGGTTGATTTTTTACTTATTTATTGTTCATTAAAATGCTAAAACACGGACAGTTCTAAACGCTCTGGTCATACACGTATTTGAAAGTTTACTGTATTTTTATCTTTAATCTGATCTTTTTGTATATTTTTTTTAACCATAAACGATATGCTCGACGATATTTGACACAATCTTTAAAACAACATTCGCGCTATGATCACGTTTTTCAATAAATTGCTCATTTCTATCGTCAATGAACACAATTCGATCCAAAATAGGACAAGGACAATTTTTGCACAGACAATTTTCTACATCTGCAAAGCAATTTTCAAAAACAAAATATGCAAAGCTTTAGTTTTGACACAATCATTTCAGTTAAAAAAGTTAAAACTAATGTGTCCGTGCTCCGTGTATGAGTCTGTCAGAATAAAACAGACTAAATCAAAGCAAATTCAGACCAAAAATCAACCTTTTTTTAATGTATTAATTTAAAAAAAACAGCACATTTCAGTCAGTTTGTGGATCTTGTTGTTACTGCGATATATTTCAGTTTGTTGCCATATTGATTACTCTGCCCTGACAAAGACGATACTGCAATACCGATACTTTACTGCAACATATTGTGCTGCACTAATATTCATCTCTAAAATCGTCATAATTACACGGCTCTTGGGGGTGAAAATGCTCTAGTTTTCCACTCTTTTATCACACTTTTTGGTTAATTTTGTATAATTCAAGCACAATTTATTCGAGTCTGAGCCTGAGCAAACGGTGCTGATGCTGCGTCGCCTCGGAAAACGAAATTGATTGTTCTGTAGAAGTTAAAATACAGCAGCGTGTAGCATTTCTTTTTCATTCATGGACATAAACACAAATATTGAGCGCTTCTCTTGGACGTTCTGCTCTTCTCAAGGTCTAAAAACTCCTAAAGTCTGCGTTCGTAGTTGCTGAACACCGGGTGAACGAGATCTTGCCCCCGCAGAGGTCCGTGAGTGGGCGTTCCCTCTCACCGTAACCATGCCGACCTGCGATTGAACTGGCCGGTCGGTGGCCCCGGAGGCAGAGTCACATTCCGGAGAGAGTTTGCGGAGCTTCTGGAGTGCGCGTCGCGTCCGTGAGAGGGAAAGCGGGGCCCGGGGGGTGAAGTGGAGGCGACGCCCCCCCCCCGCGTATCCCACGGCAACAGAGCAACAGAGTCACCTGCACAGCTTCAGTCGTCGCTCGCATCAGACGGTCCACTCACGGCGCGGCTCATCCTCCAGTGAAGTGCCAGATAAAAGCACTCAGGGCTGAAGAACAGACAGAAGCCGAGAGGAGAGCGAGTGCAGAGCGACATAAATCAATCTTAATATTGATAACAACGTTCAAATCTCAGCGTGAATACATCAGGAACGTGGCTGCGAAAGCATCACACAAACTGGACATATGACTTTATATATAACCTGCTTCAGGAGATTACGTTTTAGAGCTTTAATTACAGACGAGGTCCTCATATTCCTGTTATTACATATTTACAAAACAACAACAGTGATTTTATTCAGGTTTTTTTAATAAATCTCCAGAGCAGCAGAGCAGCAGAGCGGCCTGTCCGAAGCACCAGCAGCTCTGAGCACAATACTTCAACCATTAGAAGAAAACTAAAACAAACGGAACTTGTATAAATATGAATAATGCATTTTTCCTTTTTTAAAAACAAACTTGACAGAACCACTTTCTGAACTAAAGGTTAAATATTATCTGCTGCACATGAGAGTCAAATGGGATCAAGCTTTTATTTATCAGAATATTTATTAAATAATATTTTTTAAGTGTTTTAAATGCTTTAACTAAACATATTTTTAAAAGATGATTTGAAAAATTAATCAACAAACACTTTTATTAAAATGATTCTTAAAAGACTATTTCATTTGTGCATTTATCAAAGCGATACGACAATGTGATACTAACATCTCCTCTGCACACATGTGGAGCCCCTCCCCCTCTCTCCCTCTCCTCCTCCTGTCTCCACCTTTCTGCTCTCTCTCTTCTCCCCCATCACTTTTCGGTTTCTGTCTTCCTTCCTTTTTCCTTCCCTCTTTTCGCTCTCTTCTCTTACACTTTTTATACTTGCTCTTCTCTCCTCCACCTCCCTCCCGCTCTCTTTTCTTTCTCTCTGTTTCTCCCTGTGTCTCCTTCTTTCTTTCTCTCTTCCATCTCTTTCTCTCTTCCATCGCTTTCTCTCTTCCATCGCTTTCTCTCTTCCATCTCTTTCTCTCTTCCATCTCTTTTCCTTTCTCTCTTCCCTCTCTTTCTCTCTTTCATCTCTTTCTCTCTTCCCTCTGTTTCTCTCTTCCATCGCTTTCTCTCTTCCATCTCTTTCTCTCTTCCATCTCTTTCTCTCTTCCATCTCTTTTCCTTTCTCTCTTCCATCTCTTTCTCTTTCTCTCTTCCATCTCTTTCTCTCTTCCATCTCTTTTCCTTTCTCTCTTCCATCTCTTTCTCGTTCTCTCTTTCTCTCTTCCATCTCTTTCTCTCTTCCATCTCTTTCTCTTTCTCTCTTCCATCTCTTTCTCTCTTCCATCTCTTTCTCTCTTCCATCTCTTTCTCTCTTCCATCTCTTTCTCTCTTCCATCGCTTTCTCTCTTCCATCTCTTTTCCTTTCTCTCTTCCATCTCTTTTTCTTTCTCTCTTCCCTCTCTTTCTCTCTTTCATCTCTTTCTCTCTTCCCTCTCTTTCTCTCTTCCATCTCTTTCTCTCTCCCATCTCTTTCTCTCTTCCATCTCTTTCTCTCTTCCATCTCTTTCACTCTTCCATCTCTTTCTCTCTTCCATCTCTTTTCCTTTCTCTCTTCCATCTCTTTCTCTCTTCCATCTCTTTCTCTCTTCCATCTCTTTCTCTTTCTCTCTTCCATCTCTTTCTCTCTTCCATCTCTTTCTCTCTTCCATCTCTTTCTCTCTTCCATCTCTTTCTCTTTCTCTCTTCCATCTCTTCCTCTCTTCCATCTCTTTCTCTTTCTCTCTTCCATCTCTTTCTCTCTTCCATCTCTTTCTCTCTTCCATCTCTTTCTCTCTTCCATCTTTTCCCTCTCCCCCTTTGCCGGTGTAAAAAGAGCAGAAGAGGCTGTAATCCTGGAGTGGTCGTGCGGTTCCATCCGAGCCCATTGAGCGCTCGCACTTCACTGTCGCCCGGAAGAAAAGGACAATCCAGTTAATCACTCGTGTCTGCGGTGGCTCAGTGTGACCTCTGACCCTTGCGGTTGGACCTCCCGCGAACAGAGTCTTTGAAAACCCTTCAACGGCGGCGAAAGTGAAGCGGTTCACCACAAAAACGACACCAAATATTCAGAATGGAGGTGGTTTTGGCAGAAGGAAACAGGATATCAGAGCCTGGTTTCAACACTTGTACGATTGTTGTTGTTTTTTTAGGATTTACTGGACAAATACTTGACTCCACAATATCGTTTTTCAATGTTTCTACAGATATATTACATACTTCACCACGAATGATACTTCTGCGGAGCTCAAATACTATTCTGAGGCTAGAAATGTGATTGTTTCTTCAATCCTGTTGTAAGAGATGAGCAAACAAACTGGCATTTCCAAAAGAAATAATAATATATTTTTTTAAAGAAAACGTGTCGCAAATAAAACATGTAAAAGTAAAAAAGTATATATGTAAAATTGTGTTAAAAATAGATGAACATGACATACACCGTGAAGCATCAGAGAAGTTACATAGTGCACCTTTAAATTAATTTGCATACTTCTACTATGTATTTATAGAATTGAACGGAACGTCTTAAAACGCACCATTAAAGTGGATTAAACACACAAACTCGTCTATTTGACTGAGGAAATTCTATGCGTATTTGATAATTTTTCATATTTTTTAACGTGAATCTTTATATTTTAAATTCTTGCGTTTGTCTTTGACTTTGTGCTTTGGTGTTGATTGTTTTTATAGTTGTGAAGCAGTCGGAGTTAGGTTTGGCGTGAATGTCGCTGTACAAATAAAACCCTATGGCTCGTAATGAGGGATTTCTGCAGGATCAAGAGACAGAACCTCCTCTGGTTTTCTGGGATTTTACCCGTCGTTTCTGATTTACATCTTACAAAACCGTGTAAACAAACATATTCGGCCTTGATTGCTGTGAACGCAATCGCTGCCGTTTCACCGAGAAGACTTTTGAATGACGTTAAAATATCAGTTTGTGACACAGCGAAGGCCGTTTGAGCCGCAAACACATCAGAAGACTTTAAAAAACGCAGAGGAGAACTTTTCGAACGGCCACAAAACGCCCTGAAGGTGCAACCGCATTTCACATGTTGATTATTTTCACACTGACAACCACAAGAGGGCGCTCTAGGCTCTAAGCGACGCAGAAGAAGAATCTGCACTTCCTCTTCCTCTGGAGTTTGTGGAGTTGTTTAGAAGTGACACAGAGGAAGAAGAATTCGATGGATTTAGTGATTTGGGGTAAAACTGATGCTTTGGTAAACTTGTTAGCATGTTCTTTATGCTATAAGGCGCTGGTACAGCTGGCAGCCCGGTGTAAACGCTCTCTCTTCTTTCTCACACTTATTGTGCTTTATCTCCTATATTTTGTAAATATAGTTAGTATATTTTTTCTATTTTACTGTACGATAGGGACACGCGCTGGAATAGTTTTTTAATTCAACTGTTTTTGACTTTTTTCGGCTGGATTTGAGCGTTTTTCGTTGCGTTCGTTGTGTTGTTGTGACGTGAGCTAGCTCCGAGCGAGCCACCAGCCCCCCCCCGCGCCCTCCGGCCGCGCTAAAGTACGGCGTGTCCTCGGTACACGTTTATGTACACGTTTATATGAAAGAGGAACTTCACGAACGATCGGGACACGCACTGGAATCGCTTTAAATTAACTTGTTTTGACTTTATTCGGCTGGATTGAGTGTTTTCGTCGTGTCGTTGCGATGTGTCTTGGCTCTGAGTCCCCCGGCTCCGGCCCCGCCCCCCGGCTCCGGCCCCGCCCCCCGGCCCCGCCCCCGGCTCCGGCCCCGCCCCCCGGCCGGCGCCGTACCGCGTTTCCACAAAGGAGGAACTCATGAAACTGCGGAGAACAGTCGTCTTACCCGGAGATCGTCACGTTATCCCGACGCAATACTGACCTAACCTAATACTGATGTGCAATTCTGTCGTATGTGCAACTACTGTGAAATTCATGGGCAATTACTGTGAAATTCATGGGCAATCTATGTGCTGTCGTGACACATATTCATGTGCAATTACTGTCGTGATCACACGCAATGGTGTTTATTTATTTATTTATGTGTCTATGGGAGTTTTTATTTATTTATAGGAGATCTTCTACTGAAAGTGTTTTTCAGACTTCCTATAAGTGATCTGTTCTTCTGTATCTACCTCTGTATCTACCTGCGTTGCACCAATGAAATTTCCCCATGTGGGACAATAAAGGAATATCTTATCTTATCTTATCTGAAGAACTGTTAATATGTTACGTTGTGCAACTTGTTTTTTGCTTCTCTATTATGCATTTTTTTGCAAGCGCGACATATAATCCGGTAAATACGGTAGAAGGTAATTTCGAATGACAGTATTTAAGTACATCAACTACTGCCTCCTTGTGTTTAGCAGCGCCGCCTCCGTGCTCGGCGCGCTCAGAAGGCACGCACTGGCCCGACAGAGTTCCTGGCTTATCTGTATTATTTTTAGCAGCCGGCGCTCGTCCTGTGTCCTGACCCACTTTGACGGGGGCCGGTCTGGGCAGGGAGACGCCGGATGTGAGGTCGATATGTACGGTGTGTGGGGAAAGAGGGAGACGGGTGGAGACATGGGAGATGGGGGAGACAGAAGAGACGGGGGAGACAGAAGAGACAGGGGAGACATGACATCACACTAGGAAATTACCCAGCAAACACTGGATACAGTCGTAGCCAGTATCTGTACTCTGGATACAGTTGTACACAGTATCTGTACTCTGGATACAGTCGTACCCAGTATCTGTACTCTGGATACAGTCGTATACAGTATCTGTACTCTGGATACAGTCGTACCCAGTATCTGTACTCTGGATACAGTCGTACTCAGTATCTGTACTCTGGATACAGTCGTACCCAGTATCTGTACTCTGGATACAGTCGTACTCAGTATCTGTACTCTGGATACAGTCGTACTCAGTATCTGTACTCTGGATACAGTCGTACCCAGTATCTGTACTCTGGATACAGTCGTACTCAGTATCTGTACTCTGAATACAGTTGTAACCTGTATCTGCACAGTAGTTGTACACATTGATCTGGAAAGTACATTCGGACAAATACTCCATGCTGATTGGTCGAAGCGTCACAGCAAGGGAACGAGCCCAGAAATCCAACTCTAGTCAGACTACGGGTAAGAGAAAAGCACAAAACAGGAACTTTGTACATTTTCAAAAACAAAAACAAAAGTGTGTATTCATGTTTCCTGCGCTGTGATTGGTCCAGTCTCAGCGGTTCAGGCCCAATCACAGGACGGACTCTCGAAAATTAGACAAAAACTCCAGTTCTTGGAGTAAATTCAGGGACGACACAGTGTGGGATTCTTGTATCAGTCTAAAATAGTCGATATATATGTTATTTATGACGTGATGTCGATGGAACTCTTTGTCCTGGAGTCTCTTTGCTTCTCGTTCTCTCTCGTCTTTTATACATAACTGCGCTTTGAATGTTTTTTACGGCCTTTAACGCGCTAATGGAAAGCTCTTTGTTCAGTTGTTGCTGATGCGAAGCGAACACAAAGTAAACGTCTCTTTGTGCCTTGAATTTACTCGTTCCTCAGACTAAGTATCTGGCCTTAGACGTCTTTTCCTCCGACGCATGAACCGCATTTGAAACATTAAAATGACACGTTACGACGTCGATCGCTGGTTAAACGTTCCTCGAAATAGCCGCGATTCTCCCCGTGACGCCGTCTTTATTTCCAGGAACAAAAGCCGCACTCAACGCTGTAATTTCTCTGATTTCGGCCCCGCCCCTCGTGTCAAAGCTGAAGGAGAAGGTCGTTATCAGAAGAGACGTGACATGACCACGTCTGTGAGCGGCGTCTGTGAGCGGTGTCTGTGAGCGTGAGCGGCGTCTGTGAGCGGCGTCTGTGAGCGGTGTCTGTGAGCGTGAGCGGCGTCTGTGAGCGGCGTCTGTGAGCGGCGTCTGTGAGCGGCGTCTGTGAGCGTGAGCGGCGTCTGTGAGCGGTGTCTGTGAGCGGCGTCTGTGAGCGTGAGCGGCGTCTGTGAGCAGCGTCTGTGAGCGGTGTCTGTGAGCGTGAGCGGCGTCTGTGAGCGGCGTCTGTGAGCGGCGTCTGTGAGCGGCGTCTGTGAGCGTGAGCGGCGTCTGTGAGCGGCGTCTGTGAGCGGCGTCTGTGAGCGTGAGCGGCGTCTGTGAGCGGCGTCTGTGAGCGGCGTCTGTGAGCGGTGTCTGTGAGCGTGAGCGGCGTCTGTGAGCGGCGTCTGTGAGCGGCGTCTGTGAGCGGCGTCTGTGAGCGTGAGCGGCGTCTGTGAGCGGCGTCTGTGAGCGGCGTCTGTGAGCGGCGTCTGTGAGCGGCGTCTGTGCAGGAGACTCGGGGGGACGCCACGTTAAAGCGACTTATGAGGATCAATCAACATTATACCATGTTTTTCATCGAAATATTCAAGGGCCGAGCAAAAGAAGCAGAGCAGAAGAAAAAACGTTGTAGTGTTTTTTTTTTTTGCAATTGTGATTCATTTTGCATATAATATATATATATATATATATATATATATATATATATATATATATATATATATAATGTATTTTTTTTTATTTTTTTTTGTGTATGTGTCCGTTATTATTAAGATTCTGTTCAAAGTTTAAATTAAATACATCCAGGATCATAAACATCATAAACATGAAATATGAACTGAACCAAGAATCTCATGTGTAAAAGTCTAAACTTCAGGGTTTTCCTCTTTTAGACCTAAAAGTCCCAGTCACTTTTTGTAATTGCAACCATTCATTTTGGGGTTAGGGTTAGGGTTAAGGGGTCAGAGGTTAGGGTTAGGGTTAAGGGGTCAGAGGTTAGGGTTAGGGGGTTAGGGGGTTAGGGTTTGGGGGTTAGGGTTAGGGGGTTAGGGGTTAGGAGTTAGGAGTTAGGGTTTGGGGGTTAGGGTTAGGGGTTAGGAGTTAGGGGTTTGGGGGTTAGGGTTAGGGGGTTAGGGGTTAGGAGTTAGGAGTTAGGGTTTGGGGGTTAGGGTTAGGGGGTTAGGGGTTAGGGGTTAGGAGTTAGGAGTTAGGGTTTGGGGGTTAGGGTTAGGGTTAGGGGGTTAGGGGGTTAGGGGTTAGGGTTTGGGGGTTAGGGTTAGGGGGTTAGAGGTTAGGGTTTGGGGGTTAGGGGGTTAGGGGTTAGAAGTTAGGGTTTGGGGGTTAGGGTTAGGGGGTTAGGGGTTAGGGTTTGGGGGTTAGGGTTAGGGGGTTAGGGGTTAGGGGTTAGGGTTTGGGGGTTAGGGGTTAAGGTTTGGGGGTTAGGGTTTGGGGGTTAGGGTTAGGGGTTAGGGTTTGGGGGTAAAGGTTAGGGTTAGGGGGTTAGGGGTTAGGGGTTAGGGTTTGGAGGTTAGGGGTTAGGGTTTGGGGTTAGGGGGTTAGAGGGTTAGGGTTTGGGGGTTAGGGGGTTAGGGGTTAGGGGGTTAGGGTTTGGGGGTTATGGTTAGGGGGTTAGGGGTTAGGGTTTGGGGGTTAGGGGTTAGGGTTTGGGGGTAAGGGTTTGGGAGTTAGGGTTAGGAGGTTAGGGGGTAAGGGTTTGGGGGTTAGGGGGTTAGGGTTAGGGGTTAGGGTTTGGGGGTAAGGGTTAGGGGGTTAGGGGTTAGGGTTTGGGGGTTAGGGTTAGGGGTTAGGGGGTTAGGGTTAGGGGGTTAGGGTTTGGAGGTTAGGGGTTAGGGTTTGGGGTTTAGGGTTAGGGTGTTAGGGGTTAGGGTTTGGAGGTAAGGGTTAGGGGGTTAGGGGTTAGGGTTAGGGGGTTAGGGGTTAGGGTTTGGAGGTTAGGGGTTAGGGGTTAGGGTTTGGGGGTTAGGGTTAGGGTTAGGGGGTTAGGGTTTGGAGGTTAGGGGTTAGGGTTAGGGTTTGGGGGTTAGGGTTAGGGGGTTAGGGGTTAGGGGGTTAGGGTTAGGGGGTTAGGGTTTGGGGGTTAGGGTTAGGGGGTTAGGGTTTGGGGGTTAGGGTTAGGGGATTAGGGTTTGGGGGTTAGGGTTAGGGGATTAGGGTTTGGGGGTTAGGGTTATTTATTTCATGGTCAAACACTATCTTTGAGCAGACTATACTACGTGTGAAGTGGAACAAACTGTAATGCAATGGAAAAAAGCATTTTAGAGATAGAAAATTATTACCTGAACTGAGAAGTCGACATAGTGTCTGAAGTTACCCGCTCCTCGCTCCTGAACACTTCCGCACACGCCCCCATAGTTCGTACAGTTGTGCGCGGTATGAATGGTCATGTGATCATAATGGTTTACTTTTGTCATTTTGTCATTTACTCTTAGTAGAGCTGCCCATTCAGTGAAGGAATGTTTGAGTTTTGATCTATCTGGGGTATATTTTTTATGTATTCATTTGGGGAAAATGGTGTTCTTTTTGTAACTGTGTTTTGGTTGGGTGATGTATGCCCGTGGGAGGGGCATAAGAGGGCTGCCAGGAGAGAAGGGGCGTGGCAGAGTGGGCAACACCTGGACAGCAGAAAAAACCTGAGAACCTGGAATTCTTGACGTCAACTTGTAAATATATTTTTGTCCATTTTAGTCACTTTTTAAATAGCTCAAGGTTTTTTTTCCCACTTTTTGCACAAGATAAATCACCAAAAAACTGAATCTTCGACTGAACATTGACATCTACAGTTCTTTATCCATGTCGTTTCTCGCTCTGGTCTTGTTTTCTTCTCTCATTGTGTTCGTCTTAATGTCGTTAAATTTAAAAAAAAAAACTAAAAAAAAACGCAGATTTTAAAAAATGCTGAATTTTCTTGATTTGATAATGGACTAAGACTTTGGACAAAATGGGACGTTTTCTTCTGGTTTTGTGTGACTTGATTTTCTCTTTTTTTGCGTCATTATTTGCTGGATGTCTACATGTCGTTTCTTGCTCTCGTCTTATTTTCTTCTTTCGTTGTGTTTGCTTATATGTTGTTAAATAAAAATATAATTGAATAAAATGCAGTTTTCTTCTTCCATTAGAGACTGGCTCCGCCCACAGGCTGTAGGAGATTGTTCTGCTCTGACTTGAATCGCCCACACAAACACGAGGAGCCGCCGCAGAGTGGAACCCCATTTCCATTAATGATCTCTGATCCTGAAGTGCTCCTCTGCAGCAGGAGGAGGCGCGAGGAGGAGATGTGCAGCAGGAGGAGCGAGGAGTAGATCTGCAGCAGCAGGAGGAGCGAGGAGTAGATCTGCAGCAAGAGGAGGAGCGAGGAGGAGATCTGCAGCAGGAGGAGGAGCGAGGAGGAGATCTGCAGCAGGAGGAGGCGCGAGGAGGAGATCTGCAGCAGGAGGAGGAGCGAGGAGGAGATCTGCAGCAGGAGGAGGAGCGAGGAGGAGATCTGCAGCAGGAGGAGGAGCGAGGAGGAGATCTGCAGCAGGAGGAGGCGCGAGGAGGAGATCTGCAGCAGGAGGAGGCGCGAGGAGGAGATCTGCAGCAAGAGGAGATCTGCAGCAGGAGGAGATCTGCAGCAGGAGGAGGCGTGAGGAGGAGATCTGCAGCAAGAGGAGATCTGCAGCAGGAGGAGATCTGCAGCAGGAGGAGATCTGCAGCAGGAGGAGGAGCGAGGAGTAGATCTGCCGCAGGAGGAGATCTGCAGCAGGAGGAGGAGCGAGGAGGAGATCTGCAGCAAGAGGAGGAGCGAGGAGGAGATCTGCAGCAGGAGGAGGCGCGAGGAGGAGATCTGCAGCAGGAGGAGGAGCGAGGAGGAGATCTACAGCAGGAGGAGGAGCGAGGAGGAGATCTGCAGCAGGAGGAGGAGCGAGGAGGAGATCTGCAGCAGGAGGAGGCGCGAGGAGGAGATCTGCAGCAGGAGGAGGCGCGAGGAGGAGATCTGCAGCAAGAGGAGATCTGCAGCAGGAGGAGATCTGCAGCAGGAGGAGGCGTGAGGAGGAGATCTGCAGCAAGAGGAGATCTGCAGCAGGAGGAGATCTGCAGCAGGAGGAGGAGCGAGGAGTAGATCTGCCGCAGGAGGAGATCTGCAGCAGGAGAAGATCTGCAGCAGGAGGAGGAGCGAGTAGGAGATCTGCAGCAAGAGGAGATCTGCAGCAGGAGGAGCTCTGCAGCAGGAGGAGATCTGCAGCAGGAGAAGATCTGCAGCAGGAGGAGGAGCGAGGAGGAGATCTGCAGCAAGAGGAGATCTGCAGCAGGAGGAGCTCTGCAGCAGGAGGAGATCTGCAGCAGGAGGAGGGAGGAGGAGTGAGGAGGAGATCTGCAGCAGTCGCTCCAGTCATTTTAGTTTGAGGTAAAAACAGGGGGAAAGGGTAATTCTGTCATTTTACTACAATTTTAGTAGTCGACTCGTCAGTGATAATTTTGGTGATTTTTTAACCGGTGAACTGACATTTTCTGATGACATTTTTAAATAAATAAAGGTTTGAATAATGTTGACTGAAGGCTTCTAATTAAAGAACGTTAAAGAGTGTTTTAGAGTCTGTGCTCATGCTTAGTCTTCGCACTCTGGGCTTGAACAGGTAAATATAACTTGTTCTTCACTGTGATTGGTCGACTCCACCTGTCACTCACTCGGAGGCTGACCAGTAAGAGGAGCAGGAAGTGTCTGTGTTTAATGGGTCAAATGCAGAGGAAAAAATGACTCCATGGAGACAAAATAGTGTGTCTGGATAAGAGAGCAGTGATAGCAGAACTTAACTTGAAATGGCATGATTAATACGCAATAAAATATGGATATTAAATGCGAGAAAAGCACAATCAAGCTAGAAATATTTATAAAAAACAAAAGTAAAAAATGGTGCGACAACAGAAAAAACAAATGATTAAAAGAAAAGTACAGAAATATGTAGAATTCCCGTCTTTTGTTCCCTCAGACTGTGAAGAGAGCAGCCGTTGCCGCGGCGATGGGCGTGGCCCAAGTCCGGCTCACCTGAATGGAAGCTAATTGCTAATTGCTAATTGCAGATCTCTGAGTCGGCCGAGCGAAAACACAAACGTCCGGAATAAGAATGAGCTGCCAACTCCAGCTTCTGTAACATCAGCACTTCAGAGCGGATCCACGTCTCACAGGCCTGACCTGCTGCCACAGGGCTAGACTGGGCCAAAGAGGAATGCAACAGGGCTAAACAGGGCCAAACGGGGCTAAACAGGACCAAACAGGGCTAACCAGGGCCAAACAGGGCTGCAACAGGGCCAAACAGGGATAAATAGGGCTAAACAGGGATAAAAGGGGCCAAACAGGGCTAAACAGGGCCAAACAGGGCCAAACCAGGACCAAACAGGGCTAAACAAGAGAACAAAACCGGTGTTTAATTGACAAAACTATGGGACTAAACCAGCTCCAAACTGAGTAGTAAAGGGACTACACTAAGGACAAAACCAGAGATTAAAGGGACAAAGCAAGTGACTAAACCAGAATCTAAACCAGGGACTAAACTAGGATCTAAACCAGGACTATACCAAGACTTAAACAGGGACTACAAGGACTCTCTGCTCCTCTCTGCTCCTCTCTTCACCTCTCTCCTCCTCTCTCCTCCTCTCTGCTCCTCTCTGCTCCTCTCTTCACCTCTCTCCTCCTCTCTCCTCCTCTCTGCTCCTCTCTGCTCCTCTCTTCACCTCTCTCCTCCTCTCTCCTCCTCTCTGCTCCTCTCTGCCTCTTCACACTTTCCACCACATATTTATAACTCTCTAAACCACAGCGGCGGCTCCTCGGAGCCGTGAACCACACCAGTGCCGTCTCCTCCTCTCTCCGGCAGCAAACGCATCAATAATGCAGCGCTGGCGTCGCTCGTTACATCTCCTGCTCGGCTCCTTCAGCTCCGCTTCAGCTTCAAAGCGCCTCCACGCTCGCCTCCACGCTCGCTCCAGCACCCGCACGTTTTGCACGCCGTGGACCAAATGACATCAGACTCAAGCGAGACTCGTCATTTGTGGACAAGTCGAGCTGTTTTGACACATTGTTTTGGTCGGTCGGTGGCGGGAAAGCTTCTTGTTGGAGACGGAGTGGTGAAAGTAGGTCAGGACGCCACCACCACCACCACCGCTGCTTCTGCTTCTGTGAAAACCTCTGAATGTTTAACACTCTCTCCACAGGGAGGAATGTGGAACACCTGCGATGTAAAGAGAAGAGTAACGTGCTCATACTCGTTAAAAACTGTGAATTACGGAGGTCACGATATCTAGTTTAGTGTCACGATTATTGTAAGGTTTTAAGACGAACACAGAATTTTTCACTTTTCGACAGTGAAATCCTTAAAGTGACGTATGACATGTTTTTACCATGTTCTAATTTTGACTTTATTTGGTGTATTTGTACCTGTTGTACATATAAATTATAGTTTTACACCAATCGAGCAGGTATTTGTGGAGAAAATGTTGAAAAATCTGTGGGATATGACAGGAAGTGACATCACAGCAGGGACACTTGTTCCAGTCAAAGTTTATGCCGAATTTACACAAAGAAAAAACTTTTTTTGACTCTTTAAACATTAATTTAACAAAATAAAGTCGCTCACATGTATTTTTATCCGTCAAATAAAAATGAAAAAAAAGACATTTTAGTGTTTGCTGGGTAATAATAATAATAATAATAACTTTTATTTATATAGCGCAGTTCAGTGACCCAAAGACGCTGAACATAATTAATTGTTAAGGTAATTTCCTTGTGTGATGTCATCAATTACAAACAGGAAGTCATCTGACCTGTAGGGGGCGCTTTAATTCATCCCTCTAGAATGTGACCAACTTTATGAACGCAAACTTTCTAAATGTTTAGTTAATTTGACCAGGTTGTTGTCATATTGTGGAACATAAATCCGTCAAATACCGTATTTTCCGGACTATAAGTTGCACCGGAGTGCGACTTATACTTATATTTATACTGATTTACTTATACTTCGGAGCGACTTATATGTGATATTTGTTATTTTCACACTTGCAACCGCATTTCATACTCCAGTGCGACTTATATATGTTTTTTTCTTCTCTATTATGCATTTATTGGCTGTTGCGACTTATATCCAGGTGCGATTTATTCTTATACTACGAAAAATACGTGTATATGTCAGTTAAGTCAGTGTTTGGTCAACTCGTGACAGTGAGTAGTTTACACGTCAGTTTTATCATTTAGTTGGCGATTTATGCAGAATAATAACTCGCAGCTTCCTGATAGGTCGAAGAAGAAAGACAATAGTTATGCAAATCAGCTTCACAAACGTTTAAGACACAGTGGACATGGAACAGTAAAAACCCTCTGAGCTCAGACGCCGTTGCTACGAACACGAGGAGCGAGTTTCAACACGAGAAGAATATTGCAACATGTCCTTGGTCTGAATGACTCAGCTCAACCATAAGAAAATGACATAACTGATAATTACTCCACATTCATTCAACCATTATTTGTGATTCGCTTTGACAAACATGTTGCAAATGATCAGAAATGATTCAGAAAACTCATTAGAGGCTGTGGACAAACATGAGCGTAGAAAACGAGTATGCAGAAAAAATTATGTCATTGGCCATGATTTGAACCAACAAAGAATATATATATATATAACGTAATAATTCTGATTAAATAAATAAACTAAAAACTAAAAAATATACGCTCGTTTTGGTCGATCACAATTTTTTATTTAATTTCATTTTCTCGCAAAAAAAGCAAAAATTTATATGTATTTAATTGAGAATTTCCTGGAAACAAACAATACAGACTTTCAATAATTCCCATTTTAACCCAAAAATAAGTCAAATTTCTGCTCAAAACCACATTTTACTGTCAAAGCCTCGGCTGTACATGAAAAAAAAAAAGACCCCAAGAGTTGTTGAGGCTAACCACTCTGCCGCCGTGCAACAGACACCACAGAGCGACGCGCACGTCTCGTTTTGGCCGCGTATTTGGATATTTTTGTCATCTAAAAAAAGACTGAAGAAATGAGCAGAAGCAGCAAGTGGGACAAGATGCTAGCGCGGTGATTCCAGCCAAAGAGCGCTCACAAAAACCATCAGAACGGAACAATCTGGTGCTCAACAGGAAAGAAGCTCCAAGAGGCGGCGCCGGAACCCAGAATGGAGCGTTTGGTTCATTACACTGGCAATAAACACTGTCTTAGTACAATATGCATTTCAAAAGTGCCATTATTGTAATATTGATTCAATGTCAGTCTGATTTAGCCTTGATTTAGTCCAGTATTGTCTCTGTTAAGCTTTTATTTTGACAGAGTTTGACTAAAATATTAAAAGAGTGAACGTTTTAATATATCTGCAATTCATTTTTCCCAACGTAAATTTAAATATTGTCACAATTGCACATTTTGAAGTGTGATTTATTGTTACACGATGTAGAAAAAGATCCAGTTGAATCATTTGGACTCTGTTAAACGATAATATTCAAACTACTTCATGCAAAAATAACTCTAAATCAGTATAATCCCATAAACCCTTTTTAAATGAACCATACTGTTAAAGTAAAGAGGTAATGTCAATGAAACTACAGCTCAAACATTAACAACGTACAAATGATACAGGGAAAGTTTCCTGTTAAAGCTGCAGAGCCTGTCTTTTATACTAGTGCATCATTAAAGCAGGACTTTATGACGGAATGAATCTGCTGGACATGGTTTGCATCTAATAATAAAGAGTTTTGTTTCTCGTCAAACAGTAGGAGCAGAATTCAGCGCTCTGATTGGCTGCACTTGGGCGGTCCACCCTTTTTTCACTTCACAGTCTGACAAAAGCTGTTCTAAAACTGCACACGCTTAAATCATGAATACCTGTGGATATTAACGATGCACCAAAGGGTTTGTGAGCGCGAGGAACCAGAACAGAGTGTGTGTCGGTGAGAAAATCAGAAAGTCCAATGTTAATGCACAGAAAACATACACGCCATAAATACTGAGCCCCAAAGGATATTGTTCCAACTGTTAATGAATGAATGTTTAGTCAATATAATGATTAACATGGCCAACATATCGCAATCATTTCAAGTATCGTGCAACCCGGATTCTGGCTCCAAACGTGAAAAACCACAACAGACAGTGAACGCATCAAAGTGTGAACATCTTCTGTTCAACGCGGCGTCTCATTCTCTCTGTTCAGCATAAGCCCTGACACTTCATCCCCTTCACTCAGATGCAAGGGCCAAATCAAAACCAACGAAATGAAGGAAATAACTATGTTTGCCTCTTCACAAATTGGACAAGGAGATTTGTGGTTCAGATGTAGAGCTGCAGGATTTATACATCGCCATCAAATCCCAATCGCAATTTGAACAGGACTGTAATTATGATTTTCTTTACAAACGCACATCCTTGGACTTGTTTAGGAGTTCAGATTGGAGTCTGAACAGAATCCTACAATCAAAGCATCCAACATCATTCAGCACTTGTCAGACACCTTCCCAAAAAAAATGTCTAAAAGATAAAGAAAACAGAAAGCCCCAAACACAGGAGAAATCTACTGATCCAAACATCCAAATACATGATGACTTTGTAGAGAAAGATCATGGAGCAGGGGAAACGTCTCTGGAACTTCCCCATGAGCACAGACAGAAACAGAAGCAAGAGCCCTAAAAATCCAACATCTCCAAAAGTGCGTTCCGGCGTCAGGGCGCGGCTCGTGCGCAGCGGCAACAACTTCCCCAAACTCCGCGCACTCACCTGCAGGACACCGTGATCTCCACTTTGGTGGCCGGGATGTTCCCCGTGAACGGGTCGAAGTCGTACACCGAAGACATGTCCTCCAACTTGTCCATAACGTCCCCCTCCATCATCGCGTCCATGGCCGGAGCGGGAGGCGCGGCAGAGGCGGCGGGAGAAGCGGCTGCGGCGGGAGACGCGGCGGCGGCGGGAGCGCACAGCCTGGCCGCGGTGCTGCGCTTGTGGAGCGGCACGCAGCGCTGCCAGACCTCGGTGGGATGATGCTGATGATGGTGGGGATGGTGATGAGTGGCGGGGGGAGAAGGGGTGGCCGTTTTAGTGACGGTTTAGCGGGAAGTTAAAAAAAGAAAAAGGAGTGCGCGCGGTGCGGACGGAGAATCCACTCGAGGCGCATGCGGTGCCGCGGCTCCACTCTGTGCGCGCGGCGGAGCGAGAGTGAAGAGAAGAGGACCAGATAGAGTCAATGCAAGCAGCACTCCTCCTCCTCCTCCTCCTCCTCCTCCTCCTCCTCCTCCTCCTCCTCCTCCTCCTGCTCCTTCTCCTCCTCCCACGCCGCGCCGGAGAAGTCGCGTTCCCGTGATGCAACTCGTGCTGCGGTTGAAGACAGCGCGAAATGCAGATGTTTTGACCCTTTTATCTTCAAATCACTGCAATGACCGACTCTAAGTGAAGCAGACATGTTCAACTTCCTCTCTGTCTGCTAAATAAATTAAGATGTTAATGATATTGAGGCTATAGGTCTATTAGTGATGCTACGGATATTGCAAAAAATATATATAATAAAGAATAAAGTCTTATGTGTTAAAAGAAAACCTATGACTAAAAATATAAACTATTACAAATGACTTGGTGTCAGGAGGGAATTGAACGCAGAACTTTTTGTCTCTTCCTCTAAAATCTTTCCCATCTTATAGAACAAATGGTTTCCCAGCTTTGGCGGATTTGAGAGCTTTTCTTCTGATCCAAAGATCGTTCTTTCAGATCCTGCTTCTGATAAAAACATTGGTGGTGAAATCACTTGCCCACATGTCCATAGGTGAATTTATCTTGTCTTTTCTTGTAAATTGATGCCTTGGATATAGAAAAGCGTTGTGTGACCAAATGTGACCAATCTACTTGAACGTCCGACTACATTAAGTACATTTTAATGAGGGGACGGCATGTTTATTACTATTGCTGTTCTATAACATCTGTATTAACCAGAAAATGATCATATTTGTGCTTGTAAGACAGTAGTTTCTCAAGTAGAAGGAGGAGCTGTCCACTCTCCTGTGGTGCTGAAATGGCTTCTCCACACTGCACATCTGCTGCCGGGCCCCACACAGCGGCACTGACCTGCGGCTCGGGGCCAGTGTAGCGGTCAGCAGCACATGTTCAGTGCGTGTGCCGGGTCAATCAGCGAGGGAATAAATGTGTTCTTCTTACATGTAAAGATTGTAATAACACGCAGCCAAGAGTAACTTTTGCGCATGACACGGCAACCACAAAGGTTAATACTCAGGTAAAATACAGACACACCAACAAGCCCGTCTACATCTGTTAAGACTTAGTTGAGATTTGATTTTAACTTGTTTAATCCGCCAGGAAACTTCTTAAAAGAGGGGAAAGGTTTGTGTCTTTTCCTCGATCAGGACGCGCTGTTGTCTGTATCCCAGATGAAAACTCATAACCAATCAGCGCGCTCCTTTGTCAAAGTCGTTTCACTGCCTGTTTATGGTTATGTCGCCGTAAACATCATCGCAAAAGAAGCCCGCCCTCGTCCCCTGACACCTCCTCGTCCCCTGACCCCTCCTCTACTCCCGCCCTCTCTCCCTTGACCCCTCCTCTACTCCCGCCCTCGTCCCCTGACCCCTCCTCCACTCCCGCCCTCGTCCCCTGACGCCTCCTTCACTCCCGCCCTCGTCCCCTGACCCCTCCTTCACTCCCGCCCTCGTCCCCTGACCCCTCCTCCACTCCCGCTCTCGTCCCCTGACCCCTCCTTCACTCCCGCCCTCGTCCCCTGACCCCTCCTCCACTCCCGCCCTCGTCCCCTGACCCCTCCTTCACTCCCGCCCTCGTCCCCTGACCCCTCCTCCACTCCCGCCCTCGTCCCCTGACCCCTCCTCCACTCCCGCCCTCGTCCCCTGACCCCTCTTCCACTCCCGCCCTCGTCCCCTGACCCCTCCTCCACTCCCGCCCTCGTCCCCTGACCCCTCCTTCACTCCCGCCCTCGTTCCCTGACCCCTCTTCCACTCCCGCCCTCGTCCCCTGACCCCTCCTCATCCCCTGACCCCTCCTCCACTCCCGCCCTCGTCCCCTGACCCCTCCTTCACTCCCGCCCTCGTCCCCTGACCCCTCCTTCACTCCCGCCCTCGTCCCCTGACCCCTCCTCCACTCCCGCCCTCGTCCCCTGACCCCTCCTCCACTCCCGCCCTCGTCCCCTGACCCCTCCTTCACTCCCGCCCTCGTCCCCTGACCCCTCTTCCACTCCCGCCCTCGTCCCCTGACCCCTCCTCCACTCCCGCCCTCGTCCCCTGACCCCTCTTCCACTCCCGCCCTCTTCCCCTGACCCCTCCTCCACTCCCGCCCTCGTCCCCTGACCCCTCCTCCACTCCCGCCCTCGTCCCCTGACCCCTCTTCCACTCCCGCCCTCTTCCCCTGACCCCTCCTCCACTCCCGCCCTCGTCCCCTGACCCCTCTTCCACTCCCGCCCTCGTCCCCTGACCCCTCCTTCACTCCCGCCCTCGTCCCCTGACCCCTCCTCCACTCCCGCCCTCGTCCCCTGACCCCTCCTTCACTCCCGCCCTCGTCCCCTGACCCCTCTTCCACTCCCGCCCTCGTCCCCTGACCCCTCCTCCACTCCCGCCCTCGTCCCCTGACCCCTCCTTCACTCCCGCCCTCGTCCCCTGACCCCTCTTCCACCCCTCTTCCACTCCCGCCCTCGTCCCCTGACCCCTCCTCATCCCCTGACCCCTCCTCCACTCCCGCCCTCGTCCCCTGACCCCTCCTCCACTCCCGCCCTCGTCCCCTGACCCCTCCTCCACTCCCGCTCTCGTCCCCTGACCCCTCCTCCACTCCCGCCCTCGTCCCCTGACCCCTCCTCCACTCCCGCCCTCGTCCCCTGACCCCTCCTCCACTCCCGCCCTCGTCCCCTGACCCCTCCTCCACTCCCGCTCTCGTCCCCTGACCCCTCCTCCACTCCCGCCCTCGTCCCCTGACCCCTCCTCCACTCCCGCCCTCGTCCCCTGACCCCTCCTCCACTCCCGCCCTCGTCCCCTGACCCCTCCTCCACTCCTGCCCTCGTCCCCTGACCCCTCCTCCACTCCCGCCCTCGTCCCCTGACCCCTCCTTCACTCCCGCCCTCGTCCCCTGACCCCTCCTCCACTCCCGCCCTCGTCCCCTGACCCCTCCTCCACTCCCGCCCTCGTCCCCTGACCCCTCTTCCACTCCCGCCCTCTTCCCCTGACCCCTCCTCCACTCCCGCCCTCGTCCCCTGACCCCTCTTCCACTCCCGCCCTCGTCCCCTGACCCCTCCTTCACTCCCGCCCTCGTCCCCTGACCCCTCCTCCACTCCCGCCCTCGTCCCCTGACCCCTCCTTCACTCCCGCCCTCGTCCCCTGACCCCTCTTCCACTCCCGCCCTCGTCCCCTGACCCCTCCTCCACTCCCGCCCTCGTCCCCTGACCCCTCCTTCACTCCCGCCCTCGTCCCCTGACCCCTCTTCCACCCCTCTTCCACTCCTGCCCTCGTCCCCTGACCCCTCCTCCACTCCCGCCCTCGTCCCCTGACCCCTCCTCCACTCCCGCCCTCGTCCCCTGACCCCTCCTCTTTGCGGCGTAGCGGTTTATTTAGTTCATATTCTGGAGTCGACGGTGCGTTTAAACAGCTCTTCTGCTTCATTCAGTCTGTTGTGTCCAGTTAAAGACCTGTCACTGTGGTTTTTCCGACTCTCGCAATGCATTGTGGTCTATATTGACCGGTCTAGTGTCTCTGCACAATACCTTTCATGGTGCATTGTGGGACATGTTGAGTGCACTGGTTTTCCACCTGCTGAATAAAGACAACTCAAACGTGAATCGCTCTAAATACTTTGCGTGTGGAAGAAAACAATGATGGTTAAAGGTTTGTTTTTAGCATTTTCTTTACTCGTCGCCATTAAATACAACACAAACTTAGGCTTCTTATAACATCATTGACTGTCAGGTTGCTATAACGTCCCTTTAATTCTGTTTTGTTTGTTTTTCGCGTTGAAAAAGAGTTGTACCTGTGACACGTGAGGCCCCGATCTCCACATCAGTGATTTCCTGCGCCTTCATCCCCCTCTCCCTCCTCTAACACCAGCTCACGATGCTATTCTCATCCCTCCATCATTACCTCAGCACCGCTCTTGTTTCTGATGCAGATTCTGTCTCTTCGGGCCGCGCTATTCTGGGCTCTGCATCTGTTGATTCCTCCCAGACACTGAAGAATGACGGGGGGAACACGGAGGAGTCGTCAACACGTGTTTGTGCAGGAGAAACGCGCCGCTACTTTGGGCTTGAGGCGGGACCGTTGTCAGAGACGTGATGAACCGGCACTTGTGGGACATTCAGGTGAGATGTTTCAGGTGTGATGTTTCAGGTGAACACGAGAGAGGGGTCAACATTGGCAGCTTTTTCTAAGGCTCTGAAAGATGGTTGTTGTTGGAGGGTCAAATATGTCACTACGGTAACTTTTAAAATCGAGCGGTTGTTGGTTTAACTCTAAATGGTTTTCGAAATGACTGGTTTTCTTCCTTTAGATATTTGATGTGCCAATGTGGACTGAAGATGGAATTTGGCCACGCTGGCTTTAATCTTAACATATTATCAAGGAAAATGTTCTTTTATATGTCGCTTTACAAAGAAACAAAATACAAATACAGACATTCGTTTTCATTATGTAAAGTTTCTGTATAAAAATCAGGCATTATTTGTGTAAAAATTGGCAAAATTACTGAAAAACCATGCGGCCAGGTTTAAATCCCTACAAAAAACATTTACTGATGAGATTTGGATATAAAACTAATATCTGCCTCTTTTGATATTGACTTTTTTCAGGAAAGACTAGTGTCCCCCGGTTGAAAAACACAACGGCATGCAAAGAATCACATTTGAATTATTCTGCGTAATCCTTTGGGGAGACACTTGGTGCAGAGCTGCTGTTTGCTCCCGTGCAGCAGGGGGCAGACTCCTGGTGTAGGAGTTACTTTAAGGTGGTCTTTATGAGAAAACAGCCTTTGTGATGCACGTTGATGAAACACTGAAACATCTTTAGGTGCAGACTTGGCCACGAGTTTGGTTCCTCCGGCACGTCGACGCCCACAGTCACACGCACACGCCCACAAAGACGCGCCGGCACACGCCTCTAGAGGGCGTCTTCATCTGTTTGCCGCAGATTAACACCCGAGCGGACATGTTGCAGTATGCTTCTCTGCGTTCTTTTGTACGAGTTAATAGTTTCTTCTCAGTCCTGCAGACGCGAAAGAGGAAACGCTGTATAAATAATGACAAAAATAACCGCAAGACCATTTCCAGTGACAGCCAGGGCGATGAATGTGTAAGAGTCAAAGGGAAGTGCGGCAAAATAACAATCAAATAAAGCTACACGACCGTTTTTGCATTTATTTTGCTTGTGGATGTCTCAAAAACAGCTTTAAAAATGCTTATTCTTACTGTGACCGTGCTTGCCTCTCCTCAGATCTGACTTGTAACACTCCTGGATGAAGGAGGCATTACACCCACTTGATTATTTGTTTTACCTTTTGAATTAATTATGTAGCTGTCTTTGATATAACAACAAAGTACCTGAACCATAAAATATACTTTAAACGTCAGTCTGTGTCGTCCAGATAACGATGATGATCGACCGCGACTATTGTTCGATCGTCGATAGTCGCGATGAGTCTCCAGACGTTCACGGACACGGAGCAGAAACGTAGCGCGTTGTTAAAAATAATTCAATCAATTTCGCTTAAATCCTCCCGAATCTAAACTCCCGCTCGGATCAAATTTCTGTTTTTGTTCGTCATGCTCAGCGTTTCCCATATTTACCAGGCTCAGATCCACAAATGAATGTAACGCCGCTCTCATCTCTCTCTCTTCTGCCCCCTCTTCCTCCTCTTTTTCTCTGTCGTCTTTACGTCTCTTCTCTCCCTTCCTATCTTCTTCTTCTTCTTCTTCTTCTTCTTCTTCTTCTTCTTCTTCTTCTTCTTCTTCTTCTTCTTCTTCTTCTTCTTCTTCTTCTTCGTCTTCGTCTTCTTCTTCTTCTTCTTCTCCTTCTTCTTCTTCTTCTTCTTCTTCTTCTTCTTCTTCTTCTTCTTCTTCTTCTTCTTCTTCTTCTCCTTCTCGAGGGCTTTACTCTCTCTCTTTTCATTTCTTTTCCCTCCCTCCCTCTCTCTCTATGCCTCTCTTTCTCACTCCCCCACTTTGAAAACCCTCTCTTCCCCCTCTCGCCTTTTCTCCCGCTGCACCCTCCATTTCTCCTTTCGCATTATCTCTTCTCCACCCCTCACTCTCTCCTCCCCCTCGTTCCCCCTATCCTCATTTCTCTCTCTGCCCACTCCTTTCTCTTTCTCTTCTCTTTCTTCCTTTCTCTCTCTCATCTTTCTATCCCCTTCTTCTTTTCGCTATTCTCCTCTTCCTACCTCTCCTCCTTCTCTCTCTCTTTCTCCTCTGCCAACTCTTCTCTCTTGCCCTCCCTCCTCTCTTTCTCAGCCATCCCCCTCTCTTTGTATCCCCATTCTCTCTCTCTCCCCTCTCTTCTTTCGACCCGTTCTCTCTCAACCTTGTCTTTCTCACTCCCCCTTTTGAAATCTCTGGCTTCTCTCTCCCCTTCTCTCTATAATCTTCCTCTTCTCTCCCTCTCCCTCTCCTCTTCTCTCTCTCCGTCTCGGCCCACTCCCCCCTCAGGCGGTGGATCAGCGCTGCACATGCTCCAGCGCTCGCCGTCGCCGAGACCCTCCGCGTTTTTTTATTTCATTTTTTTACATTTTCCTACCCTTATTTAACCAGGAGCGTCCCACTGAGATTCAAATCCTCTTTTCCGGGGGGAGGGTGATGATGCGGGTGGGGGAGTACAACACACAAAAGAACAGCATGAAATCACACAGGTTACGAGAGAAACAACGGCACATTTTTGAGCCCATTATTGTTTCCCGTTCACGTTCAAAGAGCGATTCATGTTTTTCGGGATCGCCGTGGGTGCGCTTAACCGATAAAGCGCCGAGGAGGCCGAGGGAGAGAGAGGGGGAGAACGAGGGAGAGAGAAGGGGAGATAGACAGATGGGGGGGGGGGGGGGGGGGGGGGGGGGGGGGTTATTGAAGGGAAAGGTCTTGTGGAGCTGCTTTTCCGTTGAATTCGTGCCCGGCAGTGGCTCAGAGAATGGATCAGAGTCCAGCGGTCGGTGGTTATTAGGCGTTTGAGAGCGAGCGCTGCAGAGAACGCGAGAAAATCCGACCTGAATGTGAGCCAAACTTCGCTTCGATCCGGGATTCAAACGCGTCAATCGCTTTTGACATTTTCCAAGTCACTTCCACTGAACTCCTGGTGAGGTCCGGGGTTCGTTCGCCGGAGCACGTGGAACACACTCGCCTCGCCGGGACAGAAGGGCGCACTCTTATGACCCGCAAAGAGTCTTATATTAAAGGCGATTTGAGAACGCAGGTGGAAGTGCGTCTTCATTTTACCCCGTACACTGAGGGAACTATATTATGATAGATCCATGCGCTTAGGCACGCGGAAATGTGGGGACGAGCCTGACGCGGCTGCAGGTGAGCGGTAGGTGCGTTTTATGATTGATTTAGGAAATATGATTAAAAATATGCTGAAAAAAATCGTCCATACCACCTTTAAATGAGTTATGTTCACGCCTGTGGGACGGATGTTGTTCCGCGAATGCAGATCCACACGTTCTCGTTCCACCGGTGGCTGCGATGTGGGCCAAGCTCGTACCTTTTGCCTTTGAGGTATTTTCCCCGCACCAATAAAAACATTTACAAAGCCCTTGATTCACACACATCCAATTAAAGTGCGGCTAACCTCATGCGGTGTGTTTTCCTCGCACACACCTGATAAGACGGCGTCGATCCTGACTGTTTGGAGATAATTAGCCACTTCTCCACAAAACTCGCTTTCCGTCTGCAGCAGCTCTCAAGGTGGAGAGTCTCAGTGCTTAAGAAGAAGGAGGAGGATAAGGGCCTTTATTTAACATCCTCACAAACTGCTCCGTTCTGCTGTCTGAAGGTGTTTGAACACTGGACACTGGATGAATGACCAAACCAATACTGTGGTTTGAGCGGAAGCCAAAGGTACAGAAACATTTCCTGATCGCTTTCCCAAAGAGCGATCCCAGATTCATCTTGTGTAGAACCAAGACCAATATCGCGTATCGATCCGACTTCTGAAGGTCACAGGCCGCATTGGCTTCCCAAGACTAGCCAGAGCAGTTTTAATCCTGATTTCAAAGTAGTTTCGCGTGGACTGAAAACAAGAATCCATCACTATAGCAACCCAGAAGCTTGTTCACCCGTTCACCTCCGCTCTCCTCCTGCCGCACACTGGTCCGCTCCCGGAGAGGCGTCCAGACCAGAGGACACTGTTGAGCTGGAAGCGTGTGCTCTCTTTATACTTTTATACTGCGATGGACTTTTGGTTTTGGACAATATTCTAACGACTTTTTTCCATTTCGAGCATCTCAAAACCCCAAACATCACAACCATACGTTGCAGATTTCTCCTCAGCGTTCAATAAACCCGAGATTCAGGTTTATTCACAACCTTGTTCCGTGGAGTGTTGACTTTCTGACAGGTCACGGAGGGCGGAACTCCGCAAGGATGTGTTCTCCCTCCTCTGTTGTTCCTTCTATACACGGACGACTGTAGATCAGCCAAACTGCCACACTGCAGGACTCTGAAAGCTGGAGTGACATAATAGGACTTGAACTCAATGTGAGCAAGACCAAACACATGGTAGTTACATTCTCCAATAAACAGACAGTTACATACAAATACCTTGGAACTATTCTGGACAGATTCCTTAAATGTCCTTCAAACACAGAGGAAATTCTCAAAAAGTGCAATCAGAGACAAGAAAGCTAAAAGTATCTGGTGTTTGTGAGTCTATTTCAAGAACTTTCTATCACTCGTTCATTGAGAGTATTCTTCACTCGCTGGTTTTTCCTCCATTGGCGTTCAGGACTACAATTGTCTGATGAACATGTCTAAGGTCTGTTCTAACATCGTAGGGGGCGCTGTTAGAGCTCTCGGGATCAATCCGCTCAGAAGCTTCGGAGGGACAGATCCCACCCTCTGTTCACTGCTTTTGAGTGGCTTTCCTCTGGACGCAGAACCCAAAGGAGACGAGCGACCTTTGTGTCAAGAGACGTTCAGCTGCTTCATACTGTACAAAGGAGCATTAGTGGTTAGTGTGCCCCCTACTGTTCATCATGCAGCCTTGCACTTTAATTCTAGCACTTGGATTTTATCTATGCATGTCTGTTTTTATGTGTTTGGTTTAAAATTGCTCATTGGGGACAAAAAGCATGCATTTGAGTTGTAATGAATGGAAAACCGTACATTTATTCCGTTGAATTGTCAATCGCCCGACGGCCATCCACATATGTCCTCGCTCTGTTGCCCATGGAGACCGGAGGGACACAAACCACGGGTTGAGAAGCAGTTGCCTCGTCGCTCTGTCTCTCACGTTCAGTATCTTCTTCAGAGCGTTTGTCTGTGTGGCGTCTTCTTTGCTTTGTGTTTTGTTTATTTGACCCTGAAAAGAAAAAAAGATCTCTTTCTGCAGTGAATCGTTTAGTTTAGTTTAGTTTAAATCGAGTTAATTTGGCGCTTGGGTTCTGTCTCCTCCAAACATTGAGTCATGTTTAGTTCACAAATATCGCATTGACAAACGCTCTGGATCCTTATTGTGTTATTCACACAAAAACACGTCTCTTTTGTCGCTCTCCAATCAACAGCGAGCGGCTCTTGTGAATTAGCTCGACCACTTTGGACATTAGATATTTTTAAACCCCTTCTCTCTTCCGCTGAATTGATCCTAATTGTCTCCGTCTTCCTCTGCTCCCCTGTGATCAATAGGAGCAGAGTAAAGACAGTATTTGAGCGTTCTTCTGTCCATCATTGGGCGAGGGGCGGCGAGGGGCGGCGAGGAGCGGCGCGGGGGGCTTTGTCACTGGCATTAATAACACCGCTGGGGGATCAGATGCACGTTGGACCCGTTCCTCTGGCCCGTTCACAGCGTTTCCTGTCTTTTTTTTCAAGGATAATTACAGTGTTTAATGGTTTCTTGCGTCATGCTTTTCCCAAATATCAGCCTTTGTGTCCGGAAAGAAAAAGGAGCTAAAAAGCCTGTCCAGTTAAAGCCTGGGACACGGAATGAGCCCAGTTTTATTCAAGTCAAACATCTCAAACGTCATTAATGGACTTTTTGGTGCAGAAATTGTGCCTCCATGAGATGTTATTGCCTGGAAGGTTTAACAATATATATATAGCTAATTAAATATTTTACTAAAAGTTTTTTTTTTTAGGTTTATAACTGTAATTCCAAACATTAAATCACATTCACAAATTTCATAACTGTTACCTAGTAACCATGTTACACTGGGCCAAAACTCTAACTCCGATGTCACAGAAATGATTATTTAAAAAATGAAATATAAATGAAATAGGAGATTTGCATCTGCGTGTCTCCATGGAGATGTTCCACAGTACAGCAACTCCTTTGAGACAAACCGGTGACTATACCAGGCCAAGTTACAGGTCAGATCTCTGGAGAGGTGAGCACATTCACAGTAACAACAAGACATTTTTCAAGATATTTCTGAATAATAAATACACCGCAATGGAATAAATGATAGATGCTATGGAACATTCCAGGGAAACTAACAGCATTTCAGACAGAAAAGTTACAGAAAACAGAACAGAAAAGTGCAACCTCTGGGTTTGTGGGCCATTGGCACAAATGTATGTAAAATATATATTTAAAAAATGTTCTGAACACTTCCAGCTCTTTAAACCCTGCTTTTGATTCACTGCTGGATGTGACCGTCTGAATGAGAATAATGAAACACTCAAAGCCTGAGAACTCGGCTCATATAACTGAAAGTGAACATGGCAGCACAATTATTGAAGCAAAAGTTTTCCATTTCCGGCTCCACTGTCTCACCTCACGTCCGTCTGAGTCCGACCCTTCATCTCGAGCTCCTCCAGGTTTATACTGTTACACAAAGAGGTTTGGTAGTTTTTCCTGGCCGAGAAGGAGGGTCTAAGGACAGGGGATGCTGGGACATTTCTCTAAGGACACGGGACGCTGGGACATTTCTCTAAGGACACGGGACGCTGGGACATTTCTCTAAGGACACAGGACGCTGGGACATTTGGCTAAGGAGGGGGATGCTGTGTGTGTGTTTGTGTGTGTGTTTGTTTGTTTGTTTGTTTGTTTGCTTGTTTGTTTGTTTGTTTGTGTGTGTGTGTGTGTGTTTGTGTGTGTGTGTGTGTGTGTGTGTGACAGCCACACTCCCGTCAGTCTGCCTCAGGGCTGCTGTGGCTGGAGTAGAAGAATAGAAAGAGTGGAGTGGATGAATAAAGGATGGATGTCGGACTGAGAGTGTAAAGTCATTTACCCAGAGCCGAGTGCAGGACGGGCCCATGAAAACATGTCCACGAGACATTAGGGCCCAGCAATTAATCAAATTTTGATTACAATAACGACACTAACGTCCAGCAATTACAAAAATGTGTAATGAAGAGGTGACAGTTCATAACGGATGACGACAATAACGTGTTTGCAGCGAGTTTCATCCCTCTCACGCCTGATGATGCTGCAGAAGAAAATGTACTCTGTTTTTTTGCTTGTTTATTGTGTTTTTCAGACTTTTGGTGTAGAATTGTCTGAATAAAATTGACAAAAATAATCATGATAATTATATTTTCTATAATCCAGTCGCCCTGTGAGTCAGTGAACAGAGACGAGGGGGGATTTGTCACTATCACGCATCTGGGATACTGTCATGAAGAAGTCGGACTAGAGGGGGCGCTGTAGTCCTGCCTCGAGTCTGTGGTCTAGTCCTGGTTCAGAGTCTGTGGTCTAGTCCTGGTTCAGAGTCTGTGGTCTAGTCCTGGTTCAGAGTCTGTGGTCTAGTCCTGGTCCAGGGTCTGTGGTCTAGTCCTGGTCCAGAGTCTGTGGTCTAGTCCTGGTCCAGGGTCTGTGGTCTAGTCCTGGTCCAGGGTCTGTGGTCTAGTCCTGGTCCAGAGTCTGTGGTCTAGTCCTGGTCCAGGGTCTGTGGTCTAGTCTGAGTCTGGGTTTGGTCTTTTCTTAAGCCCCGTCCACACCGCCGCGGCCGAAGCGTCCAGTTTACATTCAAAGTCTATGGTAAACGCGTGTCGAGCACGTAGTGCGTTATCCGCGGCGCGATTTCTTCGTTTTTGCGGCGCGATTGGTGCGTTTTTTTACGCTCTCGACGCTTTGAGCGCGCGCATGAGCCGGCCGAGGCGACGAAAGCGGCTTACGCGACGCATTCAGATATGTTGAGGTCTCCTGCAGCTGAAGCGTAGTAGCAGCCGCAGCAGCCAATCAGAGCTGACGCTCCAGTGACGTATGTACGTATTTCCCCTCGCATTTCCGGTATTCCCCTTGGAATTCCCCATGAAGCGCCACTTTTTCCTTGCTCGTCAACAATGGCAGACGAACGATAGATTGTGGCCGTGTGTGGGAGAAAGGAACTGTACGATGTATTCACGGTGGAATACAGAGACCGGCGCCTCCGTGTGAGGGTTTTGAAAACCAAATACGTGAAAACAACACTCTCGATATCCGCCATTTTACACAATGAAAGGCCCCACCGACAACAACTCCACTGCTCATGCGACAACACCTCTACTGCGCATGTGCGCAGAGAGCTCAAGCGCGCCGTACGCGCGCCTAGGTACAGTGGCCGGGGCGTCGATAGCGCGCGTCCGGTGCATAAACCTTTTAAATGTACACGCGCTCAAATTCTGCGTCGGGCGCGATTAGGCCGCGGCGGTCTGTACGTAGCTTTAGTCCTGTTCTTATTTACTTCAAAGAAACAACAGATTTCCGTGGAATTGTACCGTTGTGACTCGTTTGTGGACACTGGATATAAATAATACAATTGTGTCCGGCCCCCTGACAATGGCCCCCCCGACAATGCCCCCCCCCCCCGACAATGCCCCCCCCCCCCCCGACAATGGCCCCCCCGACAATGTAGAATAGATTTAAAAGATTTAAATAGATTAAATGTTTATCTCTGTAGATCAACTCTGAAGTTGTGATTCACATAAACTGAAGCTCAGTGTTGGTGAAATTACACTTGTTTTTCTTAATACATTTCAGTTGATGAGAACAAACGTGTTTGTAATTTCTTTTAATTGAGCCAGTAATTGCTTCAAAAACAGCGTAGGCTTTATAAAGCTATTTGTTTCTTCTATTTTTTTTTATTGTTTTATGTTTTACGTTATGTTCGGCCCGCGACCCAGCCTGAGCGTCCAAATTCGGCCCGCGGCCCAAAATGACTTTGACACCCCTGATCTAAGGACAAGCGATTCCTCTGAACGCCGTTTAATCTGTTTTTCTTGTTCATTTTCAACAAAAATACATTGAATTGAAAATAATATCAAATGTGATCACTTAAAACTGTGCAGGGCAAATTTAACCAACGACAGAAAAAACAAAGAAACTGCAGATTAAAGTGACGTATGACAGTTTTTTTTTATGGTTTTGGTTTCAAATTTTGACTTTATTTGGTGTGTTTATACCTGTACATGTTAATCATAGTTTTATACCAATCGAGCAGGTATTTGTGTGAAAATTACAGGAAGTGACATCACACTAGGGGCATTTTAATCAAAGTTTGTGCAGAAATTACACAAAGAAACACATTTTGACTCTTGAAACATGAATTCTCTAAGTTGATTCCATATATTTGAAATTGCCAAATAAAAATATTCTGACACTAGATGAGTTTTTTTCCCAGTGTTTGCTGGGTAATTTCCTAGTGTGATGTCATCAATTGCAAACAGGAAGTGAAGTTATAAACCTAAAGAATTTGCTATTCTGAGAAGACATTTGTCTAATTTTTAGCAAAATTCTAAATATATTTATCTTGGATTATCTTGTCTTATCTTAACTGCATTTTAGTTCTATGAGTCGTCCGACCTGTAGGGGGCGCTTTAACAATAGGGCGATTCAACATGTCAAGCGATACACGGCTCACGGTACAATAATATCACCGTTTTGCATTCAATATTGCACATGACATTTTGAAAACCAAATACAAATGTAACAAAAGCATTTCGTTGTTAATCCACGACAATTTAATATGAAACAAAACTATTGTAATCACCAAAACAGTGAATATGTTAAATAAATAGCGTAGATTTCCTTTATTCAAACGCTATAATTGTGTAAAATAAACCAAAAAATAAATCCCACAATATAGACACTGCATCACCAAGTTTAGTGTCAAATATTCACATTTTTACCCGCGACAACCTCAACGACATAAATAAAGTTCTGATGTCACGGCCTCCTCCAAATCAAGTCTAGTCCTTCTTCTTCTGCGCCTCCTTCTTCCGCGCCTCCTTCCTCCCGCCGCTCTGGTCTCCGCTCCCCGTGGCGCTCCCTGTGGCGCTCCTCCAGGGCAGATGGTGGTAGGAGACCAGCGCGGTGACCAGGTAGGCGGCCATGCCCGTGTAGGCCCCGATGACCAGGCACAGCGGCTGGGCCAGGACGAACAGACAGAAGACGTTGAGCGAGGCCCGGTCGTCCAGCTCCACGCGGTTCTCCTGCGACGCCCGCATCACGCCGAAGAAATACAGCAGCGCCACGGCCGGGTAGAACGCCAGCTCCGCCATGTCGGCTCCCGGGTTTGGGCTCCGCAAATCTGGGTTGGGAGGAGAGAACGTTGGGCTCAGACGCAGAGCCAGAAGCAGACGAGTTGTTTTGAAGTGTTGAGAGAGTCGGAGGGACACTCGGACCTTTGCTCCGTCGTAAAGTGCAGTTAAACATTGTCTAAACAAGATTACGGTATTACGGTCGAGTTTAGCTTTTGTTTGGCCTTTTATTTGTTAAATTAGGCTAATAACATCCAAAGGTCTTCTATTTAACCTAAATTCAGCCATGAAGCTGTTTCCCCATCAAAACATTTACGGACATTTATTGACAATTTATTGATCAAATAACGTTGGATTGGATTGACAGTGGTGGAAGAAGTACTCAGTTTTGTTACCTGATTAAAAGTACAAATACAGGAGCATTATATGAATATCTGCTCAAGTAAACATTTTGCATTACATGTTTAAAATGTAACTTTTAGTGTAAAAAGTATTTCAGACAATAAAAGAGGGAAACGTGGTGATTTTGATTTTTTAAAATTAAATTGAAAAAAAATCAGAAACATTTTAAAGTAAATTAATTCCTTTATATATTAACTTATGTGTATATTTAGCTAATTTAGAAAATACTCAAACATATGTAAAGTACCTTTTGTTTTAACTTTTTGGTCCTCTTTAAAAAAAAAAAAGTATATCTGCTCTCAAATGTAAAGAAGTAAACAATGAAAAAGTGTCCACCGTAAATTATAGTACAGCTACAAAGTAAACCACTGTAAAGTAAAGTAAACCATTGTTTGACCTTGTGATGTCGTCAAGTGCTCCTCTGTGTTTTTAAAGATCACACTTCAGCCTCCTTCCAATCGTTTCAGCTGTGATTGACAGGTGACAGAAGCTACAACACTAATGTAAATCTGACTTAAAAGGCCCCAAATTCAGGTACAAAACAATTCCACATGTTCCTTCAGTACGCGTTATTCACATGACTTTGAACACGTAAACGCTGCCTCACGTCTTGGCAGCCGGTAACTTATTTTTCACTCCCAGAAGTCCTCTCTCCAGTGCATTATCCCACTCCTAAATCCTCCTAAACCACATTTCCCGGAGCTGTCCAGCAAACCCGAGTGCTGAAACGTCCATTGTATGTTTAATTAGCCGCCGCACGAGGTCCCTGCGATGTCAGGAGCGTGCGGCGCGTTGGCGTGCGGTGTTTCGGTAAGTAAGCGGATCAGCGGCTGTGTTTGGGTCTTTGTCGAGCCCGTGTCTGGTCCGCGCGCAGATGTCCTCAGCATGAGTCGGGCGATGGAGACTGCGATGGAGACGGCGGGACGTTTTTTCCCCCACGGTTCCGCTTCCCCTCCGAGAGAAGCGGAAGAATGAGATGCGACGTCCCCGGATAGAAAGAAACTGTTTTCAAGGAGAACAATATCAGCCGTCACTTTGCTACGAAGCATGCCAATTACGCTCGCAGTCAACGCAAGAGCGGGCGGCTCCGGCTCAGAGGTTGGCGGCTAATTTACAGACTCAGCAACATTCGTTTCACCGATAAAACTAGGCATGTACCCAAGGCATTCAAATGAGCAAAAGCTAGCAAGCCTTTCTCCGAAGGCGAGTATTCAAAAGATTGCACGGTGGAGACGGCAGGTGTCCTGTGTCCGGAGAGCCAAGGCAAGTTCGAAAAGAACCCAGGACAGAGAGGAAAACCCTGAGCAGAATGTTATTTTCCGTCACTGCATCGTCCATATCGCAGCTTAAACATGTCGTGAAGCCTGTTGTAAAACTTAATACACGCAGAAGAAGAACCCGTTGACACTAGCATCTGCATTTTAAAAGATGTTCATATACAGAAACGGCATGGATGCGCAGACATGCCGACGTCGCCTCCTCTGCGGGTCAGATCTGTCCGGTTTCCTAACGCTGACCGGACATTCTGGCCCCAGAGTGTCAGGTAGAAGAACAAACCCCTTCTGGACAGATGCCTCGCTAGGCCTCGCGTGTAGCTCACCCTCTGCGCTATACGAGGTCTTTATAGAACTTCCACTCAGCGCAGGACTTCGCTCATCTCTGCGCTGACCGAGGCCGAGTAAGGTCTGCGATGGTCTGGAGACACTCGTGCAGAGAGTTTTAGGAAGTGTTTGACGCAGGAAATAGATTGAATAAAACATGACGCTGATGTTGGCCTAAACCCAGAGAAAGGAAGTTTATGTCACTCATTATTCTCGACAACACTTTTGGCATTTGAAGCGTTGTCATGACGCCTTCAGCCATGCTGCCCACAGTCTATAATCTGGACTGCGGCCCCAGGCTCATGTGGGCCCTTCGGCTACTGTCATTGGGCCCTTTCCCAGCCTTTCTTCACAGGGCCGACCCCAGGCACAGTTGGCACTCAGGCAAGGCAGAGCGTGAGCTGTGACTGAGCCGTGTTGCTTTGTGTGTGAGCTGCTGCTGCCTGTTCAAACTGGACGACAAAAACGACTAAACAGAAGATCCCTCTCGTATCTGACCAGAACTTTGTGGAGCGAGTGTGAGGCCAAAACAACATGCTCTTCTTCATCACTCAAAGTCCAAATGTTGTGTGTGCTGTGTGAACAACACAACACAACACAACTCGATACACAGCTGATGCCACTGCTGACGATGCAGTTCTGAGCTGTCGAGGAGGCAGATTCAGGAGAGTTTGCAGCGAGAAGCAGCAGCAGAAATGGCCCCTGCTGTGTTGACATGTTTGACCTCCTGAGGGCGCTGTAATGTGCCTGCATCAGTCTTTCCTCATCTGCGTCACAAATAAGAGAAGCATGTTGAGTACGTGTTGAGTACGTGTTGGGTACGTGTTGGGTACATGTTGGGTACATGTTGGGTACATGTTGGGTACTTGTTGGGTACATGTTGAGTACATGTTGGGTACTTGTTGGGTACATGTTGGGTACATGTTGGGTACATGTTGGGTACTTGTTGGGTACATGTTGAGTACATGTTGAGTACATGTTGAGTACATGTTGGGTACTTGTTGGGTACATGTTGGGTAAATGTTGGGTACATGTTGGGTACTTGTTGGGTACATGTTGAGTACATGTTGGGTACATGTTGAGTACATGTTGAGTACATGTTGAGTACATGTTGTGTACATGTTGGGTACTTGTTGGGTACTTGTTGGGTAAATGTTGGGTACATTTTGGGTACTTGTTGGGTACATGTTGGGTACATGTTGGGTACTTGTTGGGTAAATGTTGGGTACATGTTGGGTACATGTTGGGTACATGTTGAGTACATTTTGAGTACATGTTGTGTACATTTTGGGTACTTGTTGGGTACTTGTTGGGTAAATGTTGGGTACATGTTGGGTACTTGTTGGGTACATGTTGAGTACATGTTGAGTACATGTTGAGTACATGTTGGGTACATGTTGGGTACATGTTGGGTACTTGTTGGGTACATGTTGAGTACATGTTGAGTACATGTTGAGTACATGTTGAGTACATGTTGGGTACATGTTGGGTACATGTTGGATACATGTTGGGTACATGTTGGGTACATGTTGAGTGCATGTTGGGTACATGTTGAGTACATGTTGAGTAAATGTTGGGTAAATGTTGGGTACATGTTGAGTGCATGTTGGGTACATGTTGGGTACATGCTGGGTACATGTTGAGTGCATGTTGGGTACATGATGAGTACATGTTGAGTACATGTTGGGTACATGTTGGGTACATGATGAGTACATGTTGAGTACATGTTGGGTACATGTTGTAGGTAGTGGCAATAACAATTCTTGTCAGAACTGGCTTCAGTGCTTTGTTTTAAATAAATTCACATCTATTGCAATTTAAAATCACTAAAGCAGCTATTTATGGAAAAATAACTGCTTTCAATTGGAAACCGGATTAAAATGAAATCTCAAGAGCTGTTTTATTTCCCAAGATGAAAGCTCAAGCTCAGGTAAAAGACTACGCCTTTTTATTAAGCAAACATCTGACTGAAGACACATGATGAATTCTGTGTGTGTGTGTGTGTGTGTGTGTGTGTGTGTGTGTGTGTGTGTGTGTGTGTGTGTGTGTGTGTGTGCGTGCGTGCGTGCGTGCGTTGTGGAGTGGTCGGGTGAGTTATCTGGGTCAGGCGGTTGTGGAGTGGTCGGGTTGGTTGTCTGGGTCAGGCGGTTGTGGAGTGGTCGGGTGAGTTATCTGGGTCAGGCGGTTGTGGAGTGGTCGGGTGAGTTATCTGGGTCAGGCGGTTGTGGAGTGGTCGGGTTGGTTGTCTGGGTCAGGCGGTTGTGGGGTGGTCGGGTTGGTTGTCTGGGTCAGGCGGTTGTGGGGTGGTCGGGTTGGTTCTCTGGGTCAGGCGGTTGTGGTGTGGTCGGGTTGGTTGTCTGGGTCAGGCGGTTGTGGGGTGGTCATCTGGGTCAGGCGGTTGTGGTGTGGTCGGGTTGGTTGTCTGGGTCAGGCGGTTGTGGAGTGATCGGGTTGGTTGTCTGGGTCAGGTGGTTGTGGAGTGGTCGGGTTGGTCGTCTGGCTCAGGCAGTTGTGGAGTGGTCGTGTGGGTTGTCTGGGTCAGGCGGTTGTGGGGTGGTCGGGTCGGTCATCTGGGTCAGGCGGTTGTAGAGTGGTCGGGTGAGTTATCTGGGTCAGGCGGTTGTGGAGTGGTCGGGTTGGTTGTCTGGGTCAGGCGGTTGTGGGGTGGTCGGGTCGGTCATCTGGGTCAGGCGGTTGTGGAGTGATCGGGTTGGTCGTCTGGGTCAGGCGGTTGTGGAGTGGTCGAGTCGGTCGTCTGGGTCAGGCGGTTGTGGAGTGGTCGGGTCGGTCATCTGGGTCAGGCGGTTGTGGGGTGGTCGGGTGAGTTATCTGGGTCAGGCGGTTGTGGAGTGGTCGGGTTGGTTGTCTGGGTCAGGCGGTTGTGGGGTGGTCGGGTCGGTCATCTGGGTCAGGCGGTTGTGGAGTGATCGGGTTGGTCGTCTGGGTCAGGCGGTTGTGGAGTGGTCGGGTCGGTCGTCTGGGTCAGGCGGTTGTGGAGTGGTCGGGTCGGTCATCTGGGTCAGGCGGTTGTGGGGTGGTCGGGTTGGTTGTCTGGGTCAGGCGGTTGTGGAGTGGTCGGGTTGGTTGTCTGGGTCAGGCGGTTGTGGAGTGGTCGGGTCGGTCATCTGGGTCGGGCGGTTGTGGAGTGGTCGGGTCGGTCATCTGGGTCGGGCGGTTGTGGAGTGGTCGGGTTGGTCGTCTGGCTCAGGCGGTTGTGGAGTGGTCGGGTGGGTTGTCTGGGTCAGGCGGTTGTTTAGTGGTCGGGTTGGTTGTCGATCACAAACAAAGCGACGCACACGTTTGAACTTTTGACCCGTTTTATTTTGTTCTTAAATATGTCCTGACATTATTTACACGTACGACTGTACACGACTTACAAAAGGCTGTACACATCTACACGGCGGGAGAGTGCGCGCTCGGACGCACACGCCAGAGGCTCAAATCATGCCGAACACAGTAGCTGCACGCGTCCTGAGGAATGAGTCTGGTGCAGCTCGAAGGACACAGAGGAGTACTTCTGGTCCGTACCACCTGATGATGTCATGAGGTGGAAGGTGGAAGGTGTCGAGCTCTGGAGAGGGAGACTTCTTGACTTTGCAGAAGATGTACAATAAATAAAATACGACTTAAGGTAGAAATTAAAGTGTATTTTTTATCCTGTTACAATCCCGTTTGAAAAACCCTCAAAATGGCGTCCGTACCAAGAAATAAACCTGAAAAGCAGATTAAATATTTGGTTTCTGGACATCGGGGATCGTGGAAGGAGACGTTTGTTATTTACAAATGATTCAAGATGATCAGAAGATTCTTTATTTATTCATTTTTTTCATTATTGTTGTTTTTTTGTTTGTTTTTTAAGGACCAAAGCGCTGACCCTGTGAAAGTTCAGTAAAAGAGAATTACAAAATTACCAGATACTTCATGTCCACACGGGACTTTTGTGACGTAAGCCTGGTTTGAATGAGAATGTGCATGAAGCAGAATGAAAAGACTTACCGTATTCTCTGGACTATAAGTTGCACCTTTTTTCAATTTTATACTTAAACTCCGGAGCGACTTATATGTGATATTATTTGTTGTTGCAACAGCATTTCATACTCCAGTGCGACTTATGTTTTTTTCTTCTCTTTTATGCATTTTTTGGTTGGTGCGACTTATACTCCGGAAAATATGGTAATTTAAATGACTTTTTCTTTACGCTACATTTGTCTCAAAGCAAATTCAACAGGTTTAATGTGACTCTTTAAAGTTTGTAAGTGAAAAATGCGTGTTGAAATGCAATCTTACATTTTGGGTTCTTTTATAGCAATTTTTGCATTTTTCTAAACAGCTTGTTGTTGTTGGCTTTACACGGCGAAAGTTACGATGAGTTGCAAGTTGCATAATTAAGAATATTTGTTTAATAAATCGACTTAAATGACATAGAATGACTTAACCTGTTAGATCCGCTACATTTTAAAATAACTACACCTTCGTTAGCCTTAATTAAGCATGAACAAAGTCCTAATTCACAAGAAACAAATGGTTTATTAAGAATGATTCAAGCAAGTTTCTCAGCCTGAATCAATCTTAATAAAACTACTTGATCATTATGAATTAGGACCTTTTCGTGCTTTATTAAGGTTTTTATAATAAAGTGTTGCAGATTATTTAAATATTATAGTATATTTTAAATCATATTTCCTTTTTAAGATACATTTCCTGCCAAAGAAGTTCAGAAAAATGCACTTAAATAGAAAAATTACTGGACTGGCAGCTGCATTAGTGGAAATAATCACCTGTTTTGAAGCACAGACTTAACGTGTACGTGTTGTTATTGTTGCTGTTGTTGTTGTTGTTGTGGTGGTGTTGTGTTGTTGTTGAACATGGCTGCTGATAATTGGGACAGACTCTGGAGGACGGGTCAAAATCATTACGTGTCCCATCATTTGTACATTTCATTTGTACATTTCATTTGTACATTTCATTTGCAGCACTCACACTCACACAATGATGGACAAACCCAGTGCACTCCAGATACAGCTTTGGCTCGACTCACATTTTTTACACAATATTTACAAAAAATCTATATCAACAACTTTGTACCATTTTCTACCAAAGTGAAATGTCATAAACAAGGCAATTCTGGGATTTAAAATGTACAAAACATAAGAACATTTCAGTCTGTACCTGAGATTGGCAAAATGTAAAACAGAAATCACAATGATTGAATCTGAAAATGACATTAAATGACAAGTGGACGATGACTGGCCATTTTATTAGGTACAGCAGTTCTATATAATATATAAATATCTAACTAACCAAATACAAGCATCAAGACCCGGTTTAGACCTGGATTAGACCTGGTTTAGTCCTGGTTTAGACCTGGTTCAGACCCATTTTAGACCTGGTTTAGACCTGGTTTAGTCATATTAAATCAATAAATTTCACTTTATTCGTCCTGGTTTAGTTCTAGGTTGGTTTAGTGCTGGTTTAAATTGGGTTCAGTTCTTGTTTAGTCCTAGTTTAGACCTGGTTTAAACCTTATCCTGATTTAGTCCTTGTTTAGTCCAGGTTTAGTTCCGGTTATAGGAGAGTGCACTGGTTCTGTTAAACCTGAACTGGAAACTCTGTGGTTAGAAGGCAAAGACTTACTCACTGTGCCACCGCAGCAGAGTCTGATTCATCTTATTGTGAAAGTGCAAACATAACACACATTTCAGGACATTTCACACTTCAGGTCGGGGTCAGGCTGGGGTCAGGCCGGGGTCAGATTCAGATTGTGACAGTCAAATCCCGGTCTTACTTTGACCCAGTTTGAGTCTTTTGGCCCCGGAGCAGATTGTGGCTGGAGGAACTCATTAAAAGAGACACTTTCTAACGCTGAACATCAGAGGGGAAAGTCACACATTCTAATACTTTCATTTACACTCAGTTCCATTCACGTTGTATTTATTTAGACGGCACTAAAACCTGTTAATCCCGTTGTTCACGTGCGTTTGTTGGTTTGTCCTTCAAGTGTTTCTACTGCGAAACGATCTGTGACTGGAAAAGAAAATTAACCACTGAGAGCGACACTCGTCAGGAAAAGGTTTTGTTCTTTTCTCTTTGTTGTTTGTTCTGCTCAGATCGTTCATGAGCGTCGAGCGACTTTAAGAAAGAAGGACCAGGATTATGTCTGACAGATCTGGCTTTGGAAAAGAGAGAGAATTCTGAACTTTTAACTTTTTTCTCACTTGGCACTCTTTTTTTTTGCTGTATATTTATTTATCTATAATATTTCAGCCTTGAAATAAGACTAGGAAAGTACTGCTCCATGTGAGTCGTCTGATTTTGTGGAAAATGATGATGTATGAAAGAGTTTGTGTTTTTATGTTTTATAACTATTATACGACGGCAATGAGTAAAAACGTATCTTAAATCATGAATGAAAAATCTGAATGTTGAGTTTATTATGATAAGAATGTGAACGGATGATTAAAAAGGAAAATTTGAAAATGCATCTCGTAAACGTTCAAATAAAGGCATAAATCTGCCTTTTTGTGATTAATTTTACAGATTTTTCACGTTTGTCTGATGATTAAACCACAACTAACGCATTTAAAGAGACATTTTAAGACATTTCTGTTGAATTGACATAATATCGTCTAGATATTGTTGTATGAATAAAATCAAGAAATAAACTTAATCTTAATATCAATTTCAATTTTGACCACCATAATTTTGTAAAAAAAATTATATTTTATATTTACTCTTATGAATAATTTTCTCCATTTTATTTTCGGTACATTTCCTGTTTCCTGTCCCATTTTGCCGTGACAAAATATTTGTAGGAATAAATTAGTACTGTGTCTTCTTATGATTATACTTATCACTGCAGTATTCTTGCTTTTCATTCCTTCATTCATTCATTGACCTTGCGTTCACGTCATGTCATCGATTTAAAAGTTCTGATCCGTCGCTTGTTCACATCTCGACTGTACCTAATAATAGGCCGAGTCGAAAAACGCGAAAACATTTGCCACATGGAAAAGTGATTCCTCCGACCGCTGAGGTAGGCGGGACGACAAATAAATTAAATAAAAATCCTAAAACCGGATTTGGCTCAGAGAGTTTGGTTGAAATGCGCGACGTCGTCCTTTACAGTATCGCGAAAAAGTACTTCAAAAAACGTATGTACAGCGTCGAGTCGATACAGTATTGACCAAAAAAACCGCACGAAATCCACAGAAAAAAAAGATTGTTCGTTGCTCAAAAATAAACAAAGGACACTTCTTTGGCCGTGCGTTTCCTTCAACAACTCAACAATGTACGAGTTTGTCTCTTTTTTTTACGCAACAATGGCACTTGAAAATTGGCAGTAAAGGATGTGAACGTCGCCACGGAAATCCGTAATCCCATCTTTTGAGACGGCCGGCGTTTCAATGCTTCGGTTGTCGTCACCTTTTCCTCCAAACCTTTGACAGCCAGATCTTCACCGTCTTGTCGCTGGAAAAGAGAAAGGGATAAATGTATAAACGCGGCGTCGGTGGAAAGACGAGGAAAACGCTTCAAAAACGGACGGTCGCGAAACGCCCAAGTGGGACCCGTTTCGATCAAATAACGTCATGTGTCGATCTTTTCTCGATGAATGCGTGTTTTACATTTGAATTACAATTAGAATAATGTGTAAAATTGTAGTTTGCTTTATTTATAAGAAAATCCAATAAGATCGACTACGTTTGACGTAAAAAATCCCCCAAAATTCATACGTTTAATGAGCGATTTGGGGCGTTGGAGGTTTTGTTAGTTTCGTGAAGATAAAATATTATTGTGTTTTATTTGAAAAGAACGTCTGAAAAAATGTGTTCTAAAGATAAAAATGGATGACAATTTAAGAAAACGGTCGAAGCATCAAATTAAAAGCTGTAATGGTAATATTCTTTATCCATCAAACCAACCAAAGTGTTTTTCTGTGACATAAACAAATATTCAAACATTTCCAAACATTAGAGTTCATAGTGAGGAATGTGAGTTTCTTCAAGCAACTGAAAACATGTGAATAACCAAAATATGAAGGGTAATAAAAATATATGCAATAAACATGCTAAACAAGGGCCACGTTCACGCTGCCGCTCGTTTAAACGCACCAAAATCTGATTATCGTCGCTCTTCTGGACCTTTAAGATGATTAAAATGACTAAATCTGGAGCGAATAATCAGAAAACAGGACACATTTTCGCAAAGCGACTGCAGTCTGAACACACTGGTCACACGGTTCTCAATTTCTACAGTAAAAAGACACGCCAAGTGCAGAGAACGTGAGGTTTAACACTTCATCTGGAAAGTGTGATTAAAACATAAAAAAATAACAGGAATCGGGATCGACTGTAACGAGCGGCGGCGTGAACGTGTCTCTCGCCCGGAGCAGGGGAATAACCCGACAAATCAAGCAGGTTGTAGCTTTAAAAACAGGCCAAATCATTCAAATTATAGAGCTGTAAAAATGAGAAAAATCAGATGTTAATGAGGGGGAGAAAAAGAAAGAAAAAGGGGGAGTAAAAGCAGGGAAAGGAGGAGCAGCAGTACCAGAGGAGGAGAAGTCAGGGTTCAGGGCAGGCTCGTGGCCCGACCCTTGATGGCCAGAACCCTCCGCGGCAAACAAGGGGTTAAACCGGGCTCATATGTCCAGAGCTTCACCCGGCAGTCGCTGAAGAGGAGGAGGAGGAGGAGAAGAGAAAGAGAAAGAGAAAGAGAAAGAGAAAGAGAAAGAGAGAGAGAGAGAGAGAGAGAGAGAGAGAGAGAGAGAGAGAGAGAGAGAGAGAGAGAGAGAGAGGAGGCGAAGAGGGGGAAGAGAGAGGAGGGGTGAAGGAGGAGCGCACAGGAGAAAGAGAGGAGAGAAAGTTAAAGACGATGTCCATCCATCCATCCATTTTCTACCGCTTGTTCCCTTTCGGGGTCGCGGGTGACTGGAGCCTATCCCAGTGACTTCGGGCCTTAGGCGGGGTACACCCTGGACAGTGGCCAACTTGTCGCAGGGCCAACACAGAGACATAGACATTACAGACAGTTCACTCTCACATTCATTCACTAGGGCCAATTTAGAGTCACCAATTTTGCCTGACACATACATGTCTTTGGACAGTGGGAGGAAGCCGGAGAACCCGGAGAGAACCCACGGTAACACGGGGAGAACATGCAAACTCCACCCAGAGAGATCATGTGATGTTGGTCTGGTCCAGGAATCGAACCCATGATCTCCTTCTTGGGAGGCAAGAGCGCTAACCGCATTTGCCACCGTGCAAAGACGATGTATTCAGCAAAAATCAACTTCAGCTCAGAGTTTCCTCCTCATTAGTTCAGGGGCAATTATTTTCCTCCGAGGGCCAAAATCCGTAGTTTGCCCACCCCTGGTCCAGTCGCAGATCTGTGTAGAGGTGGGGTTGATTCCTGCACGTTTGAGTTCCCCCGCCCACATCCCAACACTTCGTCCCTCAAGGTACAGTGCTGTCCCCGACACTCTTCATCAAGGGGTTAAAAAGCATTGACCTGATGTGAAGTTCCTCTGTGCATTTGACCCATCCTCCATCGTTTCAGTGTCTCTAAGCCTCAGTCGGACGATTTGTCTTCTTTACAAGTTTTAGAATGTCGTTGGGGAAAATCCTCGCAGACACAGGGAGAACACGCAAACGCCACTGCTGCTGTAACGTGGTCAGTCTTTTCTCCAACTGTGTCTGTCTGTAATAGTTTAAATCTCGGTTCGCAGAGAAAAAGGGAAGTGAGTGATCTGAGGGGATTTCTACAGCCGCTCGAGGAGAATAAGCCTCAGTTTTCTCTGTCGGAGAAATAAACCCACAATCCTCCGGAAATAAACCCACTCAGGAAATAAAAGGCTTAAAATACACCTGTGTTTGTTCTTTAGGTGCATTTATAGGTGACAGACTGACCAGTGTTTGCAAAAGTTTACCGTGTTCCACTTTGTAATAACTCCACCTTCTTTTGCCTTAACAAAGCATGAACAAAGACTTAATTCATAATGATCAAATAGTTAATTAAGCATGATTCAGGCTTAGTAACATTAAAGTCTGGGTCTTTATTCATGCTTTACAAAGGCCGGAATACGTATAGTGATCATAAAGTTACATTAGTTATGGATAATGTATTGATAAATCCGGCACGAGCAAATAAACTATATTTTTACATAATATTGAACAATAGATTATGAGTCATTTCTTTTAAAAGTTAGAAAATCGTCCGGGTAATTTTGACCAAAATCTAAAATTTCCTCCCATTTTCTCAGTAAAGGCGTGTAACGTTTGCCACCTGCTCGTCTCCATGGAGATGCTATGGAACATCCCCCCGTTAATCCCTTTAGAGACAAGTCTGCAGGGCCACCAGGCCAAGTTACAGGTTTGATCTGTGGAGAGGCGACACCGCTCACAGTCAGGGATTTTTCAACAAACAAAAGAATGAAACAAAATGCAGGATATAAATGTTAAACGCTTGTGGAACATTCCGGGCAAAGTAAGAACATCTCCATGGAGACGGGTGATTCCCCCTCCAGAAAAGTTACGGTTCACTTTTTAAAAACTGAGCGCTACTGCGTTTCCCGTCAAATGTACAACAATATCTGCAAAAAATATAGTTAGTTTAAACGTTTTTTAAATAATCATTTTTTAACCATATTATATTGTTCTCTTATCAAAATCATATCTGGAGTCGTTTTTCGCTTCTTTTTTGCTTATTTGATCCTGTTGAGCCCTTTGAGCCTCACAAAACATTCAGTTTCAAATTGCCCAGCTCTGTGACATCATAGGTAAAGCTTCAACGTCTAGAACTGTTTTTGAGTCCAGAAATTATCGTCCGACTTGTTCTGAGCATTTCTATCATCCAATTTGTAATTCCCTCTGCCGCCAGTAGATGGAGCGCCAAGACCAACTCCTGATGAGCGACTTCTACCAAGCAACGTGTGGTTTTCAGAGTATAAATAAACCCAAGTTCCTTTCATCGTAATAACTTTGCAGCCTTTAACTCCACATCATTTCCTTTGCTTTGGCATTGCGCCCGTCACGTTCCCTGCGGCAGGGTCAAGCGCTTTCCTCACCTGGCGGCGGTGAAGATGTGCTTGGCGTTGGCGCAGATGGCGTTGATGGGGCTGTCGTGGCCTTTGACCTCTCCGATGGGGCTGAAGTTGTCCACGTTCCACACTTTGAGCATCCCGCCGCGGCAGGCGCTGAGCAGCAGGGGGCGCCCCGGCACCAGCGCCAGCGCACACACCCAGTCCTTGTGAGCGTTGGGGATTTGCTGTGGACACAAAGAGGAAATATTGAGAGAGAATTGTGAATAAAAGTGAGTCATTTTGGCTAAACTCCTCAAGGATACGACCTAACTTTGTTTCCTTTGTTATTATGTGGCTTTTCCCAAAATAACTACCGTATTTTCCAGATAATAAGTCACATCAGCCAAAAAATGCATAATAGAGAAGAAAAAAACATATATAAGTTGCACTGGAGGATGAAATGCAGTTGCAAGTGTGAAAATAACAAATAATATCACATAAGTCGCTCCGGAGTATAAGTATATAAGTATAAGTCACACCCCGGCCAAAACTATGAAAAAAGGTGCCACTTATAGTCCGGAAAATACGGTAACTCTAATATGTTTGGATTCACTGCCTTTTAAAGTGTAATTTAGACTTTGGAAATAAAGGGTTTTTTTTTAGGGGAAAATGTAAATACAAATAATTGCTCTTAATTCTTTAAAAATCCTGGTTTGGACACAGATGGAGGAATAAAAAGTCTATTAATTCTGTTTTGTTTCTCCCTTTCTTTAGGCGCCGGTGACATTAATTACTCGTTTTATGTTGCTGACACGTGAAAAACATTTAATTGCCGTCATAAAAGCAGAAAAGGCTGAGAGTGGTTTACTTAACTTTACCTTTTTTTAAAATACTAAATTCACTGACACATAATCACCAGGAGAATTCAGTTAACAATAAACTATACAAAAGAATACAAATTTAAAGGTGTGCAGTGTAACTTTCCACCTACTTGTCTCCATGGAGACAAGCAGGTGGTAAGTTACGGGTCAGATCTGTGGAGAGCAGTTGAATAAATGCAAGCTTGATAAGTTTGATGTCACACTCTGGAACATAATGCACCTTTAAGGATAAAAAAGTATGATTTATTCTCTTCTCTTCTCTATGTAAATGCCAATACTCATATATAATGTTGTGACATTTCATTCACAACTGTGGCCTTTAATGTGTTTGTAAAGGTATTTTCAACGTTAAATATGGTAAATTATGCAGTTCAGAGATAACAAGCTTTTTGAAAATTAGCGGTTTAGAGAAAAAGTGACATTTTCAATTCCGCCTCCACAAATACAAAATGGTAGAGCTTTTCAGTAAAAGCTGTGGGCTGTTTTATAAAGAGCGATTATGGAATATTTTTGCTGTTGATCTAAAATGGAGTGAAATAAGAAAATAACACTTTTATAAATCTTAGAACTGTTTGAGTAGTACTTTAAGCCTCTACTTATGTCGGGGCAAGCTAGCTTTTGTGTATTTCCCCATGGTAATTACCTCTGCTGCCAGTAGACGGCGTGGCTAACACAAATCCTGATGTGGGAACGCCTGGCTGAGAGAAAGTTACGTGTGTTTTAGAGCTTAAAATAATGCCAAAGTATAGAAAACGTACGTAACTTTGCATCAGCAGCGCTCACTGTAGTGATTTAGGTTTAGCACGCCATCTACTGGCCAGAGGGGGAATTACCATAGAGGAAAATACAACAAAAAGCCATGTAACAACCTGCCTGGGGCATGATAATGTGCAGTTGTAATGAACGCAATTTGAGACAAAAATGAACAACTCTGGAGATGATTTATTGATTTAAAAACTGAGTTGAACCAGAATTGTACTTCTGACATCACAGTCTGGGGAACATTGTGTTCTTTGAGGTAAAGTACAAGAGCTCGTGAAACAGAATTAATGAAACAAGCAAGAATGAAGCAAAATACAATATGGTTATAAGTAAATGTGTCTTTTAACTTTCTTTTCTACAGTGCCAAAGTTTTAACATATGCAAATGGGTAAAAAAAATATGATTATGAATGGAAATAGTGCTTGCTCTGTCTGTCTTTAATAAGTCTACCAGCAGGGGGCGGAGTCTGTAGCTCTACAATAACCACAGTAATCCAATGCGTCGCAGTGAGTCTCTGATCAGCACCACGGACAGCGACAGCAGCGGCTCCAGATGTTTCCGAGTTTAATGAGAGATAAACAAACTCCACAGAGAAAGTCAAGCTGAGGCCTGGCACCAGCCTCTGGACAGATGCGCCTCACACGTCCAAACCACAGAAAACAACAAGTATTCCGGAAAACACTGGGATATTATGAGACTCTTTTCTAAACTCTTCACGTCGAAAACAGCATTTATCCATCCTCGCGAGGCCCAACCAGCGGGTCTCCGGGAGCACTTGAAACGGTTTCAGAGTAGAAGAGAAAGTCGAATTTAATATTGTTTGAATGTATATTTTTATCTTTATTTGTAGTAAATTGTGCATCTTCTTTGGTGGGTTTTGGACAGTTTAGTTGAAAAGTTGCAAAAGTATTTTATTTAGTTTAGTTGAAAAGTTGCAAAAGTATTTTAGATTCCACCTCCGTGAACATAATATTCAATAATAGCTTTGGGTGGTTTTGTAAAGAGATTTAATGGAATATTTTGTAGTCGTTTTAAAATGCAGGTCATGGAAAGAGCTTTGGGACATAGCCACTAGCTGCTACTACTACTAGTAGTAGTACTGTAAGGGCCTGCTCACTGGCCTCTCCAAACGAGCTGCAGTACATCCAGAACGCTGCTGCTCGGGTCCTGACAACATGTTATATGTAGTAAACACATCTTATTTGGAGGATTTTGTACATAAATATCATAGTAATAATAACTGAGATGAAGCGTACTAAGAGTGAGACAAAGTGTACTCATGGGTCTAAATTCACTCATCTGTAAAAAGACTTCTCTTCACTCAACTATATTTAACTTAATTCTAACTAATATCTATTTGACTTATGCAATACTGAGGACTGAACCGTACACCAAAAGGTTAGAGGGCAAAAGGCTCTACAAACTGAGAACACATCATAGTAAAACTGCTCATTACTTTCTCTCCGCTTTGTGTGGAAGTGGCACCGAAAAGTATTTGGCACACATTTTTTTTATTGGCTTCCATTTTTGTCCATAACATTTTGGCACGAGAATTTCCAACCGTCAAAATACTAATGAGAAATGGAAATGTATAGCATATAGTCTATGTTAAAACGTAGAGATTCTGATGGTGTGGGGGCCGGTGTGGGGGCCGGTGTGGGGGCCGGTGTGGGGGCCGGGTGTGGCATAAAAGTCAAACGCCTGCAGCATGTGGCTCTGTTTAACTAAGTCTGATTATAGAGTTTATATTTTCATGTGTGTTCATCCCTAATAGATGCATTTGAACCCTCCAGCAGGTCAGGTGGGATTTGGTTGAAAAAAGCTGACCCGTGTTTCACTAAAACTGGGTGTTTTGTTTAACGGAAAAAAATATATTCCATTTTTTTCCCTTGAACTTGATCGATCGCGATCTTCCGAAACAAAATAAAAATGGTAATTTAGTAATGATTTCATGAACATTAAACACACAGACTTTTGATCTCCATTTAATACTAAAAAGCAATGAAACGTCTTCCTTGAAAGCTCATTTGTACAATTCGGGTCTTTAATAATTGACGGCGAGACAAACGGCTAAATCGTTAAATCGTTAAATCATTCATCGAGGCCTTGCGCACGGAGCCGCAAACATCTTGAAGTAGTTTAATCTGTGAAATCTGTAGTTTAATTGTTCTTTCTTGGACCCAGAGTGCGGGACAGTGAAAGCAGCAGCCCCGCCCCGCCCCTTTTCCCCTGGGCATGAGTATCATTGAATAGATGTAAAAAGCTTATAAACTATGAAACCAATTTACAATGAACTAAAATAGACATCATGGGCGTTATAGGCTGTATAAATAGCACTGAGGATTACCCTGACCAGCCCTAGGCACACTGCACCCAGAGATCCGGAGCCTAACCCAGTGAAAGTGGTGAAACTTCTCAAAATTTGGACTCAGCAGTTTATGGTGCTGGGAATCTGTAATGTAGATGCATAAATGAGGCGCTCCTCGCTGCCCCCTGGAGGTACACATTATGCACAAGCGCAGGGAGATTCTGTAGCGCTGTGTTTACCCCCGGCAACCATCCAATTACACAAGAACAGAGGCTAAAGACGCTACGTGGCGGTTTGACGGGGCTAATGCTCAGGCTGTGCCCTGAAAACAAAAGGAGACATGCTTTGAATTAACCGAGCCCACGGAAAGAATCTTTAAATTAATTTGTGTGCGAATTGTGATTTGAAAATAATCTTGTTTTGCCGTGGTTTAGGTTGGAATTCCGGTCTTTGTTGTGACTAGTTTGGACACGGCTTGTACCTGGTTTTATCCTGTGGTTTAGTTCTAGTCCTGATTTGGTTTCAAGCATTGGAATGAAGAATAAGGGTGTGTTTAGCCTATTTTAGTCCTGATGTGCGCCTCGTTTGGTCCTCGTTTAGTCACATCTTTTGATTTTTTGAGTTTAGACCTTATATAGTACTTGGCTTAGTTTTTTGTTGGACTGTTCTGCTTTAGTTTGTAAAGTCTCAGATTCAGACCTTGGATTCAGACCTCGTTTATTCCTATTTTAGTCCTGTTTTAGTCCTGATCTAGTCCTGATCTAGTCCTGATCTAGTCCTGGTCTAGTCCTGGTCTAGTCCTGGTCTAGTCCTGGTCTAGTCCTGGTCTAGTCCTGGTCTAGTCCTGGTCTAGTCCTGGTCTAGTCCTGGTCTAGTCCTGATCTAGTCCTGATCTAGTCCTGGTCTAGTCCTGGTCTAGTCCTGGTCTAGTCCTGATCTAGTCCTGGTCTAGTCCTGGTCTAGTCCTGGTCTAGTCCTGGTCTAGTCCTGATCTAGTCCTGGTCTAGTCCTGGTCTAGTCCTGGTCTAGTCCTGGTCTAGTCCTGGTTTAGTCCTGGTTTAGTCCTGGTTTTATCCTGATCTAGTCCCAATTTAGTCCTGTTTTAGTCCTGTTTTAGTTCTAATTTAGTCCCAATTTAGTCCTGGTTTTGACAAGATTTAGTCCTGGTTTTGTCACGATTTAGTCCTTGTTTTTGTCACGATTTATTCCTGATTTTTCACAATTTAGTCCTGGTTTTGTCATGATTTAGTCCTGGTTTTGTCACTATTTAGTCCTGGTTTTGTCATGATTTAGTCCTGGTTTTGTCACTATTTAGTCCTGGTTTTGTCACGATTTAGTCCTGCTTTACACCAGAATGCGAAATGGATTTGAGGGACTTGGTTGGACGGCGGGAATGTTTCAGACGCTGCTGATTTAGACACAATCTCAACCGACCCCGGGGCTTTTTTTTTACCGACAAAGTAAGAAAACAAACTAAACATCCAGAGAGCAGTGTATCAATATTTCAGAGCAGCGGATGTGGGGTAAGTGCAGCTTATCGTGTATTTAAATATGGATGTAAATGAGCAGGTTACATCGCCCACACGGTTCATTAATATGCACATAATGAACACACACACTGCACAGGGGAGAGCGTTGACCCCTACAGCATGAACGTACATGAAAGTGAAGGCTATAAGTGATCAGAGGAATGTTCCGGAGGCCGACACAAGGAATACAGTCCACAGAGAGTTAAAATGGCTTCAATTCAGATCATTTAAATAACAAAATAAACATGAAATCATTTGTGGGGTTTTTTTGGACAATATTATCTGCCAATGGGATGAGTTCCAGAGCCTGTGCATGACATAAATAAAACATTAGTGGTAGTTTCAGAATCAGAAGGTGTTTTACTGCCATTGTGGGTGAGCAAGATTCACAAGCAAGAAATGACAAAATATGTAAAATATTTGCGGGACATTGTGCTGCATAACCAGTGCATCCAGGCGTACAAAAAATAATAATGTTGACCTTTTCTGAACAGATTTAAAATGATCTTGAGCTTTATCAGACTAGTATAAAATAAATACAAATAAAATACCGGTAAATACATAATTATTTTGTGTGGAAATTATCGGTCAATTGTCTAAAACGTTGACCCTTCAAACACCATTGGTCCAAATATCAAATGGTGATAGATGGAGAAGACTAGTTTTATTGTGAAAATAATGATTCATAGATGTGTCGTAGCAAAAGCAAAAAGGTTTTCTTTAAGCAGTTGGACAAACCCCTGCGTCGCTGGACAAGTCTAAACCAGGTCTAAACCAGGTCCTCCCTCGGCCTAAACCAGGTCTAAACCAGGTCCTCCCTCGGCCTAAACCAGGTCTAAACCAGGTCTAAACCAGGTCCTCCCTCGGCCTAAACCAGGTCTAAACCAGGTCCTCCCTCGGCCTAAACCAGGTCTAAACCAGGTCTAAACCAGGGGTTCCCTCGGCCTAAACCAGGTCTAAACCAGGTCCTCCCTCGGCCTAAACCAGGTCTAAACCAGGTCCTCCCTCGGCCTAAACCAGGTCTAAACCAGGTCCTTCCTTGGTCTAAACCAGGTCTAAACCAGGTCCGCCCTCGGCCTAAACCAGGTCTAAACCAGGTCTAAACCAGGTCTAAACCAGGTCTAAACCAGGCCTAAACCAGGCCTAAACCAGGTCCTCCCTCGGTCTAAACCCACCTGAGTCAGTTCCTGTTGGTCCAGGTCCCACTTCTTGATGCCGTTGTCCCTGGAGCCGCTGAACAGGACGTCCCCCTGGACAGAGAGGCACTCGATCCCGTCGTAGTGAGGGGGCTCAAAGTTGTGGGCCGGGCCTACATTTCCCAGAGTTCCCTCTGCCACGTCGAACACCTGAGGCCAGAACGGGAAACACGTTAGTGAACGGAGCCATTATAATCCTACAGATATTAAGACAAACTTTTACATGGAGCTCACGAATTTCAATTGTATTATGTCTCATTTTAAAAAAGGGCTTTCATATTCAGTGCCATTTATCACATGAAAAAAGTAATAGTTCTTCCTCGAAACTCTGAACTCTGCTCCAAACCACAGACTTTTACTGTAGATTACTGAGATAAAGAAACTGAATCTCAATTAAAACTTGATTAATTACATCTTCATGACCTGCGCATAATTTCCCACGGCTCCAAACAATCTCACCCTGAAACCTCACACCTGAAATGACCCAAAATGACTTTCACCGAGCCAGAAACCACCATTAAAGACACAAAGTGAAGCTGCAGAACCCGAGGAGCTAAAGTTGGCCCCACACGTTGAATTGAGGCTCAGCGGGGACAAAAACACTGACAATAAGGTGCGAGACGAAGGAAAACAAGAGGTTCTGAGAAATAAAGCCTCAGCAGAGACTTTTTATATCTTGGTTTCTCAAAATGACGCTCAATCTGTAACTGAAATTGGGAACGTTGACCCCGCCCCCCGCCGAGCCTCAAGCCAAACCCCAAATGTAACGTGCAATCAGATGTGTTTATGTCTGTGACAAGTTCATTTGTCATTTAGAACAAACTCAAACTCCTCTCGCCTCAGAATCACAGAGTTTTGTGCGTCGCTCGTGGATTCTGCAGAAATATTCAATGTTTTTGAGATTGTGTGGTATTTTTTGCCTTTCTTTTTTCCTCGTAAGCAGTATAAGTATAACTGTGGTCCCTATAAAATACTGCAGTAGGAGTAGATATTTGTACCTTCATGTAGTGATCCTTGTAAAGTACTGCAGTAGGAGTATGTATTTGTACCTTCATGTAGTGGTCCTTGTAAAGTACTGCAGTGGGAGTATATACGCGTACCTTTACGTCGTGGTCCTTGTGAAGTACTGCAGTAGGAGTATTTGTACCTTGACGTAGTGGTCCTTGTAAAGTACTGCAGTAGGAGTATATATTTGTACCTTGACGTAGTGGTCCTTGTAAAGTACTGCAGTAGGAATATATACGCGTACCTTTACGTAGTGGTCCTTGTAAAGTACTGCAGTAGGAGTATATATGCGTACCTTTACGTCGTGGTCCTTGTGAAGTACTGCAGTAGGAGTATTTGTACCTTCACGTAGTGGTCCTTGTAAAGTACTGCAGTAGGAGTATATATTTGTACCTTCACGTAGTGGTCCTTGTAAAGTACTGCAGTAGGAGTATATATTTGTACCTTCATGTAGTGATCCTTGTAAAGTACTGCAGTAGGAGTATATATTTGTACCTTCACGTAGTGGTCCTTGTAAAGTACTGCAGTAGGAGTATATATTTGTACCTTCACATAGTGGTCCTTGTAAAGTACTGCAGTAGGAGTATATATTTGTACCTTTACATAGTGGTCCTTGTAAAGTACTGCAGTAGGAGTATATATTTGTACCTTCACGTAGTGGTCCTTGTAAAGTACTGCAGTAGGAGTATATATTTGTACCTTCACGTAGTGGTCCTTGTAAAGTACTGCAGTAGGAGTATATATTTGTACCTTCATGTAGTGATCCTTGTAAAGTACTGCAGTAGGAGTATATATTTGTACCTTCATGTAGTGATCCTTGTAAAGTACTGCAGTAGGAGTATATATTTGTACCTTCACGTAGTGGTCCTTGTAAAGTACTGCAGTAGGAGTATATATTTGTACCTTCACATAGTGGTCCTTGTAAAGTACTGCAGTAGGAGTATATATTTGTACCTTTACATAGTGGTCCTTGTAAAGTACTGCAGTAGAAGTATATATTTGTACCTCCACGTAGTGGTCCTTGTAAAGTACTGCAGAAGGAGTATATATTTGTACCTTCATGTAGTGGTCCTTGTAAAGTACTGCAGTAGGAGTATATATTTGTACCTTCACGTAGTGGTCCTTGTAAAGTACTGCAGTAGGAGTATATATTTGTACCTTCATGTAGTGATCCTTGTAAAGTACTGCAGTAGGAGTATATATTTGTACCTTCACGTAGTGGTCCTTGTAAAGTACTGCAGTAGGAGTATATATTTGTACCTTCACATAGTGGTCCTTGTAAAGTACTGCAGTAGGAGTATATATTTGTACCTTTACATAGTGGTCCTTGTAAAGTACTGCAGTAGGAGTATATATTTGTACCTCCACGTAGTGGTCCTTGTAAAGTACTGCAGTAGGAGTATATATTTGTACCTTCACGTAGTGGTCCTTGTAAAGTACTGCAGTAGGAGTATATATTTGTACCTTCACGTAGTGGTCCTTGTAAAGTACTGCAGTAGGAGTATATATTTGTACCTTCACGTAGTGGTCCTTGTAAAGTACTGCAGTAGGAGTATATATTTGTACCTTCACGTAGTGGTCCTTGTAAAGTACTGCAGTAGGAGTATATATTTGTACCTTCACGTAGTGGTCCTTGTAAAGTACTGCAGTAGGAGTATATATTTGTACCTTCACGTAGTGGTCCTTGTAAAGTACTGCAGTAGGAGTATATATTTGTACCTTCACATAGTGGTCCTTGGAGCCGGTGATGACCTGGTCCTTCCCGAGCACAGATTGTCCCACAGTGAGACACATGACTGAGCCGATGTGTCCCATCAGCTTCCCCATAGCGCACATCCTACACACAACACAACACAACACAACAGTGATTTATCTACACACAACACAACACAACAGTGATTTATCTACACACAACACAACACAACAGTGATTTATCTACACACAACACAACACAACAGTGATTTATCTACACACAACACAACACAACAGTGATTTATCTACACACAACACAACACAACAGTGATTTATCTACACACAACACAACTATTTATGTACACATGTACACACACACACACACACACATTTAGGGTCAGTTCACACATCGAGCAGGAAAAATGTATAAAAAGTACAACTCTATAACAATAACATAACAAGATATTGACAGTTTAGTGAGACCAGATTGTTAAACACAATCTCAGTTTGCAGTTTTCCTTCCATGAAAAATGTACAGCAAAAATAAATCTTTTTATACAACTCAGTTCTGCCTCGAGACAAACAACACGAGGGCGTTCTGAGACCTCGTTATAGTCACCTGAGCTCCTGGGCAAGCAGTGTGTGTATGTGTGTATGTGTATATGTGTATATGTGTATGTGTGTATGTATATGTGTGCAACATACTGTATGTCCAGTATAGAATATATATATTATACACACATATCCCACATGCGCACAGTGTTTGACTTTGGGACGTTACCTGTTGAGGTCCCACATGTGCACAGTGTTTGACTTTGGGACGTTACCTGTTGAGGTCCCACATGTGCACAGTGTTTGACTTTGGGACGTTACCTGTTGAGGTCCCACATGTGCACAGTGTTTGACTTTGGGACGTTACCTGTTGAGGTCCCACATGTGCACAGTGTTTGACTTTGGGACGTTACCTGTTGAGGTCCCACATGTGCACAGTGTTTGACTTTGGGACGTTACCTGTTGAGGTCCCACATGTGCACAGTGTTTGACTTTGGGACGTTACCTGTTGAGGTCCCACATGCGCACAGTGTTTGACTTTGGGACGTTACCTGTTGAGGTCCCACATGTGCACAGTGTTTGACTTTGGGACGTTACCTGTTGAGGTCCCACATGCGCACAGTGTTTGACTTTGGGACGTTACCTGTTGAGGTCCCACATGCGCACGGTGTTGCCCGCGGCTGCGTACAGCACGGATCCAGACGGGTTCAGGTAGATCTGGTTGATCTGGCACTCGCCCTGAGCAAACGTGATGGTGCGAGTCGTGGTCCCGGCACATGCGTCGCCGCTGACAACCTGACCTGAAGAACTGAGGGGAGGAAAAGGTATTTTTGTATTTGTGCGACGATAACAAGTCCTACACATTTCAAGCCCTGTAGCCGTGGGCGATTCACTGGTTCTGATGGTGCTTTCTCAGCTGGTTCATCTGTACTCGGCCTCATGTTCAACAATCTAATCTAGAATCTTTGTGTGTAAATGTAGTTTAATTGGTTTGAACTCACGTGAGGGTGCGCACACACTTGTTGGCGTCCCTGATGTCCCAGACCTTGATGTAGGAGGAGGAGACGGAGAAGAGCAGCCTCGAGGAGGGGCAGTACTTCACGGACACCACGTTGTTGGGATGCCCCTTCAGAGTCGCCACCTCCTGCCCGGTGCTCAGGTCCCACATCTTACATGTTCGGTCTGGAGAGAAAAACAGCAGTGTTCATTTAAAAAAGGGCTCGGTTTATCGTCCTGTTCTCAGGGCCTGAGCGGAATCCTGGGCAGGAGTGGTCGTTGGGCGTGTCCGGTACCTTTGGAGCCGGTGAAGAGCAGCTGGTCGGTGGCGTCGACGCACAGCACGGGTTTGGAGTGTCCCTCCGCCACGGACACACACTGCAGAGGGGCCGTCCTGGTTCCCTTCACTCCCCCGAGAGGACTGATCACTCCCCTGAAGATCATGACCGTATGTTAGACACAACAGAAGCCTCCTTCCCTTAGAGGACGATCACTCCCCCGAGAGGACGATCACTCCCCCGAGAGGACGATCACTCCCCCGAGAGGACAATCACTCCCCTTAGAAGACCAATCACTTCCCTTACAGGACTGATCACTTCCTTAGAGGACAGATCACTCCCCCTTAGAAGACCGATCACTCCCCTTAGAAGACCGATCACTCCCCTTAGAAGACCGATCACTCCCCTTAGAAGACCGATCACTTCCTTAGAGGACAGATCACTCCCCCTTGGAGGACAGATCACTCCCCCTTGGAGGACAGATCACTCCCCCTTAGAGGACAGATCACTCCCCCTTGGAGGACAGATCACTCCCCCTTAGAGGACAGATCACTCCCCCTTAGAGGACAGATCACTCCCCCTTAGAGGACAGATTACTCCATTAGAGGACAGATTACTCCCTTAGAGGACAGATCACTCCCCCTTAGAGGACAGATCACTCCCTTAGAGGACAGCTCACTCCCCCTTAGAGGACAGCTCACTCCCCCTTAGAGGACAGCTCACTCCCCCTTAGAGGACAGATCACTCCCCCTTAGAGGACAGATCACTCCCCCTTGGAGGACAGATCACTCCCCCTTGGAGGACAGATCACTCCCCCTTAGAGGAAAGATTACTCCCCCTTAGAGGACAGATTACTCCATTAGAGGACAGATTACTCCATTAGAGGACAGATTACTCCATTAGAGGACAGATCACTCCATTAGAGGACAGCTCACTCCCCCTTAGAGGACAGCTCACTCCCCTGAGGACAGATCACTCCCTTGGAGGACAGATCACTCCCCCTTAGAGGACAGATCACTCCCCCTTAGAGGACAGATCACTCCCCCTTAGAGGACAGATCACTCCCCCTTAGAGGACAGATCACTCCCCCTTAGAGGACAGATCACTCCCCTTAGAGAACAGATCACTCCCCCTTAGAGAACAGATCACTCCCCCTTAGAGAACAGATCACTCCCCTTAGAGAACAGATCACTCCCCCTTAGAGAACAGATCACTCCCCCTTAGAGAACAGATCACTCCCCCTTAGAGGACAGCTCACTCCCCTGAGGACAGATCACTCCCTTAGAGGACAGATCACTCCCCTGAGGACAGATCACTCCCTTAGAGAACAGATCACTCCCCCTTAGAGGACAGATCACTCCCCCTTAGAGGACAGATCACTCCCCCTTAGAGGACAGATCACTCCCCCTTAGAGGACAGATCACTCCCCCTTAGATAACAGATCACTCCCCCTTAGAGGACAGATCACTCCCCCTTAGAGGACAGATCACTCCCCCTTAGATAACAGATCACTCCCCCTTAGAGGACAGCTCACTCCCCCTTAGAGGACAGCTCACTCTCCTGAAGAACATTGTGAACAGATCCACACAATCAAGTCCACAATTTCTATTGTAACTTTCCCCAAACAAAAGCGTTTCCAATGAGCTGCACTTGGGGAAATAAAATAAAGCCATAGACCGAAGAACAATAAGACTGTGCAAACACAATTGAACAGAAGACAAACTCAAAGTGTGATCGGGATTTTCTGCATTTCGCCTTCTTCCAACCAATGGACTACTTTAAGTATTTCACAATGATAAAAAAGAGCTCTGACAGACGTTATGACTATGTTTTTATGCGTCACGTCAAAGAGCGTTCAACGTGACCGAAATATATGAACTTATGCATTTCAGAGCATTTCAGAGCGTTTGTGAAGAAGATCAGCAGCTTTTCAGACAGAACAAGGCCCCTGGAGACACAAGGACATTATATTACCTGAAGAAGCTTTTTCCCACTGGCAAACTGTAACTACTAAAGCTGCAGTTTCCTTTAATCACCTTTAATTCTTTACCTAATGAGATGTTCCGCCGTAAACTCAACCCCGTCTCGTGTTTGCAGAGACTATTCACCCCGTCAGATATATCCGTCTCGAATTGAAATGGAGATGTTGGGGATCGCGCCGAGCTCTGCCGTAATTGGACACTTTTGACAACAACAAAACACGGTAAAAATCCTCTGGGAGCCGCAAATTGTCTTTTTTTTAATATGAGCTCGTGCGGCGTCTCGGAGATTTACCTGATACTGCGGCAAATACTGGCCAACCGTATTATTAGGTACACACGTTTTACCCACTTCAACGCAGGATATGATATTAGATTTTAATAATTTTGTTGATTTTTGAGCTTTGTAAGATGACCTCGACTAGGTTTTATTAAATGGCCTTGTCAATGTGACATTTAAACTCAGAAGCAGAAAAACAGATCAAGGCCGATAAATGAATAAGACGCAAGTGGAATAAAGCGCCTACACTTCAATGCATTTATTCTACAAGTTCAAATGAAGCTAACGTAAAAGTAAAAGCAAATGTTTCTGCATTAATATGTATATTTTTTACACCTTTTCACACTTTTCTGTCAATGAATGAAGCACAATTAGATGTATTTAGATGCTTTTGCTGCAGAAAATCCAATGTTTTGATCCGTAACTCAGAAACACTGTTTATATTTTTGCGATATCAAATTTTACTGTTGCAATTAATGTGAGAAGAAACATCACAATTTAACGATGAATGAATAAAGAGAAATCCTTCAATTTTCTTTCATTCTAACGCATCACAGTTCCATTTTTACTTAACCGGCTTTATTCAATCGAACTCTCTGAAGGCAAAAGTTACTGTGATTTAAACTGACACATAAAACTCACTGTACTTTTGAGTGTACTTTTTGGGCTCCAGATTGAATAGAAATTACATAATTTTGCTTCTAAAATGGTCACGATTATTAGTTTTTAGTCCTTACGATGATATTGTGGCATGAATGATCACGATTATCGATTAACCGGTTAAATTTTGACATCCCTGCAGTGGACTGAGCTTATATACGTTTAATTTTGTTATGTAGAACTGAATAATACCATACACTGCAGTAACTTTATACCTGCCGTGTATTCAGTACTAAACAACCGCAGTCGGCGCCAATCGTCAGTTCTCATCTCGTCAATTTCGCCCTGAACTGTCCGGCGTGCGCTCCCTCTGCGGAGCTCCGCCTCTCTCTGCGGAGCTCCGCCTCTCTCTGCGGAGCTCCGCCTCGTTCAGCGGCTCAAAACGTCCCAATTACGGCCGGATGCGGAGCTCAAACCCTTAACCCGCGCGGCCCTGATTCCGCCCGAGTCCGCGCTCCTAAACAAGGGGTTTTTCAAAGCCTCGTCGTGTGAAGTCTATCGCCGCCGGTTACGTCCAATCTGTGCCGAACTGTCAGGAGGGAGAGAGCGTCGGCAAAGTGACAACGCAGCGAGCGGAGATGGAAGCGAGAGGAGAGAGGAGGCGGGTGGATGGAGAGGGAGAGTGAGAGAAGAGGAGGGAAAGAGTGGGGTAAATTGGTCTCCAGGGCTTTTTAAAAACAGGAGCTGGTTTACGCCGGTGCTGGAGGAAAGTGGGAGACATTTCAAACAGAAACGTCTTCCAGAGCCAATCTATTTTTTGAAAAGCAGAACTGTGTAAATCCTCTCTTTGCAACAACAAACACAGAGACTTGAGGTTAAAATGTCCAATTCAAATCTGTATTTTTATGTCTCTCTTTTTCTGTTCCTTTAAATAGTTTACTTTAAAGAGAATAAAATGATAAAACTGTATGACGGACAGATTATAGTGGGATATCTGTTGGTAATGTTTCCAGAATGCTCCGTTTTTGTCTTTTTGGGGACAAGACTTTAATAAACTTCTGCTTGGTCATGGATCCATTTTATTTTTTTGTTTCAGAGATCATAAAATAGTCCTTTATTGTCTCACATTTCAGCCATAGAAAACTGTTCAAGTCAGATTTGAACCTAAAACCATCTGGTCGTGGGGCTAACAAGGCAAATCAAACAATAAAACACAGTATTTTTTACAGTGCGTCCAGAGAGAGCACAAACACACATGTCAAAGTAAAATACGTTCATGTTCGGGTGGAAAAAGTGAAAATGCGTCGCTCGTTGCGTGAAGGCCGAGGCATGCGCCCTCACGCTCCGGCTGCAGACTGAAGCGGCCAATCAAATCAAACTTTTAAAGAAGCTTCAAATAAAAACACACACACAAAGCAGTAGAAAATCAAAACAAAGCAACATCACAGCACATCGGCCTCATGCAGTTTGGATTGAACATACAAAGAGAATAATGCGCCGCTTCTCGTTCTTGTTCAGTTAAATGCCTATGACAGGTTTTTACCATTGTCTAATTGTGACTTTATTTGTTGTATTTATACCTGTTGTACATATAAATTATAGTTTTACACCAGTCGAGCAGGTATTTGTGGAGAAGACGTTGAAAAATCTGTAGAAAATGACAGGAAGTGACATCACACCAGTCAAATTTTATGCAGAATTTACACAAAGAAACAACTTTTTTGATGCTCTAAACATCATGTCAACTAAATAAAAATCGCTCTTATATATTTATTTGTCAAATAAAAAAAATGGTGACATTAGATGAGATATGGCCCAGTGTTTGCTGGGTCATTTCCTTCTGTGATGTCATCAATTACAAACAGAAAGTGAAATTATAAACCTAAAAATTAGCTATTCTGTGATAACATTTTATAATTTTAAGCAAATTTCTATATTCATCTTAACTGCATTTTACTTCAATGAGTCGTCCGACCTGTAGATGGCGCTTTTAGGTTTTTCTTCTATTCACTCACTGTGAAATGTGCTTTTCAGTTGTTTAGATATAAAAGTGTGTAAACGATGCTGGAATATGTTCCTTCGCCCAATTAAGCAAACAATTAAGCAATTTTCTGTTATTTTTAGGTTCGTTCAAGTCTTCTTTGTCTCTTATTGTCTCTTATTTAAGCCTAATCTATTTTTAACTACTGTTAATATCACACATTGCGCTTCACGTTGCACTTCACCGAAGCAAGTTCCCAGTTTGTGAATTTTCTTCTTTAACAGTGGCACTAAAACCTTTCCTGATGTTTTTCAAGGGATTTTTGAGAAATAAAAATACCTGTAATACTAGTTTAATGCTGTATTGTCAAGGCAAAGCAATTACATCCCCATAGCGACAAGAAGTGGATCTTTTAAATGTAAATTGGATGGATCCCAGACACGGGGAGAACATAAAATCTGATCATTTCACACTTTACTGCGAGTATTCCTGATGGATCTGAGCAATTTGGCGCGCGCATCTGATCATTTTCCTTTTCAACGGCACAATTCTTCAACTAAATGTTTCAAAATCTATTGCAAAATCTCTAATAATTCTGAAATTCTTTAATCCTCGTTGAGTGAAGAGCTATGGGAGGTAAATGGGAGCCACGTTTTAGAATGCCATTCAATTTGTCTGAATGGCATCACCCGGCAGGACGCTGTTCCCGCTCGTGGCGGCGGGGGGGCGGAGGGGGGCGGGCCACGCTGCGTGCCGCTGCCGCTACGTTAGCCGCTAATGAAGGAGCGCTGGGAGCGGGCTACGGTAATGACGACACGGAGACGCCGGCACAAAACACATAGGAGCTAATGTGCCGACAGCGTGGGCCCCGCGCGTGGAGCATTATCCTGCTAATGCGCTAATGTGCTAACGCGCTAATGTGCTAATGGGGACGGACATTTCCGTTGTGAGATGTTGGAACGTTGAACGCGCACACACACGCGGGAGTTCTCACGTGGCTGCCGCGGGTCGACTCGTGGCGATCGCAAACACATTACCTGGGCAACGTAACGGGTGGGGATATTTGCCAAGTTCAGTTTTTTTTAACAAGCTTACTTTTTTCGTTTCCCTCGACTCAAATAAACAATGTTATTTTTCCCCCAAAGTGTCTACACCCGATTTATATTTCTAATATTCTAGTTCAGGGAAAAGCCTTTTTTCCTGGCTTTAAAGGTTTTAAAGTTGTATTTAGCTTCATTCACACTTGAATTACTCCTGTTTACGAGGTTCTCCCCCTCTGAGCCACAGAAAGCATTCAGTTTCAAATTTCAGTTTGTTGACATCTTGGGACGACATCCTGACGTCTCCTGTGGCGTTTTTAAACCATTAAATCAGCACAGGACTCGGTCCAATCCCGCTCGTTACGACTGCGCGTTCACATTAGCATGTTGGGGGCGAACTAGCTTTTGTTTATTTCCCCGTGATTCCCTCTGCTGCTATAGATGAGCGGTTAAACATTTCCATCGATTTAATTCCATTCAAATGCTTAATATTTTAATTTAATAGTGATTTTGTGAAGCACTTTGAATTGCCTTATGTACAAATAAACATAATAGAATGCATATCATCATATTTTGGCAAAATCCGACACCCTCATCGAGTTTTACAGAGCCAATAGTTAGCAGATGTTGTGTGTTTGGATAAGTACAGCAGGAACACGGACTCTGTGCAACTTCCTGTGAAATTTATGATAATTTATGATAATTCAATACAATGGACACAGAAACACAAGCCTTATTAGTGAGTGAAACATTCGCCGAAAACAACCCAAAGCATTCAAAACATTCAAAAATCAAACATTTCCACAGAACAAAACGGTGCGTGTTCTACTGAAGCATGCATCACATCAACACAGCCACGGAAACCAGTGAAGAAGACGAAGATGAAGAAGATGCAACGTTTGATCAAACAGAAGGAGACTGGGGTCTACCTGAGCACCTCTGAGAGCGAGGAGTCACTGTCGTCAGACCTGCAGCGGACAGAGAGGCCGGGAAAAGACCAGGGTTAGACCGGGGAAAGACCGGGTAAAGACTGGGGTTTGACCAGGGTTTAGACCAGGGTTTAGACCGGATCAGAGTCGATACAGGATCTGACTCTGAACCACAACAAACCGAGAAAAGGCTAGGAGAGGGTATAGACTAGGGTGAGGATGAGGGCTAGGCCGGGTTTAAACCAGGATCAGGGACAAACCCGGGTCTGAGTCATAGGAAAAACAGCATAGTTACATTAGACCAGGTTTAGACCAGGTTTAGACCAGGTTTAGACCAGGTTTAGACCAGGTTTAGACCCGGGTTAGACCCGGGTTAGACCCGGGTTAGACCAGGTTCAGACACCAGGTTCAGACCAGGTTCAGACCAGGTTCAGACCAGGTTCAGACCAGGTTCAGACCAGGGTTTAGACCAGGGTTTAGACCAGGTTTAGACCAAGATACAGGACAAAACAAGGCTCTGAACAACAACAAACAGAAGAGATCCTAGGATAGGACAGGTTTAGACCCAAATTAGACCACTTAAAGACCGGGTTTAGACCAGAGTTGGACCAATTAGACTGGGAGAGGAGATGGTTGTACCGGGTTTGGATCGGGATCAAGGATAAACCCGGGGTGTGACCACATTGAACAGAGAGTCAAAAGACCAGGGTTTAGACCAGGGTTTAGACCAGGGTTTAGACCAGGGTTTTAGACCAGGTTTTAAGACCAGGGTTTAGACCAGGGTTTAGACCAGGGTTTAGACCAGGGTTTAGACCAGGGTTTTAGAACAGGTTTTAAGACCAGGGTTTAGACCAGGGTTTAGACCAGGGTTTTAGACCAGGTTTAGACCAGGTTTAGACCAGGGTTTAGACCAGGGTTTAGACCAGGGTTTAGACCAGGGTTTTAGACCAGGTTTTAAGACCAGGGTTTAGACCAGGGTTTAGACCAGGGTTTAGACCAGGGTTTAGACCAGGTTTAGACCAGGTTTTAAGACCAGGGTTTAGACCAGGGTTTAGACCAGGGTTTAGACCAGGTTTAGACCAGGCACCAGACAAAATGAAGAGACAGATTGAGGGATCAGTTACATTTACACAGTTGGATGATAAGTACAGATGTTTTACTTGTAAAGTTTAAAATGGTAAATTGCATCGACTGGCAACATTTCTCAAAGTATCAGACATTTGTTTTATAATTAACAATTCATTCATACTCTTAAATAAGTCCAACCAACAAAAGTAGCCTGAATTGAACCTTTACCTTACAAAAAATGTTCCCCGATAAGAGCACATTTTTAATCACATTTAAAGCCATTTCATTCACATTTTTAGCGACAATTTTAACTATTTGCGTGACTTTTAAATTGTCTAAATTCTCAAGTCCAAAAGGTGCTGTGCCTGGATGATTCGCCGTCATGGTAAAGCTAACAACGACTAGCGTGCTAAAGGCAGACTTCCTGCTTTGCGCAAGAATAAACTGCTTTTCAATTCGATGCAGAGGGCAAACTGCGGTCTAATTTTGACTTTGGGAGCTGCATTCACATGTATTTGTGCTGGGGAAGAACAAATGTGACTTTATTAGATGAAAATATCAGATACAGCCCCTTTAAACGCCCCTTGTCTGCTAGAAGAAGTAATTCAAGTGCATTATATAACTTTTTCATGGAGACGTTGTCACTTTGGCTGGAATGTTCCACAGTATGGGATTTAATGGCCAACGTTACAGGCCAGATCTGTGGCGCGGCGAGGCCCTTTGGTGTAAAAATGCATGTTTATCGAGTCCTTTTTGAGCAATAAAACAAATTACAACGGAAGCAAGAGAGACCTGTGTTCAAAGCTATACTGCGGTACATTCCAGCCAAATAAATAACGCATGACCGGAGGCGAGCGCCAGAAAAGTGACGCAGTGCACCTTTAAATGCCAATCTAGTGGTTTCCAAAGTTTGTCCGTAGCCGCGGTGATATCAAACACAAACTGGAGGAAAAGAGGTCTAAAGTTTGAACAATGCTGTGCTCGGGGGGCCGACGAGGACACGCCAGAGTTTTTTCCTTCGAAAAAATTGAAAGAAAAATGCCGTATTATGGAGGATTGTGGTCCAATTCGCCGGCCGGCACTCGCCGACATCGAGGGACTCTAACCATAAAACTGCAGCTTTAACCGCTCATAAAAACGCCACCGCAGTGTAAATATTTCACAGCCCCAGGTTTCGATTGCTGGCATGAAATATTCAAACGCCGGCGTGCCTTTGGGGGCATTTACCGTCAGCTAACGACGCTATTAGCATAGTGTTGTCCGTGCTCTTGAACGCGAGAACGAGCTTAAAAGAGGATGTCGCGGGTTGTACCTCAAACCACATGCGCAGCTGTTCTCTACATCGTCTAAATCCCACTGTAATCCGTAAACACGCTGCGTTACATCGTGGTAGAAAAAAAAGAATAACTTTGACTGCGTTCACATTTGTTCAAGTTCTGGTTTGTTACCGATCTAGTCCGGGTTTAGTCCTTCTGTTGCTCAAAGTGTCGCGGAGGGACTCTGTTTCGGAGGTACCGTATTGCCTGGCCTATAAGTCGCACCAGCCAAAAAAGGCATAATAGAGACGAAAAAAACATATATAAGTCGAACATGCTAACAAGTTTTCCAAAGCATCAGTATTACCCCAAATCACTAAATCCATTGAATTCTTCTTCCTCTGTGTCACTTCTAAACAACTCCACAAACTCCAGCGGTAGAGGAAGTGCAGATTCTTCTTCTGCGTCGCTTAGAGCCTAGAGCGCCCTCTTGTGGTTGTCAGTGTGAAAATAACAAATAATATCACATATAAGTCGCTCTGGAGTATAAGTTGCACCCCGGCCAAAACTATGCAAAAGGGTGCGACTTATAGTCCGGAAAACACGGTAAATGCCTTGTCCGTTCCTCCACAAGGTACTTAAAGGGCACTAACGTCGCTGCACTTACGCGTCTCTCAGGTGATGTTACTGCGTTGCCTGGAGTGTTGCGCCGTGTGTATTTATTCTGTTTTTCTGTTTCAAATCTGACCTGAAACTCGGTCTTGTGGTCGTCGCTTGCTGGTGTTATTCTTGCATCTTTTCTACCTAGAGCTTTGGACTTTTACGTGAATATTTTATCTTTTTATCTGATGTTGTGATCAACGCACTTCAGGATTAGCAGGTAATGTCAATCTTTAATAAATCTAATATCTGGTCTAAACAGCAAGCGGACATCCACCCGAAATGTTACATAGTGCACTTTTAATATCGCATCTCATAAAGAAGCCGATAAAATAAATTATTCATTGGCTTCTTGGGGTTTAAATATCTAGTTCCAGCTCACAATGTGATACCAAACATCAGCCTCTAAGGGAAAAAGCTCTTTCTATTGAACCAAAACGCACTGAAAGTAGCTCATAATAGCCTCGCCGAGCTTTGTCCTCCTCTGCACCGTGGTCTTGGAATAATATACAAACAGACCTTGAATTGGAAGCTGTATCGTCACTTGATGACTACAATAAAATTATAAAAAGTCTAGTGATTGAGAATTGTTTGAGTTTCCTCAGAGAGCTGTTTTTATAATGTAATATTTAGTGATTTTCTGTTGAGTTGATTGCGTTGCGTCTGAATATCCACGGGACCTCCTGGTAAGATTAAATACATTAAAAAATATATATTAATAATAATTTAAATAAGAAAATAAATACAAATTAAGTACAAAATACAAATAAATACAAAAATAAATAACATTTAAATAAATCAAAAGATAAAATTATTTGCTCCTGCTTTAGTCCTGCTTTAGTCCTGCTTTAGTCCTGCTTTAGTCCTGCTTTAGTCCTGCTTTAGTCCTGCTTTAGTCCTGCTTTAGTCCTGCTTTAGTCCTGCTTTAGTCCTGCTTTAGACCTGCTTTAGACCTGCTTTAGTCCTGCTTTAGTCCTGCTTTAGTCCTGCTTTAGTCCTGCTTTAGACCTGCTTTAGTCCTGCTTTAGTCCTGCTTTAGTCCTGCTTTAGTCCTGCTTTAGTCCTGCTTTAGTCCTGCTTTAGACCTGCTTTAGACCTGCTTTAGTCCTGCTTTAGTCCTGCTTTAGTCCTGCTTTAGTCCTGCTTTAGACCTGCTTTAGACCTGCTTTAGTCCTGCTTTAGTCCTGCTTTAGTCCTGCTTTAGTCCTGCTTTAGTCCTGCTTTAGTCCTGGTTTAGTCCTGCTTTAGACCTGCTTTAGACCTGCTTTAGTCCTGGTTTAGTCCTGGTTTAGTCCTGGTTTAGCCCTGGTTTAGCCCTGGTTTAGCCCTGGTTTAGTCCTGGTTTAGCCCTGGTTTAGCCCTGGTTTAGCCCTGGTTTAGTCCTGGTTTAGTCCTGGTTTAGACCTGGTTTAGACCTGGTTTAGTCCTGGTTTAGTCCTGGTTTAGTCCTGGTTTAGTCATGTATTCCCTTGCTGACACATTCTCCTGAAAATGTCACAATTTATACCAAAACATTTCACAACCTTACAAAACAAATCAACAAGATTAAAATTGGATATTGTTCCGTGGACTTCGCTCGAAAACAGAATTTTTTTTTTTCCAATCTTTGTAATAACTGTGAAAATGGGAGATTCTGGCAGTGACTTTAATCCTGTGATCATTTATTAAGAGGAAGACTCTGTGTGGATAGAAATGGGGCAATGAAACTTTTACAATCAGCGAGTCGCATTCAGCTAACGAGCACAAAGTCACATTACAGTCGTCAGGGAGACACGACCAGAGCAAAACTTTCACCTCTACAAAAGTATAAATAAGAATACTTTAACATTTTTAAGTAACACAAAGGCAGGTGCAGTGTTGCCAGGTTTTATGTGGTTTTGTCCTCGGTTCGGTCCTGGGGTTTGATCCCTGGGGTTCGATCCCCGGTACGATCCTTGGTTCGATTAGTTCCAATCGAGTTAAATAATCACGACTAATTTTGAAATTGTTTGTATAATTATAATACAATACAATACAATAATTGATTGTATAATCGTATAATCATATGGAGATGGCCTCAAGCGGCGTCACTGCAATTTTGTGAATATCTCATATTTTTAAATTCTTTGCGATCAAAACAACTGATCGATTACTTAAAAAACGCCGCCATAATCACTTGACTCGATTTTAGACCAAGTTTAGACCTAATTTGGGCGACATAAAGTCCAGGTTTAGATCTGCTGGAAATCCAGATATTATCAGTTTGTTCTTGGCGTGAACAGAGTGAAAACACAAACCGACGCCGCCTTCTCCCCCTGGTGCATTGTGGGCACGGTACAAACCCTGAAAGCCAATATTCCTCCTCATTTCTATCCCAGACTGAATTGAAAATGGCATCTGTGACACTAACAAGGGATGAGCGCGGGCCCCGGCGAGGCCAGCGCGGGCCCCGGCGAGGCGAGTGATCCAACACACAACACTCCAAATGGTGCGCGTCTCAAAATGTGGTACAGGGGCTTTTACTGGAGCGAGAAGAGGCGACTAATGATGAGAGCAGTCGACCAGCCAGCGACTAGTTCTGCTGTTTTTAACCAAATGAAGGTTGAAATATGACGTATTATTGATGAAAATCTGAAATATTTGTTGCCTTTATTATACTAATCTATTTTGTCGTGATAATGATTAGAATTATCAAATATAACAGTTAACTAGGGTCGGTGTAATCCCTCATTTGTCGTATCATCTGAACTCGCTTCGACTCTCATCCAAGAGTCGTTCTCGATCTGCGAATCAAGAACAAGAACAATATTTATCCTACTCTGAGTAAGACCTGCCCACTGGGCGGGACCTCCTGATAAAGGGTGTTTTTGGTTTCACTTGAAACTAACCCGCTTTGTTTACTATCAAACTGACCTCTTTGTTTCCTAATGGTCCTGTTATGGGCGATCAGCCAGTGAGGAGAGAGAGTAACCCCGGTTACAATAGGAGGCTGATGCAGCCGGTGAGCTCCGTGTGCTTGAGCTGCTGTGGTCTTCCAAATGAGCCGGACCCCGCCTACGTTATGAGTGACAGGTAGATTCAACCAATCACAGTGAACTCTCAAACGGCATCAATAATAATTTAGATCTAACTAGAACGAGATCTGGTCAAGTCCTGCTTTAGGCTTGGTTTAGTTCTGGTTTAGGCTTGATTTAGACCTGGTTTAGTCCTGGTTTAATTCTAGCATAGAATTGGTTTAGCCCTGGTTTAGCCCTGGTTTAGGCCTGGTTTAGGCCTGGTTTAGGCCTGGTTTAGGCCTGGTTTAGGCCTGGTTTTGCCCTGGTTTTGCCCTGGTTTTGCCCTGGTTTTGCCCTGGTTTTGCCCTGGTTTTGCCCTGGTTTTGCCCTGGTTTAGTCCTGGTTTAGTCCTGGTTTAGTCCTGGTTTAGTCCTGGTTTAGTCCTGGTTTAGTCCTGGTTTAGTCCTGGTTTAGTCCTGGTTTAGTCCTGGTTTAGCCCTGGTTTAGTTCTAGTACAATCCTAGTATGGTCCTGGTTTAGCCCTGGTTTTGCCCTGGTTTTGCCCTGGTTTAGCCCTGGTTTAGCCCTGGTTTAGCCCTGGTTTAGCCCTGGTTTAGCCCTGGTTTAAATCTAGCATAGCCCTGGTTTAGCCCTGGTTTAAATCTAGCATAGTCCTGGTTTAGTCCTGGTCTAGTTCTAGCACAGTCCTCATATGGCCCTGATTTGGTCCAGATCTAGTCTTCATTGAGACCTGGACCAGCCCCTGTAAAGTGGCCCTTTTGTCTCCATCTCTCATTGGTCAATAGCTTTTGTGTACGTTTGAATTCCGACCTTTAAACCAATAAACGAGCGTCCAATTAAAACGGACAAATACAGAGGATTAATGAAGATTACTCACTTAATGCAAAACCAACAACAGAACGGGATTAAACGGACATTTTTCAAAACAGCCAGAATTGATTGTGGATTGTTTATTCTGCAGGTTTTCAACGATTTTTCCCTTAAGTGGCACTTATATAAAGCACCTACAGAGAATGTTTTAATGAATTGAAAATATAACTTTCTCCATGATTTAAGATTTGGGGCGAGGCTTGTGTCGGGTGAAGCTCAGTCCTGTGTTTAAAGTAGGATGTTGTATATTCTGATAGTACCATGAATACTCCTGTGTACACACTTGACCCGGTTCATGACAGTTCTGCCTCACAACTTGGAAGTAAATGTGTTTTTTTGACATTATATTTGTTCAGAATCAAGGTAAAGCGAGGGTTTAGAAACAGAACATTCGGTGAAGGCTGGACATGCCAAACGTTTGACCTTTGCCACCGGCGGAGAAGAAAGAAAATCTGCATAAACTGTTCAAACATCAGAACGCTTCTCCTTTATTAGCTCTTAATATTTTTGTGATATTCATACAAACATAATGGACTCCAGGAAAGGATTATTCTAGTAGTCGACAAGTCAAACAGTTATTTATGTTGTTCATTGAGACTTTTTGAATACTTTATCAACCAAATAAAGGTCGAACTGTGGCGACTGGAGACGTCCGGAGGGAGAATATTTACAAATTAAATGCATTATTGATTAAAATGACAAATTGTTTAATCGTTTTTGACATTTTGCTTGCATTTTCGTTTGTGTTTTAGAGTCTGTGCCATCCAGATTGTGATTATGATTGACTGTAGTGACACGAAAAGCACTTAAAGACTCTTGTGTGTAAATAAGGTCATAGATTTACTCTTTATCTCGGATTTCAATGACGTTATTCAGACTTTAACGCAATGTTTCAAAACTGCCCTGTACATTTCTTGGTCTTTCTTGGTCAAACTCGATGAAACCAATTTTAAAACACGATGGCGATAAAGACACACATTTGTTTTACTGAAAATAGACGTAAACGTGGTCTTGGTACGATACAGGTCGAGATCATTTTAAACAGTTCAGTAAAGGTCCAAATGTGTGCTTTTCATGTCCTTTCTTTGTATCCAGCTTTAGTAATTGGGTGTTTTATCTAGTTTTATGACAATTAAACGGTGCACAAAAACTCTAAAGATTCTAAAATGAGCAATAAAGTGTAGCAGAGTAAAGATTTAAATAAAGTTCCTTAGTAATGCTGGTAAATGTGCTTATTAACTCATTATAACTACTTTACTAAGGGACTTTATTCTTATTTTATACCCGTTTGAAAGATTACACGGAACATTTGATTTATTTGATTGTGTAAACTCTTTTTATGACTTTTTATGAGATTAAATATATGTTTGCCGTATGTCCCACCTCCACCTCAGACCCTAAGAACAGAGGATCACGATGATGAAGGTGAAGGTGAAAAGTGCGTGTGACACTGACTTGTCCAGGGCGGAGCCTTGGGCCTGGTTACTGGTCAAGCGAGAGAAGACGTTCCGGTCGTTCCTGGTCCGGAGCGGAGGAGACGAGGGAGGAGTGTAGCCTTCTGTCGGCCTGGAGGAGGAGGAGGAGGAAGAGGAAGAGGAGGAAGAAGATGAGGAAGAGGGGGAGGAGGAAGATAAGGAAGAAGAAGATGAGGAAGAGGAGGAGGAAGAAGAGAAGGAAGAGGATGAGGAAGAGGATGAAGAAGAAGAAGAGGAGGAAGAGGATGAGGAGGAGGAAGAAGAAGAAGAAAAGGAGGAAGAGGAGGAAGATGAGGAAGGGGAGGAGGACAATGAAGAGGAGGAGGAGGAAGAGGAGGAGGAAGATGAGGAGGAAGAAGATGAGGAAGAAGAAGATGAGGAAGAAGATGAGGAAGAGGAGGTGGAGGAAGAGAAGGAGGAGGAAGATGAAGATGAAGATGAAGATGATGATGATGATGATGAGGAAGAGGAGGAGGAGTAAAGTGGTTACAATTGTATCCCTGCATAGTTTTACTGAGCTAAAATGCTGAATATTTCATTTAAATCCTATGAAAATATGTTTTTTGGTTCTCAGCGTCGTGAAAATCAATTTAATAAATGCTCAGAAGGATTAGGAAATGGAATATTGCAAAGAGTTTAACTTAAGTGTTAACTTTTAGAGCATTTCAGGGACAGTGCATCCTGGAGCCTTTAACTCCTCTGGTCCTGGTCCTGGTCTTGGTTCTGATCTTGGCCTTGATCCTTGATCCTGGTCCTGGTCCTGGTCCTGGTCCTGGTCCCACAGTCCTAATCCCTAATCCATAGTCCCCAAAAACAGGTTCAAAACTGTCCTTTGAGGCTAAAGTCCTAAAACTATGGAAAGCTCCGCCCCCATCTCTCCGTTCATCCTTTTAAAGCAGCTAAAGTCACAAAGCGATGGTATTTTACTCATTGTAGCTGTAATTTTGGTGATTTTAAACTGTGAAAAGTGCTGTATTAATAAAGTTCACTCACTCCTGTGTTTGTAAAAGTAGTTGTTGTGTTGCGTATAGTTGCGTGTACTTTCTACACGGTCTGTACCTGTACGAGCGGTCGTAGGACTTCCTCCTGGTGAGCGGCGACGTGTCGTATCCTCGAGACTGACGCGGGCTGAAACACACAAACAAATAACAGGAAACCGTCTTTACATCGTTCAAAAAGAACCTTCTCCACCGCGTCGCCCGCTCCGTCTGACACATTTATAACTCAATTGAATGTTCTTTTTTAAAGCTGAGAGCGAGTGTCTAATGTCAGTGATGCATTGCGTTTCCCTGCAGCGCTCCGTAACCCGCCGGAGTCGAGCCAGAGGCGGAGGTGGGCGGCACGCGCAAACAAACTGCAAATACAACTTTTGACGAGACGTATCGGGCTTTTCGTCTCATATTTACTGTTTATTCATCGCGCACGTTGTAAAACACTGCATTTCCAAAGCCTCCTCACAACACGAGACCATAAAGAAGGAGAGAGTCAAGTTTAAGGGCGCGATAAGCAACTTTTCTGACGCTCGTTTCTGCGTCTATCTCCATGGAGACAAGAAGATGACATAATCAGGCCACGTTACAAGTCAGATCTGTCAGAGGCGACGCCAGAATGAAAACACAGGGAATTTAATATATGCCAGATACGTTTGTTACTATAAAACTATTATAAAGATGATTGTTGTTGAATTTTAATAAATGTTATACTCAAAAAAAACAGGAAAAAAAACAAAAAACAGTGGCATTATTAAATCAAAATGTCAAAAAACAATAAACTATGTCAGATTTTTATAAATAATCCACTTTATTCGTAAATATTCTCAATCTAAAAGCATATTTTAACCTTTATTTAGCTGACTGTGTGTTTAAAAAATCGGAACGTAAAGTGGAAAAAGTAGTTTGACTAATCGGGAAACCTTTTGTGTCGGCCGTGTTTAATGCCCCAGTGCGGAACATTCCCGCTGCCGCTGCACGACTTACAAAGTGTGTCCGCGCACGGGCAGGCTGAGGGTTCTGGACGCTCTGTCCCGCTGCAGTGGCTCTCGCAGGGACAGGCCGAAGCTCGCCGCGTCCTCCTGGATGTCGGTCAGCGAGGCCAGGGACTTGGTGATGTACTGCGCTTTGCTGCTGCCGCTGCTGCTGGTACTGCTACTGCTACTGCCGCCGCCGTCCACCGTGGGACCCAAGTACTCGGCGGAGACGGCCTTGATCTGCACCGAGAGGCGGGGCTCCGACTGCAAATGCAAATACGTGAAATGAACAGTCTTTTTCTGACGAATATTGCATCACATCATCATTACGAGTAAAGTCGAGTATTTTCGCCCCTGTATTTGTACTTTTACTTAAGTATCACAGGGACACTAGTGACGTAAAATACCTAAATATTTGACTCGAGTAGAGTACATTTTAAACATGTTCAGCAGCATAAACACTGGAGAGACTAATACAAGAATCTAAAGCAGTGTTTAAAAATGGGCTTACACTGCCCCCTGGTGGATGGAGTTAAACATGTCTTTAGGGTTGTCAAAAAACTAAATAAATACCCAATTACTAAAGCTGAATGCAAAGAAAATTTATAAAAAGGACACATTTGGACCGTTCCTGAACAGTTTAAAATGATCTCGATGCATATTGTACTGTACATCATCATTACATTGAGTATTTTTGCCCCTGTATCTGTACTTTTACTTAAGTATCACGTGAACAGCAGCAGAAACAATGGAGAGACTAATACAGGGATCTAAATCAGTGTTTAAAAATAGGCTTACACTGCCCCCTGGTGGATGGAGTCATACATGTCGGTTTGCAGTTGCACATTTGATCAACTCTCTCATAGGATTTGTACTCGGGAAATGCACAGTACTCTCAGAAGTTTGAGGTAAAAGTTTGAGCCGGGGACAAACCTGCATGACCTTCAGCTTGAAATCGTCTTGACTGTTGGACTCTTTCATTTGGGACACACTGCGGACAGACAGAGCGAGGGAGGTCAGAGCGGAGCGCGGAGACCCCACCCGTGTAACCGTGGTGACGCAGTGTGGATATTGTGGCACATGTATGAGGAGAGAGTACCTGCAGTCTGAGGCCTGGCTGACCTCGGAGGGCTCGTCGTCCGTGCTCACGTAGCCGTTCTCTGGGACACAAACAAACACGGCAGAATAAAAGAGAGTCTTAAACTGATGATCTGCACTAAAGGTTCTGCCCCGTGTCCAGTCCTGGTCCTGGTCCTGGTCCTGGTCCTGGTCCTGGTCGGGTCTTGGTCCAGCCCTGGTTCGGTCCTGGTTCGGTCCCGGTCCGGTCCTGTTCCAATCCCGGTCCGGTCCGGGTCCAGTCCCGGTCCGGGTCCGGTCCCGGTCCGGGTCCGGTCCCGGTCCGGGTCCGGTCCCGGTCCAGTCCTATTCCAATCCTGATCGGGTTCTGGTCCAGTCCTGATCGAGTCCTGGTCCGGTCCTGGTCCTGGTCCTTACCCTGTGTTACGTTGTGTATGAGCGCCTGTAGTTCTGGGATACACTCGGCCTTCTCTCGGAGCGCATCGAGGATCATGTGATTCTGAGAAGAGCCAATCACGTCGGTCTGTCTGAGCTGCCCCTCCAAGAGGCGGACCTGAGACTCTCTCTGCGCCACCTGCAAACTCTGCACACACACGGACACACACACGGACACACACGGACACACACGGACACACACACGGACACACACACACACGGACACACACACACGGACACACACGGACACACACGGACACACACACACACGGACACACGGACACACACGGACACACACACACACAGACACACACACACACGGACATGGACACACACATGGACACACACATGGACACACACATGGACACACACATGGACACACACATGGACACACACATGGACACACACATGGACATTTAGAGGTGTTACAAGTGTGCTTGAGCCACATTAACCAATAATAAATGTGTGTTAATAAACCAACTTCAAAATGTTGCAGAGAGCATCAATAAACTGCTTATGAAACTATTTCCAAATAAATAACTATTGCTTATACAAGGCCTTCTTTTACTAAGTGTTACCAATAAAACTGCAGCACTTGTGTGAAAAATAATGATAATGATTGATCTTCATGTCCTCTTCTGCAGTCTAATGTAATATAAACCGGTGGCGACGGGTCTAGTCTCCGGTCTGGAGAGACGGGAGATGGCGGAGGAGAGTGGATCGGTGGTCGAAGACGTTCTGGACGGCGTGGAGGGGCAGCCTTTTCTGGCTGCATGTGCCCGGAAACGTAAAAAGTCCCTTAGCTCGTCCGAGGGTTCTGGGAATGAGCAGCAGGATGAGGCTGAAGCTATTGATATCCGGAGTGAGAGCAGAGACTGTAAGGTGATCATAAAGCTTGCACAGGATAGTGCATCCTTTAAGGAGTGGAATTCAGTGGCATTGTCAAAGAGCCTAACTGTAGCTGTGGGAGTGATCAAGAGTGCGAGTGTCCTTAGAGATGGCTCGCTGCTGGTCGTGTGCAAGGACGCGGCTCAGCAACGGAAGGCGATTGGAACTAAACGTCTGGGTGGAAAGGACATTCTTGTGCTGAAAGAAACACGGTCAGAGGAGTTATCATAGGTGTCCCTACGGCGACGTCTGTGGATGAAGTTAAGGAGAATTTGACGGGAGCTACGGTGGTGGACGCTAGGCGGTTGAAGGGGACCCGGTCTGGGGTAAGATGTGACAGCTTGTCTGTAATGGTAACACTTGAAGGGAGGTGCCTGCCTAGTAAGGTGTTCATTGGGTTCATGTGCCATGACGTTAGGCCATATGTTCCACCGCCCCTGCGTTGCTTTAAGTGCCAGCGCTTTGGGCATATTGCAGCGGTCTGTAGAGGGAGGCAAAGATGTGGTAAATGTGCAGGAGACCACGAGTATGGGAAGTGTGACGTGGGAGCAAAACTGAAGTGCTGTAACTGTGGGGAAGAACATAGCTCTGCCTACGGGGGATGCAGGTTTAGCAAAAGAGCTGCTGAGGTGCAGAAAATAAAGGTCTCTCAAGGTATATCCTATGCAGATGCAGTCAAGAAAGTTTCAAGTAACGAGTTTAGAGTAAATACAGAGAGGAGCCAGCGCTGCTCCCAGCCAGGGCGAAATGAGAAAGGCCAGCGTGGCTCCCAAGAAGTGTGAAGGTTTCAAGAGTGGAGGTCCCAAGTGTGCAGGTTCCAGAATTAATGAGAATACCCTGGTTGTGGATAGAGAGGATTTTGTACTCTTTATGGTGGATGTTGTAAACAGTGCTGCTCAGACTCAAAGCAGAACTGAAAGGATCAGGATCATTGCTAAAGCTGCAGGGAGATTCCTTGGAACAAAGGAGCTTGATTGGGCAGATATAGAAAACAGGCTAAAGGCGCTAAATGGGAGTTGGAGTGATGGGGGTCTGCTTTTGGGGAGTCAGGGTGATGGGAGATGGGGGTGGGGGTGGTATGGCCAACCGCCATAAAACAACAACAACAACGGCACAAACACATGATCTAACAAAAGGAGATAAAAGGTTATTTTTTTCATCTTTAAAGTGAACCTTTTCTATGGATGCTTTGAGGAAGTGGTCCAGCAGGTGGCGCGCTTCAGCCAGAGAACAGGAGCTGATGACCACAGACGTGTCCACTGAGTCCAGCTCATCCTGAAGAGAAAAACAAACGACAGCGGGTTTCATATTTAGCGTTTACGTGTGCGCTTGATTACGAGCAGGTTCATCTCGCACTTTGGTCTCCTCGATCTGGACGATCGTGGCCTGGCAGTCGGACAAGCTGTCGTTTATGTAGTCGATGTTGGCGTTCAGGACCTCCATGTCTTCACCTATTTCCTGCAGGAGGCGGTCTTCAGCCTCTGGCCCTTCCCCCTCCGCCATCAGCACCTCCCTTTTATGGGAAAGAGCTTCCTGTTGGGAGATGAGCTCCTCTCGCTTCTGTCAACACAACGGCACAAAAGCAGAGTTATAAATACTTTAAGGGCTGATCTTTAAGTCTCTGTGAAGTTTACGGTGTCCCATATGAACTGACACAACAACAACAGACCCTTTAGCTGCAGTAGTTCTTGTGAGCGGTGCGTTTCAAATGTTTTGGTACCTTTATGAGCCGGTCCATGTCGGCCTCCACGTTGGCGATGGTCATCCTCTGCATCACGATGTCCCTGATCCGGCGCTCCAGCGTCTGCCACTTCTGTCGGGCCGTTTTGGAGGAGGAGCTGGCTCTGTGGGCGGGGCCGAGGTGAGGGAAGAGGGCGGGTTTACGGGCCAACTTCCTCCTGCTGCTGCAGAGAGAGAAGACCACGTCAGAAGAGTGCATTTCACTCATTTCACTCAAACATACTTCACATAAGGACTTTTTTAAAATTTGACTTGTTTAGTTTTAACATTTTGGTGTGTGTCTGTGCAGCAGTGACATAAGCAGAGGTAATTTTGTAATTGTTACCTGGCAACCATACTGTTACATACCGGTAATCTACAGAATAGTTCTTACTTGACGGATAAACAGAAGAGACACCACTTTTGAACGATTAAACTGACAGAAAAATGTGTTTCTTGAGCTTAAATTGTCGCTGCATTTTGGATGGAATTCGATCTTTCAAGAATGCAGTACTTTCAGCTTTTTTCAGCTTCTTCCCCCTCGACCTTCCGTCACAAACTGCCACTTGACTGATATGAAACTTTGATAAATATGTACCACTAATATTGATGCATTGAAATAAGTCATAATTTAAAAATCTGTCATGAGCGATTTAAAACGCAACTTAATAAATCTACTGAATAATTTAGTTTCAACCAATTTGGTGTACTTTTACAGTACTTTTACAGTACCTTTACAGTACTTTTACAGTACCTTCACGATAAACTCTGCTAAGGAAAACACACAGATGAATCATTTACAAGACAAAAGTCGTCTACACTGTTTAATTTGAAATGGTTTTAAATCTGTTAACTTTACACACTAAACTCAACATAAACACATTTTTGTTTACATTTAACGATTAAACTATCAATTATGGAACTAACTGTCAACTAATTTAGTCTTTTATTAATCATGATCTGCTCTATACACAGATTCCAATATAGGGAAGTCACGATCCAATTTTAGAATTACGATTACTGTGAGAAAAAACATCGAGATTAAACATTTATTCACGATTATTGAGGCTTTGACTAAACAACAGTGAAATCTCTCATTTTCTTTCATTTTAAATTGTCTAACATGTTTTTATTCCTCAGGTTTGTGAGCAGCTTTACGTCATTTTACTTTCTGAAAGACAAAAGAAAGTTAAATGTGACAAAAACAGCCAGATAAAAAAGCTATTTATAGCGAGGTCAATTTTCTAGATTGAACTTCTAAAATTATCCCAATTATAATTTTTTTGGTCATTATATTGTGACCTGAATAATCACGATTGTCGATGAAATATTACAAGTGTAAATATAACTAAATATACCCTGTTTTTATGTGGGTTCTTTCACTCAATCCCTGTGCACAGAGCAAAGAGGCTCCCACAAACGCTAACGACTCTGCCACGTCACACGAAGCGGAGGCGTGACCTACCCGATGACCTTCGTCCCGTCCATGCCGCCCTCGCTCTCGGCCAGGTAGCCCCCGTACACGATGTTCCTGTTGTTCCAGTGCCGGACCAGGCCGCTGACCGACGCCCTCCCGCGGTCGGGCTCCGACGACGGGGTGGAGGCGGACAGCTCGGCCCCGGAGTCCGGAGAGGCGTGCGACCAGCGCTGGCCCACCCGCCCGGCCGTGCGGTCAGACATGGGCTTGGCCAGTCTCCGCAGGGCGCTCACCTCCTGGGTCTTCCTCCGCAGCACCAGCTCCTGCTGCCGCTTCTGGGACTCCAGCGATCGGATCTGGTACTGGAGCGGGACAAGGGCTCGTTAGTGTCTCAACAGGAGCGATTAGAGGTTATAAGGGCTGGAACAAACACGGAATTTACAACAGGACAATTAGTCGAAACGTCGCGATTTTCTGAAACATTGTTCATAGGAGAACCTTTTTCTATGATTTGTGGGTCATGTTTTAATGGTAAAATTCAGTTTTTAACACGTCCTTCTTCATGTCGACCAGCTCCCCCTACAGTTACCTTGACCTTCTTCATGTCGACCAGCTCCCCCTACAGTTACCTTGACCTTCTTCATGTCGACCAGCTCCCCCTACAGTTACCTTGACCTTCTTCATGTCGACCAGGTCCCCCTACAGTTACCTTGACCTTCTTCATGTCGACCAGCTCCCCCTACAGTTACCTTGACCTTCTTCATGTCGACCAGCTCCCCCTACAGTTACCTTGACCTTCTTCATGTCGACCAGCTCCCCCTACAGTTACCTTGGCCTTCTTCATGTCGACCAGGTCCCCCTACAGTTACCTTGGCCTTCTTCATGTCGACCAGGTCCCCCTACAGTTACGATTGTTTGAAACGTTGTTCAGATTACTTCTTTTGAAGCTTTTTCTATGATTTTTGGTTCATGTTTTAATTGTAAAATTCTGTTTTTAACACGTCCAGGAGCATCAGCCTTTGAGAGAAGAATGAACTCTGAACTTCTGAACTAAACTCTAATCAAGAACCTGTTTGTAGAGGTCTAAACTACAGGGTCATCAGGCGCTATACAGAAGAAGACAGGAAATAAAGTGATTTTGATTTGCTTGCAAGAAATACTGCTGCACTCGTTAATTGTGCCAGTTTAAGTCAGTAAGTAAGTTAGTAAGTAGTAAATAAGTAAGTACGTACATAAGTAGGAACATACTGAGTGCAGGCTTTGAATGAGTCTGATCATTTGACTAAAAGTTTAATAACTATGCAGATTTTTTGCAGAATAGCATACTTTTTATGCACAGTATATTCTGTGTGGAAAAACTCAATACTTCTGGACTAAAAACAATACTTTTATTAAGCAAAAAGTCACAGCCAAACCAGCCACAAATACAGGAAACGACTGAGATAAATGATGTTGCAAGTGCCATGTCTAACCTCTTGGCGGCGCTGTTCCTTCTTGAGCTGTGCAATTTCCCTGTTCCTTTTGGCGTCCACCATTTTCCTCTTCTGCTGCTCCTCCTTCATCTGCTTCATCAGCGCCACCTGCAGGACAAGCACAGACAAACATGAAAATGAGTGATACGATACAAGCGATACAGAGGTCATGACACATGTTCTACAGGCTCAACATCGACAGAGAGGGATTTTTAGCGCTTTCATAGTTTGAGTCAACATCCCAACTTTGAGCAAACTAAACAAAAAAACACTTTAGCCTTCTTCATGTCGACCAGCTCTGCCTATTGGTAACTTGGCCTTCCTCGTGTCAGTGAGCTCGTTACCGTGGCCTTCTTCATGTCGACCAGCTCCCTTTATTGTTACCTTGGCCTTTTTCATGTCGACCAGCTCCCCCTACAGTTACCTTGGCCTTTCTCCTGTCCACCAGCTCCCCCTGCAGTTACCTTGGTCTTTCTAATGTCCACCAGCTCCCCCTGCAGTTACCTTGGCCTGTTTCATGTCGACCAGCTCCCCCTACAGTTACCTTGGCCTTCTTCATGTCGACCAGCTCCCCCTGCAGTTACCTTGGCCTTTTTCATGTCAACCAGCTCCCCCTATTGTTACCTTGGCCTGTTTCATGTCGACCAGCTCCCCCTGCAGTTACCTTGGCCTTCTTCATGTCGACCAGCTCCCCCTGCAGTTACCTTGGCCTTTCTCATGTCCACCAGCTCCCCCTACAGTTACCTTGGCCTTCTTCATGTCGACCAGCTCCCCCTGCAGTTACCTTGGCCTTTTTCATGTCAACCAGCTCCCCCTGCAGTTACCTTGGCCTTTCTCATGTCCACCAGCTCCCCCTGCAGTTACCTTGGCTTGTTTCATGTCGACCAGCTCCCCCTACAGTTACCTTGGCCTGTTTCATGTCGATCAGCTCCCCCTGCAGTTACCTTGGCCTTTCTCATGTCCACCAGCTCCCCCTATTGTTACCTTGGCCTGTTTCATGTCGACCAGCTCCCCCTGCAGTTACCTTGGCCTTTCTCATGTCAACCAGCTCCCCCTGCAGTTACCTTGGCCTGTTTCATGTCAACCAGCTCCCACTACAGTTACCTTGGCCTTCTTCATGTCGACCAGCTCCCCCTGCAGCTTCTTGAGCTCTCTCTCGTAGCGGCTCTGGTTCTTCAGGAGGCGCGCGTGCTCCTTCTGCGCGGCCTGCAGTTTCTGGAGGTCGCGGTTCATTTCCTTGAGTCGTTTCTCGTACTCATGCTTCACCTTGCTGGCCTTATCCTCCGTGTAGTTCTCCATCGACACTGAGGACAACACAAGCGCCACATTCAGCCCGAGATGTTCGATCGTTCACACGTTCTGATGTCTGCAATCGTCTCTCTGCTGCGTTTGGCTAAAGCGACGTATCGGCGTGGACTCACTGAGGTTGTGCAGCACGCGGTCCCGCTCCAGCTGAGTGTCCCTGATCTTGTTCTGGAGCATGATCAGCTTCTCCTCGTACTGAAGCCTCAGCATCAGGAGCCTCCTCTGGCTGTTCTCCAGCTCGTCGATCAGACGCTGCTTTATCTCCATCTCACAGGTCAGCTCGGCCAAGTCCGCCTGCAAGTCCCCTGCCACCACACACATGTCCAGCCATTACACAAAGCTATTTACAACAATGTGCACGCTTAATAAAATCTATATCAATATGGCCCATAGTCATTATTTCATTTTTGATATTCCAAAGGCTGCTCAGCACTTGTTTTGGCCTATTGAAGTTATATGTTAGCTATCAGTTTGGGTAACGAGATGAGAAAGACTTAAAGTGCCTATAACAGGATTTTATGATTTTGACTGTATTTGTTGTGTTTATACCTGTTGTACATATAAATGATAGTTTTACACCAATCGAGCAGGTATTTGTGGAGAAAACGTCAAAAAATATGTAGAAAATGACAGGAAGTGACATCACGCCAGGGACTCATTTCAAAAGTTTATGCAGAATTTACACAAAGAAACAACTTTTTGACTCTCTAAACAGTAATTCAACTAAATAAAGTCGCTCTCATATATTTTTATTTGTCAAATAAAAAAATGGGACATTAGAAGAACTTTTTCCCAGTGTGATGTCATCAATCATAAACAGGAAGTGAAATTATAAACCTGAAAAAATTCTGTGATAACATTTTTAGCTTTTTTAGCCAAATTCAAAATATATTTATCTGAACTGCATTTTAGTTCAATGCGTCAACCGAACCTGTAGGGGGCGCTTTAAATTTGCAACACTTTGACGTCCTTTACACACAGGATCTTACAGAGTCTAGACGCTTTTAGAGAAATCCTTTCAATAAGTCGTATGTTTGTTACTACTGGTCCTGGAGCGAACATCTTTTCAGGACAACTTGGAAAACCGCGAATTTCGGGCACAATCTCTGTCCGTTTCCCTTGACAACCAAGAGGGAATCAGCCAAAATCATCCGAAGCGCACTCGCAATCACGACGCCGTAAATGTGAAACCACTCTGCCACTGCCCTCGCCGCGCGTTTAGGTTTCTAAGTATCCGCATCACGGCGCTACAGACGAACAAAGAACAGACCGTACCTTTGTCGTCAGAGTCCGAGTCAGAGTCCACGCAGCTCTCGTCGCTGTCGAAGTCTTCCTCCTCTCTCCCCTCCTCTTCCTCCTCGCCCTCCTCCCCCTCGTCCTCGCCCTCCTCGCAGCCGCTCTCCTCCTGCAGAGGCGACATCGGGTCCTGGAACACAACGAGGCCAACTGAGAACACGCCAACGTTATGACCTCTCCTGAACTGTTTTATCTCGTCCACAACAGTTTTATCTCGTCCACAACAGTTTTATTTCTTCCACAACAGTTTTATCTCGTCAAGAACGGTACCGGTACCTCCGCGTAGTCGTCCGAGTCGATCTCGCCGTTTTCGCCGTTGTCGCCATTCTCTCCGTTTTGTCCGTTCTCCTCTGCGCCGTGGCCGTTCTCTCCGTTCTGACCGTTCTCTCCGTTCTGTCCGTTTTCCTGAGTGTGGAGCTTCACGCGCTTCTTCAAACCCTTTTCGATCTCCGGACTGCGACAAAACACACAAAAAGTACAAGTTTCAATATCTCTTTTGCCCTATTTAATTTGTGTTTTCAGTTTATCTGTTTTGTTTTACTTCTTTTGTTTGTCGCTACTGTTTTCGATTGTATTGAACGTCTAAGCGCTAACTTTGCGAAGCGCCAACTTTGCGAAGCGCTGATAAGTTCACAACTTGCAAACACACCACATCAGAAGCGGGACTAAACAGGGACAAAACCCGGACAATCTGGATCAGACTAGGATCAAACCAGGATCAAATCATTTCTTAATAAAATGTGTTGTTTTGGCTAATAAATCTGTCATTTTGTGTACTTTTAAGTCGATAAAATGATGAAGTAACTTGCTGAGGTGGAGAGCATTAAACAGTAGTGGACACAGAGATAATTACACACTCGTACAAGTGCAAACACAGAGGACCAGGCCAATCTGTGACAAGGAACATGGAATATTGTCCTGCAGAGGTCAACCAGCAGATGGCGCCATTCTCTTACAAATACGTGCAGGAGAGTAACTTGGGTGTATAACAATACAGTCTCACAAGTAAAATAAAAAATGTAAGTCTATAAAATATTACTGAAAAGCATAAGTCTGCACAGTTCTAACTCCTCCCTTTGACCAATCAGAGCCCAGGAGAGAATAAATGGGGAAAACTGACTTACATTGAGCTTAAAGTGCCCCCAACAGGTCGTACGACTCGTTGGAACAATTGTAATATTCATGTACAATTACTGTCGTATTCACATGCAATAATGTCACATTCATGTGCATATAACTGATGTAAATAGAGTGTTTATTTTACCATTATTATTTGTATTATCTTGTCTTACGCTAGCTGTTTTTATTTTATCTTTATTTTTCCCCTCCATTCCTTATTAGGAAATGAGAGGTTTTGTCTATAGGAGTTTTCGTTTATAAGAGTTTTGTTTATAAGAGTTCTTCTATTAAGAGTGTTTTTTAAACTTCCTATAAATTATCTGTCCTTTTCCTCTGTATCTATATCTATCTGTATCTACCTGCGTTGCAACAATTAAATTTCCCCATGTGTGGACAATAGAGGAATATCTTATCTTAACTAAAATACAGTTAAGATAAATATATTTAGAATTTTGCTAAAAAAAAATGATAAAAATGTTATCACAGAATAGCAAATTTTCTGGGTTTATAATTTCACTTCCTGTTTGTAATTGATGACATCGCACTAGGAAATTACCCAGCAAACACTGGGCCAAAACTCATCTAATGTTAAAAAAAAAATATTTGACAAATAAGAATATATGAGAGCGACTTTATTTGTTGAATTCATGTTTAGAGAGTCAAAAAACTTGTTTCTTTGCGTAAATTCTGCATAAACTTTGACTGGAATGAATAGAATTTTCTACAGATTTTCCAACATTTTCTATCAAACTATCATTTTAAACCATCATTAATGAAGTCCAGATTGGAACATCTTAAAAATCTACCATACGTCCCTTTAAACATGGACACATTTACTCGACACAGGGACATTTGGGACGTTTTAGAGTCTGGATATTTCCCTGAGATGCTCTTTTTGTCTTCTTTTTTATGTCGCTTTTCTCTCTTCGGTTTCATTCCGTTAGTTTGTGCTTGAATTTAAAATAAAAATCTCTGGAAAGAAGTGGAAATGTCTTAAAAACGGTGTCCAGATGACGACCTTCGGATGAGGGATAGTATCGAAATCAAGTGTGAAATGTTTGTAGGTCGACACAAAGGTCATTAGAGCCCGGCGACACAAAGGTCATTAGAGCCCGTCGACACATCTGGAGCCAGTTACTACTTTAACTTTTTCTTTTTTTTTACAACCAATTTTAAAAGGTCCCTTTTCCAGCCTTCCTGCTCAGATAAGCCTAATGAGCCCGTTAAACCCTGACCCGGGGCACGGGGCAGGGACCAGATCCAGACCGACCCGGACCCAAACCAGCTCTGCCCAGAACGACTGGGATTAAAGGCTAGGGGGCGCCAACAGTTAACACCCTCCCGTCAGTAACTCCTTCACATTAGGACAAGAAAGCTTGAACGACTCAGATTAAAAGAAAGAAAAAAAGTTGTCACTTGGGGAGGGTTTAAACCTGCTTAAATCTCATATTCAATTTATTTATTTTTTTTGCCCCATGTCTATTTTATTGTACTTTTAAGGTATTTTAATAATTGCATTGTTACTGAATCTACAAACATTATAAGTGTTTAATATAAATTCACCACTCGTTCATTCGACAAACTTTTATACCCTGTTTATCAGACCAGTAAAAGAAATAAAAGTACTGTATTTTCTGGACTATAAGTCGCACTGGAGTATAAGTCGCACCAGCCAAAAAAATGCATAATAGAGAAGAAAAAAACATATATAAGTTGGACTGGAGTATGAAATGCAGTTGAAAGTGTGAAAATAACAAATGATATCACATATAATTCGTTCATATAAGTATAAGTAAATAAATATAAGTATAAGTCACATCCTGGCCAACACTATGAAAAAAGGTGCTACTTATAGTCCGGAAAATACGGTAATAATAATCATAAAATGTGTCAATAATAAAAGGAAAGACTTTGTCATACTCTTTGTGAGTAAAAGTACCTCATCCTCCTCTGCCGCCGCTCCTTTTTCTTGAGCCGTTCGATGTCCAGTTTGGCCCGGCGAATCACGTCGCTGGTCTCGGTCTCCATGCCGACGGAGCCGGGGGCGGGGCCGGGGGAGAACGGGGCGCGGGCGGAGAGGCGGGCCAGCTGCCGACGCAACGACTCGTTCATGGCCTCGCTCTCCAGGAGCTTCGACCTGAGGAGAGGGACATACGTCAAAGAAAAGAGCTCCTCCCTTTAACCCGGATGCCCCACCCTTCAACCTGGATGCCCTTCCCCCTGGACACTATGAGCCTGGAGTGGTCAGCGGGGGCACGATGTCACTTTGACTCGAGTATTTTACATGAATACATTGTTTTATCTGATCGTTTCTTTTGCAGTTTCCTCTCTGGATAAATATGAATGTTCATTTTATTTGTGTTTATTAAGTCATTACAAACTAGAAGGATTTATGCATGTGATTATAGTGATGTTTCAGGGAGTTAGTACAAGCTACGAGTCACTACACGCCACTTAAACTACCCACATCCACCTTTTCCGATTAAAATAGAATATTCTTGACTCGAAAAGGGACAAAACTGAAAAGACAGTGGACTAAACCGGACGCTTGGTTTGTTTCTTTTTCGTTGGATTTCTATTTTTGTCAGCCGTTCCCTCTCTCTGCTCTTGAAAATGGGAATATCGGCTTTCACAGTTGTCAAAAGTATCAAAAATCTGATGCTGCAACTCCAATCCTCCAAAACCACATACTCGTTTGAAGTATCGATAATACTGAAAAACAAACCTGGACAGTTTGATCAGAAACCGTTTAAAACCACATGTAAGAAAGTACTATATTTTTTGTGTGGAAAACGATTGTCTACAAAAAGAGTGTTTGTTTGTTTGCTTGTCATCATTGTCGAGTATTAAGCCTCCTTAGCATCAAAAATAAGTGAAATTTGAGCATCTTAATGTTTATTACTTAGGAAATGCTCAATCTCAAGTGTTGCAACATTCAGTGCATTCAAAGAACCACAGTTACATCCGTTAGTCACAGTTCTGCAACGTGTCATTTTAGTTCATCCAGTTTCAAGTTATTTATCTTGTTTTTATGGTGTAAAGTTTACGTAAAGCTCTTGAACTGTACGTTGCAACACAGGAATTTCCCAGGAAGGTTCTCTTATCTTAAATAAATAATAATAACACAAATGAAGCCTGCGTAAATTCAGCCTGGAAGACCTAACTCCACCCATCTACGTCAAGGCCACCTGCTCCCCAGCTCAACCAACGCACCCAGTCCGGGCGTCGGCCACCATGGAAGGACCCCTCTCCCCAGCGGCATCATCGCACTCAAGCGGCGTCCGTCTGAGAGAGTCAGATCCCTCACTTCACCATGGGCTCTTCCAGGTTTCTGCGCTCATCCCAAAGAGGTTATGCAGTTTTTCCCGGTCAAGAAGGAGGGTGGAAGGACAGGGGACGTCTGCATCATGGCCCTCGCACCTGTTCCTCATCCCCAATCAACGCTCTCAAGTGACTCCTCCCCGCTCCCAATCAGCGCCCAGGCGGTGGCATTTAAGCCCTCAGGCAGATGGCTCGGCCGCTCAAACCGTACTGCGACCCACCACCTCCCCTGCTCCTCCTCTGCATTCCCCTCATCCTCTACCTTCTCTTAACATCTACCATCACCAGTCTCCAGGCTCCGGGGGGAGACATCTAATACAAATAGATCATGGAGTGCCCATGATCGCAACGTCTTCCGCCGGGGTCTGAGCGCCAAATAACCCACGTAATAAAGCTTGCTAAACAGTCCTTTCTCGTCGTCTCTGCGTCTCTCCAGGGTGAAATGAGTTTCATGCCGTTCTTTTTTCCCCCCCAACGATCAAAGTCGCTTTACACTTCCGCGCGTTAGTCGAAGGTTTGTCCAGAAGGTTCTCGCGCTCACCTCAGCTCTTCCACTTCCCTGATGTAGTTCTGGACGAGCGCTCCGATCTCCTCGCCGCCGCCTACAAAAGCACAAGTCACGGTCAGACATGCCCCAAAACCCCGCCGGTGTCTGGGCCGCCGCCGCCGCTTACCGGACTTGGCGAGCAGGTGGCCCACTTGGTTGGCGAGCAGTTGGGTCACGCGGCCGTTCAGGTGGTCGATGGTCTCCTGCATGGCTTTGACGCGGAGGCGCAGCGTGTCGTTCTCGCGCTGGAGCATGGCGTTCTCCTGGAAGAGGTCGCTGAAGCCCTCGGAGCCCTCCTCGCACGCCACACGCTTGCCCTGGGGGCACACGCACAAGGACGCTGAGCTCGAGCGTGTTTTTTACATGACGATGACAGATACGTTGTACTCCTCGACCTATAGTGTTGACATATTACTGTTAGTCGCAAATACGGCTGAACGATTTGTGGCGAAATATCGAATTGCAATTGTTTGTCGATGCGATTGGATTAGCACTTTTTAACGTTTTGATGGAAAATTCTGTTCAGAGTTCACATTTTATCCGTGCCCAGGAGCAGGAACATGTGAAAGAACTAGCTTATAGACGTTAGCGAGACAAGATATTTTGTCATTTGCACTGGATATTGTTGCTTAAATTATTGCAGACGATGCGATTTGATAATTCTGACCATTGTGATGGCGATATACAGTGTCCAGCAGTTCGACTCGGAAAGAAAGTGCAGCAGCAACAACAACAACAACTGCGCTTTCAAAGTCTTGGAAGGAAAACGCTTGAGATTAAAAGGTCATGTGTTCTGAGCTCACTTTAAGTTGCATCATGTTATTGTGGCGAAAAGAACACGACGGGATTAAACAGCTTTACGTTTGTTGCACAGTTTGTTCTCGGTTTATTCATCACTGTTTAGAGAAGGGAAAATGGCGTTTTTTCTTATTATTCTTATTTTACAGATCTCAAGCATTAGAAGAGGCGTCTAATCCTGCCTTTCGCACAAACCTGGACTGCTCTGTGTTTTTATCAGTGTGTGTTGTGTTTGTCAGTGTGTTGTGTTGTGTTGCTCCTGGGTGATTCACGTGTGAGACATTGTGTTGTTTAAACTGCAAACAAACTCTCCATTCAGCCACAGTCACGGCACAAACATTCTCTCCTGCAGAAGGTTCCGGCGCATTGGCACAACTCATGTTCATGTAAAGGAGAAGAACGAGCGCGTGTCATTAAACCACCAAACACAACAACACAACACACGAGTCGACTGAAGACATGCAGAGCTTCATTTGATCAAGTATCAATACAAAAAACAACATAAATAGGACAAAATACTACCTTTCCTATATAAGATAAGTGGTGTGTAAGACCACATGGTAACAAAGTGTGTTGAAAATGACTGGCTGTTGTCTCAAAAGGCATTATTTTTGTATTATAATTTCAGTATCGAAATTGGTATCAAATATGGACATTATTCCTCATTCTTATATCCTGATAGTATTGTGAAAATACTACAAATGAGGCGGTCAAAACTATGAAGTATCTCTGTTTAACTGACCCGAACTGCATTCACGAGACGACACCAGCACAGAAATTCAAGTAAACACCAGTATTTATACAGGAAAGTACAAGGAAACTGTGTATTTAACACATTCTGCTGCCGTGCCACATGAATCCTTATAATACAAATATCAGTCGACTGAGACGTTATTGCCCGATGAAACGATTACAGCCCTAAACCACGCTCGGCCGGCCGGGTCAAGCGTTTTGCTCGACGGCACCGGACACCAAAGCACAAGCATCGTCCATCTAACGGTCCCTCTGCTCCATAAACGAGCCCTGGACGCCGTGTTTATCGATCCACGCGGCGCATAATGCTAACACGTGCTAACAAAGCGCTGAGGCGGCGTGGACTCAGCTCGTCCGACAGGTCCTGCAGCTTCAGACGCACAAACGGTGTCATTATAATCGGGTTGAGCGCACGAGCAGGTCTCTGGTTGTTCACAATGGGACTCTGCACTTTTAGCCTGGGAATCATCCTCTGCACCATCTTAACCCGCGTCTCTGTCAACACTCGTTATGATTATTTCTACATGTCTTTAAACGTGCACAAAGAGGCAATAAACTAGTCCCTCAACTAACAAACTAACCCTTTTTTTCCATTTTGTTTTATTACCGTATTTTTGGGAGTATAAGTCGCACCATCCAAAAACGCATAATAGAGAAGAAAAAAAACATAAGTCGCACTGGAGTATGAAATGCTGTTGCAAGTGTAAAATAACAAATAATATCACTTGTACTTATGCTCCGGAGCGACTTATATTTATACTATATACTTATACTTATAAGTCGCACCCAGGCCAAAACTATGAAAAAAGGTGCAACTTATAGTCCGGAAAATACAGTAGTCATACAATCGTTTCAATTGCACATTGAGATCATCTAAATAATTTTTTTTATAAATTAAGGTTTAATTAAATATGACAAGTAACTTACTTGGCAACGTATTGAAAAAAAAAAAAATCATAAATAGTGTATTATTTTTGAACATTTTGATTTAGTATATATATATATATATATATATATATATATATATATATATATATATATATATATATATATATATATTTTTTTTTTTTTTTAGTGTATTTGTGTTGTAGAGTCTGTATACTCCATTTAATTATTATGAGGAAAATAATAATAAAACAGTAAGTCTCCATAGAGATATATTGCTTTGTATGAAATGTTCCACAGTATGGCATTTAACTCATTAAATGTATTCAATGACTGTTTTTATAGTTCAAAAATAGCGTGGAAACCGTTCACGCTTTCAGGACGCAGGGCTGTGGAACATTCAACTACATCTCCATGGAGACGAGCAGGTGGTAAAGTTCCACAGTGCACCTTTAAATACTGGAGCACGAGTCTTGATAGAATACTCATGTTGTGCTATAGAAGTAACACTAATAAGCTTCCAGGTAAACTCTTCCCCCTCGTCATTCCACAGTCTGAGTCATCGACGTGTGTCAATCATTTGTTCAAGTTTCATTCTATTTTCATTATTTAAACAGCAGGAAACGGGTAATTTCAATAAAATCAAGTTAAATATAGTTCACAAAGATAAAGAAGTGTAAATATCTTTCACCAAACACATGAAATATCACACTAAAGTCGTCTGACCTCGATGTTTCTCTGCACAGAACTTTTTACTCACGTTTATTACCAGTTAAATATTGTTGTTTTTATGAACATGGAACTCTTACAGCCTTGTATTCCAGGATCTCCATCTGCAGCCGCGCCACCTCCGCCTCCTCTCTCCCTCCTCCTCTTCCTCCCACCCTCTTCATCTTCAACCGCGCCACCTCCGTCTCCTCCCTCTCTTCACTCCCTCTCTTACTCCCTCTTTTCCTCCCTCTTTTCCTCCCTCTCTCCCTCCTCACCCCCCCTCTCTTACAGCCTTGTACTCCAGGATTTCCATCTTCAGCCGCGCCACCTCCTCTCTCCTCCCCTCTCTCCCTCCCTCTCTCCCTCCCTCTCTTCATCCCTCCCTCTCTTCCTCCCCCTCTCTTACAGCCTTCTATTCCAGGATCTCCATCTGCAACCGCGCCTCCTCTCTTCCCTCCCTCTCTTCACTCCCTCTCTTCACTCCCTCTCTTTACTCCCTCTCTTCCCTCCCTCTCTCCCCTTCCTCTCTTCCCTCCCTCTCTCCCTCCCTCTCTTCATCCCTCCCTCTCTTCCTCCCCCTCTCTTACAGCCTTCTATTCCAGGATCTCCATCTGCAACCGCGCCTCCTCTCTTCACTCCCTCTCTTCACTCCCTCTCTTCACTCCCTCTCTTCACTCCCTCTCTTCACTCCCTCTCTTTACTCCCTCTCTTTACTCCCTCTCTTTACTCCCTCTCTTTACTCCCTCTCTTTACTCCCTCTCTTTACTCCCTCTCTTTACTCCCTCTCTTTACTCCCTCTCTTTACTCCCTCTCTTTACTCCCTCTCTTCACTCCCTCTCTTCACTCCCTCTCTTCACTCCCTCTCTTACTCCCTCTTTTCCTCCCTCTCTCCCTCCTCACCCCCCCTCTCTTACAGCCTTGTACTCCAGGATCTCCATCTGCAGCCGCGCCACCTCCTCTCTCCTCCCTTCTCTCCCTCCCTCTCTCCCTCCCTCTCTTCATCCCTCCCTCTCTTCCTCCCTCTCTCTTACAGCCTTGTATTCCAGGATCTCCATCTGCAACCGCGCCTCCTCTCTTCCCTCCCTCTCTTCCCTCCCGCTCTTCCCTCCCTCTCTTCCTTCCCTCTCTTCCCTCCCTCTCTTCACTCCCTCTCTTCACTCCCTCTCTTCACTCCCTCTCTTCACTCCCTCTCTTCACTCCCTCTCTTACTCCCTCTTACTCCCTCTCTTACTCCCCCTCTCCCTCCTCACCCCCCCTCTCTTACAGCCTTGTACTCCAGGATCTCCATCTGCAGCCGCGCCACCTCCGCCCGCAGTGAGTTGATCTGCTGACTCGTCTTGTCCTGGTTCACCACCACTTTGTTCTTGATGTTTCGGGCTCTGTTGGCGTATTTCAGAGTGTTCAGAGTCTCCATGAAGTCGCGGTCGGACGGACTCACACACGCGATCATCACCGTGCGGCTGCAAACCAGGACAGAGCACACAATTACACACGCATCCTCCAGGTTTTATTTTTCATTTATACATTTTTTCATTTATACATTTTCTCCTTTATTTATTTTTTCATTTATTTATTTTTTTCATTTATTTATTTTTTCATTTATTTATTTTTTCATTTATATATTTTTAATTTTTTTTATTTTGAGTATTTGCTGCATAAACTAGAACAAATTAAATTATAATTAGAGATTTGAGAAACTAAAATAACCAATTTGCGCAATCTGTTCTCCAAAAATAAATTATAAATAACTTTTCTGTCATGCACAAACAACTGAAAAAATAAGTTAAAAAATAAAATATTAAAATAAAATAAGCTAAAATTAAATTAAATTTAAATAAATAATGTATTCCTGATGCTGATCCTAATAAATAAAGTGTCAGGTGGTGGGTTCAGCACAGACCTGTTTCCTCCGAGTGAGTCCTGCAGCAGTCGTGTGAGTTTGGAGTCTCTGTAGGGAACGTGCGCCGCCTTCTTCATCTGATCTCCCAAAGCGCTGATCACGTTCCCCAGAGCCAGCTAAAACACAAAGAAAAACACTATTTACAACTTTGAGGACACGTGTGACACATTATCTGCATCGTCATTGGCTCTTTGTTCTGGCATCTCATGTTTTAGAACTTAAAACAATTCATCTACAAAAACACACATTGCTTTATGTCTGCGGTACGTTCCCACTGACATAAAGAACACAATATTATATCACTTTGTTCGTTATTTTCACGCTGACAACCACAAGAGGGCGCTCTAGGCTCTAAGCGACGCAGAAGAAGAATCTGCACTTCCTCTTCCTCTGGAGTTTGTGGAGTTGTTTAGAAGTGACACAGAGGAAGAAGAATTCAATGGATTTAGTGATTTGGGGTAAAACTGATGCTTTGGTAAACTTGTTAGCATGTTCTTTATGCTATAGTTATCTGAATAACTGTTAATATGTGACGTTAACATACCAGACACTTACTTTTGGCTGGTGCAACTTATACTCCGGAAAATACGGTAAATGTGACAAAAACAGCCAGTTACAATTTTTCACATTTAGGTCTATTTTTTGGGCTGTATTTTGAACTAAAAATACTTTATTTAACATAGTCAGTTATTATTTTTGGGTTCTTATGATTATATTGTGACCTGAATATTCACAATTATCGATGAAACTGATCATCGGATCCTTCGCCTCGTCGCCTGATATTGTAGATAAGACACGTTTAATGCCACAGTGCGGAATATTCTGGGCCAATAGCTATAACCGGAGCGTACGGACCAGTCCACAGTTGATGGAGATGCCCTCCCTGGCCCGCTCGCCCGTGGCCCCCGTCCTCTTCAGCCGCTCGGATCCCGCCAGGTCCACGAAATGAAACTTGGCCATCAGCGTCTCGTACTCGGGCTGCGCGAGAGAGGAGTCCACGCCGTTCACCACTCCGTTCTCCGCCGCGTTCTCCACAGCGTTCTCCACGGCGTTCTCCACGGCGTTCTCCACAGTGTTCTCCGCCGAGTTCTCCTCGGAGCCGCTCTGTCGGGAACGTGAGAAAATGTGTAAAATGAGTTAAAAAGTACAAACTACAATTAAAGTAAGAGGGGTCGTCTGCTAAGTGGAAGGACAGTAAACAGTAAGTAAAAGTATGATTTATGAAAACTACTAATAAATAAAGTTAACTGAATAGTACATACAGTTCAGATTATATTCATAGTATTTTTTTTGTGTAGCTCGAGTCAAAGCCCAAGAAGAAATGTACTTAAAAATACTTGATAAATACATGAATCTAGGATGTTTAAAAACACAATTAATACAATTACTATGACTATGTACTATGACCGTGTACTTCACCTGTGTTGGATATATTCTCATCTGGAAACAGGGTAGATGGTACTTTACATGCAGTAGTCAGAGTACTATGACCGTGTACTATACCTGTGTTGGATATATTCTCATCTGGAAACAGGGTAGATGGTACTTTACATGCAGTATTCAGAGTACTATGACCGTGTACTTTACCTGTGTGGGACATATCCTCATCTGGCACAGGTGGATGGTGAAGATGGCGTGGGACCTGGAGCTCGAGGCGTTCATCTGGGTGCTCGCCGTGGTCCGAGAGAGAGCGCCCAACTTCAGACACTGCAGCAACTGGAGCGACAAGAGGCAGAAGACACATGAGAACGTCCACCTGGTTTAGTCCCGGCTTAGTCCCGGTTTAGTCCCGGTTTAGTCCCGGTTTAGTCCCGGTTTAGTCCCGGTTTAGTCCCGGTTTAGTCCCGGTTTAGTCCCGGTTCAGTCCTGGTTTAGTTCTGGTTTAGTCCCTGTCTAGTCCTGGTTTAGTCCTGGTTTAGTCCTGGTTTAGTCCTGGTTTAGTCCTGGTTTAGTCCCGGTTTAGTCCCGGTTTAGTCCTGGTTTAGTCCCGTTTTAGTCCTGGTTTAGCCCATGTTTAGCCCTGCTCCAGTTCTGGTTTAGTCCTGCGTTTGTCCGGGTTTAGTCCTGGTTTAGTCCTGGTTTAGTCCCGGTTTAGTCCTGGTTTAGTCCTGGTTTAGTCCCGTTTTAGTCCTGGTTTAGCCCATGTTTAGCCCTGCTCCAGTTCTGGTTTAGTCCTGCGTTTGTCCTGGTTTAGTCCTGGTTTAGTCCTGGTTTAGTCCTGGTTTAGTCCTGGTTTAGTCCTGGTTTAGTCCCGGTTTAGTCCCGCTCCAGTCCCGCTCCAGTCCCGCTCCAGTACCTCCTCCTCCGAGTGCACGAGCCTGGACGTGAGCCCACTGGTGTAGATGCCGCCGCTTCCGTCCTCGTGGATCTTGATGTTGGACTTTCGGTTCCTGGATTCTAAGTCTCTGGATCCGTCGAACAGGTCCAGGATCTCCTCGTTGTACAACTGTAAAACACCAAGCCTCCTTTTCACCTGCGCTTTTGACAGTGTTTTCCATCGTTAATCTTTTAGTTTACCTCTAAGAACTGTGCGGAGACCTTAAACTCCGGCGGTGGAAGCCCCGCCTCCTGCGCCTTCTCCCGCCGGGTCTGGACCCCCTGGAACAGCTGGTGCACGGCCCGCGGGATGATGCCCTTCTCCGGGGGGCTCGGGTTCATGTCGAAGCCCGTGCCCATGGTGTAGGTCTTCCCTGAACCCGTCTGGAACACACGGAATGAGGAGGAACCGTCAATTATAAGCCGTTTTTTAAATATAAACCCAACGATAACCATTTTACTACTAATATTGGAGATGAGACAAACAGATTTCTGGAGTTATCAGACTATTCAAAAGTCATGTAACAGTTAAATCTAATGTAGGTGTTTGATTTCTCTCTGATTGTTCACAACTGTAAAGGTTTTAACGAGGAAAATGGTGTCAAAAAAAGAGCATACTAATGTGTAAAATGAAGTTTTAAAAATAAAACAGGTTCTCTTTTCCTGACCATGTATTTAAATGTACTCACTATGTTTAAATACATGTACATTTATTAAACTCATGCTGTGCTTTTATCTGCGTTGTAGTTGTGATCTACGACACCCATAGGTCGTTATTTTACATTTTAAACACTTTACAATGTTTTCTAAATCAAAACCTGGCTAAAGTAGTGGTCGTTTCCTTCTCCAGAGCTCAAACTGCTCAAAATGCTCAAAATAAACCTTCCCCAGACTTGTTTTGATCATGTCTGGGCATTTATTTTCATGTACCTTTGTTTCGAGATCCTATTTTTAGCCTCACTCCTCAGCGCGACTCAACGATTAGTGGCTTTCGGCTTCAGTTAGACAGAATTTTGAGGACTTTTCACCATTCAGCAGATGTAAGACAGACCATAGACTATAGAGGATCTGTCAGTGCATGTTTGGGTCGACCCTAAACCAAGATGGCTGCTCGGACCCCCGCCGGTTACCTGTCCGTAGGCGAAGACGGTGGCGTTGTAGCCGTCGAAGCAGCCCTCGATGAGCCGGTCCACGCAGTGCTGGTAGACCTGCTCCTGCTCCGAGTCCAGGTCGAACACAAAGTCGAAGGTGAAGGCTTTGTCTTTACCCAGCAGCACCTGGGGCTCGCCGGGGGTCACCAGCGTGCACACGTGACAGCCCTCCAGCTTCTCTTTGGCCATCTGAGGACGGACCCTGGAGCGCACGGGGAGAAGACACGGATCAGGGACGTTTCATGAGAGTCACAGTCCAATGTCAAAGTTCAACATGAGCACGAAATCATTTTAGATAAGAGTTTAGGAAGCTGATGGTGCTGATTATTGAAGTCATATTACCGCATTTTCCGGACTATAAGTCTTTTTCATAGTTTTGGACGGGGTGCAACTTATAGCCCGAGCGACTTATGTGTGATATTATTTGTTATTTTCACACTGACAACCACAAGAGGGCGCTCTAGGCTCTAAGTGACGCAGAAGAAGAATCTGCACTTCCTCTACCTCTGGAGTTTGTGGAGTTGTTTAGAAGTGACACAGAGGAAGAAGAATTCAATGGATTTAGTGATTTGTGGGTAATACTGATGCTTTGGTAAACTTGTTAGCATGTTCGACTTATATGTTTTTTTCTTCACTATTATGCCTTTTTTGGCTGGTGCGACTTATAGTCCAGAAAATACGGTATAAAGGATTCTGCTTTGAAAACTGGTTCATAACTGGGTAATCCCAATGACGATGTTCAGATGATTTTACCAGACAGTGTGACCACAATCAGAGATGTAACAATTTTGCATTTGGAAATTTGCTAAATTACAAAACCGAGTGAAATGTCTATAAATCAAACTATTTAAAATATCTCAAAAAAGGGAGAGAAATGTTGAGTGTGTAATGTGAGTATAAAGTGAAAATAAGTTATATTTCTGCACTTTTTTGGTTCATTTTAAGGTCCAGTCACATTTTGTGCCTAACTAGAGCCATAGTTTTTACTCAAATCAATGTCATTTGTGAGAATTATAATTCTTACATGTTATTCTATGGTTAAATAGTGCCATTCAGGTACAATTACTGACAACCAGGTATCGTCCAAGTACTGGTTAAACGTATTAAAGACGGGCATTTCCTCCATTGCTTGTAATAAACACATGATGAACACAAATAAAAGCCCGGCCCGGCTCGTTCGCACACGGAAACAACACGGCGCACGACAGGCTCATTACAACAACACAATTTATGTTTCATTTCTTACACATCCCTCGAAGCTACTCATCTCACACTTACATAGAACATAAATGAGAAATGCCCTTATCTAAAGCCAACAAACACACTTTACACAGTTTACACAGCGATATCATGAAGTGTAAAACTGATTCATTGTCAAAGTCAAATTGTGAAAGTGAAAAATTCCAACCCCGAGGACTCAAAACACAAGAGAGTCTTTGTGGCGTTTCCTATTTGAGAAACGAAGCGGAAAACTTTTAATCTCTGGCATAAAGAAATGTACAGTTCAGAGTGAGACGGAACGAGCTGCGGAGGCAAAGGTTAATCCTGGATAATTCTGCACCGATTTCTCAAAGTGACAAGCGAGTTCGTTGAAGGTAATTAGTTTTAGTGAGAAAAGTCTTTTTTAATTAGACCTGGGACAGAAACGATACATGGGAACAGCTTTGAGGTCACACGAGACGCCAAAAAGGACTACATTCGTTTAGCGTTTCATATTTCAGCAGCATGTTCCATATTTAGATTTTTATAACAGAAATGTCTGATGTGATGTTTTCCAATGGTTTTACTTTTCGTACTTGAAATTCACTGCGAGATAAAGGTGGACTCGTTCAAACTGAGCGCGTGCGGCGGCTCGTTCACAGATTTAAGAGCGCTCGAGTTATAATTGGAGCAAAGCCGTCGTTTACATGTGTGCACGTTCTGACCAAAGAAATACCACTATCTGTCGAGACCACACAGAGCTCTGCCCCGCCCAAAGCCCCACGTCCCCCCTCGCTCCTGCACACGCCGCAGAGGGGATTCAAACTAATCACACGCTGCAGAGGGGATTCAAACTGTACACGCTGCAGAGGGGATTCAAACTAATCACACGCTGCAGAGGGGATTCAAACTAATCACACGCTGCAGAGGGGATTCAAACTGCATACACGACGCAGAGGGGATTCAAACTGCACACGCCGCAGAGGGGATTCAAACTGCATACACGACCCAGAGGGGATTCAAACTAATCACACGCCGCAGAGGGGATTCAAACTGCACAGGACGCAGAGGGGATTCAAAATGATTCAAACTGCACACGCCGCAGAGGGGATTCAAACTGCACAGGACGCAGAGGGGATTCAAACTGCACGTGAAGCAGAGGGGATTCAAACTGCATACACGACGCAGAGGGGATTCAAACTGCACACAACGCAGAGGGGATTCAAACTAATCACGCGCCGCAGAGGGGATTCAAACTGCACACGACACAGAGGGGATTCAAACTAATCACACGCTGCAGAGGGGATTCAAACTAATCACGCGCCGCAGAGGGGATTCAAACTGCACACGACGCAGAGGGGATTCAAACTGCACACGACGCAGAGGGATTCAAACTGCACACGACGCAGAGGGGATTCAAACTGCACACGACGCAGAGGGGATTCAAACTGCACAGGCCGCAGAGGAGATTCAAACTGCACACGACGCAGAGGGGATTCAAACTGCACACGACGCAGAGGGGATTCAAACTGCACACGACGCAGAGGGGATTCAAACTGCACACGACGCAGAGGGGATTCAAACTGCACACGACGCAGAGGGGATTCAAACTGCACAGGCCGCAGAGGGGATTCAAACTGCACACGACGCAGAGGGGATTCAAACTGCACACGACGCAGAGGGGATTCAAACTAATCACGCGCCGCAGAGGGGATTCAAACTGCACACGACACAGAGGGGATTCAAACTAATCACACGCTGCAGAGGGGATTCAAACTAATCACGCGCCGCAGAGGGGATTCAAACTGCACACGACGCAGAGGGGATTCAAACTGCACACGACGCAGAGGGATTCAAACTGCACACGACGCAGAGGGGATTCAAACTGCACACGACGCAGAGGGGATTCAAACTGCACAGGCCGCAGAGGGGATTCAAACTGCACACGACGCAGAGGGGATTCAAACTGCACACGACGCAGAGGGGATTCAAACTGCACACGACGCAGAGGGGATTCAAACTGCACAGGCCGCAGAGGGGATTCAAACTGCACACGACGCAGAGGGGATTCAAACTGCACAGGCCGCAGAGGGGATTCAAACTGCACACGACGCAGAGAGGATTCAAACGGCCCGGGATGTTCCACACTGTGGCATTAGCGCTGTCGACTTTTAGCCGTTTAGATGCTGAATCGAGCGGCAGGGGCGTGTCTTTAGTCGTCGTCATGGCGCTAAATCAGGCCAACAAACTAAATTTACGCTGACAATAAAGTGCACCTTAAAGGTGGTATGGACGATTTTTTTTTAGCAAATTTTGTATCATATTTCCTTGTGGCGTGGATAAATCATTAGTCCTGCCACGTATCAATCATAAAACGCACCTACCGCTCACCTGCAGCCGCGTGCGGTTCGTCCCCACGTTTCCGCGTGCCTAAGCGCATGGATCTATCATAATATAGTTCCCTCAGTGTACGGGGCAAAATGAAGACGGAGAAAGACAGTTCGAGCTGACGCAGAGGTGGACAGAAATCTACGGGAGACGAGCGATGCAATGCGCTCCGTTGCGCTAATAAACAAACGCACGTGTGTGTTGTATCAGTCCACACGGGGAGTGCGCATGTGCACTTCCGCCTGCGTTCTCAAATCGCCGAAAAATCGTCCATACCGCCTTTAACCTCAATGTTAATGAGAGACAGATTTATTATAATAAATGCACATATTATTTCCAGAATCTGACCGAGATAAATGAGGCTCTGGAACATGTGGTGGTGGTGGTGGTGGTGGTGGTGGTGGTGATGATATACAGTAAATTACATAATATGGTGTTACATGCTACAAAAGTCCGCTCGCTCATGATCGCACTCATCGGCCCATAAACTGAAGCGTCTCGAAGCGTCAGACAGACAGTATTTTACGCGTGTACTTGACCTTTGACCCCCGACATGAACGCCGGGTTAATCATCGCCTGTCGACAGACGCGACACTTAAAGCGACGGGAGGCTATTTTCAGATGAACTACGGGCGCTCTCCACGTTTCTCTGACCCAAAGTCCGAGTCATGGCATCGCTCTGGACGTGTAAAGAAAGAGAACGTGAGAAACACGAGCGGTTAAAAGGGATTTGATCTGTTTTTCACGTTTTCCAGACGATAAAAATCTGGTGCGGCCTCTTAAATTGCAAAATAACAGTGACATTTGTTCAAAAGTGTGAGTTCTTACTTCTTCTACTGTAATGGTAGTGTAAAAGTGGGTTTGTGCAGCTCACAGCGGCTTTAGCCCACATCCTCCACTTAGATAATTACCTCTGCTGTTAATTACACGAGCGCTCGGGCTGAGCCGGGCTCGCTCTGCGCAGTCAGGGCTTTTGGCTTTTAAGATCCAGCCATAAAAAAGCCTCGTCTGTTATTGTTTAAAGCACGTCTGAATTATTCACGAGAATCGAGAGGCTTCATTACGGATCGAGGGAGAGGAAACGACGGAGGAAGAGAGGAAATGAGGAAGAGAGGAAACGAGAGAGGAAGAGAGGAAACGAGAGAGGAAGAGAGGACACGACAGAGGAAGAGAGGGAACGACAGAGGAAGAGAGGGAACGAAAGAGGAAGAGAGGGAACGACAGAGGAAGAGAGGGAACGACAGAGGAAGAGATGAAGAGAGGAAACCACAGAGTAAGAGAGCAAGAGAGGAAACCACAGAGTAAGAGAGCAAGAGAGGAAACCACAGAGGAAGAGAGGGAACGACAGAGGAAGAGAGGGAACGACAGAGGAAGAGAGGAAGAGATGAAGAGAAGAAGAGAGGAAGAGAGGAAGAGATGAATTGAGGAAGAGAGGAAGAGAAGAAGAGAGGAAGAGAAGAAGAGAGGAAGTACTATTATTTTTTGTTGAATATAGTCCTTAGTCCTTCGTCACCTACAAATACATTAAAACACATTTATTTGGTGGAATTTCTGTTTAAAGAGTTGGAAAAATGTGTTTAAGTGCAAATTGTGCCAAAATTTAAAAGCGAACTCTGCTCACTCTGTCCTCACGACCTGCTGCTTCCCTGGTGTAAAACGACTGTATAATCAGGTATAATCAGGTATAATCCCACCAAACAGAGTCAAAACCATAACTTCAGAGAATTAACGCGAGCGACTTCTGCTCAAAACAGTGCGTCACAAACAGAGACGGAGCGTGTTTTCTCAGAGTTACGTCCGTGAAAACACCAGAAACAGTGATTGTATTCACTGTGACGATTAACAACCGTGTCAGGAAGATTCATCGAAAATCAGATCAAAACTGCAATTATTACTGAGCAAACATTCTTTCGTTTGCAAACAACAAATGATCCTGTCTTTTTCTGTGTAAAACGCTGATGCTCCTGGACGTGAACTTCCACCAGAATCCAGACATTTGTGATATTATTTATTATTTTTACACTTGCAACACCATTTCATACTCCAGAGCGATTTATATACGTTTTTTTCCTTCTCTATTATGCATTTTTTGGCTGGTGCGACTTATACTCCGGGAAATACGGTATTTGTGGATAAAAGTCAAATAATTTGCAGAAAATGACAGGAAGTGACATCACACCAGGGACACCAGGAAGTTTATGCAAAATTTACACAAATAAGCAACTTTTTTTGACTCTCTAAACATTAATTCAACAAAATAAAGTCACTTTCATACATTTTAATTTGTCAAGTAAACCAATGTGACAATTTGCTGGGTAATTTCCTAGTGTGATGTCATCAATTACAAACAGGAAGTGAAATTATAAACCTAAAAAAAAGCTATTCCAGGATACATTTTTCTATTTGGTTTTTTTGCAAAATTTTAAATATAAAACGTGGAAGTGAGGAAGAGATGAGGAGAGGAAGTGAGGAAGTGAGGAAGAGATGAGGAGAGAAAGTGAGGAAGTGAGGAAGAGATGAGGAGAGGAAGTGAGGAAGAGATGAGGAGATGACGAGAGGAAGAGAGGAAGTGAGGAAGAGATGAGGAGATGAGGAGAGAAAGTGAGGAAGAGATGAGGAGAGGAAGTGAGGAAGAGATGAGGAGAGGAAGTGAGGAAGAGATGAGGAGAGGAAGTGAGGAAGAGATGAGGAGAGGAAGTGAGGAAGATATGAGGAGAGGAAGTGAGGAAGAGATGAGGAGAGGAAGTGAGGAAGAGATGAGGAGAGGAAGTGAGGAAGAGATGAGGAGAGGAAGTGAGGAAGATATGAGGAGAGGAAGTGAGGAAGAGATGAGGAGAGGAAGTGAGGAAGAGATGAGGAGAGGAAGTGAGGAAGAGATGAGGAGAGGAAGTGAGGAAGAGATGAGGAGGAAGAGAGGAAGTGAGGAAGAGATGAGGAGAGGAAGTAAGGGAGAGAGGAGAGAGAACAAGCAGAGAGAGACTGCATTTTAGTTCAATGAGTGGTCTGACCTGTAGGGGGCACTTTAAGGTCTGTGCTTTATCATTCAGAGTTAGATTTCTACAAAGCCGAATGTTATAAATTGAATTAAAAATGTCACTGTTGTTGTCATGGCGTCTCTAATGGAAAATAACAGGAACATTCTGTTGTTTCTTCTCACAATAATGCAGGTAAGTTAGTGAAATAAAAACATTAGAACGTGTTTAAGGAGCGATCTACCAAATCGACAACACCGTCCAGACCCTGAAGTGTTTTCAAAGTCAGGTTTTCAAAGTCAGGTTTTCCAGACGAGAAGCGGTTCATTCTCCCGGGGAAACCGTAAACGTGGCGAGAGCGGCCAGTGGACTTAACACAGTGGGAGAAGGTCACATGAATATGAATGTGAGGAGATCCTGCAGGAGCTCCAAACGCTCCTGTGGTTTTATCGTGACACGTCGGCTCGATCCTGACGGGACCATTTACATAAAGCTCGAGTCAAGTCGAAGAATATGGAAATGCATCGAGCAATATCAGATCACTAAGAATCCTCTGTACTTTCTGATTAGAAGTGAGCGTGCAACCGGCTTTTCCTCTGAGTCTAATGATGTTAACGCCTCAGAAAGGCCTCGGTTTCATATTTCATCATCCTCTGTCTTGTTGTGAGCATTTCAAACCATTACAATAGCGTGGTTACGTTAGCATGTCGGGCGAGCTAGCTTTTGTTTATTTCCCCCGGTCCAATAAATGAACACTGCTCGAGTTCAGATCAGGGAGGCCGTGTTGAGCATGGGACTGTTGTGGTCAAGAAGGAGCCGAGTCGAACGGCAAAGCACTGGATTTACCGGTCACTCTACGTCCCTGACCCTCACCTATGGTCATGAGCACTGGGGAATGACCCAAAGGACAAGATCGCGGATACAAGCGGTCGAAATGAGTTTCCTCCGCCGGGAGGCTGGGCGCTCCCTTAGAGATAGGGGGAGAAGCTCAGTCACACAGGTGTTCCGGGCATGTCCCACCAGGAAGAGGCCTCGCTGGACGGAGTATGGGAACGCCTCAGGATCCCCCCGGAGGAGCTGGAGGAAGTGTCTGGGGAGCTGGAAGTCTGGCCCCCGCGACCCGGCCCCGGAAGAAGATGGATGGAGTCATTTGGTCAGTACTTTCTATACGTTTCCTTGGGATCAAGATAATTCTTAAACGGCTCAGGAAACGTGTTTAGTACAAATACTTGTTCATTTACTACAAGTACTTTCGATACTAGTTTTAAGATCGATTAGTATCTGCTTTTCACTACTTCAGAGTTTATAGATTTCTGGATGGAAGTAAAACAAATACAAACTACCTTTTCAATTCAATTCATTTTTGTAATGCCTCCACACCTTTGAAACCTTTGAAACCTCTGAATCCTTTGAATCCTTTGAGACCTTTGAGACCTTTGAGACCTTTGAGACCTTTGAGACCTTTGAGACCTTTGAGACCTTTGAGACCTTTGAGACCTTTGAGACCTTTGAATCCTTTGAATCCTTTGAATCCTTTGAATCCTTTGAATCCTTTGAATCATTTGAATCATTTGAATCCTTTGAATCCTTTGAATCCTTTGAGACCTTTGAATCCTTTGAATCCTTTGAGACCTTTGTTCCCAGGGGCCACTCCTGGATGAACGAGGGTTTAAACTCTCTGAATAAACGATAAACTCACAATAACTGCCTTTGCTCGGCCGGTGTAAACGAGTCGCCTCAAACTCTAAAGCCACCGTCATGTTCAGAGCAGAATATGACATGTGCTCGGGACAGATTACACCAGCGCCATCTGCGTCGTCATGGTGATCCAGATTAGACTCAGACAGGAGCAGAGAGGAGCAGAGAGAAGGAGACAGGAGCAGAGAGAAGGAGACAGGAGCAGAGAGAAGGAGACAGGAGGAGAGAGGAGCAGAGAGGTGCAGAGAGGAGCAGAGAGAAGGAGACAGGAGAAGAGAGGAGCAGAGAGGAGCAGAGAGGAGCAGGGAGGAGCAGAGAGAAGCAGAGAGAAGGAGACAGGAGCAGAGAGAAGGAGACAGGAGCAGACAGGAGCAGAGAGAAGGAGACAGGAGAAGAGAGGAGCAGAGAGGAGCAGAGAGAAGGAGACAGGAGCAGAGAGGTGCAGAGAGGAGCAGAGAGGAGCAAAGAGGAGCAGGGAGGAGCAGTAACAGGAGCAGTGACAGGAGCAGTGACAGGAGCAGTGACAGGAGCAGTGACAGGATCAAAGAGGAGCAGAGCGAATTCTTGGCTTCGTTTCCGTGCAGACGACACGAAATGCATGAACTATTACTGCAATAATCCAAGTCTTCGAGTCATTTAAAAGTGAAAAAGTATCTACAATGATATGATGACGTGTTTTTGTATATCGTCACATTCATAACCCTGAACACGCCCAAACGTCCTTTACCTTTTACAAATCTGAAACATCCTTCATCATCAAACAAGAACTTTTACAAACGCTTTAGAACGCTGCTCTTTATCGGACGTGAAGACAAAAGACAGAAAACTAAACCAGGACGAGCACAAAAGCTCCGGGTCACTTCTGAACTCTGTATTCCACGTTTTAAAAGCACGTTGCAATTATTATTACTGTTTTCTTTTGTTCATAAAGTCACTGGAGGACGAGGGCGAGTCGGCTTTTCACAGCAGACAATGAACGAGAAAAGAGACGAGGCGTGGCTGCGTTTGACAAAGTTTAACAAAACACTCAGAAACGTTAAAGGAAGAGAAGGGAGAAAGAAGAGAGAAGGTCTAGAAGTCAAGTTTCTCATGGAAAGAGGGGGAGGAAGGAGAGAGAGAGAGAGGAACATGAAAGAGGAGAGATAAGGTTTAGAAGTCAAGTTTCTCATGGAAAGAGGGGGAGAGAGAGAGAGAGAGAGAGAGAGAGAGAGAGAGAGCGAGAGAGCGAGAGAGCGAGAGAGCGAGAGAGAGAGAGAGAGAGAGAGAGAGAGAGAGAAACATGAAAGAGGAAAGAGGAGAGAAAAGGTTTAAAGTCAAGTTTCTCATGGAAAGAGGGGGAGGAAGGAGGGAGAGAGAGAGGGAGAGAGACGAAGATGAAAGAGGAATAAGACAAGTGTGAGAGAAGAGGGAGGAGAAGGAGAGAGGAGGGAGGAAAAGGGAAAGGAGAGAGCAGACATGAGGGAGCATGGACGGAAGAGAGGAGAAAAGGTTTAAAAAGGAAGGAGATGAGAGAAGAGGGAGGATGGTAGGAGGGACAAGTGAGAGAAAGAGGTCAGGAAAGATTGTGGAGGGAAAACGCGAGAGCGAGAGAGAGAGGAAATAAACTGAGGAGTGAGAAAGAGAAAAGAGGTCGAAGGAGAGGAGGATGAGGCTAGAAAAGAGTCAAAAAGGGAGGAGAGAGAGGAAAGTGGAAGACAAGAGATAAGCCGGGTTTCTCGTGGAGACGGAGGAGGGAGTGAGGAGGGAGGAGGGAGGAGGGAGGAGGGAAGAGGGAGGTGCACAAAGAAGAGAGGAGGGGAGGCGTGATGGAGAAAAGGGGGAGAAGACTAATCAACAGCTGAAATAATCGTCATAAAGTTACATTTTTGCACATTTCAAGCACATTTTGGAACATTTCTAACTGGATAACGAGGTTTACGCCTAAAAAGGAGGGAGAGGAAGTAAAGGAGGGAGGTAAAGGGTGAGGAGAGAGAATGTGATAGAAACTGGAGAGGCCCAGAGGTAAAGAGATGAACGGATAAAAGAGGACAAACACTGCAGAGACTTGAGATTTGTCCCGTTGGTTCCAAATGTCCATATTTTACACAATAATCCAAACAGAAAAGTGCATATAATGGTTCATTAAATATTCATTATTTTTAAATAAAATCTTTTTTTATTTACTGTAAATAATTGTTGTACCATTTTTCTGTGCATTAGATTACATTTTAGTGTCTGTAGCTTTAATACTTTAGACGGATTATCTGGACAATATTTAAATTTATTGTCGTTTCGGTGCGACTCGTTTCCAAATTTGCTAGATTTCCCCCAGACGTTGACAAAAGTCTAATTAACTGAACGCTCTCGTCTCGTTAAGGAGTGCTAATTACCGTCTTCTTCTACTTCCGCATTGATTTAAAAGAAATAGATTTAAAAAGTCGCGTCGCTCTTTCAACATATTAAAAACGCTCTTATGTTAATGAGGCGAGAGGTGGCACTAAATAAACGAAGTATTCTTTTATTATTGGACTAAATGGCGTGAATATTAAAGTGACGCATGACAGGTTTTTATGATTGACTTTATTTGGTGTCTTTGTACCTGTTGTACATATATATTATAGTTTTACACCGATCGAGCAGGTATATGTGGAGAAAAGAGTTGAAAAATCTGTAGAAAATGACAGGAAGTGACATCACACCAGCGACACTCATTCCAGTCAAAGTTTATGCAGAATTTACACAAAGAAAAAAACATCCGGATCAGGCTAAAGTAGGGTTACGGTTTCTTTTTCAGTGGCACAAACTTAGAAATACTAAACATCTTTTTGTGAATTACTGGGATCCGGTTTATCATTAAAAGTGTAATTTAGGTACAATTAAGATTTTATTTATTAAAAAGCCAGTCCAAATTCATCATCATCATCATCATCATCATCATCATCATCATCATCATCATCATCATCATCATCATCATCATCATCATCATCATCATCATCATCAGCAGCAGCAGCAGCAGCAGCAGCAGCAGCAGCAGCAGCAGCAGTAGTAGTAGTAGTAGTATTAGTATTAGTATTATTTCTTTATTTGTATTTTTATATTATTTTTGTATTATTATTATTATTTTTTTAAGTTTTTTTTTTTTTTTCATCTCTTTTGTCCCGTTTCTCGTTTTATTGTATATTTATTAAAATTAATTGAAAAGATTACATACAAAAAAAAAAGCTAAATAAAAGACAATCTGAGTGTGTCTAAAACGTATAATTTCTGGTGGAGGGTTGTTTCCATGGAGATGTTATGGCGCAGCGTGGCCTTAAACTTTTCTATCTATCGACTACATCAGAGCCACGGCCGGGGATCAATAAATGAACATATGAAAACATGAATTTGCCGAATGCCTTCACCCGCTCCCTCCCCATTTATCGCTACAACCGCCCCGCCAGGAAAAGGAAATCGAAACCAAATGAAGCTGAAAAAGCTCGACTAGCGTGAAGCTATCGAATCACATCGGAGGAGTGCTGACCCAGAGCTAATGACTCACGACGGCAGGGTCACGGGTTTGACGCCCGGGCGGGTACACAAGAGGAGGCGACACACATCCAAACGGGAACAAGCGGAGTCAAGTGCCCATCGGCATCAGGAGGAGGAGGAGGGATGGTAAAACCTGACGAGACGCGGCGTTTGAAGCACGACTGCGCGATAAGACCACCTCTCCATTTAAATAACAAACAAACTGATTTTATGTGAATAAAGCGAGGTTAAAAAGGGACGTATGACAGGTTTTTACGATTGTCTAATTTTGACTTTATTTAGTGTGTTTATACCTGTTGTACATACAAATTATATTTTTACAACATTCAAGCAGGTATTTGTGGAGAAAACGTAAAAAAAATCTGTAGAAAATGACAGGAAGTGACATCACACACACAAGTTTATGCATAATTTACACAAAGAAACAGCTTTTTTTACTCTAAACATTAATTCAACAAAATAAAGTCGCTCTCACCTATTTCTATTTGTCAAATTAAAAAAAACTGACATGAGATGAGTTTTGGCCCAGTGTTTTCTGGGTAATTTCCTAGTGTGATGTCATCAAGTACAAACAGGAAGTGAAATTCTAAACCTAAAAAATTTGCTATTCTGTGATGACATTTTTCAAATGTTTAGTCAATTCTAATTTTTCAAATTTTTAGCCAATTCCAAATATATTTATCTTGCTGCATTTTAGTTCAACGAGTCTTCCGAACTGTAGGGGGCGCTTTAAATGTGACATAAACCAAACACACGTCTCGTTTTCGCCGTTTTAAACCATGAACTTCTCCAGCACTTCACTTCGGGTCATAACGAGGAGGCAATTAAAGCCTTTTGACGGGTTTTGGGTTCACGTTTCTCTCTCGCCGACGCATGAAAAGTGGGACAGACAGAGACGGGACAGAGGACGAGACAGAGGACGAGGGGAAGCGACCTGCCCCGAGGCTCCGCCCATTCACAAAGAGACCTACATTCAAGCACCGGAGGACGACGGGACGGAAGTATCGTTTACACTACTTTTAAAGGACGAGCGGGACAAATACTGCATCGATGGCGAGCGGGACGGGGGGCTTCAGGGGGTCGGCGAACGCAAAACGACCCCCATCGTGACGTCCGGCCTTCCAAACGCAGCTCCGGGTCTCGTTTCCTCACATAACGTGTAAAGCCGCGTGGAAGCGGCCCATCGGATCAGGGTATTGAAATGAGCATCAATCCGCGTCGCTGAGCCTGATTCTGGGTCACTCCTCCTCCTCTTCCTCCTCCTCTTCTTCCTCCTCTTCTTCCTCCTCTTCCTCCTCCTCTTCCTCCTCCTCTTCCTCCTCCTCTTCCTCCTCCTCTTCTTCCTCCTCCTCTTCCTCCTCCTCTTCCTCCTCTTCCTCCTCCTCTTCTTCCTCCTCCTCTACCCCCTGCTTCTCCTCCCCCTCCTCCAGTCAAAATGTGTTCAATATACAGCCCAAAAAATAGACCAAAATGTGAATAACTGTTATTTATCTGGCTGTTTTTGTCACATTTAACTGTATTTCGTCTTTCAGAAAGTTTAAAGCCGGTCTAAGCCGGTTTAAAGCCGGTAGAAACCTGACATGTTTCTATGTTAGAATAGAAACATGTCAGACCACCGGAATGGAAGAAAATGAAAGATTTCACTGTTGTTTGGCCACAATTTCGATAATCATGAATAATCGTCATGTTTTTTCTCACAATCGTCGTAACGCTAAAGTTTGATATCGTGACGTCCCCACTACTGACACTTTTTGGATGAAAGTTACGTTGAAATTAACAGCGGGATAAAAAAAGAAAACACTTCCGCTTGAGGTTTATTTTACTATCAGGATGTTGGATCTATGGCCCCGGGGCCAAAATCGGACCAGGAATTGTTCCAAATAATCCAAGTAATCTCATTAACAGCATCGTGATCCAGGTCTAAGAATGTTCCAGGCCTTTTAAAGGAACACTGGCTCTGTCAAAGGTCAATGTGCTGACCATTGGCCTCGAATTCAAATATGATTCAATATGTGGCCCTTTTTGAATATGTGGCCCTTTATGGTTCAATATGTGGCCTGGTCCTTTATGGTTCACTATGTGGCCCTTTATGGTTCAATATGTGGCCCTTTATGGTTCACTATGTGGCCCTTTATGGTTCACTATGTGGCCCTTTATGGTTCACTATGTGGCCCTTTATGGTTCAATATGTGGCCCTTTATGGTTCAATATGTGGCCCTTTATGGTTCAATATGTGGCCCTTTATGGTTCAATATGTGGCCCTTTATGGTTCACTATGTGGCCCTTTATGGTTCACTATGTGGCCCTTTTTGAATATGTGGCCCTTTATGGTTCAATATGTGGCCCTTTATGGTTCACTATGTGGCCCTTTATGGTTCACTATGTGGCCCTTTATGGTTCACTATGTGGCCCTTTATGGTTCACTATGTGGCCCTTTATGGTTCACTATGTGGCCCTTTATGGTTCAATATGTGGCCCTTTATGGTTCACTATGTGGCCCTTTATGGTTCACTATGTGGCCCTTTTTGAATATGTGGCCCTTTATGGTTCAATATGTGGCCCTTTATGGTTCACTATGTGTCCTGGCCCTTTATGGTTCACTATGTGGCCTGGCCCTTTATGGTTCACTATGTGGCCTGGCCCTTTATGGTTCACAATGTGGCCTGGCCCTTTATGGTTCACTATGTGGCCCTTTATGGTTCACCATGTGGCCTGGCCCTTTATGGTTCACTATGTGGCCCTTGGTGACAGAAGGTTTGGACACGTTTGGTAAAAAAAGATTGAAACTTCCTGACTCAATAATAAGAACTAATGTGAAAATAATTGATGGTTCTGACTAATGATGGCTGTTCTGTTCTCCCCCCTCTGGCCCCTCTCGCCCCTCTGGCCCCTCGGACATGGGGGATGAGGGGGAGGAGCCGCCCAATTAGCCTGGTCCTCGTCTCTGTGACAGACGGCGAGGACGGAGCACGGGCCGTGTTCAGGGAGAGTGCCATTGTTTTGCATCGGCGGCGCGTCCTCAATGAGGTTAGCTCTGTTTGGGCCGCTACAGCGTCACGTGCTTCACACTAAAGATCAGACGGCAAGACAAAACAACAAACAACACTTCTACCAATATAAAACAATTCTTCAACAATCAAACACCCCAAAAAATTAAATACAATTTTAAAAATCGAAATTATAGAAAAATTTAGGAAAGCAAAAAGGTTTAGTTAATTATAATAAAATAAATTTTCATTGTGTATGTGATATTAAATGCTCCCCTGTACTTTTATATCTAATTTTATTTATTTTATACATTTTATGAATTGTATTTATTTAATTTCATTTTTTATATATATATTTATTTTTAATTAGTAATGTTCTTTTATCCCTCTTTTATATCTCAATCATTTAATGTTTTCATGTTTTGTCATGCGTGTCTGGCTTAACTTAATAATGGAAGTATTCAGTTTGTTTCAGTGTCGGACAATGGGCGGCAGATGGTGAAGAACATAATCCAGACTTTATTCAATTAACTCAATGAATGATTAAATGTGGTTAAAAGCATTTTGCAGTGGACAGAAGACACAGCGACACCGTTTAAATGTCGTTAAATAACACGAAATATTCAATGGAACGCTTTATTTTTTACTTTTATCATTCATATGCGCAGTAAATACTTCATCTGGAATGGTCCACATGAAACTGATCTATCGCCATGGAGACGCGCAGGTGGTAAAGTTACACAGCACACATTTAAATACGTCGTCTTCAGCGAGCGGGACGAACAGAAATTTGAATTTAAATTTGAATTATTATACGAATTTTAAACATTTCTCAATATTCAGCGTCGCATATTTAGAGTTGCATTTACTGTTTTTTTTCCGGAGTATAAGTCGCACCAGCCAAAAAATGCATAATAGAGAAGAAAAATACATATATAAGTCGCACTGGAGTATGAAATGCGGTTGCAAGTGTGAAAATAACAAATAATATCACATGTAAGTCGCTGGTATATAAGTACAAATATAAATATAAGTCGCACCCCGACCAAAACTATGAAAAAAGGTGCGACTTATAGTCCAGACAATACGGTATATTTGCAAAAGTGAAGCATTTTGTGACCGTAACCAAAGATTTTGTTCAGTTTGTGGCACATATGTTGTCAAATATTTTAGTTTGCAAAATAGGAAAAAAATTAAAATATATATTGGACCGGGATGTGACGATATAAAATGTTAGTGTTATGATTCTTGAGAGAAAAAAACATCACGATTTAACGATTATTCACGATTATCGAGACTGTGACGAAACAACAGTGAAATCTTTAATTTTCTTTCATTTGCGGTTTACGACATTCTCGAGCAGCTGAACCACAAGACGATCATTATTAAAAGAATGTTTCCTGATTCTTCTGCCATTTTCCTGGAATCGATGAGACTCCAGACTTTCCCCAAAGTGTCGTGATACAATCTAAGCACGAATCGGCACCGGTGCGTGTTTACACAAAGGAAGAACTCATGAAACTGCGGAGTATCGTCGTCTTAGCCGGAGATCGTCACGTTATCCCGGCGGTCATCCTAAGAAAAACGCAAAGTTTGACATGGTCTATAAGAGATCTTCTACTGAGAGTGTTTTTCAAACTTCCTATACGTGATCTGTTCTTCTGTATCTACCTCTGTATCTACCTGCGTTGCATCAATGAAATTTCCCCATGTGGGACAATAAAGGAATATCTTATCTTATCTTATCTGCACAAACGTTTGCGTAACCACGTGAACACGAGTCCGTTTGTTGTCATGACGTCGCTCAGGTGTCAACGCGAGCTCAGCGTAAGCCGCTTACGACGAGGTGATTATGGAGCAGATGGACGTGGTCATTGTCTCGAGCTCGCGGATGCTTCAAGTTCAATGTGGGAATTTGAAATAAAAGTGTTAAAGTGTTGAATGCGACTGAAAATGTGATGAAAATTCAGGACAATTGTTGCTTGATTAACATTTGACACATTTAACATCGGTGCGTTTGTATATTTTTGGGGTTGGACAATTCTGATGAAAATCAATACATTTTTTTGGATAAATCTTATGGCAACTTATCAGAAATGTAATGTGAATGAACTGTAACATTATCCACAAATAAGAGTATACTGCAACTTCTATTATTAAAGTGCCTATGACAGGTTATTACGATTTTCTAATTTTGACTTTATTTGGTGTGTTTGTACCTGTTGTACAAATAAGTTATAGTTTTACTCCAATCGAGCAGGTATTTGTGGAGAAAACATCAACAAATCTGTAGAAAAGGACAAGAAGTGACATCAGATCAGGGACAATCATTCCAGTCAAAGTTTATGCAGAATGTACACAAAAGAAACAACTTTTGTGACTTTCTAAACATGAATTCAACAAAATAAAGTGGCTCTCGTGTATTTTTATTCGTCAAATAAAACAAACATTAGATGAGATTCTGGGAAATTTGCTAGAGCGATGTCATCGATTACATACAGAAAGTGAAATTTTAAACCTAAAAAATGTGCAATTTTTTTAATGTATTTTCTAAAAAAAATTATTTCTATATTTTTTTATTTGTTAGCAAAGTTCAAAACATATTTATCTTAACTGCATTTCAGTTCAATGAGTCGTTCGACCGAGGAACATTTTAACAGATTTAGCTATTAATTCACATAATGCATTAATCAATATATCTCACTTCTATGTGTCCTCTTGCTGTGCATTTGACCCATATTTGACCCATATTCGACCCACATTAAACCCACAGACACAGGGAGAACAATGCAGACTCTAAAAGCAAAGACCCAGTACGGCTGAAGTCCATTAAAAGCGCGCTCTGCTGATCGATTAGTCGCCTGAAGGGGGCAGTGGCTCTCAAAACAATTCAGTATCTCTAATATCTGACCATCTGAACCCAACTGCACACGAGCTCACGCAAAAGGAAACTATTTAAAACAAAAAAGCACTAGAAAACAGTGTATTTATGTGTGAAAATGCACATTTAACTCACGATTCACTCCAGGTCTTGTACTTTCTACCGTCCAGCCAATTCTGGTCGACCAAAAACAACATTAATGGACTGACAACAAAACACTTTAGTTCTTAGTAATAACAAAATAATAACACAATAGTAACACAATAATAACAATAGTAACACAATAATAACACCATAATGACAATAACACCATGATGACAATAATAATTATCACAATAATGCCACAATAACCACAATAATGCCATAATAATGCAACAATAATAACACAATAATGCCACAATAATAACACAATAATGCCACAATAATACCACAATAATGCCACAATAATAACAATAATGCAACAATAATGCCACAATAATAACACAATAATGCCATAATAACACAAAAATGACACAATAATGACACAATAATAACACAATAATGCGTTCCTTTCTTCCTTATCTTGTCACAATAAGGATCAACTTATCATTTATTAATTTGAGCTGCAGTTAGACAAGAAAACGTCCATATATTGATTGTAGAAAAGAGATAAAATGACGTAAATAATACATCATTTGTATTTTGAACTATAGCGGGTTGAATAACTAACTTCCTTAACCGTATACTGCACACAAACTGGTTTACTGCATGTTCCTGCTTTATAATGTCAAGTGTAAAGTAGTTTCAATAATATCATTTAGCATAGCAATAAATCCTGCGTAAAGTCAAATGAAAATACAGAATAAAGTAGGTTTAAATCAAGTGGTGAGTAAATTAATAATTATGCAACTACCTATCAATTATTTTAGGGGTCAACTAGTCCAACGTTATCAACCAAATTAAGGTTTATTTAAGTTTATTATTGAGGAAAATCCTAAACAAGTCCAATGTATTCCTCGATACAATGTAATTTGCGCAGCTTAACCTGGAGGTGAGTTCAACCAAAGAGTAGTCCATTTCTAACAGAGACTTTAGTGAAAACAGATAATACTCAGATACAGACTCAGAGTCTGAGTGTGCGAGTCTGAAGAGAAAAGCGCGTCTGTCCAGCCAAAGGCCAGTGACATACGATGGACCTGATAACAACCAAATGCAAATGTTACAACTGAAGCTCCTTTCATCCCACACAGAACATTTAAATACAGACAAACCACAGAGAAAGGGTAAAGAGAGAGAGAAAAGAGAGAGGGTAAAGATTTAGAGTAAAAAGTGAGAGAAACTAGAGAGAGTAGCGAGAGAGAGAGGGTAAAGAGAGAGAATAGAGAGAGGGGGTAAAGAGAGAGGGTAGAGAGGGAGTTTACTACAGGTGAAAGACGAGAGCAGCGCACATGTGATAACGCCATAACACACCTTGGACCGATTAATCGACTGAACGAGAAAAGGCCAGCCAGACAAACCAGTGTTATACTGTGTGAGAGAGAGAGAGAGAAGAGAACGGGAGAGAAAGGGTGAGAGAAGAGAGAGAGAAGAGTGGGAGGGGTAAAGAGAAGGAAAGAGAGGAGAGAGACAAGCGCTGTTCTGTGTGAGCGGGGGATTCTGTCCACACATCTGCAGCTGTGGGCAGAGAGTGAGAAGAGGAGGGGGAGAAAACACAGAAGAAGGGAAGAAGAAGAACAGAGGGAGAGAGAGAGAGGGATGAGAGAGAAGGAGGGCGGAGAGAGGAGAAGAAAGAGTCAAGAGAGAAAGACATTCTGAACCAAGTTAAGGTTTCAAAACATACAGCGTACTGCCAATCTAAACGCAAATTACTTCTGACAATTAGACAGAATGATTCCAAAATGGCTCCGCCCTGAACAACAACAGGTCAGGGGTCAGAGGTCGATTTGCCATAACAAACTCTAACGTGTGAAGACTGTGACTGACTGCGACGTGAGGAAGTGAACAGGAAGTGCAGAGGCGATACAGGAAGTCATTCTGCAGCGACAGCAAACCGCCACGGTGCAGTTCATCATCGACGGGTTCATCAGGGGCAGGTCGAATGAGGCTAAATGCGATAGCTGGAGCACTACCTGAACTTTAAAAACGCAGAGGCAATCACAGGAAAGGGAGGACACATAATAATAATAATAATAATAATAATAATAATAATAATAATAATAATAATAATAATAATAATAATAATAATAATAATAATAATAATAATAATAATAATAATAATAACAATAATAATAATAATAATAATAATATTATTATTATTATCATCATCAATATTATTATTACCATAATTGTTACTATAATTATTATTATTATTTTTTGTCCTATTCTTCGGTCCTGTTTCTTCATTTTATTTTTTATAGATTTTCCCCAAAAAATAATAATAATAATTAAAAAAATAATTAAAAACTCAGAGGAGCGCTTCTGGAGTGACATCCTGAGTAAATATGAAGCATCACTTTAACCTTTTTGGAGGTACTGGACCCACCAGTTTCAGAAGCACATTCACCAAACACTTCGTAATTGGTAAAATAAAATAGAAGAATTTTTTTCAAATTCAAAACATAGGTGTATATTTTACTGGTCTCGAGCTCGCAGCCGCTTATTCAACTTCACTGTGTTCAAAGAACATTTTCACACAAAAACAAAAACATGCCAGAACGTAGCCCAAAAAGGAGGGCTTTGATACAGGCTCGACTCAAGGGCCTTTTCCGTGGTCCTTTTGGCCCTCTTGGGGCCATTCTATTGCCCAGTCTTAGCCTAGAAAGGAGGGCTTTGATATAGGCTAGTCTGTTGGGACTCTGGCCTGGTCCTTTTAGCCCTTTTGGGGCCAAGGCCCTAGGACAGGTCTTATCCCAAAAGGGTTTGGATACAGGTTAGACTCTGGGCGATTTCCCTGGTCCTTTTGGCCCTTTTGGCCCTTTTAGGTACAAGCTGGTACCAAGACTGAGTCGGATGTGTGTCTTGACCTCTACTGAACCCCTCGATCAAACCCAGGTTAAGAACCACTGCTCTAACGTATAAAAGCAGAAATTCATGAATAATCATTATAATACCAATAATGCATCATAAATGCATGTGCACGGTGGCAAAGGCGGTTAGCGCTCTTGCCTCCCAAGAAGGAGATCATGGGTTCGATTCCTGGACCAGACCAACATCACATGATCTCTCTGGGTGGAGTTTGCATGTTCTCCCCGTGTTACCGTGGGTTCTCTCCGGGTTCTCCGGCTTCCTCCCACCGTCCAAAGACATGTATGTGTTAGGTAAAATTGGTGACTCTAAATTGGCCCTAGTGAATGAATGTGAGAGTGAACTGTCTGTAATGTCTATGTCTCTGTGTTGGCCCTGCGACAAGTTGGCCACTGTCCAGGGTGTACCCCGCCTAAGGCCCGAAGTCACTGGGATAGGCTCCAGTCACCCGCGACCCCGAAAGGGAACAAGCGGTAGAAAATGGATGGATGGATGGATGGATGCATCATAAATGGACCTAAACGTTACATTTTCAATGGGAGAAGTTCAGTCAGACCTGCTGTGATTAGGGCTTATTTAGTCTGTGTAATTAATCACATTTTAATCTTAAGTCTTTTCTAAACTTCAGAAGTTCACAGTAAAAGTCTGTGCTCAAATCCACATAAGAAGTATTTTTCACTCCAAATTTAAAACCGTGTATAATCATAATCACTATAGCAAACATGTTGGTGTGGGACAGACTTGATATACTGGTTCTACTCCTAATGAGACAGAAGAGACAGAAGAAAACAGAAGAGACAGAAGAAAACAGAGGAGACTGAAGAGACAGAAGAGAACAGAGAGATAGAACAGGAAGTAGTGCTGAGGCGGTTTTGGGCGGCTGCTCCGTCACACTTCCTCTGACCCGATTTGAGTTCGAAATAACAACTCCCACAAACAAACCCCATGATTGGCCGAAATAATGTCCCTGTGTTTCCATGGGGTCGTGTCCCTCTAAAACATGCTCCTCTATGGGGTCGTGTCCCTATTAACCATGTTCCTCCATGGGGTCGTGTCCCTCTAAAACATGGGGTTGTGTCCCTCTTAACCATGTTCCTCCATGGGGTCATGTCCCTCTTAAACATGCTCCTCCATGGAGTTGTGTCCCTCTAAAACATGGGGTCATGTCCCTCTTAACCATGTTCCTCCATGGGGTCGTGTCCCTCTAAAACATGGGGTTGTGTCCCTCTTAACCATGTTCCTCCATGGGGTCGTGTCCCTCTTAACCATGTTCCTCCATGGGGTCATGTCCCTCTTAACCATGCTCCTCCATGGGGTTGTGTCCCTCTTAACCATGTTCCTCCATGGGGTTGTGTCCCTCTTAACCATGTTCCTCCATGGGGTTGTGTCCCTCTAATCTTATCTCATCTTATCTTAAAACATGCTCTGATGTGTGTGATTTTTGTGCTTGTTTAGCAGGTCATAAGTCATAATCTGGACCAAACAGACGCTAAAACACACACAAAAAGACATTGTAATAACTAAGACAGTGACAATATTACATCAAAATGTCAAAAAACTATATGCTGTGTATGTGTGTTGCCTTCAGTCAACATATTTCAACTTTTATTTTGTTGATAATGTGTTGACAATTTTGTGGACAATGTACAATATACTGTACTACACTGCACAAAACACCTTCTCAAAAATACAAAATGTTTTAGAAAATGTCCTGGAAATTAGCTTAATAATCATACTTATCTAGCGTTTATTTAGTAGAAATGTCTAAAAAACAAGATAAGTAAGACTTTTTCTGTCTAGAAGTAAATATAGGAAACACTGGCTTTGACCATTGCTGCTGATTTACATGAACGTTTCAAGCTCCAAACAGTGAAAAACCTCCCCCCAAAGACCACTCTCCACAGGCCCCACACAGACCAGAGTTACAGGAAACAGGCCAGACAGCAGTGGCGCGGGACAATCAGAGCACAACAAACACCTTTAAAGTCCAGTTAAACTCCCCCCCGCTCGCCCACTTACCCCCCCATCGTCCCACGTCCCCCGTCCCACCCGTCCCCCGTCCCCCCCTAGCCCCTCCCTCTACCTCTCCACCACTTCAGATCAACATCACACTTGTTAACTTTTACTTGTTAGCACCACTTTGGCACTAGCCCGTCGCTCTCACGCTCTGGAGGTGGCAAGTCACTGCTGGAGCCACAGCTGCCCTGGGGCAAGCAAACAGAAACAGTATCACCGCCACATGACGCTTGTAGTGGAGAGAGAACTGCCCAGAACCTTCAGAGGAGAGAGCCAACATCTGAATCTACGAAGGACACATACTACGCTTTATTTTTACCGTTATTAAACTTTAAACATGATCTTGATGAACTTAACTTTTGCATCAACCAGCCAGAGGGAAGTAAACAAAAGCTACCCAACCCCGACTTGCCGATGTAAGCGTGCACTTGTAATTAACCTGATTTGAGGCGCAGGAGACCTCTGGATCTCTACCTTTGACACACATTTTTCTGAGGCTCAGGAGATGGAGCAGAGAAGAAGACCTCGTAAACAACAAAACAAGCACACATCTGCACAATCTGTGTCTTTTAACGTGGGACAAAAAGCTGTACAAGTTCGATTGATTCCAATGATTCCGTAGCCGGTGAGAAGCCGTTAAGTCCGACCTCGTGTTCACACAAAAGGAGCCTAAAATACAAATTCCTTCTGGCAGCGTTTTTTGAAACAATGAACAAAGCAGACCCTAAAATACAAGCCTGAGGATCCTGAGCTGACAGTCACAAGAGGCAGTCACAGCCGCCCTGAGGTGCACTACGCGTCTGAGAGGGTTTGACTCCAGCAGAGGAGAAGGGATCGATTTGAAAATGAAATGTTCTTTCTATGGATAAAAATAAAGAGAGAGTGACAGGTTTACAGGGCATGCCCAGAGCGAGGCTGGACATTCAGTCAAAGGCTCAAACATGCACTCGACACAAAACACCAGCGCTGAGAGGAGACGGAACACCTTTAAATGTGTCAGTTAGAATAATAGTACAAGGTGGAGCTTTAATCAGGTTTTAATCCAGATTCAGTCATTGCGAATAGTCAAAGTTTCAGGTCGATCTACTGCAGAGTTCAGACTTTCCAGGTAGAAAGAACATCGAATTTAGCTTTTAATCAGACAAAATTAAATCTAAAATTCAAAGTCATCGATAATGTTTTGCGTCATCTCAACAACGCTGTGACAATGCATCGGGAATGGGGCTGAAATGCACCGGTCAACGTCTTTTTCAGGTCCAAATATCGCTCAGAACGCCAATGGGTCAAAAGAAAAGTGCAGAAATATGACTTTATATAAAATGACACTGGACGTTTCTTTGTCTTTTTGAGGTCATAGTTTTTATCCTCAGTGTTTTGATTTTGCACCTCTCCAAGGCACAGGGTATGGTTGGCTTTATTGTACGTTCATCCTCTGCATTTGACCCAGATTTGAGTCATGTTCGTATCCGGGGCGACCGTAGCTTGTTGGGAGAAACACAAAGTGGTTCTTACACAGCTCAGACTCACTGACCCGTTTGGATGGGTCAGATCTTCACTGGACAATGTCTGAACGAGGGAAGTCGGCATTAAAGGGCTGAGAGCGGGGAAAGAGGGAGGAGAGGAGGGAGGGAGGGAGGGAAAGAGGGAGGGAGGGAGGGAAAGAGGGAGGGAGGAGAGGGAGGAGAGGGAGAGAGGAAAGGAGGGAGGGAGGGGTTTGACCTTAAAACTACTGTGAGGAAAGAAGGGAGAGAAAGAGAGAAAGAGGACAGGGAGAAAAGGAGAAAGAGGATGAAGAAGGGAAAACAGAAGATAGACAGAGAGAGATAGACGGACAGAGGGATAGACAGATCTAAAGCAGGAGCCCGAGGGCACAGAACTTGGCACAGGAACATGGCACAGGAACATGGCAGCGCTACACTCGGCCTATTCTTATCTGATACAGACTTTCTCACACAAAAAAAGAGGAAAAACGACGAGGATCAGGAAGTGCTCCGTCTGTTTTATTACGAACGTCCAACTCCTCCAAGAGACTCAACCATGTACCACATGTACCATGTGTACCTCATGTACCACTTGTACCATGTGTACCTCATGTACCACGTGTACCATGTGTACCTCATGTACCACGTGTACCACATGTACCATGTGTACCTCATGTACCACATGTACCATGTGTACCTCATGTACCATGTGTACCTCATGTACCACATGTACCACATGTACCATGTGTACCTCATGTACCACGTGTACCTCATGTACCACGTGTACCACATGTACCATGTGTACCTCATGTACCACATGTACCATGTGTACCTCATGTACCATGTGTACCTCATGTACCACATGTACCATGTGTACCTCATGTACCACGTGTACCATGTGTACCTCATGTACCACGTGTACCACATGTACCACATGTACCACATGTACCACATGTACCACATGTACCACATGTACCTCATGTAGCACGTGTACAATGTGTACCTCATGTACCACATGTACCACGTGTACCATGTGTACCACATGTACCACGTGTACAACGTGTACCATGTGTACCACGTGTACCACGTGTACCACGTGTACCACATGTACCACATGTACCTCATGTACCTCATGTAGCACGTGTACAACGTGTACCACATGTACCACGTGTACCATGTGTACCTCATGTACCACATGTACCACGTGTACAACGTGTGCCTCATGTACCACATGTACCACGTGTACCATGTGTACCTCATGTACCACATGTACAACGTGTACTATGTGTACCTCATGTACCACATGTACCACGTGTACAACGTGTACCATGTGTACCACATGTACCACATGTACCACATGTACCTCATGTAGCACGTGTACCTCATGTACCACATGTACCACATGTTCCACGTGTACCATGTGTACCTCATGTACCACGTGTACAACGTGTACTATGTGTACCTCATGTACCACGTGTACAACGTGTACTATGTGTACCTCATGTACCACATGTACCACGTGTACAACGTGTGCCTCATGTACCACATGTACCACGTGTACCATGTGTACCTCATGTACCACATGTACAACGTGTACTATGTGTACCTCATGTACCACATGTACCACATGTACCACGTGTACAACGTGTACTATGTGTACCTCATGTACCACATGTACCACATGTACCACGTGTACAACGTGTACTATGTGTACCTCATGTACCACATGTACCTCATGTACCACATGTACCACGTGTACAACGTGTACCATGTGTACCACATGTACCTCATGTACCACATGTACCTCATGTACCACATGTACCACATGTACCACGTGTACCATGTGTACCACATGTACCACGTGTACAACGTGTACCATGTGTACCACGTGTACCACATGTACCACATGTACCACGTGTACAACGTGTACCATGTGTACCATGTGTACCACGTGTACAACGTGTACCATGTGTACCATGTGTACCACATGTACCACATGTACCACATGTACCTCATGTAGCACGTGTACAACGTGTACCTCATGTACCACATGTACCACGTGTACCATGTGTACCTCATGTACCACATGTACCACGTGTACAACGTGTGCCTCATGTACCACATGTACCACGTGTACCATGTGTACCTCATGTACCACATGTACAACGTGTACTATGTGTACCTCATGTACCACATGTACCACGTGTACAACGTGTACCATGTGTACCATGTGTACCACATGTACCACATGTACCTCATGTAGCACGTGTACCTCATGTACCACATGTACCACATGTACCACGTGTACCTCATGTACCACATGTACCACGTGTACAACGTGTACTATGTGTACCTCATGTACCACATGTACCACGTCTACAACGTGTACCACGTGTACCATGTGTACCACATGTACCACATGTACCACGTGTACCACGTGTGCCTCATGTACCACATGTACCACATGTACCACGTGTACCACGTGTGCCTCATGTACCACATGTACCACGTGTACCACGTGTGCCTCATGTACCACATGTACCACGTGTACCACGTGTACCACATGTACAACGTGTACCACATGTACAACGTGTACCACATGTACAACGTGTACCACGTGTACAACATGTACCACGTGTGCAACATGTACAAAGTGTAACACATGTACCACGTGTACAACGTGTACCACATGTACAGCGTGTACAAGGAGAAGATAAGAGTATGAGGAAACTGAAGGATGTAACAAGCAAGAAATAACTGAGCTAAAACAATAACAGTAGTAGTAGTGGCAGTAGTAATAGTAGTAATAGTATTATACATTAAAAAGCATGAGCTGTAAAACATAAATAGAAGAATGAAGCTATGGTCACTATAGTGAAAGTGTGTGCATTTAGCACAGGTTAAACCCGTGTTTAATATGGGGTTTATAAAGGGTTTATATGGGCTTTATAAAGGGTTTATATGGGGTTTATAAAAGGGTTTGTACAGTAAAAAGAAAACTCATAAAGAAGCCTGAGGGCCTTAGATTCAACATGAGACTGTAGTAGTAATAATAGTAATCAAAATAGTAGCAATAGTAACTGTAGTCATAGTAATTGTAGTAATGGTAAAGGTAATAGTGGTAATGATAGTATTAGTATTAATAGTAATGTAGTAACAGTAGTAATTGTAGTAATAGAAGTAACAATAGAAATAGTAGCAATAGTAGTAATTATAGTAATAGTATTATAGTGATGTAGTAATAGTAGTAATAGTAATAGCAACTGGAGTAACAGTAGTAACAGTAATGGTAATAGTAGTAGTGGTACTCCATTCTGATGCTCAGGGGCACATGAGGACAAAACCAGGGCTAACCTAGAACTAAACCGGGTCCAAACCAGGACTAAACAGTCTAAAGCAGGACTAAAGCAGGACTAAACCAGGACTACACCAGGTCTAAACCAGGACTAAACCAGGACTAAAGGAGGACTAAACCAGGACTAAAGCGGGTCTAAAGCAGGACTAAACCAGGACTACAGCAGGTCTAAACCAGGACTAAACCGGGTCTAAAAGCAGGACTAAACCAGGACTAAAGCGGGACTAAAGCGGGACTAAACCAGGACTAAACCAGGACTAAACCAGGACTAAACCAGGACTAGAACAGGACTAGAACAGGACTAGAACAGGACTAAACCAGGACTAGAACAGGACCAAACCAGGACTTTGCGCTGTGATCCTGATGAAGAGGCCGGTATCTGCAGCCTCACTTGCTCTTCATTCAACAAACTCTTTCCTCTTAAACCTTAAATCAATAAATGCGTTGGAGCCCCCCAGCTGTGTCCTCTGCTCCTCCAGATCTCACAAACACAAAGAGCTGCAGAGTCACAGACCTCCCCAGGGGCCAGGGGACATCAGCTGTGCCCCAAAAAGACCCCCGCCTGGCCGCTGCCCCCCTCCAGGACCAATCAATGCACCACAAACTGACCTCCAAATGGCTCCTTAATAAAGCCACTTTTCACTGTTAGTTACAGGATGAAGAGGATGGTTAGCATTAGCATAAAGCTAACGTACTTTGACCATATTTTTACAACCACATACAACGTATACTGACACGTACTGCGTACTGGCTGCTTTTCCTATGCACATGGAGTATTACATGTGAATAACATAGTAATAACATAGTAATAACATAGTAATAACATAGTAATAGAGTAAGAAAATAGTAATAATAGTGATAACAAAGTGATAAATATACTAATAATAGAGTAAGAACATGGTAATAATATTGTAATAACATAGTAATAAGGTGGGCCCGACTGCCAAAAATGCCAATTCCGATTCGTCAGCTGGTGTTTGTTTACAATGAACCATCACTTTTATGTGATAATTAATATACATTTGTTACGTGAGGATGTTTGTGTACAACTTGAGTGATATTATTTGAAGTAGTAGTACTTTTACTGGAAAACAACATTCTCCATAACCGACTTCTAACTTTTATAGAGGAGGGTCCGCCACCTGCTCGTCTCCACGGAGATCCAGGCCCTTTGCCCAGAAGGTTCCACATTACAACATTAAACTCATTGGTCTCCATGAGTATGAATGCGTGTTTAAAATAAAATAATGATGCAAAAAACAGCTGTAATTTAAAAATGCAAGACAGAGACAAGTTTACTGCGGAACATTTAAGCCAGAGCAATAACATCTCCATGGAGATAAGCGGGAGGCGGAGTTACATCATATTTATAATCCAAAACACCAGTGAATGAATAACGGGGCTAAACTGAAGCCAAAAGACCGCTCATAACGAAGAAAGTGGCATTATTAAATCAAAATGTCAAACAGAATTTCACCAATAATATAATTCGTTGATAATATTCTCCATCGTCACAATATTTCACTCATTATTTGGTTTTCAAAAGTATCAAAACACACTAGAAATAAGACGCTCGTGGCAGGCCAGTTATTGGTCAATAATCGTGAAAAATCGTCAAATTGTGATGTTTCTTCTCACTAAAAATGACGCTTATTATCTTGACACAGCTGTACAATCTTGAATATTCTACAATTAATAAGAGGAAAAGTGCGAATCGCCTCTCATTCAATTATTATTTTATTGTCTTTCATAAAATATCACAAATTGGGATAAGTTATAAATAAAGACCAGCTCAAAACACACGCGCGTGACGCCAAACCCCACGCCGCCGTCACGCCCCGCGCGCGCCGCGAGAGGCCGTTTCAAACAATCACCTTTCCGCGTCCCGAGCCGCAGCGCGCGCGCGGTGGTCGCGTTTATCTCCCGCTTGACAAAGGCAATAAAAGAGATGGGAAAAAAGCCCACCCGCGTCCCGTGTTTCTTTGTGATGCGACTCAGCAAGAACCCGCTGCGAACAACGCGAGACGTGCGCGCGCGTCACAATAAACCGGAGGGAGACGCGTGTTTGTCCCGCGCGTTCACCTTGCGGATCGGGACGCGGCGCGGCGGCTGCGAAACCAGACGCGCCGTGAACTTGTGTCACGTGCGTGGACAGACACGGCCGCGGCGCACTGTCCCCACCCGCGGCTGCGGTGACAGCGAGGCGTTAAAACGTGCCGCGGCGGCGCAAACGCACGGCAGACGCGGGGACACACACACACACGCAGGGGTGACACACGCAGGGGTGACGCGTGAAACGCAAGAGTCCAAAGATCCACAAACGCGACACGGGGCGCGCGAACATGCACAGACATACGGCAATGTGCGGATAAAGAAGGGGACAAGAGAGGCGGCGGCTGCGGGTTCGACTCTCACCTCAGCGCCACCTTTACGCAGCAGTCGCCCGGGTGCGTGGCCATTGTCGCGCGGCTCCTTCCTCTTTCTCACACGGCAGGACTGACCCAAAGGAGACGGGGACACGCGTGCGGGGAGCGGCGGGGACGCGGAGGCATGGAGCGGGCGTCAGGAGCAGCGAGAGCCGGGGACCGTGGTGCTGCTGCTGCTGCTGCTGCTGGTGCGTCTCCTCCGCGCTCCCGTCTGCGGCTGCGGCGTGTCCTCCGCGGCGGTGCTGCTCGTACGGCTGCTGCTGCTGCTGCTGGTTATAGAAGGAGACGCGGGCATTTCTGGGTGAAGTTCGGCCGTCACGGAGCGTGTCAAAGCCGGGCGAGAGTGGCGAGGGCTTCCGCGGTCGACGTCGCGAGCCGCCGCCGCATCCTGTCGTTAATCCCGTGCGTAAAAGCGGAGCGTGTGCGCACACGTCAGGTTGTGGCACGAGTGCGATGCGTTCTGGCCCCGCTGTGGCACGGACACGCCGCATGTGAGACGCGACGGGGACGTGAAGGGCTCGCGGTGCGTTCACGGGACCTACGGGAAACTGGGAAGAGTGACGCGTCGTGTGGCAAAGGCGCGTGGATGAACGTGTCGGTGCGGGTTTCATTTTGTTGCGTGAAAAGGGGGAAGTTTTTCATTTCAAATGTGATGTGTCAACAAAATGAATAATAACAAACATGAAAAGATTGAAGGATTCCAATAAAAATAATGAAAAAACACTAATATAATAGAATATGAATAAAAATGTGGGTTCCAAAGTGGGAATTGCGGGATAATTTGGAAGTGGACACTGTAAATAACAGAATGTTTTTGTTTAATTAGGTTAAATAACGCAATAAATATGAATCAATTAAACTTGCTTGATTAAAGATTGCACAGGTTGCGGGTTCTGGGCTGGTTATACCGTTATTTTGGTGGGTTTTGGTCTGAAAAGTTTGTGGCTGTAATTAACAGAATACGGTATAAATGATCTCGCTCTTTAGACTGGTACCTTCAGATTGAAAATGACGTACGGGTGGCAGTCGAAACGTGTCGATTTCAAAAACATTTTGTTACAAAGCGAGTTCCAGGTGGATTATCGCTGGCAGCGCGTTCTTTTACCACAATGTAAATATGTCAATAACTAAATTAACTTAAAGGTTGAATGGACAATTTTTTGGGCCCAAATCTGAGTCTCATTTCCTCGTGGCGTGGACTGCCAATTAGTCCTGCCACGTATCAATCATAAAACTCACCTACCGCTCACCTGCAGCCGCGTGCGGCTCGTCCCCATGAGCAGCATGTTTCCACGTGTGTAAGTGCATTGATCTATCATAATATAGTTCCCTCAGTGTACGGGACAAAATGAAGACGGAGAAAGACAGTTCGAGCTGACGCAGAAGAAGACGAAAATCTACGGGAGACGAGAGATGCGATGCGATCCGTCGCGCTAATAAACAAACGCACGTGTGAGTTGTATCAGTCCACGCGGGGGAGTGGCATGTGCACTTCCGCCTGCGTTCTCAAATCGCCGAAAAATCTTCCATAACGCCTTGAAATATAAAGCTGACAAGTGATAGAATTACATGTAAACAGGTTAGTTCAGTTTGTGGTGTTGTGTTCACATTATGACATTTATTGAGCGTTAGCATTAGCTTAGAGACAAAAGCACTTGCACATAAGTATTTACACGGCTCGTAAAGGTCTCAACGCGCTGACTGTGATTATCCATCTGTTACTCACTTCATTAATTATTGATTTATTTGAGTGGGACTCGGCTAATTAAAGGAATGAACGGAGCAGGAAGTGGAGGAGGAAGTGGAGGAGGAAGTGGAGCGCCGCTTTTTTATGACAACCGTAACTATAGCCGGGGCCGATAATGCTAAATGTATTTGTCACATGTATATTATGTCAGCCTTGCGTCGTGTCGTACATAAAGTGGTCCTTATACATAAAAGTTGCACAGCAAATGTCATAAAAGTGAAATGTCTTTATTTAATGCGCAGTTGTTGTGGTTGATTTTAACAATTATTCAAACCAATAAACATTCATTGCACTGCTCGTTCTGACCATCTGTACATTGTGTGTATATTCAGACCAATATTTAATTCTATTTGTAAATTCTGAATTTTTCCAAATATCTATGCATGCCCTTTTTTATATATTTTGCTACTATTGTTGATTTGTGTTGCACCTTAACGTTAAAGCAAGTTCCTAATTTGTGACTTTTGTTCACTGACAATGGTAAATAAACCCCGTTGTGATTCAAATTCTGATAAACTCATTTAAAATATCTTGTTGAACATTTATTGATTTATATAGGAATAAACTGAGAGAAAGAACCGCCGATAAACGCCACATCGAACCGGTTTGAAGAAGAACACTTGACAGAAGCCTTAAATCCCGTGTTTCCTGAACGCACCATCATCTCTTTAAACTGACAGGCTGCAGCGCCACCGTCATTCACGCCCCCAGCTGCCAGTCACGCCCCTCCGACCAATCCCAGGCCCGCTCTGCCTGTCTGGTCCCGCCTCCACGGCCCCACCGCTCCGGACGCAAACCTGGATCACATTTACGCACGGACAGACGCGCGCCTGTTCCCACGAGCGGAAAGGTGGGGCCCGCGCGCCTCCAGCACCGCGGGGTCAAAGGTGAGAGGCACGTGTGGGGGTTATTGTTGTTGCGTTGGAGTGTCGAGATCTGCAGCAGAAGTTCCACTCTCTCCACTTCCTCAAACGCTGAGTCAGGAAAGCGGAACTACTGTCCTGATGTGGCGTTTAGTGACACGCTTTGTTCTCTTCTGTGTTTTTATGTAAATCTTTCCTCCATAAAGTGAACCTGTTGTTTCGGAGTCTGGCATTCATTAAAACTAATTTCCATGAGTTTTAAAGGATTTGAAGGCATTGCGAGATAAGGTCAATCTTAAAGTTCTGCATATTCTGAGTTATTGAGACTTTTTAAACAACGTTGGACACCGTAGTTTGGATATTGTACTTTAAAAAACAGAGCAAAGACTTTCCGGACTTCCACCTGATGATGTCACAAGGTGTAACCAAGTGTTTTGGTGTATGGAGAGGACAACTGGTGCGGTCCATGAAATCCAAATAAATATATATAAAGAAGCATCTTTTTGTGTCTGATCTTTGCTCTACGTAACCACCACTAGTCTGTCATTATTTTGCCCAGAATGTTGCTCAGTGCGGCATTAAATTGATCTTTTAAGGTTCTGTGCAGCCGCATTTACCCTTGAACGATGATATTCCTGTGATGAGTCAAAGTTCTGATTTATACATTTGTCATTGTAAAAGCCGGGCACACGTTATGAAACAGTTCTTGTATACAACATTGATCCTTCTCTCCTGACACAGTTATGAAACCTGTGTACATTGCCTTACCCATAATCCCTTGCGTTTTTGAGTAGCTTATGTTTTGTTTTGTGTGAGTCCAGAGCAGAGCTGGATTCCCCACCAGATTATGAGTCTGATCCACAAATCTGCAGAGCCCGGTCCCAAGCACTGCACTGCACAGCACTGCACAGCACAGCACAGCACTGCACAGTGCTGCACTGCACTGCACTGCACAGCACTGCACAGCACAGCACAGCACTACACTGCACTGCACTGTCCAAACTGCTCCCGAGCTGCTCCCGAGCTGCTCCCGAGCGGCTCCCGAGCGGCTCCCGAGCTGCTCCCGAGCTGCTCCCGAGCGGCTCCCGAGCTGCTCCCGAGCGGCTCCCGAGCTGCTCCCGAGCTGCTCCCGAGCGGCTCCCGAGCTGCTCCCGAGCTGCTCCCGAGCGGCTCCCGAGCTGCTCCCGAGCTGCTCCCGAGTGGCTCCCGAGCTGCTCCCGAGCTGCTCCCGAGCGGCTCCCGAGCTGCTCCTGGAAGAACACAGAGCTTGTGAAATCCATCTGGTGTGTTGCGTTACTTAAGTCTTTGTTTATCTGCTTATCGTTATGTAACTGCAGCAAAGGCTTCTACAGCCCAAGATGTTTTATAGAAATAGTGTCTTTATAAAACGTAAAGGTGGAAGTAACTCATTAGAAATACTCATGTTATTGAGTAGATCTTTGGGGTAATTGTACTTTTTGACTAGATTTTTAAACATGTACTAAATAAAGAAATTGGTTACATTTCAAATCAAAACGTTTTAATGACTTTCTACAATTAAGACCGTATTAAGTTCCGTAGAAGTTGTAATTGTCTCTAACTCATGCAAGATGATTTCATTACATTAAATTAAATATTACATATAATATTTTATTTTATGTTTCTATATGTAGGGCCATGTTTGATACAATAACCTATTTATGTTACAGAAAGTTAACCTTATTGTGCAAAAGGTTCACAAATGACAAATATATTATAAACCAACACTTAAGTCATCACATTGGGGTAGGAGACCAGCAGCCAGTGAAGGGCTTTGAGAATGGGTGAAATGTGGGTGCTTCTATTTGTGCGGCTCAAGCTCCTCGCTGCAGAGTTCTGGACCAGCTGCAGACGAGAGAGCTCCTTCTTGTTAAGACAGGAAAACAAACTGTTACAATAGTCTAAACGTGAAGACACAAAAGCATGAATTATGAGTTCCAGATCATTTTGAGACACCATTTTCCTGAGTTTAGAGATTTTCCTCAACAGTTCCTCATCAACTGCTAAAGACATGTCTCTGTCAAAAATAACACCCAAGTTTCTAAGACTTGGCTAGATCACTGGAATCTAGATCACTGGAATCTAGATCACTGGAATCTAGAACCCTGGAATCTAGAGCCCTGGAATCTAGAGCCCTGGAATCTAGAGCCCTGGAATCTAGAGCCCTGGAATCTAGAGCCCTGGAATGGCATCATCAGGGGCAATAATCAGTGTTTCTGTTTTGTCTGCAGTCAGGACTTACACGCTCTGGTTAGCTCTGCAGAGGATTTTGGAGTAAAAACCCAACACAAAAACCCTCCTGCCACTTTTAGTGCCCTGAATGGTCACAGCTGATACGAAGGTTTGCGGTTCGAATCCCGCTCCCGACATTCACATCCTGGTAGAGCCACTGACCCCAGTGCTGAAGGTAGTATCACTTCTCCTCTTTTTCTACTGCTATAGGCAAGTTTATTTATAGAACACAATCCAAACACAAATGATTTCAAAGTGCTTTACAGAACAAGAAAAGGAACATTAAAAACTACAAACAACATGAATAATCATAACATTTACTGTACATTAAACCATGAAACATGTGATGGTGAGTATTTATAACCTCTGGAGCCTTTCTGCAGAGCGTAAACGTTTAAACCGCAACAGTGTGTGACAGTGTGTGTAGCAGTGTGTAACTGTGTAGTAGTGTGTAGCAGTGTGTAGCAGTGTGTAACTGTGTAGTAGTGTGTAGTAGTGTGTAGCAGTGTGTAACAGTGTGTAGTAGTGTGTAGCAGTGTGTAACAGTGTGTAGTAGTGTGTGACAGTGTGTAACTGTGTAGCAGTGTGTGACAGTGTGTAACTGTGTGTGTAGTAGTGTGTAACAGTGTGTGTGACAGTGTGTGTAGCAGTGTGTGACAGTGTGTGTAGTAGTGTGTAACAGTTGTGTAACAGTGTGTGTGACAGTGTGTGACAGTGTGTGTAGTAGTGTGTGACAGTGTGTGTAACAGTGTGTGTAGTAGTGTGTAGTGATAAATAGGGCACAGACATGACAATAATTTGATCAATATCCACAGTAACAGTGTGTAACAGTGTGTAACAGTGTGTGACAGTGTGTGACAGTGTGTAACAGTGTGTGTGACAGTGTGTGTAGCAGTGTGTAACAGTGTGTGACAGTGTGTAACAGTGTGTGACAGTGTGTGACAGTGTGTGACAGTGTGTAACAGTGTGTGACAGTGTGTAACAGTGTGTAACAGTGTGTGACAGTGTGTAACAGTGTGTGACAGTGTGTGACAGTGTGTGACAGTGTGTAACAGTGTGTGACAGTGTGTGACAGTGTGTAACAGTGTGTGACAGTGTGTAACAGTGTGTGACAGTGTGTGACAGTGTGTGACAGTGTGTAACAGTGTGTGACAGTGTGTGACAGTGTGTAACAGTGTGTGACAGTGTGTGACAGTGTGTGACAGTGTGTGACAGTGTGTGACAGTGTGTGACAGTGTGTAACAGTGTGTGACAGTGTGTGACAGTGTGTAACAGTGTGTGACAGTGTGTGACAGTGTGTGACAGTGTGTGACAGTGTGTGTGACAGTGTGTGACAGTGTGTGACAGTGTGTAACAGTGTGTAACAGTGTGTGACAGTGTGTGTGACAGTGTGTGACAGTGTGTGACAGTGTGTGACAGTGTGTGTGACAGTGTGTGTGACAGTGTGTGTGACAGTGTGTGTGACAGTGTGTGACAGTGTGTGACAGTGTGTGACAGTGTGTGAGTGTGTGTGACAGTGTGTGACAGTGTGTGTGACAGTGTGTGACAGTGTGTAACAGTGTGTGTGACAGTGTGTGACAGTGTGTGTGACAGTGTGTGACAGTGTGTAACAGTGTGTGACAGTGTGTGTGACAGTGTGTGACAGTGTGTGACAGTGTGTGTTATAGTGTGTGTGACAGTGCGTGACAGTGTGTGTGACAGTGTGTGTAGCAGTGTGTAACAGTGTGTGACAGTGTGTAACAGTGTGTGACAGTGCGTGACAGTGTGTGTGACAGTGTGTGACAGTGTGTGTGATAGTGTGTGTGACAGTGTGTGTAGCAGTGTGTAAGTGTGTGACAGTGTGTAACAGTGTGTGACAGTGCATGACAGTGTGTGTGACAGTGTGTGACAGTGTGTGTGATAGTGTGTGTGACAGTGTGTGACAGTGTGTGTGACAGTGTGTGTAGCAGTGTGTAACAGTGTGTGACAGTGTGTAACAGTGTGTGACAGTGCGTGACAGTGTGTGACAGTGCGTGACAGTGTGTGTGACAGTGTGTGTGACAGTGTGTGTGACAGTGTGTAACAGTGTGTGTAGCAGTGTGTAACAGTGTGTGACAGTGTGTGACAGTGTGTGTGACAGTGTGTGTAGCAGTGTGTAACAGTGTGTGACAGTGTGTAACAGTGTGTGACAGTGCGTGACAGTGTGTGTGACAGTGTGTGTGACAGTGTGTGTAGCAGTGTGTGACAGTGTGTGACAGTGTGTGTGACAGTGCGTGTAGCAGTGTGTAACAGTGTGTGACAGTGTGTAACAGTGTGTGACAGTGCGTGACAGTGTGTGTGACAGTGTGTGTGACAGTGTGTGTAGCAGTGTGTAACAGTGTGTGACAGTGTGTAACAGTGTGTGACAGTGCGTGACAGTGTGTGTGACAGTGTGTGTGACAGTGTGTGTAGCAGTGTCTAACAGTGTGTAGTCTCTCGTGTGCGACTCCAAGTGTCTTTAATCCATTTTTCTATTCAAAATCTGCCTTTGAAGATAATCCTTCGTTCTGCACAAACCGAGGAGTGTGATTGGCTGGAAATGACAACCAGGAAATGCAACGCATCAATCAGAAACCAGGAATTATGTAATTTTTGACACGTACGATCATAGTATTTCCATGGAAGAGGTCTGAAGCAAGTCAAGTCTCAGTGACGGCTGCATCACCTCATTATGAAACGTGAAAGGATGATTTAAATCTAATTAAAGCTCTTTAAAGCTCGTTACTTTGTGCTGTACAAACTCTATCTGTAGATTGCTCCAGGTTTACTCCAGACTTTTTTGATCCTATTCCTGGTTTTGTCATATTTTAGTTCATTTAATTCGTTTTTTGAATGGTCAGCCATAAAATAATAATAAAAGGTAAGAGCACGGAGTAGAGCTTCTGCTCCAGCACAGAGGGAAAACTCCGGAGGAGCTGGAAATAATGATGTGGAAAATCATAGTGACTATAAATTATTTCTGAAAGGAAAACTGACCATTTTAATAATTGTTCATTATTATCTGCATCATAAATAGACACGTGCCTTTTGCACAAAGACAGACATTGAATCAAAATGAATAAAGCATTTGCAGGTCAACATCATGTTTCGTGATCCTGAGAGCGGGAGGAGGTCCTGAGAGCGGGAGGAGGTCCTGAGAGCAGGAGGAGGTCCTGAGAGCGGGAGGAGGTCCTGAGAGCAGGAGGAGGTCCTGAGAGCGGGAGGAGGTCCTGAGAGCGGGAGGAGGAGGTCCTGAGAGCGGGAGGAGGTCCTGAGAGCGGGAGGAGGTCCTGAGAGCGGGAGCAGGAGGAGGTCCTGAGAGCGGGAGGAGGAGGTCCTGAGAGCGGGAGGAGGTCCTGAGAGCGGGAGGAGGTCCTGAGAGCGGGAACAGGAGGAGGTTCTGAGAGCGGGAGGAGGAGGCCCTGAGAGCGGGAGGAGGTCCTGAGAGCAGGAGGAGGTCCTGAGAGCAGGAGGAGGTCCTGAGAGCGGGAGCAGGAGGAGGTCCTGAGAGCAGGAGAAGGTCCTGAGAGCGGGAGGAGGTCCTGAGAGCGGGAGGAGGTCCTGATAGCGGGAGCAGGAGGAGGTCCTGAGAGCAGGAGGAGGTCCTGAGAGCGGGAGCAGGAGGAGGTCCTGAGAGGGCAGGCACTTCTATGAGAACAGATTTATAAATTCTGGGGTCCAGAACCATCAGAAGGACAGAGGGGGGTCCAGAACCATCAGAAGGACAGAGTGGGGTCCAGAGCCATCAAAAGGGGGTCCAGAACCATCAGAAGGACAGAGGGGGTCCAGAACCATCATAAGGACAGATGGGGTCCAGAACCATCAGAAGGACAGAGGGGGGTCCAGAACCATCAGAAGGACAGAGGGGGGTCCAGAACCATCAGAAGGACAGAGGGGGGTCCAGAACCATCAGAAGGACAGAGGGGGGTCGAGAACCATCAGAAGGACAGAGGGGGGTCCAGAACCATCAGAAGGACAGAGGGGGGTCCAGAACCATCAGAAGGACAGAGGGGGGTCCAGAACCATCAGAAGGACAGAGGGGGGTCCAGAACCATCAGAAGGACAGAGGGGGGTCCAGAACCATCAGAAGGACAGAGGGGGGTCCAGAACCATCAGAAGGACAGAGGGGGGTCCAGAACCATCAGAAGGACAGAGGGGGGTCCAGAACCATCAGAAGGACAGAGGGGGGCAGATGACGAGCCAACAGCTGAATGCTGAAAAGCGGCTGTACAGTTCAGCATTGATCCGATTGGGCAGAGGACCAGAAAATATGACATCGACTTCGCCCATTCTCACACCGCACCGACGTGTCCACCGTGTCCACCGTGTGTCCACCGTGTGTCCACCGTGTGTCCACCGTGTGTCCACCGTGTGTCCACCGTGTGTCCACCGTGTGTCCATGTTTCCAAAAACTAACAATAGACTAATAGATTGAAAACGGAGTGGGAAGAAGAAAAAGCCCTTTTAACACTGCCTTACGCTTGTTTTGCTAATGTTAAAATCGCCGGGGAAAAGCCTCTCACGGACAGATGGATGGTTCTGCCTGCCGTCGTTCACGTTTATGCTGTAGCGCACGTGCGTTTGTAGCGCTCATGGTCCAGTGATGTTCCAGAGCGTGAGTTTGGCCCCGAGAGCAGAAAGTGTGTCACTGCACCAGGCCCTCGATTCTGAAGCTGACCCACAAACGCAGAGCGAGCCGCAGCCTGAGGCCTCCAGGCACCGGCTCAAACTCACTGTGGAGCTTCAGGAGGAGGAAACACACGCACATGGTCCTCCCGAGGTCCTCCCGAGGTCCTCCCGAGGTCCTCCCGAGGTCCTCCTGAGGTCCTCCTGAGGTCCTCCTAAGTCCCGGTGCATGTAAACTCTTGGTTCCAGGTTTATCTTCAGGTTTGATCTTCGGGTTTGACGTGTCGTCCGTCTGCAAGTGTGACTCCGCCCTGACAAGGCTTAGTACTTTGATCTTCCTCATACTTCTGATCCTGGCTCGGAGTCTGGTTTATGAAAGACTTTATTAATGCGCCTAATTATCGCGGTTGAGGTTGAATTATTTTAATAGTCGCCGAGTCCATACTTGTTTGTCTTTTCGATTATTATATTCATATTGTAGATTGAGACGTTTTAAATACATTATCAAGCAAATAAAGATTGAAATATGACTGAAGGCTTCTAGTTGAAAGTCAGACATTGTTGAACTGTGTTGATTTAATAAGCTGCTGTCATTACTGTCGTTATTTTATTTATTTACCTATTTTTCTAAGTTATGTTTGTATGTGTTTCGGAGTCTGTATCGTCCGGGTAACAAACACACTTACAAAATACACTTACAATTGTGTTTTTTACAGTCTAGGCAGGAATCAATTGTTGCAGCTTTAACTGTAAAATTTGAAAACCTTACACGAAGATTACAAGTTTCAGTTTTTGTTTTATGTTTATTGCTGCCTTTTTTGACATAGAAGATGCACTCTTTATTCAAATTAAACACACTCCAAAACAAGAATTATGGATGGTCTGATCAGAATTACTTTTTGGAAATTATTTTTGTAAGACCAGAAGAAGAAATAAAACGATCCTAAATAAATGAAGAATCTGGAACTAAATCATTGTAAGAAGAAAATACATGACACTAAAAGCTGCAGTGTAATGAAGAAGAGACTTTACAAAGAGAAGAAGAACGTGAACGGCCCACTCGACACGTCCGGCCTTCTTCACGATCTCATTGAGCGTACACGACGGCACCGACCGCCGAAGACTCGCCGAACATCCCGAGCGTCGTCCTGTCAGATGTCGGAAGACCTCAGGGACGGGTCCTTTCCCCAGTACAGTACATTTCCAGCCCCAAAGTGCTCAAACGTGTCGACAGTGAGTCAGTGTGGCCCCGGCCGACAGTGATCCGGGGACCGCAGTCTATTTGTATCACAGTCACACGGTCGGAGCCCTTTAAAAAGCCTTATGTAAGAGAGCGAGAGGTGGGTTTGGACTGCAGAGCAGCCCAAACCCACCTCGGCTCCGACACGGCGCTGCACGTTTACGCACCGCTATAAATGCCACTGTAGAAGGATCGCTGCGGATTTATCCCAAGCAGCCGCTGTAAATGGAACGCAAAATAAAACGGGGGGGAAATTGCTGGACGGGTCAGAGAGCGAAAGAAAGAAAAGGTTATTTTATTTGACAGGGAAAGTCCCACAAAAGCCCCTCAGAAAATCATCAAGAGAGTTCAGGCCCTGGAGGGAACCACAAGCTTTTTAACGACGGAGCGATGAGCGAGAGGGTGAGGAAAGGGTGAAGAAAGGGTGAGAGAATGAGCAGGGAGAGGGTGAGAGAACGAGCAGGGAGAGGGTGAGAGAACGAGCAGAGAGAGGGTGAGAGAATGAGCAGGGAAAGGGTGAGGAGAGGGTGAGAGAACGAACGGAGAGAGGGTGAGGAGAGGGTGAGAGAACGAGCAGAGAGAGGGTGAGGAGAGGGTGAGAGAACGAGCAGAGAGAGGGTGAGAGAACGAGCAGAGAGAGGGTGAGGAGAGGGTGAGAGAACGAGCAGAGAGAGGGTGAGGAGAGGGTGAGAGAACGAGCAGAGAGAGGGTGAGGAGAGGGTGAGAGAACGAGCAGAGAGAGGGTGAGGAGAGGGTGAGAGAACGAGCAGCGAGAGGGTGAGGAGAGGGTGAGAGAACGAGCAGAGAGAGGGTGAGGAGAGGGTGAGACGGGGGAGGACGAGGTGGGGGGCTGACAGTAGATTTGAGGGCGTTCTACAGGAGTCACTGACCCTCTCTGACCGCTGCTGCTTCACTGGAGCTGGAGTCACGTTCCTGAGACGGCGGACGTTAAAAGGAGAAGACAAAGGAGGATGTTGTTTGAGGATCCTGTCAGATACGAGCCGATAAAACTAGTATCGAAACCAGATATTCATTTAATTATAGATAATGATTTAAACGAGCATCGATGGTAAATCAAAAACACAGAAACGTTGATCTTTCCTAAACAGACTTAGGAGAGCGAGTGGTTTGTGTTTCATGTATGTTCAGTCTGTGTGTAGTATATATACATATGTACATTATGTATGAAATGTTGGTCAAACGTGTCGACAGTGAGTCAAATAAAGTATCTAATAAAAATAATCTAAATAAAATATACTTGTATCCTGTATCTACGGTTATATACATAAACATTTAGGGTTAACTATTTTCTGTTGCGCAGTAGATGTAACTGTAACTTTTCACCGCAGCTACTGACCACTGCTCCTGACCACTGCTCCTGACCGCAGCTCCTGACCGCTGCTCCTGACCGCAGCTCCTGACCGCTGCTCCTGACCACAGCTCCTGACCACTGCTCCTGACCACTGCTCCTGACCGCAGCTCCTGACCGCTGCTCCTGACCACAGCTCCTGACCACAGCTCCTGACCACTGCTCCTGACCACAGCTCCTGACCGCAGCTCCTGACCGCTGCTCCTGACCACTGCTCCTGACCACAGCTCCTGACCGCAGCTCCTGACCACTGCTCCTGACCGCTGCTCCTGACCACAGCTCCTGACCACTGCTCCTGACCACTGCTCCTGACCGCTGCTCCTGACCACAGCTCCTGACCGCAGCTCCTGACCGCTGCTCCTGACCGCAGCTCCTGACCACTGCTCCTGACCACTGCTCCAGACCGCAGCTCCTGACCGCTGCTCCTGACCACTGCTCCTGACCACTGCTCCTGACCGCAGCTCCTGACCGCTGCTCCTGACCACAGCTCCTGACCACAGCTCCTGACCACTGCTCCTGACCACAGCTCCTGACCACTGCTCCTGACCGCAGCTCCTGACCTCAGCTCCTGACCGCAGCTCCTGACCACTGCTCCTGACCGCAGCTCCTGACTGCTGCTCCTGACCACTGCTCCTGACCGCAGCTCCTGACCGCTGCTTCTGACCACAACTCCTGACCGCTGCTCCTGACCGCTGCTCCTGACCACAGCTCCTGACCGCAGCTCCTGACCGCAGCTCCTGACCGCTGCTCCTGACCACTGCTCCTGACCACTGTTCCTGACCGCAGCTCCTGACCACTGCTCCTGACCACAGCTCCTGACCGCTGCTCCTGACCGCAGCTCCTGACCGCTGCTCCTGACCGCTGCTCCTGACCGCAGCTCCTGACCGCTGCTCCTGACCGCTGCATGTTGTATTGACTTGAAACACATAAATACTGTTCTAATCACATTACGTGGAGTGTTTCGTCTGATGAGGTTTGACTGTAAATCTCAGGCTTCAGTTCACACAAGGAGCAGCTCATAAAGAGAAGTGTTTTAGCTGCCAAGAAACAACATGTACTCAACATGTATGTAAATGAGAGAGGAGCAGAGAGAGGAGCAGAGAGAGGAGCGGAGAGAGAGGAGCAGAGAGAGAGGAGCAGAGAGAGAGGAGCAGAGAGAGGAGCAGAGAGAGAGGAGCAGAGAGAGAGGAGCAGAGAGAGGAGCGGAGAGAGAGGAGCAGAGAGAGAGGAGGAGAGAGAGAGGAGCAGAGAGAGAGGAGCAGAGAGAGGAGCAGAGAGAGAGGAGCAGAGAGAGGAGCGGAGAGAGAGGAGCAGAGAGAGAGGAGAAGAGAGAGAGGAGCATAGAGAGAGGAGCAGAGAGAGAGGAGGAGAGAGAGAGGAGCAGAGAGAGAGGAGCAGAGAGAGGAGCGGAGAGAGAGGAGCAGAGAGAGAGGAGCAGAGAGAGGAGCGGAGAGAGAGGAGCAGAGAGAGAGGAGGAGAGAGAGAGGAGCAGAGAGAGAGGAGCAGAGAGAGGAGCAGAGAGAGAGGAGCAGAGAGAGAGGAGCAGAGAGAGGAGCGGAGAGAGAGGAGCAGAGAGAGAGGAGAAGAGAGAGAGGAGCATAGAGAGAGGAGCAGAGAGAGAGGAGGAGAGAGAGAGGAGCATAGAGAGAGGAGCAGAGAGAGAGGAGGAGAGGGAGAGGAGCAGAGAGAGAGAAGCAGAGAGAGAGGAGGAGAGAGAGAGGAGCAGAGAGAGGAGCGGAGAGAGAGGAGCAGAGAGAGAGGAGCAGAGAGAGAGGAGCAGAGAGAGGAGCAGAGAGAGAGGAGGAGAGAGAGAGGAGCGGAGAGAGAGGAGCAGAGAGAGAGGAGGAGAGAGAGAGGAGCAGAGAGAGGAGCGGAGAGAGAGGAGCAGAGAGAGAGGAGGAGAGAGAGAGGAGCAGAGAGAGAGGAGCAGAGAGAGAGGAGGAGAGAGAGGAGCGGAGAGAGAGGAGCAGAGAGAGAGGAGGAGAGAGAGAGGAGGAGAGAGAGAGGAGCAGAGAGAGGAGCGGAGAGAGAGGAGCAGAGAGAGAGGAGGAGAGAGAGAGGAGCAGAGAGAGAGGAGCAGAGAGAGAGGAGGAGAGAGAGGAGCGGAGAGAGAGGAGCAGAGAGAGAGGAGGAGAGAGAGAGGAGCGGAGAGAGAGGAGCAGAGAGAGGAGCGGAGAGAGGAGCGGAGAGAGAGGAGCAGAGAGAGAGGAGCAGAGAGAGAGGAGCAGAGAGAGGAGCGGAGAGAGAGGAGCAGAGAGAGAGGAGCAGAGAGAGAGGAGCAGAGAGAGGAGCAGAGAGAGGAGCGGAGAGAGAGGAGCAGAGAGAGAGGAGAAGAGAGAGAGGAGCAAAGAGAGGAGCAGAGTCTGAGGAGCAGAGAGAGGAGCAGAGTCTGAGGAGCAGAGAGAGGAGCAGAGAGAGGAGCAGATAGAGAGGAGCAGAGAGAGGATCAGAGAGAGAGGAGGAGAGAGAGGAGCAGAGAGAGAGGAGCAGAGAGAGGAGCAGAGAGAGGAGCAGAGAGAGAGGAGCAGAGAGAGAGGAGCAAAGAGAGGAGCGGAGAGAGGAGCGGAGAGAGAGGAGCAGAGAGAGAGGAGGAGAGAGAGAGGAGCAGAGAGAGGAGCAGAGAGAGGAGCAGAGAGAGAGGAGGAGAGAGAGGAGCAGAGAGAGAGGAGCAGAGAGAGGAGCAGAGAGAGATGAGCAGAGAGAGAGGAGGAGAGAGAGAGGAGCAGAGAGAGGAGCAGAGAGAGAGGAGCAGAGAGAGAGGAGCAGAGAGAGGAGCAGAGAGAGGAGCAGAGAGAGAGGAGCAGAGAGAGAGGAGCAAAGAGAGAGGAGCAGAGAGAGGAGCAGAGAGAGAGGAGCAGAGAGAGAGGAGCAGAGAGAGGAGCAGAGTCTGAGGAGCAGAGAGAGGAGCAGAGAGAGAGGAGCAGAGTCTGAGGAGCAGAGAGAGGAGCAGAGAGAGGAGCAGATAGAGAGGAGCAGAGAGAGGAGCAGAGAGAAGAGCAGAGTCTGAGGAGCAGAGAGAGGAGCAGAGAGAGGAGCAGAGAGAGAGGAGCAGAGAGAGGAGCAAAGTCTGAGGAGCAGAGTCAGAGGAGCAGCTCATAAAGAGAAGTGTTTTAGCTGCCAAGAAACAACATGTCCTCAACATGTATGTAAATGAGAGAGGAGCGGAGAGAGAGGAGCAGAGAGAGAGGAGCAGAGAGAGAGGAGCAGAGAGAGAGGAGCAGAGAGAGAGGAGCAGAGAGAGGAGCGGAGAGAGAGGAGCAGAGAGAGAGGAGGAGAGAGAGAGGAGCAGAGAGAGGAGCAGAGAGAGAGGAGCAGAGAGAGGAGCGGAGAGAGAGGAGCAGAGAGAGAGGAGCAGAGAGAGGAGCGGAGAGAGAGGAGCAGAGAGAGAGGAGAAGAGAGAGAGGAGCATAGAGAGAGGAGCAGAGAGAGAGGAGGAGAGAGAGAGGAGCATAGAGAGAGGAGCAGAGAGAGAGGAGGAGAGAGAGAGGAGCAGAGAGAGGAGCGGAGAGAGAGGAGCAGAGAGAGAGGAGCAGAGAGAGAGGAGCAGAGAGAGGAGCAGAGAGAGAGGAGGAGAGAGAGAGGAGCGGAGAGAGAGGAGCAGAGAGAGAGGAGGAGAGAGAGAGGAGCAGAGAGAGGAGCGGAGAGAGAGGAGCAGAGAGAGAGGAGGAGAGAGAGAGGAGCAGAGAGAGAGGAGCAGAGAGAGAGGAGGAGAGAGAGGAGCGGAGAGAGAGGAGCAGAGAGAGAGGAGGAGAGAGAGAGGAGGAGAGAGAGAGGAGCAGAGAGAGGAGCGGAGAGAGAGGAGCAGAGAGAGAGGAGGAGAGAGAGAGGAGCAGAGAGAGAGGAGCAGAGAGAGAGGAGGAGAGAGAGGAGCGGAGAGAGAGGAGCAGAGAGAGAGGAGGAGAGAGAGAGGAGCGGAGAGAGAGGAGCAGAGAGAGAGGAGGAGAGAGAGAGGAGCAGAGAGAGGAGCGGAGAGAGGAGCGGAGAGAGAGGAGCAGAGAGAGAGGAGCAGAGAGAGAGGAGCAGAGAGAGGAGCGGAGAGAGAGGAGCAGAGAGAGAGGAGCAGAGAGAGAGGAGCAGAGAGAGGAGCAGAGAGAGGAGCGGAGAGAGAGGAGCAGAGAGAGAGGAGAAGAGAGAGAGGAGCAAAGAGAGGAGCAGAGTCTGAGGAGCAGAGAGAGGAGCAGAGTCTGAGGAGCAGAGAGAGGAGCAGAGAGAGGAGCAGATAGAGAGGAGCAGAGAGAGGATCAGAGAGAGAGGAGGAGAGAGAGGAGCAGAGAGAGAGGAGCAGAGAGAGGAGCAGAGAGAGGAGCAGAGAGAGAGGAGCAGAGAGAGAGGAGGAGAGAGAGAGGAGCAAAGAGAGGAGCAGAGTCTGAGGAGCAGAGAGAGGAGCAGAGTCTGAGGAGCAGAGAGAGGAGCAGAGAGAGGAGCAGATAGAGAGGAGCAGAGAGAGGATCAGAGAGAGAGGAGCAGAGAGAGAGGAGCAGAGAGAGAGGAGGAGAGAGAGAGGAGCGGAGAGAGAGGAGCAGAGAGAGAGGAGGAGAGAGAGAGGAGCAGAGAGAGGAGCGGAGAGAGGAGCGGAGAGAGAGGAGCAGAGAGAGAGGAGCAGAGAGAGAGGAGCAGAGAGAGGAGCGGAGAGAGAGGAGCAGAGAGAGAGGAGCAGAGAGAGAGGAGGAGAGAGAGAGGAGCAGAGAGAGAGGAGCAGAGAGAGAGGAGCAGAGAGAGGAGCAGAGAGAGGAGCAGAGAAAGAGGAGCAGAGAGAGAGGAGCAGAGAGAGGAGCAGAGAGAGAGGAGCAAAGAGAGAGGAGCAGAGAGAGGAGCAGAGAGAGAGGAGCAGAGAGAGAGGAGCAGAGAGAGGAGCAGAGTCTGAGGAGCAGAGAGAGGAGCAGAGAGAGGAGCAGAGTCTGAGGAGCAGAGAGAGGAGCAGAGAGAGGAGCGGAGAGAGAGGAGCAGAGAGAGAGGAGAAGAGAGAGAGGAGCAAAGAGAGGAGCAGAGTCTGAGGAGCAGAGAGAGGAGCAGAGTCTGAGGAGCAGAGAGAGGAGCAGAGAGAGGAGCAGATAGAGAGGAGCAGAGAGATGATCAGAGAGAGAGGAGGAGAGAGAGGAGCAGAGAGAGAGGAGCAGAGAGAGGAGCAGAGAGAGGAGCAGAGAGAGAGGAGCAGAGAGAGAGGAGGAGAGAGAGAGGAGCAAAGAGAGGAGCAGAGTCTGAGGAGCAGAGAGAGGAGCAGAGAGAGGAGCAGATAGAGAGGAGCAGAGAGAGGATCAGAGAGAGAGGAGCAGAGAGAGGAGCAGAGAGAGAGGAGCAGAGAGAGGAGCGGAGAGAGAGGAGCAGAGAGAGAGGAGGAGAGAGAGAGGAGCAGAGAGAGGAGCAGAGAGAGGAGCAGAGAGAGAGGAGGAGAGAGAGGAGCAGAGAGAGAGGAGCAGAGAGAGGAGCAGAGAGAGGAGCAGAGAGAGATGAGCAGAGAGAGAGGAGGAGAGAGAGAGGAGCAGAGAGAGGAGCAGAGAGAGAGGAGCAGAGAGAGAGGAGCAGAGAGAGGAGCAGAGAGAGGAGCAGAGAAAGAGGAGCAGAGAGAGAGGAGCAGAGAGAGGAGCAGAGAGAGAGGAGCAAAGAGAGAGGAGCAGAGAGAGGAGCAGAGAGAGAGGAGCAGAGAGAGAGGAGCAGAGAGAGGAGCAGAGTCTGAGGAGCAGAGAGAGGAGCAGAGAGAGAGGAGCAGAGTCTGAGGAGCAGAGAGAGGAGCAGAGAGAGGAGCAGATAGAGAGGAGCAGAGAGAGGAGCAGAGAGAAGAGCAGAGTCTGAGGAGCAGAGAGAGGAGCAGAGAGAGGAGCAGAGAGAGAGGAGCAGAGAGAGAGGAGGAGAGAGAGAGGAGCAGGGAGAGGAGCGGAAAGAGGAGCGGAGAGAGAGGAGCAGAGAGAGAGGAGGAGAGAGAGGAGCAGAGAGAGAGGAGGAGAGAGAGAGGAGCAGAGAGAGAGGAGCAGAGAGAGGAGCAGAGAGAGGAGCAGAGAGAGAGGAGCAGAGAGAGAGGAGGAGAGAGAGAGGAGCAGGGAGAGGAGCAGAGTCTGAGGAGCAGAGAGAGGAGCAGAGTCTGAGGAGCAGAGAGAGGAGCAGAGAGAGGAGCAGATAGAGAGGAGCAGAGAGAGGATCAGAGAGAGAGGAGGAGAGAGAGGAGCAGAGAGAGAGGAGCAGAGAGAGGAGCAGAGAGAGGAGCAGAGAGAGAGGAGCAGAGAGAGGAGCAGAGAGAGAGGAGGAGAGAGAGAGGAGCAGAGAGAGAGGAGCAGAGAGAGGAGCAGAGAGAGATGAGCAGAGAGAGAGGAGGAGAGAGAGAGGAGCAGAGAGAAGAGCAGAGTCTGAGGAGCAGAGAGAGGAGCAGAGAGAGGAGCAGAGAGAGGAGCAGAGAGAGGAGCAAAGTCTGAGGAGCAGAGTCAGAGGAGCAGCTCATAAAGAGAAGTGTTTTAGCTGCCAAGAAACAACATGTAACCCATGTCTCATTCGGTTCTAAATGATTGATATTGCCCCCTCATACATTTTCATTGGCCCAACCACAAGGGGCGCTAGTATAAAAACGATTTAATCGTGTGTGTGTGTGTGTGTGTGTGTGTGTGTGTGTGTGTGTGTGTGTGTGTGTGTGTGTGTGTGTGTGCGTGCGTGCGTGCGTGCGTGCGTGCGTGCGTGCGTGTGTGAAAATCTTTATCACTGTATTCTAACTGTTCTATTCTTATACATTTTATTTTGTGTATTAAGTGAGGTTATAATTGTGAAATGGTCATGGCACGACTGGTCCATTGCGCCATCTAGCGGTAAAAAGCAGTAAAGCTACTAAAAGTTTACAACGATCGTCAGTTCAGGAAAAGGAAAGCTGATAAAACTGTGAATTTAACCTTGAGTCATTTCATTTTGAAGTGACTCTACATTTCAGAACGCGATTATTTTTTGCCATTATGACCCCATCTGAGAATGTGAAGACCCCATGTTGGTGGTAGGATGCCCTATAAAGACAATGACTTTAGAGAGAGCTGTGTGGGTCACGGGCGTGTCATTAGAAGACCCCTCGGCTCAGAGGAAAGTGGTCCCGCAGTGAAAGTGCAGAGCAGCTGTCATCTGGAAGAGCTTTCACTGAGGAGGATCTGATGACCATAAATCATTCAGGGCCCCGAGTCTCTCCCCCTGGGGCCCGAGTCACTGAGAGAAGGAGACACAGAACGAGAGAGGCTTGGAGAGACTTCGTGTGGATCATTCTCTCCGGACGCCACTGTAAAGACCTGTGGATTTAGCCCCAAATTATACAGACAAGTTTTTATTTTCTTAAGACGTTTCTTGGAAGTAGAACCTGGAACCTGAAGAACTATTTTATCCAGATCGGTTGAAACAGAGTCATGCTCCCGGCGCAGGAGGCGGCCAAAATCTACCACACCAACTACGTGCGTAATGCACGCGCGGTGGGCGTGCTGTGGACAGTGTTCACCATCACGTTCTCCGTCATCGTCATGGTGGTCTTCATCCAGCCGTACTGGATCGGGGACAGCGTGAACACGCCTCAGGCCGGGTACTTCGGCCTCTTCCACTACTGCATCGGGAACGCGCTGACGTCGGAGCTCACGTGCAAAGGGAGCGCGCTGGACTTCGGCTCCATTCCCTCCGGAGCCTTTAAGACCGCCATGTTCTTCGTGGGCATCTCCATGCTGCTGGTGGTGGGCAGCATCGTGTGCTTCAGCCTCTTCTTCTTCTGCAACGCCGGGAGCGTGTACAAGATCTGTGCCTGGATGCAACTGGCCTCCAGTGAGACCCCCTGAACACGCCTAAACACATGCCTGAACACACCTGCATACATGCCTAAATACACGCCTAAACACACCTGTATACATGCCTAAACACACCTGCATACATACCTAAATACACGCCTAAACACACACCTAAACACACCTGTATACATGCCTAAACACACCTGTATACATGCCTAAACACACCTGTATACACGCCTAAACACACCTGCATAAACGCCTAAACACACCTGCATAAACGCCTAAACACACCTGCATACACACCTAAACACACCTGCATACACACCTAAATACACGCCTAAACACACCTGCATACACACCTAAACACATGCCTAAACACGCCTAAACACACTTGCATACACTCCTAAACACACCTGCATACACTCCTAAACACACCTGCATACACACGCCTAAACACACCTGCATACATGCCTAAACACACGCCTAAACACACCTGCATACATGCCTAAACACACCTGTATACACACCTGTATACACGCCTAAACACACCTGTATACACGCCTAAACACACCTGTATACACGCCTAAACACACCTGCATACACTCCTAAACACACCTGTATACACGCCTAAACACACCTGCATACACTCCTAAACACACCTGCATACACGCCTAAACACACCTGTATACACTCCTAAACACACCTGCATACACTCCTAAACACACCTGCATACACTCCTAAACACACCTGCATACACTCCTAAACACACCTGCATACACGCCTAAACACACCTGCATACACGCCTAAACACACCAGGACCAATCAGAGTTCAGGAGAGAGTAAACTCTGCAGTCGTAAAACGATGTCCAGATGACGAGCTCTGAAATCACCTCCTTTAGGACTATTTTAGTGAAAGTGACAGATGTTGGTTCTCCAGTTTCAGCGTCGCCCGAGTCACACGAGCTACACCGAGTCACACAGAGCCACACAGAGCCACACCGAGCTACACCGAGTCACACCGAGTCACACCGAGCCACACCGAGCCACACAGAGCTATACCGAGCCACACCGAGTCACACCGAGCCACACCGAGCTACACCGAGTCACAGCGAGCTACACCGAGTCACAGCGAGCTACACCGAGTCACAGCGAGCTACACCGAGCTGCAGCGAGCTCCATAATGCACGACAGGGTTACAGTGGCTCACGTCCTGACCTCCGGCGCCCCCTCTCTCTCGCCGCAGGCACGTGCATGGTGATCGGCTGCATGATCTACCCGGACGGCTGGGACTCGGACGAGGTGAAGCGCATGTGTGGCCAGCGCACGGACAAGTACACGCTGGGCAACTGCACCGTGCGCTGGGCCTACATCCTCGCCATCATCTCCATCCTGGACTCGCTCATCCTCTCCTTCCTGGCGTTCAGTCTGGGCAGTCGACAGGACAAGCTGCTGCCCGAGGACTTCCAGGTGGAGGGAAAAGGTACGATACGACATTTTAGCGCTGGTGTTCATGTTAGAGAGCACTGAAGGTTCCTGAGGGCCAAGGCCTCTGAGCCGGAGGGGCACAACACTCACTGGAACTGCATTTTAGGTCGCCAACAGTGTCCACAACAATGTGTCGATAAATACAATAAAAAATACAGATATATAACATGCTTTACCAACAGGACTGAACCAGGAATAAACTAGGACTAGAACTTGAACCAACCAGGTCTAAACCAGGTCTAAATGAGGACTGACCCAGAATCAAAACAGGTCTAAAGCAGAATTAAGAACTAAACCAAGACCAGGCCAGTTCTAAACTTGCGCTGACCCAGACTTTTATTGTATGTTTTATATCTGGAAGATGGGTTTTGGGCCGGTCCATGTTTAGTCTTGACTCTGGCACCAGCAGGAGGCTGGTCCATGTTTAGTTCTGACTCTGGCACCAGCAGGAGGCCGGTCCATGTTTAGTCTTGACTTTGGCACCAGCAGGAGGGCGGTACATGTTTAGTTCTGACTCTGGCACCAGCAGGAGGCCGGTCCATGTTTAGTCTTGACTCTGGCACCAGCAGGAGGCTGGTCCATGTTTAGTTCTGACTCTGGCACCAGCAGGAGGCCGGTCCATGTTTAGTCTTGACTCTGGCACCAGCAGGAGGGCGGTACATGTTTAGTTCTGACTCTGGCACCAGCAGGAGGCCGGTCCATGTTTAGTCCTGACTCTGGCACCAGCAGGAGGCCGGTACATGTTTAGTCCTGACTCTGGCACCAGCAGGAGGCCAGTCCATGTTTAGTCCTGACTCTGGCACCAGCAGGAGGCCGGTCCATGTTTAGTCTTGACTCTGGCACCAGCAGAAGGCCGGTCCATGTTTAGTCTTGACTCTGGCACCAGCAGGAGGCCGGTCCATGTTTAGTCTTGACTCTGGCACCAGCAGAAGGCCGGTCCATGTTTAGTCCTGACTCTGGCACCAGCAGGAGGCCGGTCCATGTTTAGTCTTGACTCTGGCACCAGCAGAAGGCCGGTCCATGTTTAGTCTTGACTCTGGCACCAGCAGAAGGCCGGTCCATGTTTAGTCTTGACTCTGGCACCAGCAGAAGGCCGGTCCATGTTTAGTCTTGACTCTGGCACCAGCAGAAGGCCGGTCCATGTTTAGTCTTGACTCTGGCACCAGCAGGAGGCCGGTCCATGTTTAGTCTTGACTATGGCACCTGCAGGAGATAAAATCCGGCTAATCCAATATTAAAATTAAACATTACATTTTGTGACGGTAGAAACTGGAGTCTGAACATTGCGCTTTGGCTCCCCCTTGTGGTTCGTGGCTACAGGAGAAACACAGATCTGATCGTCTTGTTTTGCAGATAACGCGTAGATCTTCTGGGAGGAGAATCTGGAGGAACTTTCATCTTCAACAGTCTGAACGACTCCACATCTCGTCACTCCAACATCCACTTCCTGTTGTAGTTATAAGACGTCGTGGATGATTTAAAATAAAGTCACGTTCACAATAACATCAGTGGATAATCTTTCTTTTATAATAGTGTAATTAACCGAAACACCACTGGAGAATTATAACAGACATTGATCTTCATCCGTTTAAAGGTGCACTATGTAACTTTCTCGTGATGGGTGAAAATGGAGATTTGACTAATTTGCTTGCAATGACCCAGTGTAGGCATAAAAGTCACCACACGCCAGTCATAATTCAGAAGGTAAAGGATTATATTAACTACATTTGTGGGAGATTTGTGACTTTTGAAAGTAATATGTAAACTTATGATCCATGAACCTCATAATTTGTTAGATATTGGCTTCACAAAATAATGATCTACGGCTTAAAGTCCTTTAAAGTGACAGGTTTTACCATGTTCAAATTTAGACTTTATTTGGAGTGTTTATATCTGTTGTACATATACATTATAGTTTTACACCAATCGAGCAGGTAATGTGGAAATATCTGTAGAAAATGACAGGAAGCGACGTTCACTCTCACTCAAACATTAATTCAACAAAATAAAGTCACGTTCATGTTTCCATTTGTCAAATAAAAAGTGAATTTTTGCCCAGTGGTTGCTGGGCAATTTCCTGGTGTGACGTCATCAAATACAAACAGGAAGTGAAATTATAAACCTAAAAAGTGTTATTTTAATCATAGCAGTTTTGCGGTTGAATATTGGCGTCGCTTTTTTAGGTTAGACTTAGTGCCAGTTTTTGTTTCGTGTGAGTAGGGGTCAGTAATTACATATATGAACCATAAACAAAACATCATGAAATCCTTACGCATGTTTTACTTTTGAAAAATGTTTTATTATCATTATTGCCTGTACAGAAAGTTCAATGGAACGACAAACGAACAGAAATGGAATTATTGAAGAAAAACACACATTGTCTTTTCTCTTTTTACAGTCAGTTTTTCACCTCTGCCTCGAAACACTACAATGAAACGATCCTAAAATAAGCGTTAAACTGGCGCCGCGTTCACCTGCAGAAGGAAGAGCAAACACTCTTTGGTTTGTGAAAGTTAAAAACACAATTCACTCCCAAATCTGGAGTTTAAGATCTTTAGAAGTAAAAGAAACTATGAATCACAGCTAAACATTTAGAGACCATTTTGTTAAGTACGACTGTTTAAAAGTCTTAAAACTCCGGGCAAAACCAGGTCTGAAGCCTCAGAAGGACCTGGACTGGACCTGGACTGGACCCGGTCTAAAGCCTCAGAAGGACCTGGACAGGACCTGGTCTGGACCCGGTCTAAAGCCTCAGAAGGATCTGGACTGGACCTGGTCTGGACCCGGTCTAAAGCCTCAGAAGGACCTGGACTGGACCTGGTCTGGACCCGGTCTGGACCCGGTCTAAAGCCTCAGAAGGACCTGGTCTAAAGCCTCAGAAGGACCTGGACTGGACCTGGTCTAAAGCCTCAGAAGGACCTGGTCTGGACCTGGTCTAAAGCCTCAGAAGGACCTGGACTGGACCTGGTCTAAAGCCTCAGAAGGACCTGGACTGGACCCGGTCTAAAGCCTCAGAAGGATCTGGTCTGGACCTGGTCTAAAGCCTCAGAAGGACCTGGTCTGGACCTGGTCTAAAGCCTCAGAAGGACCTGGACTGGACCTGGTCTAAAGCCTCAGAAGGACCTGGACTGGACCCGGTCTAAAGCCTCAGAAGGATCTGGACTGGACCTGGTCTGGACCCGGTCTAAAGCCTCAGAAGGATCTGGTTTGGACCTGGTCTGGACCCGGTCTAAAGCCTCAGAAGGACCTGGACTGGACCTGGTCTAAAGCCTCAGAAGGACCTGGACTGGACCCGGTCTAAAGCCTCAGAAGGATCTGGACTGGACCTGGTCTGGACCCGGTCTAAAGCCTCAGAAGGACCTGGACTGGACCTGGTCTGGACCCAGTCTAAAGCCTCAGAAGGACCTGGACTGGACCTGGTCTTAAGCCTCAGAAGGACCTGGTCTAAAGCCTCAGAAGGACCTGGTCTAAAGCCTCAGAAGGACCTGGTCTGGACCTGGTCTAAAGCCTCAGAAGGACCTGGACTGGACCTGGTCTAAAGCCTCAGAAGGATCTGGACTGGACCTGGTCTGGACCCGGTCTAAAGCCTCAGAAGGATCTGGTTTGGACCTGGTCTAAAGCCTCAGAAGGACCTGGTTTGGACCTGGTCTAAAGCCTCAGAAGGACCTGGACTGGACCTGGTCTGGACCCGGTCTAAAGCCTCAGAAGGATCTGGTTTGGACCTGGTCTAAAGCCTCAGAAGGATCTGGTTTGGACCTGGTCTAAAGCCTCAGAAGGACCTGGTTTGGACCTGGTCTAAAGCCTCAGAAGGACCTGGACTGGACCTGGTCTGGACCCGGTCTAAAGCCTCAGAAGGATCTGGACTGGACCTGGTCTGGACCCGGTCTAAAGCCTCAGAAGGATCTGGTTTGGACCTGGTCTAAAGCCGCAGAAGGACCTGGTTTGGACCTGGTCTAAAGCCTCAGAAGGATCTGGACTGGACCTAGTCTGGACCCGGTCTAAAGCCTCAGAAGGATCTGGTTTGGACCTGGTCTAAAGCCGCAGAAGGACCTGGTTTGGACCTGGTCTAAAGCCTCAGAAGGACCTGGTTTGGACCTGGTCTAAAGCCTCAGAAGGACCTGGACTGGACCTGGTCTGGACCCGGTCTAAAGCCTCAGAAGGATCTGGACTGGACCTGGTCTGGACCCGGTCTAAAGCCTCAGAAGGATCTGGTTTGGACCTGGTCTAAAGCCTCAGAAGGATCTGGTTTGGACCTGGTCTAAAGCCTCAGAAGGATCTGGTTTGGACCTGGTCTAAAGCCTCAGAAGGACCTGGACTGGACCCGGTCTAAAGCCTCAGAAGGACCTGGTCTGGACCCGGGCTTCGTCCCCGTTCAGAACCGCTGTACCTAATAAAGTGGCCGGTGAGTGTAGAGTGAATCCACTCGGCTCAGCGCAGCTTTTGAGCGTTGCTATGGCACCGTATTCCACTTGTTTACAAATGTACAATTGTCTTTTTATTAAAAAATGGAGACGGATCTGGAAAAAGGATTTGGGAAGAAGAAGCAGCCACGTTTTATTCTTTTTAATATATAAAAATAGACGTCAGTGCTGCAATATTTTCAAGAACCAAAGCTTTTTTTGTCTATTTTCTTGTTTGATATTGATTTGAAACGAGTCACAAACACTTAACTTTCCCCGAGGAGATAAGAATAAGTTTATGTTTTTAATATCTACCGTCTATATTCAGGTTTGACTAAACGTATGTCGGGTAAAATCTTTCCTAAAACGTGTGCCACGTTTTTGTCCCGATGCACTTTATCTGTGAAAAAACAAATCGTTATCAATCGCTCTCATCGATTTTCACACAGCGTTGGAGCGAGTGCGACGGGCCAATCGGAACGGAGGATTAAACGGTCAGTGTTGGAAAAATGTGCGGACGATTTCAGGAAACGTGAAAAAAAAAAAAAAAAAAAAACACTAAATCAGGGCTTAAAAGAGGGAAAAGTAAGTGCGTGTTAACGGGAAGTCGCACTGTCGCCTGCTCGTTTCCATGGCGATAGAAGAGGCGAATAACCGTGCTTTTGATCGGTTTTGAACGAAAACCGCCAACACATTTCCAGAGAAATAAGGAATGTGAAGGTTATTTACATTTTACAGTCTTTAAACTAGATTTTTAAGGCCAGTTATGTCAAGAGCTGGAGTTTAGATGATAAATATCAAAACGTTTACACGTGCTCTTTGGGGGAGAGGACCCTCTAAACGGGGCTAAATACACGGGTTTTACATGATTCGTGTTGTTTGAAAGGGGAAAATGCAGCGCGGGGTCAGGGCGAGCTCTGTGATTTGATTGGTCGGCCCCGGCGTTCTTTTTACTGCTTCAAATTGCAACAAGATGACGCAAAAGAACCGAAGCGTGTAAAGACAGGGGGCGAGTCTATGATGCGTTTTTGTTTCCATGCCGACACAAGGCGGTCCACGCGTCTTCAGACTCCGCCTGCGCCTTTGTGGGTGGAGTTACGGCTGCGAAATAACCAAAACTCGCCTAATCTACGTGGAAAAAGCCGAGCGAAGACGTGTTTCCAGTACTGCAGATCTTGCTTTGGTACGAGGGTGTGAGGCGAGGGCGGGCCGGGTCGCGTCCAATAGTCTGTGACATCGGCGGTTTGGGGGTGGGGGGGTGGCGGTCGTCCTCGCCGGTTTGGGTGGGGCGCGGCGGTCGTCAGCGGCGGAGCCAGGCGTGGGACAGGCACTGGGCCGCGCTGGCTCGCCGCTCGGGGACCAAGTCTAACATGGGCAGGAGGAAACTGCTGAAGGACGCCGCCTCGTCCTTGCACCACTCGTACTTCTCCACCAGGACGTCGCTCAGGCCCCACGGCTTCAGCCTCGTGATGTGACGGAGGTCGCCTAGGAAACAAGGGGGGGACACGGAGGAGTGAGAAGAGCGGGGGAAATGTGGGCTCTTACTGCCATTAGTAGTAACCTGCCTCCTCTGCAACGGCCCTCCCTCGGCCCCTCCCCCTCATCTCTGCCCTCCTACCAGCTCCGCCCCCCCTCCCTGCATCTCCTCTCTGCCCCACTTCTCCCCTCCCTCCTCCCCTCTGCTACTCCTCCCATCCCCTTTGCTCCTCCTTTCTGTACCTACCCTCCTCTCTGCCCCTCTGCACCTCCCCCTCATCTCTGCACCTCCTCCACCTCACTCCTCCCCTCCCCTCTGCTCCTCAGTCTGAGAACAAACCGCTGCTTCTGAACATTCACCTTTCTTAGTGAAGAACTCCTTGGTGTATTTCCCCGTCGTGATGAGTTTCCGCGGGACTTTTCCCAGCAGCTCGATGATGAGGGCGATGTGGTCTGAAACACACACACACGGTCTAAAGTACTCATAGAAAGGCTAAGCAAATAACTAAATAACTACAATGAAAAATACATCGTCCTCCAAATTTACTACAAGACTTTCCTCCAGCCATTTATTCAACGTCGTTCATTTACAACACGGTTTATTTAGAAAAGAGGCGACTTTATTGATAATTATTACTTATGACCGTCACTGACCTTCGTCTCTGGAGTAGTCTTCACCAGAATGTGGTTCAAAAAGATAATCTCCCGTCGCCAGCTCAAAGGCCTGAAAACACATTTATACAAAGGGTTTAATTACACACACACACACACACACACACACACACACACACACACACACACACACACACACACACACACACACACACACACACACACACACACACACACACACACACACACACACACACACACACACACACACACACACACACACACACACACACACACACACACACACACACACACACACACACACACACACACACACACACACACACACACACACGACTATGATTACCGTATTTACCAGACTATAAGTCGTACCTTTTTTCATAGTTTTGGCCGGGATGCAACTTATACATATACTTCGGAGCGACTTATGTGATATTACTTGTTATTTTCACACTTGCAACCGCATTTCATACTTCAGTGTAACTTATGTTTTTTTTCTTCTCTATTATGCATTTTTGGCTAGATATACTCCGGAAAATACGATATTATTATTATTTTACAGTCGACTACTCACACTTAACAGATTGATCGTTGCAGCCTTATTTGACACAATATTTTCAGTTATTTCAAATCTAAAAACTAAACAGGGACAAAACCCGGACCAAACTGAGGCTAGTTTGGAAAAAATGAAGGGGAAACCGGTATAAAATCTGCCTTTTTTGACCGTGTTCTTCTTAAAACCAGAGCATTTGTGCCACGTGGAGGTGTTCTGCCACGTGAGGGTGGTCTGTCGCGGCGGGGTCCTCACCATGCAGGCCGTGCTCCAGATGTCGGCCGGCGTGCTGTAGCCGGCGCCGATCAGCACCTCCAGGGAGCGATACTGCCGCGTCTGGATGTCCTCCGTGAAGTGCTTGTTCTGCGGACCAGAGAGAGGGGGAGGAATCAAATGGACGTCACGATTAAAGGGGTCCCGTCCAGTACGATTAAAAGGGTCCCGTGTCGTGCTCGAGACGTACCACCCAGCAGGCGTTGCCCAGGTCGGCGATCTTCACTTGCAACTTGTCGGCGTTCACGGGCTCCAGCGGGTTCACCAGCAGATTACTGGAGGATTCTGGGAAGAGCAAAAACACATGCCGCGTTTACGGAGTTTTAAAAGGGGACGTATGACAGGGTTTCACCATTGTCTAATTTTAACTTTATTTGTTGTATTTATACCTGTTGTACATATAAATTATAGTTTTACACCGATCGAGCAGGTATTTATGGGGAAAATGTTGAAAAATGAAATGACAGGAAGCGACATCACACTAGGGACACTCATTCCAGTCAAAGTTTATGCAGAATTTACACAAAGAAACTACTTTTTTCACTCTAAAAGGTTAATTCAACAAAATAAAGTATCTCTCATGTATTTTTATTTGCAAAATTAAAAGAATGACATTAGATTTTTGGCCCAGTGTTGTTTGCTGGGTAATTTCCTAGTGTGATGTCATCAATTACAAACAGGAAGTGAAATTATAAACCTAAAAAATGTGCTATTCTGTGATTATATTTTTTATAATTTAGCTAATTTTTAGCAAATTAAAAATATTGTTTATCTTAACTGCATTTTAGTTCAATGAGTCGTCCGACCTGTAGGGGGCGCTTTAAGAGGAAAAACACAACCTCCCAAAACATTCAGACGTATATTCCAAGCAAAAAGTTTTCCATGAGTTTTGATCTTCATTTAAATATTAATAATGATAGAAAAGAAACAATAAACCAGAATAATAAAATTAATAAATGTATCATTATGAAAGTGGGAGGGGAAAATGCTAATTACATTTGAATAAATGGCCTGCAATGATTTGTACGTGATGGGAATTAAAATCGTGCCAATTGATTTTAAGTACTGATACTTTTGATATCTGCTGTGCTACAGTCATGGTATTGACCCGGCTCTAAAATAATCAATACTTGTACTAAACTATGGGTACTTTATTACCACCATCCTCAAACAGTCGTCTCGATCATCGTTGACATTTCGGTTGCTAAGGATATTCACATGACAAATAAAGCTTTTGTGGATAATCTTTAGTGTAAATGATACGTTATAATAAATAAAATTATGCAAAGTATTTGTTAATAAATTAGTAATGTTTGGAATCTGCCTCGGTATCGTTGATTATTTTATCATCGTTTTCCTCTCCGGTCAATAGTCTCGGAGGAAACGCGGGAATAACACTACAAAAAGCTTCTGTCGAGGTGGGCGGGGCCTCGATTTGACCCGTTTTTCACATCGTCGATCGTCAAAGACACAATATTCGGCCGAAATGGAATAAAAAACACGGTGAGCGCTCAAACCTCGGCGCTGCCCGGCTCTAAAACGTACCGCTGTCCGCTTCCTGCTCCTCCTCCTTGGTCTTGGCGTCTCCTTGAGTCTCCATCTCGTCTTCCTTCTTCCGCTCCGTCGTGTCCTTGCTCCCCACCTCCGTCTGCGGCCCCTCCTCTTCCTCCTCCTTCGCCGCTGCTTCAGTCCCGTTACAAATCTGCGCGGCATCGTCCCGTATCGTGGCGTTTGTGGCATTGTTGTTGTCGTCGTCGGGGCTGGCGTCGGCCCGGTTAGCGTTCCGCTCATCCTCGGTCAGCTCTCGCGTCGTTTCAGGGCGGGTCTCGGCGTCATGGGTCTCGGGACGGGTCTCGGCGTCATGGGTCTCGGGACGGGTCTCGGCGTCATGGGTCTCGGGACGGGTCTCGGCGTCATGGGTCTCGGGACGGGTCTCGGCGTCATGGGTCTCGGGACGGGTCTCGGCGTCATGGGTCTCCGAGCCGGGGGTCTCGGCGTCGGGGGTCGCGGGGGCGAGTCCGTTGCAGTTTACCTCCATGGTGGTCTCTTGGCAGGACGGCTGCTTTGGCGAGGCCATGTCGGGTGAAGGGGTGGGCTCCGCTGGGCTGGGCTCTGCGAGAGAGAAAGGTTCAGGTCGTTAAAAGATCCCATATTGTGTCGTTTTCCCCGTTTCGTAGGAGGGGGGCGTGTTACGGGTACAGAGTGCTTCCTGGAGGAGGAGCTGAAACAGGGAAGCGTGCTGTGACACTCACCAGGCTGACTCATCCTGGTGAGTAGCCCCCGTCCTAGTGTGATGTCAATTACAAACAGGAAGTGAAATTATAAAACCTAAAAAATGTGCTATTCTGGGAAAACATTTTTCTAATTTTTAGCTAAATTAAAAATATACTTATCTTAACTGCATTTTAGTTCAATGAGTCGTCCGAACTGTAGGGGGCGCTTTAAAGAATAAACTATCATATTGAGGTAGAAGGAATAATTGTGTTTTGGCAGTCGTTTTCTGTGATGAGTTCGAATCGAACTCTCTTATAAATGAGGTTGACAATGTCGGTGGGGATTTCTCCTGGTAAAACTGAACTGGCGAGCCTCTGGTGGGAGGGCAGACCGGTACCTGTGGCGTTGGCGCTGAGGTCCTGCAGCGTGGAGGACGAGGTCATGGTCACGGAGGAGTTTGAATCCTCTGTGGTCTCCGTCGTCTCCTCCTCTTCCTCCTCGGCCGGGACAGTTTCTTCTTCTTCTGCTGCTGCTACTGCCGTTTCAACGTCTGCCACGCCCTCCTCCTCTGCTGCCCCGCCGCCCTCCTCCTCTGCTGCCCCGCCCTCCTCAGCGGCCCCGCCCTCCTGGAGCCGCTGCTGCTCCGCCTGCTTTTTCTGCTTCTTTTTCATCTTCTTCTTCTTATTCTTTGACATTTTGCCCATTTGCTGCTGAGAAATAATGGACACGCCAACTTTAGACACGGTCAATAATTCAATATTTAACATTTGAATCTGTTCAGAATCATGTGTAAGTTGTGTTTATGTCATAATTTCAGATGGAGGGAAAATATAACTCAAAAAGACTGAATCGCCCATAAAGATAGTACAAAACTGATCCATAAATAACTGAGACAAGACAATCACACATGTTATAACAAATATTGTGAAAAGATTTTCACACAAAAAAACACTCAAATAAATATTCTCCATACTTTCAATCTGCAGTAGAAATAATCATTGGATTTGTCGACTAAGCCCACTACAATAATTGTTAGTTGCTGCAGTAAGTTATATTGAACCTTATTTGTTTACAACTGCTACTTCCTACTACTACTGCTGCTACTTCCTACTAATGACGCTACGGACGGAGGCTACGGACGGAGGCTACGGACGGAGGCTACGGACGGAGGCTGCGGGGACACAGGCTACGGACGCTACGGACGTACGCTACGGACGGACGCTACAGACGGACGCCACAGACGGACGCTACGACTGCAACGAGAACATCCTCGTTCTTAGAGACACGTGCTGCAAATTAGTCCGACAGAAAGACCGGAGAGCCACCGTTACTTCCACCACATCCACGTTCATCCTAAATATTTTTTGGGTACTTACCGCTTTGGGAGCCGGGGCTGTGCTCACTGCGGAGGAGACAAAACAGAACGTTAGACCGACAAACGAGCTGCGCACCAATCCAAAAACCCATCAGCCGCGCCATCGCGTCTAATATTAGCGTCGGTGAGTCACTCCGAGCAGAACCGACCGTGGGTTTTCCAGACGCCGTTAAGGAGGCAAAATAATCATTTACAAAACTTCGTCGTCTGGCGACTCATCGGCGGGAGAATCACCGAACCAACAGAGCTCCTCCATGTCACAGGTCAGCTCTGCGGAAAGGCCGGCTGCTGCGGTTTGTTTGAATGTTTCTCAAGCTATTTTGGATCCGCGAAAACGTCTGCAATCGAATAAATGACAGACAAGTTTAACGCCAGAACATTCAGGGCAAATTAAAACAAACGGCCAACTAAAAGCTGGGTTGATTTCGGTAATTGTAATGTATTTGGCACAGACGCTAAATAAATGATGGATTATGGAAATGAAATCAGAAAAGTATTGAGTCAGTTCATTACTTTAGCTTTGGCACAGCTCCAGAGAAGCACAAACGCCACACGAGTATTAAACTACAAACAGCCTGATGTAAGCTAAGAACTATGGACATTAAAAGGTTATTAAACATAAAAAGTATAACACATTTTACTACTTATACAATCACTTTATGTGTGGCAAACTGGCATCACTTTTCTGACATTCGGTTAAAGTCAAGTGACTCAATTAATGTGCTTTTAATTGACTTGAGACGCAATTATTTCACATGGTCAGTTTGGGCCGTTTAATGGACGATTATTATTATTATTATTATTATTACGATTATTGACACCAAACAAATGACCGCTCCTCAAGCATGTGACCTCTCCGCAAGAAAACAAGAGAAAAAGCACTTTGTTATGTCTTAAATTAATTAAATCTTGGGCTGATGCAGGACTAAACGTGGAAAAGAAGTCCTGATTAACAGTTCAATACTGTAAAAACACAGGCTGCAGTATATTTTGCAGCTCAGGTGTTTACTGCCCTCGCTCTGACTGTAAAGAGCTGATGAACCAATCGCACGCTCCCGATGGTCAGCGCCATGCCACTCAAACCCCTGAACCCGCTGGCAACAAGGGTAAACGGTGCAGAACCCGCTGGCACAAGGGTAAACGGTGCAGAGTTTGGTCCGACCTGCAGATCCTGAGGGAGGAGCCGCGCCCGCCTTCTGCCACTGCGTCGCCTCAGCCGCCATCTTTCTGATGTACGCCTCGTTCACCGTCAGCAGGATGTTCTCTGGCTTTATGTCCGTGTGGATGATTTTACACTTGGTGTGGAGGTAGTCCAAGCCCTGCAGCACCTGGAGGAACGAGAAGAACGTCAGAACCAGGAAGATAGAAGAGGGCCAACCACAGGGACTTCTCCACCAAACATGAAACAGTCTTTAAGTGTGTCAACTTCTGTAAAAGAACAGGTCTTGAGGATGGAGAAGATGGAGAGGATGGAGAAGATGGATGGATGAAGGTGATGGATGGATGAAGAGTATGAAGATGATGGTGAGGATGGAGAGGAGAAAGAGAATGTAGTGGATGATGATGGAGAGGATGATGAGAATGATGAGGATGGAGAGGATGATGGAGAGGATGGAGAAAATAAAGATGGAGAGGATGATGATGATGATGGATGGATGAAGAGTATGAAGATGGAGAGGATGGTGAGGATGAAGAGCTGAGAGAGGATGGAGAGGATGAAGAGGAGAGAGAGGATGGAGGGGGAGGTGGGTCAGATCTCACCTGTTTGATGATGCTCTTGACGCAGGGCAGAGGGAGGCCCTGGTAGTTGGATTTGATGATCCATTTGAGCAAGTGATAACCCAGCACCTCAAACACCATGCACACATCTGAAGGACAGAAGTCAAGGAGGACAAAAGTAAAAGAGGAGAGAAGTCGAGGAGGAGAGAAGTCGAGGAGGACAAAAGTCAAGGAGGAGAGAAGTCGAGGAGGAGAGAAGTCGGAGGACAAAAGTCAAGGAGGACAAAAGTCAAGGAGGACAAAAGTCGAGGAGGACAAAAGTCAAGGAGGACAAAAGTCGAGGAGGACAAAAGTCAAGGAGGAGAGAAGTCGAGGAGGAGAGAACAGGAGAGAAGTCGAGGAGGAGAGAACAGGAGAGAAGTCGAGGAGGAGAGAAGTCGAGGAAGAGAGAACAGGAGAGAAGTCGAAGAGGAGAGAAGTCGAGGAGGAGAGAAGTCGAGGAGGAAAGCGAGTAATTGCTGCTCCATCCTTACTACTTGCAACATTTGGTGTGAGAGACTTTGCGACGCTCGACGTGACGACACAAGAATAAAAGACGGGAATATATAAATAAATATACACAAAACTGCAGCGTGTGAAAAGGATACGAGTGCCGTTCACGCCGGAGATCTTGAAGTCGTCGAGAAGCTGCACCACACGCTCTCGGTTTGGGTCATTGGGATCTGTGTTTCTCACCTAAAAAATGTCAATAAATGAGAAAAGATTAGCTAAATTATAAGAGAAGGCAACTAAAATAACATAGCACAAAAAAGCATGCGATTACAACAAAACCTCTGCGATTTACCGATTTTAGCAGCTTGATCTCGTCCATGGCCGTTTCCGTATAATGTTCTGCACTTTTCACCACCTTCATCGCCACAAAACGCTTCTCCCTAAAATAAAAAAAACATCGACATAGATTTTAAAATTAGGCAAAATACTTGAGATTAAAACGCTATGAATCGTGTCCCACTCACTGTATGTCCCAGGCCAACCACACGGTGGAGAAATGGCCCCATCCCAGTTTTCGGATTACGTGGTATTTCTGATTGTACAAGTCCCCGATCTTCACGTTGTGGTACCCGCCTGGAGGTGACAAGAAAATAAACAGTCAACAAACAGACAACAAATATCAATGGGTGCTTTCAATTTAAAAAAAAAAAAAAAAAAGACTTGGGTTAGGGTTAGGGTCATGTGATTCGAATACCGTATTGTACGGACTATTAGTTGCACCTTTTTTCATAGTTTTGGCTGGGGTGCGACTTGTACTTATATTTATACTCCGGAGCGACTTATATGTGATATTATTTGTTATGATGCTGCTCTGTCTGATCATTTCTGTGTCTTCTTTGACCTGTCTGTTTCTCCCAAACCACCGGCTGGTCCTGCAGTTGTTCAGAGGAGACACATAAATGATGGCACAGGTGCGCCGTTTACGGAAATGATAAACTTTGAAAATGTCTCATGTTCTAATGTAAATGATTTGTTGAACTCTGTTACATCTAGTGTTTTGAATGTTCTGGACACCATCGCCCCTATGAAGGCTAAAATGGTTAAAAATAAGCAGAAGGCGCCATGGGGAAATGATGATTCGGTCAGGGCACAGAAAAGGGAGTGCCGCAGGGCCGAACGGAAATGGCACAAGTCAAAGCTCCAGGTTCAAAAAGAGATTCACAAAAAGAAGCTGAACATGTACAACTTAATTTTATGTAGAACTAGGGAAAGATATTTCTCTGAAATAATTGGAAGCTGCAGTAACAACTCGCGTGTCCTGTTTGCCACAGTAAACAGATTAACAAACCCTCCAGCTCAGCTGCCGTTAGAACTCATTTCCACATCCAAGTGTAATGAGTTTGCATTATTCTTTAATGACAAAGTTCAGGGCATTAAAGATGCTATAAATCCCACAATGCAAAAAATAACCCTAAAACCCCCAAGAAACTTAGAGCTAACTCACTTTGCATCTGTAACTGACAAAACTGTCCATGAGATCATCACCAGTCTGAGTTCATCTACATGCTGCCTCGATGTGTTACCCATCAGATTTCTTAAGTCTGTGCTGAACAGTTTGTTAGCACCATTTACTCACATAGTCAACATGTTGCTTCAATCTGGAACATTCCCAATGTCTTTGAAAACTGCGGTCATAAAGCCTCTCCTAAAGAAGAGCAGTCTTGATGCCGCAGTACTGAGTCATTACCGGCCCATTTCTAATCTGACATTTTGGGGCAAAGTCCTTGAAAAGGTTGTTTACCAACAGCTCACAGATTTCCTCTTAATAAACAACTCATTTGATGTTTTTCAGTCAGGTTTTAGACCTCATCACAGCACTGAGACTGCTCTTGTCAAGGTGACAAATGACATCCGCCTGAACACTGACACGGGCAAAGCCTCAGTCTTAATTCTGTTAGATCTGAGTGCTGCTTTTGACACTGTCGATCATGGGATCCTCTTACAGAGACTAGAGGACTGGGTGGGCATCACTGGCACAGCCCTAAACTGGTTAAGGTTCTATCTGGAAGACAGGAAGTACTTTGTTGAAATTGTTAACTGTGTCTCAGACCACATGACCCTGACCTGTGGAGTGCCCCAAGGGTCAGTCCTGGGTCCCCTTCTGTTCAACCTCTACATGCTGCCGTTAGGTCAGTTGATACGCAGTGAAAATGTGTCCTATCACAATTATGCAGACGACACTCAGATCTATGTTTCACTGTCGGCAGGTGACTATGGACCAGTGGATTCACTCTGTCACTGCATCCAACAGATCAGTTTGTGGATGCAAAACAACTTTCTCCAGCTGAACTCAGACAAGACTGAAATCATCGTTTTTGGCCCACAGAAACAAAGAGAAAGTGTTAGCGGTCACCTCCAGAGTCTCGCTCTAAAACCTACAAACCAAGTTAGAAATCTGGGGGTAATAATGGACTCAGACCTGAACTTTAACAGCCACATCAAATCAATAACATCAGCAGCTTTTTACAATCTAAAAAACATTGCCAAAATCAAAAATATAGTGTCAAAACCAGATTTAGAGAGACTTTATCCATGCGTTTGTCTCCAGTAGATTAGACTACTGTAACGGCCTGTTCACTGGTCTCTCCAAACGAGCTGTAAAATAGCTGCAGTACATCCAGAACGCTGCTGCTCGGGTCCTGACCAGAACCAGGAAGTACCATCACATTAGTCCTGTTCTCAGGTCTCTGCACTGGCTCCCTGTGGCTCAGAGAAGAGACTTTAAAGCAGCTCTGCTTGTGTACAAGTCTCTCCATGGACTAGCACCAAAGTACATCTTGGACATGTTAGTGCCATATGAACCATCTCGGACTCTGAGGACCTCAGGGACCGGCCTCCTGCTGGTGCCAGAGTCAGGACTAAACATGGAGCGGCCTCCTGCTGGTGCCAGAGTCAGGACTAAACATGGAGCGGCCTCCTGCTGGTGCCAGAGTCAGGACTAAACATGGACCTGCCTCCTGCTGGTGCCAGAGTCAGGACTAAACATGGACCGGCCTCCTGCTGGTGCCAGAGTCAGGACTAAACATGGACAGGCCTCCTGCTGGTGCCAGAGTCAGGACTAAACATGGACCGGCCTCCTGCTGGTGCCAGAGTCAGGACTAAACATGGACCGGCCTCCTGCTGGTGCCAGAGTCAGGACTAAACATGGATCGGCCTCCTGCTGGTGCCAGAGTCAGGACTAAACATGGACCGGCCTCCTGCTGGTGCCAGAGTCAGGACTAAACATGGAACGGCCTCCTGCTGGTGCCAGAGTCAGGACTAAACATGGATCGGCCTCCTGCTGGTGCCAGAGTCAGGACTAAACATGGACGGACCTCCTGCTGGTGCCAGAGTCAGGACTAAACATGGACCGGCCTCCTGCTGGTGCCAGAGTCAAGACTAAACATGGGGAATCTGCATTTCAGTTTTATGCAGCTAAAATCTGGAACAGTCTTCCTGAAGATGTGAGACAGGCTTCTACTCTGACAACGTTCAAATCTAAGCTAAAAACTGTTTTGTTTAGCTGCGCATATGACTGAAAGGATTTTTATTTGCACTCTTCTCTCTTTTATGTGATTTCATTAGTTTAGACAATCAGTTGGACTGATTTAAAAAGGGAGTTGGACTCCGAAACACGTTGGACGTGTAAAAGTACATACCATCAGTTGGACTGATTTAAAAAAAGAGTTACCCTTTGTGGCTAGGTGTTTTTTTTATTAATTAATTTTTATTTAGTTAATTTTATCGTATTTCTGTTCCTGTAATTTCTTTGTGATTTTAATGCATTTTTCCTGCTGTGTGAAGCACTTTGAATTGCCTTGTGTATGAAATGTGCTCTACAAATAAACTTGCCTTGCCTTATTTTCACACTTGCAACAGCATTTCATACTCCAGTGCAACTTGTATGTTTTTTTCTTCTGTTATGCATTTTTTGGCTGGTGCGACTTGTACTCCGGAAAATACGGTAATTGGTGCTAAAACTAGCAAATAAGATAGTAGTTTTAGAAGGGTCTGAATATACTGTATATCAGAAATGATAAAAGCACACAGTGTGATCAAATGTACAGTTAATTTGTGTTGAACATACTTTTTTTCCATTGGCTCAATATTCGATTTTAAAAAAGTTTGTACCGTCAGTGTTTGTGACATTAATACATTCAATTCAATTCAATGTCGTGCTTCGGTCCAGTTTTCTTCTTATGTTTTAAGTGGTGCGAGTTCGTTTGTGGCGTTGAAGAAGCCGTAAAGTACAATCCTCTCCGTGTATTTGTGCTCGTTACATTCAAACTCACAGGAGGTAGTACAGCGCAACAGCCATTTTTAGCCATGTAACTGTACTTTTACTCTAGTACATAAGTACATATACAAGTTATACATATAGTCAGTCGGTGAGCCCCAGAACAGCCACGGCCACAGTTATATTCCAACCTCCGAATGCATTACCTCTACAGTAGTCGTTGGGGTCCTCCTGCTCCTCGTCGTCTGAGCCCAGGATTTCATCGTCCTGTTCGGGCAGAGGAGAGTCGCCCTGGCCCTGAGAACCTCCTCCCCCTCCACCGCCACCGCGTCCCGGAGGCTCTGGTCTGAGGAACACAAAACAAACGACACGTGAACACGGCGATCCGTCAACGCACACGGGTCGTCTGAAGGGAGCGCAAAACGTCTCTTATGACCCGTGTTTGGAGACGTTTGTCAAAAGGTTTTACACCAGAACCTCAGATCAAGCTGTAGATTTGTATCATGGGGAAAGTGCTCAGTGTTCATCAGAATAAATGATCAAACGTTAAAATAGCCACTTTAATAAGGTCAATTATAAAGTGCCTCCAACAGGTCGGACGACTCATTGAAGTAAAATGCAGTCAAGATAAACATTTGGAATTTTGCTAAAAAAATATGAAAATGTTATCCCAGAATGGCACATTTAGGTTTATACTTTTACTTTTTTGTAATTGATGACATCACACTAGGAAATTACCCAGCAAACACTGGGCAAAAACTCATCTAATGTCACCATTGTCTTAATTTGACAAATACAAAGAGAGTGACTTTATTTTGTTGAATTAATGTCGAGTCAAAAAAGTTGTTTCTTTGTGTAAATTCTGCATAAACTTTTGACTGGAATGAGTGTATCTACAGATTTTTCAACGTTTTCTCCACAAATACCTGCTCGATTGGTTTAAAACTATAATTTACAAGTACAACAGGCATAAATACCCAAAGAAAATAAGTCATATGTGCACTTTAAAAGGATGGAAAATGAGACCGCTGTGTGCTGCTTGCAACCAATTACCAACGGATATCAGAAGTATGAAAAATTACAACAATTGTGTCAACATTTAACAAAAAATAAAATCTTGCAAAATGAAAACTGCACCCAACCCGGAAGCTAAAACCCACGAACAAAGCGTTTTATTCTCCGTGAAGGAGGAATATAGCGCATCCGTTAGCGCGCTCATTTCTGTTAGCTTTATTGTGATGGTAAATTCCGCTCTGGGCTCTAAAAGTTGAGAAAAAATTATGGCGGTGATGCTCAGAATGTGCAAAACAAACTTCACGTTTTAACGCCTTTAAAAACGTGTTAGTTAACTTTGATGTCATCCTTCGGCGGGGAGAGGCTTTCTAGGAGCCCGGCCTCTACCTGCGAGGAGGAGATAATGACATTCCTGTGCGACTGCGGCTGGTGCATCACAGCTTCACAAGTGAGGAAAGTGTGAGTCACTCCTCCACACGCCTCCCACTGACACGAGCCACAAATAACTGACAATAATCAAGGCAGAAGAGAGCGACCGAACCGAACACTCTTGAGAAAGCAACAAAGAAAACACAACGTAATATCTGACAACTATTTACCGAGTCGGAAGCTAAATCATTGAAAAATCCAAATTGCCTCCGGAGCATTAACCAGACTGGACTGCAATTTACAAAAGGACAAGAACTACATTTAGCCAAATGGTTGTGTCCATCAAAGGCACAAAACGACAAGACGCTGCAAGAGCAAATGAGAAACTGTGGCACTACAACCTTCAATACAGTTCGTTTGATTATTATTATTTTGATGATTGTACAAAGTCTCCTTTTTCTTTGCAATGTCTCAATTTTGACTAATTTTCTTTCATTCTCCGTTTCTTTCTGAAAAACAAAATAAAGTGCAATTTTACAAAAACTGCCAAATAAAAATCAGGTTCTTTGCATTTATGTCTATTTTTCGGACGAGAGGTTGAACTGAAATGGCTTAATTTTTCTCCAAGTGCTGACTCGTGTAATTGTGTTGCGGCCGTTTGTTGACACATTGATTAAAATGCTAATAAAGTCCCAATTCGTACATAGATATAATTTATTAGTAATGTTTAAAGTGAGTAATCAGAGTCAATTTCCTTCTCTCCACAAAGATGATATCGTAAAAGCTAAAAGAACCTAATTATAAAGCATTTCTTCGATCTAAGCGATATTGGCTGCTTGACTCATAAAACGTGCCAAAGGGTTTCGTGAGCGCTACGGACTAATTAACAATCAACGGTCTTAAGCTACCGGCCTCGTCCTTTCACGGTTTGGAAACGGCGCCCCGAGGTTTTCAGAGCAGAGTAAACGTGGCGCCGTAACAATTCAAAGTATTAAAATGCAGCGGCAGTGACTTGAAGCAAACGGGATTAACGTTTAAACCCAGCGTGTTCACGATATGGACCTAAATGTACGAGAAAAGACCCAGCTCTGCATTCGTTTTATGTAAAAGGACTGGATTTTACGCAAGGTTTTAATTCAGTCAAACTTGCACAGTGCATATATGAAATATTAATCCACGCGCTGCTTCTTTCACCTACTTTAAATTGTATATGTGCAAAAATAAAAGCATCTTTAAAGTGACGTACGGCAGGTTTTCACGATTGTCTAATTTTTACTTTATTTGGTGCATTTATACTTGTTATAATTAGAAATGATAGTTTTACACCGATCGAGTAGGTATTTGTGGAGAAAAGTAAAGAAATCTGTAAAACAAAAATTACAGGAAGTGACATCACGCTATGTAAACTCATACCAGGCAAAGTTCATGCAGAATGTACACAAAATAAACACATTTTTTGACATTCTAAAACAAAATAAAAGGTGTTCTCATACATTGTAAAATCAAATAAAATTGTTGCACTATTTGGGTTTTTGCCCAATGTTTGCTTGGTAATTTCCCAGTGTGATGTCAATTACAAACAGGAAGTGAAATTATAAACCTAAAAAATTTGCTACTCTGATCAACTTTTTAGCAACATTTAAAATCTTAATTTAAATCTTAACTGTATTTTAGTTCAATGAGTCGTCCGACCCGTCAGATGGACTTTAAGTTTCATCTGAATCTATTATGAAACATCACTTCCTCTCTTCCAAAATAAAATACAAAATACATTGCCATTTCGCGGAACAATACAGGCAATAAAATGACATGTTTGTGGAAAAGTCCCTTTTTTTGGCAGCAACTTTTCCAATAAAGACCGCCGGCACCGTGCAGTAGACACCGGCCTTAAACCCCCCGTCCAGGTCCGGTCTAAATAAAAATAAAGACTTTTAAGGAGTCCACCTGCAGCGTGCTAACTAGAGCAGGTCACACATGATCTGGAGTCTATAACGAGTCGCTCACGGCTTAAGCAGCTGCCTCAGAGTCGTGTGCTATAAGCGAACACTGTTTATGTACGGCCTGATATTGAATCCACCCGTGTCGTGGTTCACAAATGCTGGGCGAGGGTCTTCAGCGCCACGACAAAGCGCTCGGTCGCGTGCCGGCGTAATTGCTTAATAACTGTTTTGACATCTCCGTGCGAAAGTGTCAGCGTAAACGGTTCAAGCGTCCGGCCCCGTTTTAGCAGCTGCGCGACAGATCACGAGACTCCAGCGCCGGGAGAAACCTCGAAGCGGGACCAAACGCAACCGACGCTCTGATTGGGACATTTACTCAAACAAAATACAAAATGATGTATTACAAGATTGTGTTTCTTTTTCCAGAACTCTCTGCTTCAGCCTGGTTTTAATCCAGGGTTAGACTTGGCCTGGACATGGGTTTGGTTGGGGTTAGTCCAAGTTTAGACTGCATTTTGACTACATCTGCATTAATGTAACAATTAGGCCAGCAAGATGATCATTTAAAAACACTTAACCCATATAATAGTCCTCGCTTTAATGGTAAAAGATATTCAGGAAAGGTCTGACCTCGTCCTGTGGTATTGATACTTTGAATTTTTTTTGTGGATTGATACTTTTGACGACATAAAATAAAGCTAAAGGTATTGCGTCTTCCATCCAGACTGAATCGAGAGTTTTCTCACAAAAGGCCGAATAGATGAAGCCATAAACATAAATCACAGACAACTACAAAATCCACAACTGCTTAAACACTAAATGTCTCTGCACCGGCCGACCCCGAGCACCTGCAGCGGACGAGGACGCCGCAGCCATAAAAATGATACTCCAAGCAAAAATATTGACCTAAAAAACACACTCGGAATACGCCGTTCCAGACTTGTTATGAAATGCAAGAATCAGTTACAAGAAACGTAAAAAAACTACGAGCGTTCACTTAAGGACAGATAACGATTTGACTTTCCTCACTGCAAACAAAGCTTTTAGTTGCCATGGTTCCACTTTTATTTGGTTATAAATGCATTTAAAGTGTCACTGTGCAATGGAGATGATCATTGGAAAAGTGAAGACTACTAAAATATGCTTATGCAAAATACAAATGCCTTTATGAATTTAATATTGTTTGTCAAGAGTCTCAAATTAAACTGACTAATTGACTAAATGTAGTACTAAGTTTAGTCCTGGTCTTGTTTTAAATATAGTCATCAGCTCATGTACTTTCTACGACAGCAACTTCATCCAAAAACTATATACTCGGTTAAGTTATTTCTATTTAAGTTCATCCAGGTCATTCACACATGATTAAACTCCCATGCGATAAGTTTAAAATAGAAAACCTCTTAATTACTTTGTCCCTGCGTCAACTTTGCTGCTGCAGTAACGCCGACACAGCGTTTCCCCCCGGCACAAACTACAAACACAACTCTGATTTTCCTACGTCTCGTCTGAACATTTACATCCCTAGTGTCGCCTGCGCAAAGCTCGATTTCCTGCAGACTGAAGCGGAACAAACGAAAAGGCTCTCGACGCTCTGCACATCGAGACGCAAGACATTTTCGACTGATTAAAACGCAAAGTCGAGAGGGACGAACGCGTCGATGCCGAACCGCGCTCACCTGCATGAAGCCCGAATTCCCATGGACAGAAGTGGCACCGTGGAGCACGGAAGGGGGTGAAAACGCTCAATCCATGAAGGAACTGAACGCGCTTTCCCGCCTCCAAATGAAAAGTTAACGGCCGGAGCGTCGCCGTGGAGACTGTCGCCGTGCAGAGTGAACGAGCGCGCCGACTTTTCTCACACGTTAGCGAAAGACCCAGTCCCTCTCTCACTCCCTCTCCTTCTCCAACTCTGCCTCTTGCTCGCTCTGTCTCTGACCGTCGAGTCTCCTTGGCTGTTGACAGCTCCAGGCCCCGCCCCCGCTGCGCCGCGATTGGCCGGAGCAGAGCGGCACTGCATTGCAGGTGAGGGACAACAGCAGCAGCAGAAGAGTCGCAGTTTCCCCCTTCACTGGCCCAAAAATGTATCACACTTTGGGGAGAATCTATGTTATGGCATTCACCCATTTGAACGTGCCATTTAATAATAGAAAATAAGATATAAAATACATTTGGAGAGAGATTAATGCTCATAATGATAAGGATTAGCCAGGTTAATGATTACATTGTTTTGTTATTTATCAAAGTAAAAGTCCTTTAAATCTTTGTTTTCTCCCTTTACAACAAAGTAAACAAGGACTAAAAACAGGTCTAATCCAATTTAAAATCAAGTATAACATCTATGAGCCCATGTATGTACTGTAAATCTAACAAACTGCGACATGTTTAATATAAAATTGGAGAGAGTTCACTGCATAAATAGGAGCAGAGTTTTATTTTTCAGTTTCCTTCAGGGAAATGTGCTCCGATTAATCTCAAACGCCGACATGAAACTGCAGAGAGCTGCTCCACTCTGACGTCACGTGTAAATCATGGTCCATACGATCTCCATGCGTGTCAGATAAATCAGAAACGCTAGGCCGTGATGTCCAACCACAAACCATCAGATAAGCTTCTGCTGAAGAGAGAGGGTTTGATCGCCGCACAAGCAGAGACTGAACAAAATGGACCCAAAACGACTTAATATTCAGTGAGTTTTCAGGTAAATAAAACATTATATTTCCCCCTAAAACATTCAATTCAAACATGAAAAGACAGACTCTGAGGCGGAGGTGGAAGCAGGGGACAAGAGTTGAACGTTATGCAATAAACGCAGCCGTGACCACGAGAAGTCCACTCAGCAGCAGAGAGCGAGCGGGGCTTCGGCAGTGACCGCGAGCGGGGCTTCGGCAGTGACCGCGAGCGGGGCTTCGGCAGTGACCGCGAGCGGGGCTTCGGCAGTGACCGCGAGCGGGGCTTCGGCAGTGACAGCGAGCGGGGCTTCGGCAGTGAGAGCGAGCGGGGCTTCGGCAGTGAGAGCGAGCGGGGCTTCGGCAGTGAGAGCGAGCGGGGCTTCGGCAGTGAGAGCGAGCGGGGCTTCGGCAGTGAGAGAGCAGGGCTTCAGCAGAGACGAAGCATTAAATTAAATTTATTTTCAAATTCATATACACATTTTTTAACCAACTATCTTTAAGGTCATATATTGTGCAAAATTGTCTGAGTTTTTAACGTTTCCAAACAGACGTTGTTCGCTCATCAAATACCTTCTGAGCCCCAGAAAACACTGATGTCTAAGACAAGAGATCTTCTGTGCTGTCCACAAGTCTACAAATCATCACCAGACTCTTTCTGACCACAATTTACATTAGCATGCGGGGGCAAGCTAGCTTTGATTTGTTTCCCTGTGATAATTCCCTGATGCTGCCATTAGAGGGAGTGCCAACACCAAATCCTGAGCCATTATTTTAAGCTCTAAAAACATGAGAATGCAAAGGAAAGGAACTCAAACATGTTTAAAGGAAAATAACAAAAGAAGTTCTGCAGAATGTGTGTCCTTTATGATAGTTAACTCATTAACACAAATAAACACATGGTCAAATCCTGCAGCAAAGGTCCTGACCATGCAGAGCTCAACATCTAGAGATGTCCCAGAGCGTTTTATGGCAGCAGCTCTGACCATTACTGGACTTAGCAACATCAACAATCAACGAATCTTCTTTGGACTAATCACAAATACAGGAGTTACTCACTGGCAGGTCAGACCACTGGCCAGTTTGACCACTGCAATGTTGAGGGAATCAATCCAATCCAAAAGCCACATGACCCAAAAAGACTCAATCTAATGTGCATTAAAGAAGAGGCCGCGACAGAAGAGCTACAGATCAGCTACACAAGAGCTACTGCACATGACACAAGCAGGACAATTTATGAGAGCGGTGTCTTTCTGCAGCGAGAAGCAAAGCAACGAGAACAGGGAGAGAGAAGAGAGAGAGCAGATAGGGGGAGAGAGAGGAGAGTGAGTGGAGAGAGGGAAGGAGACTGTGAGAGGAGAGAGAGAGGAGATGGAGGGAGAGAGAAGGGGGAGACTGTGAGGAGAGAGAGAGAGTGAGAGGAGAGGGAAGGAGAGACTGAGAGGAGAGGGAGAGGAGATGGGGGGAGAGAGAAGGGGGAGACTGAGGAGAGAGAGAAAGAAAGAAAGAGTGAGAGGAGACTGAAAGGAGAGAGAGAGGAGATGGAGGGAGAGAGAAGGGGGAGACTGTGAGGAGAGAGAGAGTGAGAGGAGAGGGAGGGGAGAGAGAGGGGAGAGACTGAGAGAGAGAAAGAGAGTGAGAGGAGAGGGAAGGAGAGACTGAGTGGAGAGGGAGAGGAGATGGGGGAGAGAGAAGGGGGAGACTGTGGGGAGAGAGAAGGGGGAGACTGTGAGGAGAGAGAAAGAAAGAAAGAGTGAGAGGAGACTGAAAGGAGAGAGAGAGGAGATGGAGGGAGAGAGAAGGGGGAGACTGAGGAGAGAGAGAAAGAGTGAGAGGAGAGGGAGGGGAGATGGGGGAGAGAGAAGGGGGAGACTGTGAGGAGAGAAAGAAAGAAAGAAGGGGGGGACTGTGAGGAGCGAGGGGGACTATGAGGAGACAAAGAAAGAGAGGAAAGTGAGAGAATGTGGAGAGGGAGAGGGGGGAGAGGAGAGAGAAGAGGGAGGGAGGAAAGAGACGCGGAGAGAGAGGAGAGAAGAGAGAGCGAGAGGAGAGGGGGGAAGAGATGATATAGACGAGGAGAGGAGAGAAGAGAGACGGGGGGAAGAGAGAGACGGGGGGAAGAGAGAGACGGGGGGAAGAGAGAGACGGGGGGAAGAGAGAGGAGAGAGAGAAGAGGGGAGGAAATAGATGGGAGAGAGGGAGAAAATAGATGGGTAGAGAGAAAAATAAAGGGAAGAGGGAAAGAAAACAAATAGGAGGGAAAAACAAATGGAAAGGGAGGGATGAAGAGCTAGTGAAGAGGAAAGGTAGAGAGAAAGCACAGATTAGAGGAGGGAGAGAACGGAGACGGACGACAATAGAGAACATAGACGGAGTGAAAGAAAAGAGAACGAAACGAGGGGCGAGAGAGAGGGATAAAGGGTGAGGCGAGACGAGCGGGAGAAGCTACAAAAGGGGAGGCAGATAAGGGAGAGTGGCAAATCGTGATGTGTGAATATTCTACATCTAGTGGAACAGAGAGAGGGCAAGATTAAGTGAGGAACGGACAGAGGAGTGAGAGAAGAGAGAAGGAAGGAGACGGGGAGGAGTGAGAGAACAGAGAAGGAAGGAGAGGAGTGAGAGAACAGAGAAGGAAGGAGAGGAGTGAGAGAAGAGAGAAGGAAGGAGGAGTGAGAGAAGAGAGAGAAGGAAGGAGACGGAGAGGAGTGAGAGAAGGAAGGAGACGGAGAGGAGTGAGAGAAGAGAGAAGGAAGGAGACGGAGAGGAGTGAGAGAAGAGAGAAGGAAGGAGACTGAGAGGAGTGAGAGAAGAGAGAAGGAAGGAGACGGAGAGGAGTGAGAGAAGAGAGAAGGAAGGAGACGGAGAGGAGTGAGAGAAGAGAGAAGGAAGGAGACGGAGAGGAGTGAGAGAAGAGAGAAGGAAGGAGACGGAGAGGAGTGAGAGAAGAGAGAAGGAAGGAGACGGAGAGGAGTGAGAGAAGAGAGAAGGAAGGAGACGGAGAGGAGAGAGAGAACAGAGAAGGAAGGAGAGGAGTGAGAGAAGAGAGAAGGAAGGAGACGGAGAGGAGTGAGAGAACAGAGAAGGGAGGAGAAGGAGAGGAGTGAGAGAACAGAGAAGGAAGGAGAGGAGTGAGAGAAGAGAGAAGGAAGGAGACGGAGAGGAGTGAGAGAACAGAGAATGAAGGAGACGGAGAGGAGTGAGAAGAGAGAAGGAAGGAGACGGAGAGGAGTGAGAGAAGAGAGAAGGAAGGAGACGGAGAGGAGTGAGAGAAGAGAGAAGGAAGGAGACTGAGAGGAGTGAGAGAAGAGAGAAGGAAGGAGACGGAGAGGAGTGAGAGAAGAGAGAAGGAAGGAGACGGAGAGGAGTGAGAGAAGAGAGAAGGAAGGAGACGGAAAGGAGTGAGAGAAGAGAGAAGGAAGGAGACGGAGAGGAGTGAGAGAAGAGAGAAGGAAGGAGACGGAGAGGAGTGAGAGAAGAGAGAAGGAGAGGAGTGAGAGAAGAGAGAAGGAAGGACACGGAGAGGAGTGAGAGAAGAGAGAAGGAAGGAGACGGAGAGGAGTGAGAGAAGAGAGAAGGAAGGAGACGGAGAGGAGTGAGAGAACAGAGAAGGAAGGAGAAGGAGAGGAGTGAGAGAACAGAGAAGGAAGGAGAGGAGTGAGAGAAGAGAGAAGGAAGGAGACGGAGAGGAGTGAGAGAACAGAGAATGAAGGAGACGGAGAGGAGTGAGAGAAGAGAGAAGGAAGGAGACGGAGAGGAGTGAGAGAAGAGAGAAGGAAGGAGACGGAGAGGAGTGAGAGAAGAGAGAAGGAAGGAGACGGAGAGGAGTGAGAGAAGAGAGAAGGAGAGGAGTGAGAGAAGAGAGAAGGAAGGACACGGAGAGGAGTGAGAGAAGAGAGAAGGAAGGAGACGGAGAGGAGAGAGAGAACAGAGAAGGAAGGAGAGGAGTGAGAGAAGAGAGAAGGAAGGAGACGGAGAGGAGTGAGAGAACAGAGAAGGAAGGAGAAGGAGAGGAGTGAGAGAACAGAGAAGGAAGGAGAGGAGTGAGAGAAGAGAGAAGGAAGGAGACGGAGAGGAGTGAGAACAGAGAATGAAGGAGACGGAGAGGAGTGAGAAGAGAGAAGGAAGGAGACGGAGAGGAGTGAGAGAAGAGAGAAGGAAGGAGACAGAGAGGAGTGAGAGAAGAGAAGGAAGGAGACGGAGAGGAGTGAGAGAACAGAGTAGGAAGGAGACGGAGAGGAGTGAGAGAAGAGAGAAGGAAGGAGACGGAGAGGAGTGAGAGAAGAGAGAAGGAAGGAGACTGAGAGGAGTGAGAGAAGAGAGAAGGAAGGAGACGGAGAGGAGTGAGAGAAGAGAGAAGGAAGGAGACGGAGAGGAGTGAGAGAAGAGAGAAGGAAGGAGAGGAAGAGGAGTGAGAGAAGAGAGAAGGAGAGGAGTGAGAGAAGAGAGAAGGAAGGAGACGGAGAGGAGTGAGAGAAGAGAGAAGGAAGGAGACGGAGAGGAGAGAGAGAACAGAGAAGGAAGGAGAGGAGTGAGAGAAGAGAGAAGGAAGGAGACGGAGAGGAGTGAGAGAACAGAGAAGGAAGGAGAAGGAGAGGAGTGAGAGAACAGAGAAGGAAGGAGAGGAGTGAGAGAAGAGAGAAGGAAGGAGACGGAGAGGAGTGAGAGAACAGAGAATGAAGGAGACGGAGAGGAGTGAGAAGAGAGAAGGAAGGAGACGGAGAGGAGTGAGAGAAGAGAGAAGGAAGGAGACGGAGAGGAGTGAGAGAACAGAGAATGAAGGAGACGGAGAGGAGTGAGAAGAGAGAAGGAAGGAGACGGAGAGGAGTGAGAGAACAGAGAAGGAAAGAGACGGAGAGGAGTGAGAGAAGAGAGAAGGAAGGAGACGGAGAGGAGTGAGAGAACAGAGAAGGAAAGAGACGGAGGAGTGAGAGAACAGAGAAGGAAGGAGACGGAGAGGAGAGCGAGCCGGAGGAGCTTCAGGACTTCTCCTCCGCGCAGGAAGCATACGAGATAACCCGCATTCTCGTCGCTCTGCGCCCACTTCCTGTTTGTTCCGGGTTTTGCGCTTCTGAGCGAACGCCTTCATTTACCAAACATCTTATGTCAAGTTGTCTAATAAAACAAATCCGGATACCGGCTGACGCAAGTATTGAAAATAAATACTAAACAGTTACAAGAACACATTTTACAGTTCTGGCGAAAAGTAAAAAACACACAGAAACAGCATTATAATCCCGGTAAACCCTTTTCCAAACATACAATGACATTTAAAAAATACTTATTATGGATAAAGAGTTAAAGACGTTACAAAGTGAAAGTGCACACGATAAATATTGACCCTAAAAAAGCATAGTTCCAATTATTATTTGAGTAACAAGTGGATAAAGGAACAATCATGACTAGTTTTATAATAGTCTATAGTTAGACAACGTGGTGATATTACAAAATAAAAATGATATATTGTTTATGAATTTTCCATGGAATCACGATTGAATCATTTAATATTGTGACTGACAACACGTTTACGTCTCTTTTTCACGTTATTCTTTACAATGTCTCGCAGTAGTTTTTGTTTTATTTTGAAATGCAGATGTTCTCCGTTTACACAATTATGTATGATTCATCCATCTAATGATCACAATACCAAAACATAAACACACAAGCAAATCAAAACGATGCTGACATTGTTACCACATGTAATTAAGACAATAAGTTGAATAATAAATTAACTAAACACACCTTTTCCCAGGTTTTCTTGGCTTGCTTTTCTTTTTCCTGGCTTGCATTGCGAGAACTGGGGGGGGGACAGGTGTAACGTGAATAAAATAAGGTGAAATGACACAACAATACATTTAACGTGAGGCTTAAAATGACTAAAGCACGTTCAGGACAAGACATACTTTTGTAACAGCTCGTGTTTGTTTTATGTTGCACTTTAAAACATATTTATTGATGTTTTTGTGGTTCTCAGACGTGCTAGCTGATGTTTAGCTCTGCACAATGCTAACACGAGTAGCATCACTCATCTCTCCGTGTAACTCGTACAATTAATTTTAATGACAGTTCAGTTTTATTCCTGACACATACTCCAGTAATACGTTTGCACTGTCCAGATTAAATTATAAAGGTTTTGTCGTACGGTCTGTTTTTCTTGTGATGCTAAGATGCTACGGCTAGCTTCAGCTACAGCAAAGCGCGTGGTCCACTTTCATTCACGGCTTACGCGCTTCAGGTAAACAAACGTTCACGTGTCTTGGCAGAGGAACATTATTGTTATTATGTATATTCCGTGGTGTGAATGCGGTGATTGTGGATTATATAATGCGCTGTTATGAACTGTACCTTTTCTTTCCATGTTGAAATGCAGGGGAGACGCACGCCGCGTTAAGTTGCCGGTAAAAATGTCCGGATTTCTGAAGTGCGCCACACCGAGCCGACCGGCGGTGTGTTCACGGACTGACAGAAATGTGCACAACAAACTACTAAAGATGTCTAGTTTTTCTACTATTGTCCTGTATTCACGGGGTTCTTGTTATACGCAACGTTTTATTTTAAAATATATTACATATTTTAGTTTATTTAGTGTATTCATTTGAGACAGGAGAGATGCTCAAGCTAATTTCCACCTGTCCTCTTCCCTGGCCAGTCCCACTGAGGGGAGGAGCGCAGACAGGGGGAGAAATGTTCATCGCTATGGCAACGGACGTAATTTCTCATCATTTCGATACCCATGGTTTCATAAATAGTACAAAAGCCAAACAAACTTATTTTACATGTAGAATTTATTGGTAATTTGTCTTATCAAAGCTTTACAATCGAGTCCTGCCTATGAGGCAGCAGCAGAAAACTATCATTTATGAAACATATCCATGGGTTTCATAATAATAAAAATAATAATGCATTTGATTTATATGCCGCTTTTTTGGCTTTACATTGCATTATTCATTCACTCCACATCTGGCGAGAGATACTTCTGTAGCCAGAGCTGCCCTGGGACTGACGGAGACTGCACATCTGCACCATCTGCATTATCTGCACCATCTGCCCCTCTGACCATCACCGATCATTCACACACTCACACCAGATTCATACAAGACAAACTCGCCTCAGGACACAAAGACAGTTTGCACTAGAGCCGCTGGTGTCACTAGTGGTTCACATCTAAAACCCATTCAAACCCCACTTAAACCCCATCTAGACCCCATTCAAACCCCACTTAAACCCCATCTAGACCCCATTCAAACCCTACCTAAACCCCATCTAGACCCCATTCAAACCCCACTTAAACCCCATCTAGACCCCATTCAAACCCCACTTAAACCCCATCTAGACCCCATTCAAACCCCACTTAAACCCCATCTAGACCCCATTCAAACCCTACCTAAACCCCATCTAGACCCCATTCAAACCCTACCTAAACCGCATTCAAACCCCATCTAGACCCATTCAAACCGCATCTAGACCCATTCAAACCCCACCTAAACCCCATCTATACCCCATCTAAACCCCATCCAAACCCCACCTAAACCCTACCCAAACCATATCTAGACCCCATTCAAACCCCACCTAAACCCCATTCAAACCCTACCTAAACCGCATTCAAACCCGATCTAGACCCATTCAAACCCCACCTAAACCCCATTCAAACCCCATCTAAAACCCACCTATACCCCATCTAAACCCCATCCAAACCCCACCTAAACCCTACCCAAACCCCATCTAGGCCCAGACCTGCAGGTATGGATGAGGAAAAATTAACAGGACTATTTATTCTCAATTAGTTGACTAATCAAAAAACTATTTGTATTTTACATTGAGACTTACTATAAATGATCATTATCAACATTATCCTTGTATTTTTCAGTTGTGCTACCTAAAATATAGTTCCAGCTGGTGTTTCTCAGTGAGGAGGTTGTAGGTTAGATCTCTGAGTGCATGAGACATAAAACCAAAAGAATAGTTTTGAAAAATATTATAGGCTTTATTTTATAATTGTGATATTTACAGGTGGCCTGCTCTTGTGGTACATGTGAAAATAACATTCTGAACACATCTCCGGTAAACCCAAAATAGAAACATAACATAAATGAACACTAAGGTCTAAAAAAAGAGGTTTTAAAATAAAGTTTTCAGCATCCAGTGATATGTAGCCCCACACAATGTGCCCAAACCAATGATTTCAAAAGAAAATAAGTTTACAAAATCACATCTTTTTTTCTTTTCTTTTTTACACACAATCAATTGAAATGTTGTATGGAGGGAATATATTAAAACCAGCAGCTATGAAGAATAATGTAATGTTATTGGTAAATACGGTCTAGTCCAGTGGTCCAGGATCACTTTCAGATCCAGATTTGTGAAGTACTTTGAGATTAATTAAAGTCTTTCAGTTCCAGTGATCAGAATATGTTCCTCCATCTTCTACCGCTCGTTCCCGTTAGGGGCCGGGGGGGGACTGGACCGTGGGCCTTAGGCGGGTTCAGCCTGGACAGGGACCAGCGCGTCGCAGGTTAAAGCGACAGAAAATGTACTTTATTACATTTGAATATCACACAGCACTATGAAAAGCCCCACCGTTTTGTCACTGCCGCTGTTTTAGAACTTGTTTGGCCTGTTTCACGATCCTGGTTTATTCTGGTTTAAATTAGGCTTGACAATTTAGTAAACCGTATTTTCCAGACTACAAGTCGCACCTTTTTTCATAGTTTTGGCTGGGGTGCGACCAATACTTATATACTTATACTCCGGAGCGACTTATATGTGATATTATTTGTTATTTTCACACTTGCAACCGCATTTCATACTCCGGTGTGATATATCTTTTTTTTCTTTCTCCATTATGCATTTTTTGGCTGGTGCGATTTATACTCCGGTGCGACTTATAGTCCGGAAAATACGGTAATCTCAGGTTTGGACTAGTTCACTATTAGTTTAATCAGGTTTGGTGCCAGCCTGGCTCTGTTAAAGTCTGGATTAGTCCTGATTGAGGCTGGAGTTAACTGAAAGGAGGTAAAAAAAAAAACAGGAAGTTTGACACCACTGATGTAGTTAGCACAACACAGAACAGATTGTCACTCAAAAGTCTTGACCATTCACATTCCTCTGCAGCTATATTGTCAATTACTCATTACAATTTTGGGAAAGTACCGTCGCATGTGACACAGGAGCTGAACTGGTCGGTCAGGAAATCAAAAGTGGTATCAAAAGTTGAACCAGCCACTACAGACCTCGGACAGATGAAGACACGTCGGCTGCATTGTATAACTTATGTAAACAGGATTATCGGACACAAATCTAAGAACTAAATGTATTTTTTGCAGTTAAAAAGGCTCCCTACATCGGCTAACTTTTCTGGTCAGTGCTCGTCCTCCACAGAGATGTTATTGCTTTGCCTGGAAAGTCCCGCAGCACGGAATTTTACGTGTGTGCCGTGTTATTTTGGTAGCAAGACACGCTTGTAATCAACTTATACTTATATTTATACTTATACGTGATATTATTTGTTATTTTCACACTTGTAACCACATTTCATACTCCAGTACGACTTATGTTTTTTTCTTCTCTATTATGCATTTTTTGGCTGGTGCGACTTATACTCCGGAAAATACGGTAACATCTCCATGGAGACGAGCAGGTGGCGGACATAACAGTAGAAAAGTTACATTGTGCACCTTTAAACAGGACAAGACAAACCTTGAATGCTTAATGAGGTTATGATTGTAAAAACACATTTAAAAAAAAAAAAAAAAAAAGGGTCTTCCAAAATGAATCACGGGAACATTTTGAGTAACACCAGGCGAGAATCACTAAAATATGTTAAATAAATGTAAAATAACAACAAAATCAAATGCCGATTATTATAAATAGATTCATTCTAGTCTCGTGGGTTGAAAACATTACTCAGAAAAAAGCAGTCACCGCGGCTGAAAGAGATGCTCGGCGACGTTTCATAAATAATACAAAAGAAAAACCTAATCCAAATATCATCTTTTACATTGATATACAAATAACATAATAATAATAATAATTCATAAAGGATCTTAAATACAAGGCGAGACGCAGGACTGGTGCCCCCAAAAATAACACCCAATACATGCTAAGAAGAGCTCAGGAACTGGGGGATTTTCATGTCAAAGTAGTGAAAATATGCCAGAACATTCTAGAGTTACAGAAGTGCTAAAAGGCGGCGTTAAGAGATACAAACAAGTGTCTTAAAATGAGCCAATGGATACAGTTCTTACCAATATACAAGGGCGGGATAAACGTGAGAATTTTGTGGGAAATATTAAGTTGATTTTTTTTTTTTTAAATCAGTTTGGTACGGATAAATGAGAATGGATTTATATTATACGTAATCACAATTTCACGTTGAATGTATATCAGTGGTTCTCAAAGCGGTCCAAGATCTGGTTCCGACCGAGTCCTGGCTTTAGAACATGTTTAGTCCTGGTTTTAGTTATGTTTTGGTCCCGAGATTTGGTTCTTTCTGATTCTAGTTCTGGTCTTTAGTCCTGGTTTTCGCCCAGTTTAAGACCAGTTTACTCCTTTTTGAACCAGTCTCTTACATAAATCTATATGATTTCTAGTGCCGCAACTAACAATGACTTTAGTATTTAGTCAATGATTGTACACAGACTTTTTAAACACATAATCAAGTGTATTGATATTTTGATTTAATAATGCCGCTGTCGTCGTTATAAAAATATTTTCTTATTGTCTTATAAAGTCTGTATAATATGGCGGATTTAAAAAAAAATATTTAGTCGATTAGCCACAAATGGTAATTTTTGCAACACTAATCTAATCCCACCATTATAGAACAGTGGAGCTACTTGTTTTTGTTCATGTTGAGAATCACAAATAACCATCAATTTCCAAAATGAATAGAATTTAAAAATATGTCCCCAACCATCTAATTTATTGGTACTAGCCTGAAGTACTTTCATGGCCTACGTAACAAGTATTTAAATCCATCTAAAACACACACAACCTGAAGTGTGGCGTGCTGTAACTGCTGCGACGCACTGGACACTTTATTAGGGACACATGATGATACAAACATGTGACACGAGTAATCCTGAATCGACTGAAGTTTAAAGCAAATGTCAGAATATGGACAAAACTGCTTGTCTGGTCCTGGTCTGGTCCCGGTCTGGTCCCGGTCCCGTTCAGAGTACATAAGGTCAAACCAGGTCTACATGGGGACCAAACCAGGTCTACGTGGGGACCAAACCAGGTCTACGTGGGGACCAAACCAGGTCTACGTGGGGACCAAACCAGGTCTACGTGGGGACCAAACCAGGTCTACGTGGGGACCAAACCAGGTCTACGTGGGGACCAAACCAGGTCTACGTGGGGACCAAACCAGGTCTACGTGGGGACCAAACCAGGTCTACGTGGGGACCAAACCAGGTCTACATGGGGACCAAACCAGGTCTACATGGGGACCAAACCAGGTCTACATGGGGACCAGGCCAGGTCTACATGGGGACCAAACCAGGTCTACATGGGGCCCAAACCAGGTCTACATGGGGACCAGGCCAGGTCTACATGGGGACCAAACCAGGTCTACATGGGGACCAAACCAGGTCTACATGGGGACCAGGCCAGGTCTACATGGGGACCAAACCAGGTCTACATGGGGACCAAACCAGGTCTACATGGGGACCAGGCCAAGTCTACATGGGGACAAGTGTGTGTACCTAATAGTGTGTACGTGTCCAGTAGTGATAAAATACAATACCTTCTGTCTTTACAAATACTGATCAATGTTATTTACATTGTTTGGGAGCATCTCAATAAACTAAAACATTGTGTAAAGTTAGACACAAATTGCTGTGAGTCAGATGCCCTTCCACCCGTTTCCCTGTAGTGTTATGAAGGTGGTAAAGTATGTATTTACATTAACGTATTTTACAGACTATAAGTTGCACCTTTTTTCATAGTTTTGGCCGGGGTGCGACTTATACTTATACTCCGGAGCGACTTATATGTGATATTATTTGTTATATTCACACTTGCAACTGCATTTCATTCTCCAGTGCGAAATATACATGTTTTTTAATGCATTTTTTTGGGCTGGTGCGACTTATACTCCGGTGCGACTTATAGTCCGGAAAATACGGTATTTATGGTATTTATGGTGTGGTTGGAGAATAACCAGCTCTGTCAGACTGATATTTGTCTAACTTTGAACTGAGTACTACATAGATCAGTCTGGACCGGCTCTCACAGAACGCGGATGAGAAAAGGACATATATTTAAATTTGATTGGCCAAAGTGTCACAACAGGAATAAGTCAAGAGATCAAATTGTTGTTAAATCCAGTCACAGAAATAGTCTGTAAATCTGCTAAAATAGGCCCAAGTTCGTCTGTCGCCGTCGCCATGTTAGTTTAGGTTTTGTCCTTTTGACTTCCGTCCAAACTACAATGCTGCGCTGTGATTGGTCATCTGACCAGACGATCATCAACCGTTTGTGAAACCAATATCATGAGTATTTATCGGATTAATACAGGGAGCGTTTTGTTTTTTTTAAATTACTTTCCAGAAGCAACTCTAATGATACTGAAATGTGATTTTACAAGACTCGGGGTTTACACTGTGAAAAACAAAAAACACAGACGATGATGGTTTAAAGGTCCGACTTTATGCTTTTGGAACTGGTTTTTGCACCTCGGCATTTCACTTTTTTCACTTGAGGAAGATTTAATTCCAAATGCACAAAACTCCACAGTTTCCAGCAGATAGCGAAAAGGCGCTCCTACCACCCAATGATGTCACAAGGTGGGACCAAGTGTTTCAGACTCGGGAATTTGACCAAATAAAATTAAATGAGACAAAATCCATTTCCAGGCATGTTTATGATAAGAAGATAAGATTATTCTGAACATGTTTAAAGCTCCAAACGGGACATTTAAGCATGAAATAGGACCTTTAAACTGGACGGGCACAAAACAGGCAGAAGATTGCAGCTAACGTAGCGCGTCACTGGTTTGAGCGCGTCACTGGTTTTGATGTCGTATCCCTGATTCCCTAAGCATGACGTGGCAGGCACTTGAACGTAACGTGAGGAGTGAGCGTTTCGTGATCGTTTCGTGATCGTTTCGTGATCGTCCCAGGAGAGTGCGGCGTTTACGCATGGACAAACGGGAGGGAGAACAGTCAGGATTCCATCTCGTCTCCGTCGAACTGCGGAGCCTCGAAGCTCACCACCTCCTCGTACGTTAGTCCTGCAAAGGAAACTGCACATCAGAAACGCACAGAGGACCTTCAGTTTGTGCTCTAGTCAGGCGAAAAGGCCATTTGTGCAGCGACAGAGCAGTGAGAGTGTGTTATTACAGATCTAAAGACGATTACGGTAAGAGCTCCAGACATTGCTCATTGGTAATTGCTCAGATCTGTCGAATGAAATGGGTCCTGATCTCTCCTTAAAGTTTACTCTACAGCGGCTTTAAAGACACGGATCACAGATGAAAAATGGAAATAAGTCTATTCCGCGACAGATGAATTATTGCCGGTGCATAATGGCTCAAATTATTATTACCAAGATCACTTCATTCCAAATAATTGTGACCAGTAACGTTGGTTTTACATTTGTGAGTTTAGATTTCAGTTCCGATTCTGTCTCAGTTCTAAAACTTCCACCAACTTTGTAGGCATTATTATAGAATTATTTTATCAGGAAAGTCCCACTTCAGACTAAAATGTAGTTGATTTACAGAAGATCCGGCCTCGTCTTCCTTAATGAGACAGTTGTGTTTATACCGATTGTACTTCCTGGTTGAACATTAGCAGGTCGTCATAACCTAACCTCACGAAGACTGATTTTGTGTTTTGATGCAATAGATTGGTGGATTCTTTAACCCTTTGCTTCTTCCTATAACTTCCTTTCTAACCCGACCTCAAACAAAATTAACTCACTTTTCCACTCCTCGATCTCCAGCTCGCGGCTCTCGAAGCTCTGGTCGTACGGCTCGGCCTCGGGTTCGTCGTCGGGGTCGTGGTACTGGGCGAAGTACGGATGAGCCAAGGCTTCCGACGCCGTGATCCGATTGTCCGTGTCCAGAACCAGCATCTTCTCCAGCAGGTCCACGGCTTCAGAGGCGGACGAGGACGAAGCACCAGGTCAGGTCAGAGAGACGAGGACGAAGCACCAGGTCAGGTCAGAGAGACGAGGACGAAGCACCAGGTCAGACGAGGACGAAGCACCAGGTCAGGTCAGAGAGGCGAGGACGAAGCACCAGGTCAGACGAGGACGAAGCACCAGGTCAGATGAGGACGAAGCACCAGGTCAGGTCAGAGAGACGAGGACGAAGCACCAGGTCAGACGAGGACGAAGCACCAGGTCAGGTCAGAGAGACGAGGACGAAGCACCAGGTCAGACGAGGACGAAGCACCAGGTCAGGTCAGAGAGACGAGGACGAAGCACCAGGTCAGACGAGGACGAAGCACCAGGTCAGGTCAGAGAGACGAGGACGAAGCACCAGGTCAGACGAGGACGAAGCACCAGGTCAGGTCAGAGAGACGAGGACGAAGCACCAGGTCAGGTCAGAGAGGCGAGGACGAAGCACCAGGTCAGGTCAGAGAGGCGAGGACGAAGCACCAGGTCAGACGAGGACGAAGCACCAGGTCAGATGAGGACGAAGCACCAGGTCAGGTCAGAGAGACGAGGACGAAGCACCAGGTCAGATGAGGACGAAGCACCAGGTCAGGTCAGAGAGGCGAGGACGAAGCACCAGGTCAGGTCAGAGAGGCGAGGACGAAGCACCAGGTCAGATGAGGACGAAGCACCAGGTCAGGTCAGAGACAAAAGAAACACACTACAGTTAAAACATGTGACTGGTCAGGCCCACAACGGCCGGTCAATTGTTTAAATATTGTTTGAATGTCAAAGTAAAGCAATGGCTGTGATTGGTTGAACCTCAGCTACAAGCCCCTCCTCTTCCCCTCCTGCTTCCACAGGTGCCGCTCCAGACGGATCAGCATTTACCTTCACTGTGGCCATGGTAACCACGGCGAGTGAAGATGTATTTGCTGTGCAGCCCTCTCAAAGGCCACTAGAGGGCGCTCCACACACACAGGACTCACCCAGAGGATTGGCTCCGATGAAGACGTCGGCGAAGTTCCTCTTGGGCATGTAGGGAAGTGAGTTTATGTAGTTCCTCGCCTGAGCAACGACAAACACATTTAAAACTACAATTAAACATGAACAGAGAAGTGAACAAAGCAAAACTGGAGGATTTCCATGATTTGAATTCAGAACATTACATCATTTGACATTATATAAAAGCTAAATCATGCAGAGGAGGAACATTTCCAGAATGTTCTAATGCTGCTGCTGCTGTTGTTGTTTGAAATCAAACAGAGTCAAATTGAGATGAATATTCTGAATTCAAGCCAATTAGACATCTTTATGTGACGTCGCACCCAGTTTCATTCAGAAATGTTTTTATGAGCCGTGAATTTGGATCAAAAGGCTCAGAGCAACAGGAAACTCATATGTGGAAATGATGAATTTAAAAAAGGTTCAAGTTTTCCCAAATGTTAATGTGTCGTCTTTCCTCGTCTGCGCTAATGACTTCATCTCAAAATGAACTGAAATTCAGTGCTCCCTCTCCTCTCCTCCCGCTGGCTCCTCCCCTCCCTCTCCTCTCGTCCCGCTGGCTCCTCCCTCTCCTCTCGTCCCGCTGGCTCCTCCCTCTCCTCTCGTCCCGCTCCTATCGTCCCGCTGGCTCCTCCCTCTCCTCTCGCCCTGCCCCTCCCTCTCAGCCAGATCGCTCCTCCCTCTCAACCATATCGCTCCTCCCTCTCAACCATATCGCTCCTCCCTCTCAACCATATCGCTCCTCCCTCTCAACCATATCGCTCCTCCCTCTCAACCATATCGCTCCTCCCTCTCAACCATATCGCTCCTCCCGCTCGCTCCTCCCTCTCAGCCCGCTCGCTCCTCCCTCTCAGCCCGCTCGCTCCTCCCTCTCAGCCCGCTCGCTCCTCCCTCTCAGCCAGATCGCTCCTCCCTCTCAGCCAGATCGCTCCTCCCTCTCAGCCAGATCGCTCCTCCCTCTCAGCCAGATCGCTCCTCCCTCTCAGCCAGATCGCTCCTCCCTCTCAGCCAGATCGCTCCTCCCTCTCCTCCCGCTCCCCCTCGACTGATTTCTAAATAAAAAGCATGATGTGCAGGTGTTCTTTCAAGAGTGGTCTCCGGGGGGCGCTGGTCTCACCTCGTGGCTGGGCATCTGGCTTATGAGCGAGGCGGGGGGCGTTCCCGTCAACCGCATGATCTGCTGCAGCTGGTTAATGTCTGCGGCGCTCGAGTCAAGGGCCGTTCAGGAATCAGATCGTAAACGTGGAGGCGTGTCCCACCAACGGGAAGAGCTCCTCTGCGTTTCTAAAGCCCGACTCCTTCTGATAGTTTCGATAGTTTATAATAACGCGCGCGAAACACTCAAAATATCTAAATTTTACACGCATCGTGCAACAGCGTCCACGTCTGTAAACCGTGCGAGAAGAAAAAAACGTATTCTGTCAACCGGAGGCTTCTTCAGTTCCTCTGACAAAGAACTGCTGATGTCACTGCCTCACACAAACAAACAAACAAACAAACAAACAAACAAAAGCCGGCTCACTCACAGAAACAATGCGTATTTTTCCAGGGAATTTTGGAGCGGTAAAAACACCTGCGAATAAACAAACGGCTTCACATTTCAGTTGGCGTCTAATGTGTGATGCTCCTCAGCACTGTATGTATATATATATATATATATATATTTGTGTATTTTGGCTGTAGTTGTCGACTAAAAAGCAGGCACAGCCAAAGTTCTCAATATTATTCAGTGTCTCCATGATCTGACCTTGTACTGGATCCACAACTTTGCACTATTTACGCAGAAAAGTACCAGGAAACAAGTGTAAAAAGGCTGGTTTGCGTCTAAATCTTCTCCTTTCTGATGTTGTACGGATAAATCCTTCTAAAATACAATAATTAGTCAAGTTAAGTTAAGACTCCCTCGACAGATCAGCCGACTAAACAACTGAAAGCCCTGTGTAAATTTGTATTTATTCAACAATACAGAAGCGAGCGTGTAATAGTTTTCAGCGTGTGAAAGACGGACCGCAGTTTGCAAATGTTACAGACAAATTGTTAATCTGTGAAAATATGTACGATTCAATGACCTTCAGTGTTTGTTCCAAGTATTTGAGGAGAGACTAGTTTAGTTTTTCCCAGTAGATGACTCGAAAACTCCTAGGGAACAAATCAGAGCTCTAAAAGGGTCGAGCATTTCAGAAATTTCAACTTTAAAAATAGTTTGTCGAGGGGATTTTTCCTCTGTGTGAAAAAGTCGTCCCGTTTGTGGCTCGTGTAAACAGTAATGCTACAACGTAAATTTAACATACCGTATTTTCCGGACTATAAGTTGCATCTTTTTCATAGTTTTGGCCGGGGTGCGACTTATATGTGATATTATTTGTTATTGTCACACTGGCAACCACAAGAGGGCGCTCTAGGCTCTAAGCGACGCAGAAGAAGAATCTGCACTTCCTCTTCCTCTGGAGTTTGTGGAGTTGTTTAGAAGTGACACAGAGGAAGAAGAATTCAATGGATTTAGTGATTTGGGGTAAAACTGATGCTTTGGTAAACTTGTTAGCATGTTCTTTATGCTATAGTTATCTGAATAACTGTTAATATGTTACGTTAACATACCAGACACTTACCACAGTTCTGTCTGTGCGTCATGTAGCTGAAGGTGTTAGCGTTAGCATAAGTACACCTATTCACCATGTTCTCTCATCTGTTATTATTTTAAACTGCATTTCAAGATGAAATGTCTGTTCTCCGTCTCTTGGATTTTATCAAATACATTTCCCCCCAAAAAATGCGACTTATACTCCAGTGAGACTTATATACGTCTTTTTCTTCTCTATTATGCATTTTTTGGCTGGTGTAACTTATACTCTTATAAGATACATATACTTAAAGTCCGGAAAATACGGTAAGCAGACTTTTTTAAGATATAAAACCAGCATTTGTCAATATCACGACAACAGGTCATGAGAGAATTGCATCAACCAAACACCATGACATAATTATCACACAGAAGCACATAAAAAAAACAAGAAAACTCTTCAGACGTTTTGGGTGAAAGGATACGGTCGGTTCCAGGGAACAGCGTCCGTCCGGTGAGCAGCTCCGCCATGATGCAGCCCACGGACCAGATATCCACTGCCCAAACAGAGAAGACCAGATCAGGCTCAAGCTAAAGCGTACGCATTTAAAACACGGCTAAGAATCAGCAAAAACATTCAGGTAATTCAACTACAAGGACCATTTCCTCTTGCTTTGGCACTGTGCATTCTTACACGCTTTCAGTTGACAGAAAAATATATTAAAATTGCAAATTGTGGTAGGTTTTTATGAAATGCAAGTGTAGATTTAAACTATGTAGCAGATCTTTGGACAATAGGGCAATAGTGACGGCATCTTAAGTATTGTTTTTGCATTATTTATCAATTATATTCAGACGATATTTGAACAATTCACCAGAAAAGTGCAGAAATGTGCCTTTAAATGCATCAATCGAGTCTTAACTATCGCACAAAACCTGAACGGGCTGTAAAATGAACCACAGAAGGGCAAAAAAATCCCTTTGGAGATGGGTTTTTTTTTTGACGGTTCTGTCTCTTTTTTGGGATAATTTTGTGTCCTTTTAATTGCGGATGAACGGGTCAATAACCCAGAATAAAAACCCCATAACCAGGATTAAAATATGACCAATCCAGGCCTAAACCCACACAAAACCAGGACTAACAAGAGCATTCGAACTATAACACTATAAATATGACTTATACAGAAATATTTAGAGCATAAAAATAGATAATTTGCCAAGGAACCATTATCATCTGAGAGGAAAACACATCCTTCTATTCACGACGTTACATAAGAATTGTAAAGAAAGAGGTTTTTCCAATCAAAGTTTGTCTGAGCCGGATAATACAAAGTGGAATCGGTGCCCTACTTTCCCCCCGAAATGACTAGGACTCAGTGTGCACCCGGCTCGTTATAGGACACACAAAGGCTGGAGCGACGGGCGCCAAAAGTGGGAGCGGCACCTGTCATGTTGTAGTGCATCCAGTTGAGCATGATCTCGGGGGCGCGGTACCAGCGGGTCGCCACATACCCGGTCATCTCATCGTCCGTGTGCCGCGCCAAACCGAAGTCCAGGATCTGAAAAGGAGGGAATTTTACGGTGAGATGAGTGAGTTTAACGGGGTCTAAAACGACTTAAAGTGGTTCCTCCTTGTCCTGGTTCAGAACTATGGACTAGTCTCATTTTAAAACCTCTTTAAGACATGATAAAGTCCTGTTTTAGACCTGGTTTAGATCTGGAAAGCAACGTTTTTTTCTTTGGTAGTACCGTATTTTCACCTTTTTTCATGATTTTGGCCGAGGTTCGACTTATTCTTATATTTATGCTTATATACTTAAGACTCCGGAGCGACTAATATGTGATATTATTTGTTATTTTCACACTTCCAACTGCATTTCATACGTCATACACTTCTCTATTATGCATCTTTTGGCTAGTGCGATTTATAGTCCGGAAAATACGGTACTTGTATATATATTTGGATTGGATGAACGTGACGTAGTTTAGTCTTGGATCGGTCCTGGTTTTGTCCCAGTTATGGTTGACGTTTAGTCCAGCTTGGTCCGGGTAGTTCTTGTGGGACAAACTGAAAGCAGAAGGACCTAGAACCAGACCACGGGCCGCCTCAGACCGTCCAATCGTCTCAGAGATTAAAGGAGACGTATTGCGCCATCTTCAGGCTCTTAGTTCTGAACCACGGCATACACAAGGAGATCGTAATTTCACATCCTGTTCGCTGTAAACCACGATGTCGCTCCAAAAATGGTTGAGCAATCGAAATGGATCCACCGACTTCCTGTTCAAGCCCCGCCCCTTTCACAGCGACGTAACAAGCAGCGGATGTACACGTTTTTATGTACGAAACGTGGCTATGTGACATTTTAGAACTCTACGCGCATCGCCCGGAGTCTTAACTGTTCAAATAATCACGGCTAAGTACAGAAATGTGGGCGGGGATAGGTGGTAGGGGAAAACGGGAATTCTCTGAGCGCTCGAGCCCCAAATGTAGAACAAAACGGAATTAACTCCGACAAACATGAATCAATCGAGATGCAACTGTGGCTAAAGAAATGACGAGGAAACTGTTGGTATGAGGTAAAAAGCTCATTAAAAGTAGATATTTTTTGCACAATACGTCCTTTTTGAGTTTAGTTGTTATTTTCCCATTTTATCTTGACACAAACGGACCGTGTGCTTCTCTGATTGGTTAATCCCGGGAAACAAGACCGGGTTTTAGTCTTTATAAAGTATTGCTTGCGACTGCGGCGACGTCGCGCACAGAAGTGATACTTGCCTTCAGCTCGCAGTCTTCATTTACAGCTAAATTACTCGGCTTCAAGTCCTGAAACGAAAAAAAGGCAAATCAATTTGTTTCTTGGAAGAGGAAAAAAGCAGCGCGGATGTTTCGCGTTGCTAATTGTGAGCATTAGAATGGCGGTTACTCTCAGGACCACTTCCACAAACCGCACGCGCACTCACTCTGTGGATGATGTCCGCCGAGTGGATGTACTGCGGGGAGAGAAGAGACAAAACGTCACAATCACAAAGCGCTAACGGGCTAATGCGCTCGTGCTAACGGGCTAATGAGCTCGCGCAAATCCATACGTCCCGTAAGAGGTCGTAATAAACGCTGTGTACGACATGAAAACATGTGCACCCGATGTAAAAGATGTACACCTGTTTTTGAGGCCGGCACGATTTGCAAAACGCCACCGTGATCCGCTCCTTTCATTTACGCCATTAATTAATTGATAATAACTGATTATTGAAATAATTGTCACATAATTTAAGCTCCAATAGTGTTGTCATGATGTTAAGGGAATAGCTCGATACCGATTTCAATACCACAACATTTTTATCCATCGTTAAACCCTCAAATCATAATAATAATAACAATAACAACAATGAATTAAATAATAAATGAATAGATAAAATAAATAAAATTAAAAACATAAAAATAAAATAAAAAATATAAAAAATAAATAAATGATTATAAAAAAATTAAAATAATAATAATAATAAATAAATACAATAATAAATAAATACATCAAATAAAAATAATACAATAAAATAAAAATAATATCTGACTTGAACACTTCAGGCATAAACAAAGAAACTAATAAAAATAATAATAAAGCTGATGTAGTGGAGCACACACCTTTAGGCCTCTGAGTATTTGATAAATGAGGAACTGAACGTGATCGTCCGTTAACTTCTGACACTTGACAATGTTGTTCAAGTCCGCGCCCATCAGGTGAGTCACTAGGTACCTGCAGGAAAACAGTGACGATTAAAACCTGAGACTTCGTGAAGCGCTTCATCGAGTCCACTTTTATGTCCGTCTGGTCTGAAGACAAGTGCAGAGAGCGGCATCAACCAAACCAACACTTTACTTCTACACTACGCGTCAGTACACTACATTAAGGACGGCTTCTATTGCAATTGAAGTGTTGAACAACATTACGGACTGAATACTTTTGGATTTTATGATATTTACAAGAGATTTATTCTTTTTTGTCATTTTGTTGTAGAAGTTATGTCAGGAAATTAGTCCCGATAATTACGACTGATTGCTGCAGCCCTTGTCTAAAAAACAAGAAATACATTTAAATGTATGTTTTGGTCAAAACTTACACATCGTTGAACTCCTCCAAAGACGTTGATGGCGTGAAAACATCTAATAAGCCAATTACCTGCAAGACAAAGGTTAAAAAGGTTGGTAAAAATGACAATGACGTCAACTCAATAAAATACCACATTGCAGTCTGCGAAAGGGCAAATCTGTGCATTCGTCAGTCAGATTAACCGCTTTAACTGATTAAATAATCTCCCGAACAATGACACGTGCACGTCTTTGTTACTTGTTCGCTGCGCCTCTGTTTTTCAGGGTCATCTCGTGTTGATATCAGGCTGAATCACTCACAATCTGTGCTTTGGAAACCGCAAGCTTTTAATAATTTAAATGGGCCAGATAACGGCAACGGCAGATGGAGTTACACAGAAAAACAAGGCATTACAATAGGACCTGGATTCTGTGACTAATCAATGCCAAAAATAATGTCTATTTTTAGTTATTGTGACCAAAACTGTGACCGAATTTACAACAAGGGGCATTATTAATTCAGGAGGTGGGCGGTACTCGGTTACGTTTACTCAAATACTTTTGCTGAGTCTCAGAAGGAGAAGAATTACAAAAGAGTCATCATCAAAACAACTCCAGATGTGTTTTTGACGAAGGAGCAGTTTTCAAACGCACAATAAAAGGGTTTGGGCAAAATGTATTGGGCAAATGTCAAACTACCGGATTATAAGTTGCACCTTTTTTCATAGTTAGGCCAGGGGACGACTTATAATAATGTGTTAATGATATCACATATATCATTTTGTTTGTTATTTTCACACTGACAAACACAAGAGGGCGCTCTAGTCTCTAAGCGACGCAGAAGAAGAATCTGCACTTCCTCTTCCTCTGGAGTTTGTGGAGTTGTTTAGAAGTGACACAGAGGAAGAAGAATTCAATGGATTTAGTGATTTGGGGTAAAACTGATGCTTTGGTAAACTTGTTAGCATGTTCTTTATGCTATAGTTATCTGAATAACTGTTCATATGTTACGTTAACATACCAGACACTTACCACAGTTCATTGTCTGTGCGTCATGTAGCTGAAGGTGTTAGCGTTAGCATACGTCATGTAGCTGAAGGTGTTAGCGTTAGCATACGTACACCTATTCACCATGTTCTCTCATCTGTTATTATTTCAAACTGCATTTCAAGGTTAAATGTCTGTTCTTGGTAGGGATGCGTACCGCTACGACGGACCGGATCTGGACTTGTAAAAACATTTCGGTTCAGGTCCCAAAAAACCGAAACACCGGTGATTCGGTTCTGAACTCATAAAAAAATATAGCACTGACATACTATATCCTTTTCGTTCTAGAATCTAAACCATCTTAAACCTTCCATTGATCGCGAAATTTGCGCTGGAAAAGACGTAAACACTGCCATTCGCCGCTGTCAATGGCGCACACGGACCCTAATTAGTGACGCACGCGTCTTCCGGGCATAAGTTGAAGCCGGCGAAATAAGTTTAAAGATGCGAGAGACGATCGCTTTATTTGAACGGTTTTAAGCTGTGGCCGCCGCGTGCGATGTTATGATTATGTGCGTCGCTGCGTGTTAAAGGGGCGGGGTCAGCGTGGTCTTGTCTGGGTCTTTGGTCTGGGTGTAAATATGAATGAAATAACTTAAGTGTTATGTTGTGGTGTGATGTATTTGGCATTAAGTAAATACAAAGTAAAGTCAAAGTAATATTGCTTAATTGCTGCATTCATTAATTGGAGTTTATATTTTGTAATAGCATTTTGTATTTGTATTCTACAGTTGTTAAATATGGTCTGGTGTTTAATGCTGCTAATATGATGTATTATTTTGATTTGTTGTGTAAAATATTTTCATATTCTACTTTGGATATTGATATTTGGATAGTTGATTGCTTTATAGTGATTCAAGTTGACTTTTATGCTAGTTTTTTAACACTGTTATTTTACACTGACTTAATTATTTACACTGGTGTATTGTCTGTTTGAAGGTTTTTACCTGACTTTTGATGCTAATGGATCTGCAACATTAAAGAGTGGAAATGTGTCTAAAGACAAAACATTGTATCAGATGAAACAGCTGCTTTGACCCTTGACCCAGACTGACTCTGTCAACAATACTCAACATGCTCTTGTTCCTCAAGTAAAACACATGAATGTGCGTTAACTGTTAAGCTATAGTTTAGCTGCTAGCTAGTAACTTGTGATTTGTAAGTTGTAACTTCTGTTAAAAACTGTGAATAAAGCAGACAAGTTGAGTTCATTTCAATCTGCAGTTAAGCCTTGTGTTTGTGTCGTCCTTGTTCAAGTGTCTTCAACTTAATTGGGCCAAGTAGCTTGTGTTATGCTGTTGTAACATTATGCAAATATGGCATGGTTCAGGTCCAGACTCATTAGGTCTGGACCTGAAACTAAACCTCTGGATTCGAATCCGGACTTGAACCTGAACGTGGGTTTAGGTATGCATCCCTAGTTCTTGGTCTTGGATTTAATCAAATAAATTTCCCTAAAAATGCGACTTATACTCCAGTGCGACTTATGTTTTTTTCTTCTCTTTTCTGCATTATTTGGCTGGTCTGGAAACTACTTACGTACGTACGGTTTGTCTTATTTGCTATGGCTTCACCTGGAATGTTCCACAGTATGGCATTTTAAGTTTCTCAGTCTCACGTTTATTCAATTACGGGTGTTTTATTTAATGGCGAGCGCATCTCTATGGAACTAAAGCCACATCACTTCCATGGAGACAAGCAGGTGGCATGCCCTCCACTAGAAAAGTTACATAGTGCACCTTTAACACTGTTGTTTTAAAAGACTGCAGCATAAGTTTGTTTTTAATTTGCTCATTTTACAGCCTTTTGTCCACATTTTCCTCAAAACGTTGATGACATTCTTCCATATCTTGCAGAGCTCTACATTCCACCAACTTAAAATATTCAGCCGTTTGTCTCCAGAACATCAACATTTAAAAGGATCATTAGCATAACGTAATATATCATGAAACGTGCAGATGGCGCTTTGAATTTGGAACAAATTTTAATGGAGCGTTCAATCCAATTAGATCTGTAAATTCTCCTGACCTAAATAAATGTCTTAATGAAACACCGGGATTATTTAATTTCTGAGTCTTTTTAAACACGAGTTCTGCTGCCGCTCTAACAATACAATCATGTGGTTTGGAGACTGTTCTGTATGGCTTATGTCAAGGAAATTCATATCGAAAGCCCTTATGGTTATTTAGTAAGACGAAATAAAAAAAAAAATATTTTGTTATCAATACAAGGACATTTAAAAAAAAAAACAATTCACCATTCACGTCTCACTTGACTTTCAAACTATGTATCTTGGACATAAAACTTCAGCGATGGTAACGATGAATGGATACATTTCAAATTTACACTAAAAAAGTGGATGGCACGGTCAAAGGCTAAATTTTTTTTTATTAAAATAATAATACATTAAACAAAAAAAAGAAATATATATATATATATATATATATATATATATATATATATATATATATATATATATATACATATACATATACATATACATACATACATATATATTTCATTTTTAAGTAAAAAATTAATATAATAATAGTGAAAACTGGAAAAAGCTCAACTTTTTCAGTATGTTTATGAACTGACCAAACTTCACTCAATGCTACAACTCCACAGACGTTCAGGCACAAACAATCATTAATACAGGAAAAGTACTTTATTTTGTTGTTCCATATGAATCCCTCTAATCTAAATAAAACAATTAGCCGACTATAGTACAGATTCTGCTCGACTAAAACACCATTGACCCTTTAATTGACTACTAAAGTTGGCTGGTGCAACTTATAGTCCAGAAAATACGGTAGTTATTTATGTTGCACAATTCAAATTGTGCCTTGCAACACTGGAATTCCTCCATTGCAGTTCTCACATCTTCAGACCTCGTTTAGTTTTTTTCTGACCTTTTTTGTTATTTGTGCTTGTTTTTTCCCTCGTCTTTTCAATATAAAAAACTAAAATAAACACTACTACTGTTATAACGTGTCCCACACTACTATTGTTATAACGTGTCCCACACTACTATTGTTATAACGTGTCCAACACTGCTATTGTTATAACGTGTCCAACACTGCTATTGTTATAACGTGTCCAACACTGCTATTGTTATAACGTGTCCAACACTGCTATTGTTATAACGTGTCCAACACTGCTATTGTTATAACGTGTCCAACACTGCTATTGTTATAACGTGTCCCACACTACTATTGTTATAACGTGTCCAACACTGCTATTGTTATAACGTGTCCAACACTGCTATTGTTATAACGTGTCCAACACTGCTATTGTTATAACGTGTCCAACACTGCTATTGTTATAACGTGTCCAACACTGCTATTGTTATAACGTGTCCCACACTACTATTGTTATGACGTGTCCCACACTACTATTGTTATAACGTGTCCAACACTGCTATTGTTATAACGTGTCCAACACTACTATTGTTATAACGTGTCCAACACTGCTATTGTTATAACGTGTCCCACACTGCTATTGTTAAAACGTGTCCGACACTACTATTGTTATAACGTGTCCCACACTACTATTGTTATAACGTGTCCAACACTACTATTGTTATAACGTGTCCAACACTACTATTGTTATAACATGTCCAACACTGCTATTGTTATAACGTGTCCCACACTACTATTGTTATACCATGTCCAACACTACTATTGTTATACCATGTCCCACACTACTATTGTTATACCATGTCCCACACTACTATTGTTATACCATGTCCCACACTACTATTGTTATACCATGTCCAACACTACTATTGTTATACCATGTCCCACACTACTATTGTTATACCATGTCCAACACTACTATTGTTATAACATGTCCCACACTACTATTGTTATAACATGTCCCACAATACTATTGTTATAACATGTCCAACACTACTATTGTCATAACATGTCCCATTGCCATCGGAACGAGCTGAAAACTGACGGATATGTTTTGAAATGATAATGCCGGCGTATGAAATCCACAAATCCCCCGTCTAAGCGCCCCCTGCCCCCCACCATCGCCCCCCGCCACCATCGCCCCCTGCCACCGCCGCCCCCCCGTGCCCCGCAGACATCACTTCCACTCTCGTAGCACAAGCGGGTTTAGACACGGATCCGCTTCCCACTCGGGACGCAATGCTCAGAGGCGATTGGGGCCGGCCTCAGACTCCGCTCGCAGCTGATTGGTGGTTGCGGCCTTCCCAAAAAAAGAAAAAAAAAAAAATCGACATGTATGAACTGTGTCATGGCAACAGCGAGAGAGCAAAACACTCCATCGCCCTCGGTCCTCAGTCTGCGGGAATGTGTGAGGACAAGTCTAACGCGGTTCAACGCAATTTACTCATGGTTTGTTTATACGTCAGGTTTAGGACAGAAGGAGGGATTGTTTTGGGGGCTTTTAACCGTGTCATAACATTGTTTCCTCTTCAAAAAGATACCTGGAGTTATATTTAGCGTCGATCGCACTTCCTGTTTAGCGAGTCCTATCCCTTTGAAAAACACTGCAATGCCATAGGTCAAGATCTGGAGGTCCATAAATCATGACTCAAATCACATTCGTTAAAGCTGCGTGGTTACATTAGCATGTCGGGGCAAGCTATCTTCAGTTTATTTCCCCATTGTAATTCCCTCTGCTGCCTGTAGATGGAGCACTAACACAAACACTGACGACATGTGTGCAGAGTAGATCTAAAACATGAGATGCCAAAGCAGAAGACACAAGAAGCATGTTTAAGGACTAAAAACACAAGGAATAATGCAGAACGCGTGCTATTTAATCCACTACTCACCATGTTTCTGTAAAAAACAACAACTATACATCTATCACAGCTTTGTAACGACCACATAGGTGCAAATATTCACCATTCTGCATGTTACTTTTGAGCTGCTCATAAGCCTACTCTACAAGCCAGGATTATTAATGCCATTAGTAATCCTATTTCCAAACAAATGAATCAATTGTTCCTGTACCACAGCCCGAGCGGCACAGAAGCCAAAACAGCTCCAGAATCAAAGTCCACAAGAGTCCACAGATGCAGAGAAGGAAACATGTGGAGAAACGCTGGCCTTGCACATATGACACACGCAGTTTGAATTATGGCTTCATGTGGAAACCGTTCATAATATGCGGGATTTACGACATTGTTGTGCATGGAACAGTTAAAGACACATTACCCAACAGTTTTTGTTATAAATGTGTTAAAGGAGAACAAGTTTTGATCCGATCAGAAAACATCTCGGCCACTGCAAACGGAAGAACCGAAGAAAGATGCTTTTGGGATGAGAGCTCATTGGCTGTGAGAGAGCGGTCTGTCCGGCTTCACCTTTCCGTCCAGACAATCTGCTCTGAAGCCGTGTAGTGGCAAAAAACGTCACGTGCGTAAATACTAGCAATGAACTGTGGTAAGTGTCTGGTATGTTAACGTCACATATTAACAGTTATTCAGATAACTATAGCATAAAGAACATGCTAACAAGTTTACCAAAGCATCAGTTTTACTCCAAATCACTAAATCCATTGAATTCTTCTTCCTCTGTGTCACTTCTAAACAACTCCACAAACTCCAGAGGAAGAGGAAGTGCAGATTCTTTTTCTGCGTCGCTTAGAGGTGGCCAGTGTGAAAATAATCAACATGTGAAATGCGGTGGCCAGTGTGAAAATAGCGAGTTAATGATATCACAAATAAGTTGCTCCGGAGTATAAGTCGCACCCCGGCCAAACTATGAAAAAAGGTGCAACTTATAGTCCGGAAAATACGGTAAACCATTGTCTAAACCACATCAATCAACGTTTATTTATGGAGCGCATTCCAAACGGCCGAGGCTAACCGAATCGCTTAACGACAAAAGGCACACCAATAAAAACAATCTGCATGGACAATAGAATAAAACATCCTCGTAAGCCAATAAGTTGTATAAACAAGACGTCAACAGTGCGTCGCTAACGTGCTAAAGGCAGCGCGTCGTAGCTTACGTTCTCGTGCTTCATGTGCTTGAGCAGTCGCAGTTCTCTGTAGGTCCTCTTGGCGTGGATGATGGACTGGAACGGCCTGGAGAGCTTCTTCACGGCCACCTTCAGCCCCGTCTTCACGTCGTACGCGGAGCTGGGAGGAGAAACGGAGATGGACAATTTAGATTTACATTTAAAACCGTGTCCAGGAGCGTTAGCGTCTGGGAGGAACGACTACTGGACGAATTCGAGAATCTCGTGCATTTCAGAACGTGTTTGTAGGACGGGCAGGTTTTAGTCAGGCGTTTTTGTGTAAATCTCATAGTTTCTTCTGCTTTCGTATAATTTCGGGACAGAATACTGTCCTCGAGAGAGCCGCGAGGGGGAAGTCGTTTCGGTGCGAAGGGGAAGTTTGGTGCCGCTTCTGTAAAAAGCCAAAATCTCACTGAATATCTGCAGCTTCTGGGGAAACTCGATTCAACACTGACAGAAGGCACATTCCTCACAGATCACTCACATTAAAAGCTGAATCATTGTGAAAAAGGGCTGTGGTGTTACACCCAAAGTGTTCCCCAAAGGCTTTGATCATTCACCTTAAAGGCGGTATGGACGATTTTTCGGCGATTTGAGAACGCAGGCGGAAGTGCACATGCGCACTCCCCCGTGCGGACCGATACAACACACACGTGCGTTTGTTTATTAGCGCGACGGAGCGCATCACATCTCTCGTCTCCCGTAGATTTCTGTCCACTTCTGCGTCAGCTCGAACTGTCTTTCTCCGTCTTCATTTTGCCCCGTACACTGAGGGAACTATATTATGATAGATCCATGCGCTTAGGCACGCAGAAACGTGGGGACGAACCGCACGCGGCTGCAGGGGAGCGGTAGGTGCGTTTTATGATTGATACGTGGCAGGACAAATGAATTATCCACGCCACGAGGAAATAAGAAACAAAATTTGCTGAAAAAAAATCGTCCATACCACCTTTAAGTTTCAGGAATAAAATGAGTTGCAACTTTAGGCTGGAGCAAAGGCTAATGGCTTCTGAGAACTGTGACTTTGCATAATGTGTTTCACTTTTGCTTAAATTTTTAGTTACATTATGGTCCCACGTTTGGTTCCGGATGTTTGTGAATTTTGTTCGTTGATAATGGCAATAAACTTTTTCTGATTTATGACTCATTTTCCCATGGACTGTGTAAAAAACATGAGGCTTTGTATTGTCACAGAATAATACTACATTACTACTACATGAGTAATTATTTGTACAAAGGAATTTTAACAGGGAAAAATAGCATATCAAGAATATTGCAACAAGAGAGATGCTCATAGTGATTATATTATTGTGACAACAGTTCTCTACAGGCCCATGTCAACTGCTAAGCTCCAGGTTCCACTGAAAGTTCCACTGAAAGTTCCACATCGCTCTCATTAAAAGGAAAACCGACGAGAAATATGATCCCGCTAATCATTTTTCTGTTCTAGCAGGATATGATTCTAATTCGAGTGTTTCTCTCTCTGACTCGGCGGTGGTGCAGAATGTTTCTCTCTCTGACTCGGTGGTGCAGAGTGTTTCTCAGACTCGGTGGTGGTGCAGAGTGTTTCTCAGACTCGGTGGTGGTGCAGAGTGTTTCTCAGACTCGGTGGTGGTGCAGAGTGTTTCTCAGACTCGGTGGTGGTGCAGAGTGTTTCTCAGACTCGGTGGTGGTGCAGAGTGTTTCTCAGACTCGGTGGTGCAGAAGTGATTTCACACACGGATTAAAGAGGATGTTCCTCTGCACCTCAGAGTTCAACAACACAACACGCCTTAAACAGGAACGCAAATAACTGAATCACAGAGACAAGATCTGAATGATGTGACAAAGCAAATATTAAACACAGTGCAGCCACGTAATCATGAATATGTAAGACACAGAACATTTGCATATCGAGCACATCGTTGACATTTATAGTAAAAAATGCAACCAAAATGAAGATATTTCTGCAATTTTGTGATTAGGACTGAAATCTCAACTAATACGTTTAAATACATGTTTAAACACATTTCTGTTGAGTTGACTCAAGCGACTGAATAATCAAGATGAAACAGATTCACATCTTTGTCAATATTCCTTAACATTCCTGAACGTGTGTCATTCAGCTTTATAACCATGTGCAATACTGTGACATAAACATGTGCAATACTGTCACACTCATGTGCAATACTGTCACACTCATGTGCAATACTGTCACACTCATGTGCAATACTGTGACATAATCATTTGCAATACAGTGACATAATGTCAATCATCCAGGTGCAATATTTTCTGTCCAAATAACAGCTGTAAGTAAGTATGTTAAATATTGAGGTCATAAGAGTTCTTTCTAAATCCGTTTTTATTATTATACCTGTTTATTTAGGCAAGGCAAGTTTATTTGTAGAGCACATTTCATACACAAGGCAATTCAAAGTGCTTCACACAGCAGGAAAAATGCATTAAAATCACTATTAATTAACTAAATAAAAAATAAAAAACACCTAGCCAAATCCAAATTTATCGGACCAAATTGGCAGGCATTCCAGACACTCCTTCCCATATTTATTTGACATTGCAGCATGACAGGTGTCTCCGGGATGGACACATCACTTTTAGATTGATTTGTTCCCATATCTACGCGCTTTCTGCAAACTGCACACGTCTGTGCAGAGCGTATGTTTCTTTTTCGACGACTCTCTCGTTGACGCCTCCACCTGATGTGTGGCGCTTTCTATCTTTACAGACGGACCAAGTCTCGTCTGCCCCTCCCTAGATTTAGCTTTAGCTAAAATAATTGTCTCAGACAGAACTCGACCAAAGCTTTAGTGTTAAAACCTGGCTATTGGTCAGTGGGTCGTGCGCCAGGCTCTTCCTGGGCTTTACAGAGGCTTAGTGCCGACCGACAACCAGCGTGTGTTCTGACCCTGTCCCCAGGCACCTTCCATGAGCTGCGCTTGGACACCAGCACAATGGGCTATTGTGTCCAGCAAAATTATTTACATTGTATCTAAATAGTAGTTTTAGAATTGTAGAGAATTTCTCTAAAGAATAAATATAAAAAGGTGCCATTTTTAAGCTAAAATTTAAGACCGTGGCTGCAGAGCCGCGGCGTGGTCATATGGCCCAGCAGTTTCAGGAGCCGCGGCACAAAAAACCCATGCAATTTCGGCCGCTCGCCGCTCTGTGGACACTCACAAAATTTATAAGGTGCAGGGTACTACCTCAAAATAGTCCCAGATCTTTTAGTATTTAAAATGTCAAAAAAATAATAAAAAAATAAAAAAGGGTAACGTGTAAATAATTTAAGACATAAAAGAGAAGAGTGCAAAGAAAAATCCTTTCAGTCATATGCGCCAGTCATTTACCTGTTATTATACCTATACCTAGGTTCTCTCCAAAAATAAATAAAATAAAATAAGTAAAATAAATAAAAAATTTAATTAAATTTCCGCTTTGACTCATTTCAGTGTAAAGTGTAACATTTTGCAGACGATGTAGTTTCCATTTCAAGGCACAATAACCGATATTAATTTACAGAAACCACAATCTAATCTAAATCTTTGTCATGTTAATGTTCTGACATATCTAGAGACAGACCTGAAGAGAACGTCCTCTGCAAAGAACCAAATATCCTGTCTTTTTTATGCACTAGAGCTCAACGCGGGGGAGTTTATCCGTTCACATTTCAAGCCTCGCAAACGTTAAGGCGCCAGGATTTGTTTACAACGTGCACTCTGAACAGAATCCTTCAGTTTAAACCAACACAAGCTCAAATCCATCGCAAACGCAGCACTTAAAATACCAATTATTTATATTTTTGTCCAAAATCGTACTTGTTCCAGTCAGTGTTTCCCCAGGGCAGCTGAGGAGGAATGAATAATGCAAAAGCCTCCAAAAAGTCCTATATAAATGAAATGCACAATATATTAAGTTTAAAAAAGGGCGGTGCATTATTAATCCTGACGTTACGTAACAAACAGCATTTTAGTTTGTTTCAGGAGATGTTACAGAATGATGTAATTGACAGAAAAAAGAAGAGCTTTAATAATGTGCGAGAGTGATGAGTGTAATCAAGAAAAGAATCTGAACTGGGGATGTCACGATGTCAAATTGCAGTTATTATTATGAAAAAAACAGCACAATTTAACGCACGATCATGACTGAGATTGTGTGAAAAACAAGTTTGTGAGCGGCTTTATGAAACTGAACTGACCGAATGACAAAATAAAGTTAAACGTGACAAAAAAAGACAGATAAAAAAGGTACTTTACATATGTTTTTTTTTTACTATAAATTGACCTAAACCACTTAATTTTGCTGCTAAATTAGTCACAATTATTACTTTTTAGTTCTCACGATGACATTGTGACCGACATAATCATGGTTTTCAAGGGTTAACGTTCACCAAGCGTTCCCCGTGTTACTGCCTTGGCTGGGATTTTCCACAGCATGGCATTAAGCGTGTGTACATCTCCATGGAAACAAGCAGGTGACGCCATCCTCAAGCCAAGGGCCGGGTCAGATCCGTGGAGAGAAGGACAGTTAGAGCTGTTATTACTGACGTGTTCCAAAGTATTAAAAGGTTAGTATGTTTTTGATATGAGCGGGGGTCTCCTCCTCAGAACCTGACCCTAGTCTCCTCCCCAGACCCTGCACCTCCTCCTCCTGAGACCCTCCTCTCCTCCTCAGACACTGCTCCTCTCTTCCTCAGACCCTTCTCCTCCTCTTACCCTTCTCCTCCACTCCTCAGACCCTGCTCCTCCTCCTCCTCAGACCCTGCTCCTCCTCAGACCCTCCTCCTCCTCAGACCCTGCTCCTCCTCAGACCCTGCTCCTCCTCAGACCCTGCTCCTCCTCCTCCTCCTCCTCCTTCACGCCCCTATAAACAGCCCGAGCTCAGCAGAATCGGTGACTGCGGGATGAGTAAAGCCGACCTCGGGACCGTGACTCACGCGCACCGATGACATCATTCTGAAGTCAGTGCACGAGCTCCTATAGAAACCCGCTCAGTGCACGAGGGGCCTACTTTGTAGAAACCATGTGACCTTCTGGCACTGTGCAGACTGCACGAGTTGAAAATGCATAATGCACGTTAGTGCGCAAAGCGTGATACAATAGAAAAGTGCGCAGGTGTTTTTGGAGAAGGATCTGCCCCGCGTGAAGTGCGTGAAGCAGCGCGAGCAGATGATGCAAGCATGGGCACGCCACAAACAACCCGCTCTGGAGCCACACAACATCACAAGGACCGAGTGTTTACGCATCAAATCACGTGGCGCAGAGAGATGTGCACAAAACAACACGATCCTCAAAGAAACCGGAGCCGCGCGAGGCCGAGCACTTGTTCCACACAGTAAACAAACGCGTGTCCAGCCGCAGATAAACAGTCCCGGGCTGAGCTGGGCCTCTGTGCCCGGGCTCTGCAGCTGCTGCGGCGGCGGCGGCGGCGGCGGCGCTTACCACACGGAGCCGTACGCCCCGGAGCCCACCGGGGACAGGTTCTGGTAGCGCTGCGGGACCTCCCACACGGTCTTGTTGAGCTCCTGTCGGTGAAACACGGGTCTCTCCGGCTGCGACATTCCTGCGGAACAGGCAGCGGAAACTTCAGCCTCTGCGGCGCGGCTCCTCTGCGCCCAAACTTCTCCCTCAAACACCTCCAAAAGGACAAAGTGCTGCGGCTCCGGGCGCTCGGGCTCCGGGCGGTGCTGCAGGACGCGCCCCGCTGTCGGTGCACGGCGGGCGGCTCGCGGTGCTTCGTCTCACCGCTGTCTCCGGGAGTCTCTCTGGAGCTTTCGCTGGATGTCGCCCTGTTCTTTCCCCCGCTTTGACTCAGTGCGCGCGCAGCAGCGGGAGCGCGCACGGGGCTTGGCGAGGTTCCCGGAAACATCGCGAGATCTGGATCTGTTGTTGGGAAACTTGGGGAGATCCCGATCATATAAATATATAATAGATCCATGAATAAGGAATAAGCCCCGAGAGGCACGCGGAGCTGCGGAGGGTCTCTGCCTGTGGAGGGGGGTCACCAACTGTGGAGGGGGGTCTCCGACTGTGGAGGGGGGTCACCAACTGTGGAGGGGGAGGTCTCCAACTGTGGAGGGGGGTCACCAACTGTGGAGGGGGAGGTCTCCGACTGTGGAGGGGGGTCACCAACTGTGGTGGAGCAAATCCTCTGAGGATGAGTCAGTCTGTGACTCAAGTCTGTGTCAGTGATGAAGAGCTCAGGTTTGTACCGGAAATGTAAAACACGAGGTGATTAAAGGGTCGTCTCAAAGGGAATCAAGCTTCAAATATACTGCAGTATAGAGGTGGAAACAATCTGGCTCGTGTCTGTCCAACACGTGGAAACTGGATGTGGGAAATGGTGCCATCTTATGGGCGTTTGGCAGAATGCATCCTCCAGGTCCTTTCATCCTGGGCCAGTTCATATCACAGGCCGGTGAATCTGTGCCAAGTGTGCCAGTCTGCCCCGGGGCAGCTGTGTGTCAGTGTGAGGGACATATTTCCACCAGTCTGCCCCGGGGCAGCTGTGTTACAGAAACCTAATGAATCCAAATGTAAAATCACTTTGATCTTATTTAACACGTAACTGCAGTGTTGTTACTACACACTGCCCCCTAGCGTAACTCTGTGAACAGCACAAGTCAGATTCATTTTGCACTGGTAAAACGTCTTATTTAAATAAACTAAAATGAACCTCAATTCAATAAACAATAAGCGGGTTACAGTTCTTTTTATATTTCACATGCCCAGGAGCGCTATAAAAAAATATTAAGAAAAAACATCCAACTTATAACAAGAAATAAAATATCAAGAGACAGTTTCTCAATGTAACAAAGACGCATAAAACTTTTGATAAACAGTTTAATTAAAATTGCATTGGACCCTTGTTTATTCTTTGTTATAAAGTGGAAACTAAACGTAACAACTTCAAGTCCCACTAACGATATATTCTCATCATTTCAGTTTCTCTAAAGCAGATTTACATGTACCAATTAATGGCAGTGAGACACATTAACTGTACAGCCTTTTGAATTGTGCAAAGTGTGTTTCAGACGTTAACAATTTCAGGAAAGAAAAGGAAAAAAACGGCATAAAATAGAATATATATTATACAGAAAACATTTACATTTACTTTCTTCCCTCCACTTTTCAACGATGAGACTTTTTTTGGGACTTTTCCCCGTTCGAAAAAGACAGTAATGTGACCGAGATGAGACTGTTGAAGAGTAAAACCGTCGCTGTGGATCGAGACAAAGACCCAAGTCACGTTTATGAATATTAATCGTGTTATTGTTTGTACTGCAGTAGTAGTTCTGGTTCAGTTTGGACCGGTTTTAGACCTGTTCCAGTCCCGGTTTACTTTGATGTGGTAGATTTTAATGCTGCAACTGACAATTTAGTAGTAGTAGTAGAAGTAGTAGTTGTATAGTAGTTGTATAGTAGTAGTAGTAACTAATCGATTCTGCTGTACAACAGGAGTTTTTAAACACATTCGTCAACCAAATCAAGGTGAAAATGTGGCGTAAACTGCTTCTGGATCGAGAATATTTCTGCGTTTGAGAGTTTTAAATGTGCTTTAGAGCCTGTATCGTCCAGATAATGATGATCAAAACACGACTGCGAGCATTTGTCACAATGGAAATCTGTTAAACGCTGCAGCTCTAGTGTATTTGCGAGCGTTAGACCGGTTTAGTCCCTGTATTTAGTCCTGCTTTAGTCCCCATTGTTCAGGTCGGGTCAAGTCCTTCTTTTACTCTATTGTTCGCTTATGTTTATAGAGTTTGACCTGGTTTAGTCCCCGTTTTAGACTTTGTATTTAGTCCTGCTTTAGTCCCCATTGTTCAGACATGGTCAAGTCCTCCTTTGACTCCATTTTAGGCCCTGGTTCACTTATGTTTTGAGAGTTAGACCTGGGTTAGTCTCGATTTACGTTAACTTCAGCCCGTTTAAAAGCTTAAAACCAAATACTTTCCCAGGTGGAAGTGGATGCAAAAGCTGTCAAACCGCTGACACGGCGAGTTTCTTTCTATTCTACGCATTTTGGGTTTATCAAAACGCATCCATCGACAGAAAACCCCCAACACCCTTCACGTATCCGCAGCCCGATCCGCGGCTCTCGCTGTTGGAGGTGCAGCGTGGCCAGGTCTCCAGCAGGGGGAGCGGCGCCGTCCTCTTCAGTCTTTTGTGGCCCCCGGTGCTGAATCGGGGCCGGTCGCCGCGGTCGGGGGGGGGGGGAGTCCGGTCCGAGCGGCGGCGCCCTTCACAGTTCAGATGCGGGCGCGGCGGTCCCAGCGGCGTCCGTCATTTCAGGAACGCCACGTAGAAGGCCATGACGACGCACGAGAGGGCGACGGCGAAGTGCAGACGCGTGCCGATCACTGCCGCTGCAGAAAGACGGAGAGAAATGGGTGAGGAGAACAGAAAAACAGGCCCCGGGACGGGTTTGGGACCAACGTGGGGGCGTGGCTACAATACCGGATCTGTACTTGGACTCAGAGGGACAAACGAAGGGTTAAAGCGTCATGGAAACGGGTAAACAAAGATGTCGCAATGTCAAATTTGAGTGTTATGATCATTGTGAGATCAGGATTATGAGACTGTGACCAAACAACAGTGACATCTTTTAATTTTCTTTCGTTCCCGTCGTACTGAACTGAACTTTCTGCAGGACGTAAAAATAAAGTTAAATGTGACAAAAAGAGCCGGATAAATTAAAGTTCTTTACGTTTAGGTCGGTTTTTAAGGCTGTGTAGAGAACAAAAAATGCTTAAATTTGCTTCTAAAATCGTCACAATCATTATGTTTTGTCTCTTACGATTATACTTTGCGACCTGAATAATTATCTATTAAAAGGTGGTATGGACGATTTTTTTCAGCAAATTTTGTATCATATTTCCTCGTGGCGTGGATAAATCATTTGTCCTGCCACATATCAATCATAAAACGCACCTATCGCTCACCTGCAGCCGCGTCAGGCTCGTCCCCACGTTTCCGCGTGCCTAAGCGCATGGATCTATCATAATATAGTTCCCTCAGTGTACGGGGCAAAATGAAGACGGAGAAAGACAGATCGAGCTGACGCAGAAGTGGACAGAAATCTACGGGAGACGAGAGATGCGATGCGCTCCGTTGCGCTAATAAACAAACACACGTGTGTGTTGTATCAGTCCACACGGGGGAGTGCGCATGCGCACTTCCGCCTGCGTTCTCAAATCGCCGAAAAATCGTCCATACCGCCTTTAACCTGATGTAAACGAGGAGGCGGGGCTTATCAGTACAGGAAGTCCATGGACCCGTTTCTAATACCGAGCCGGTTTAGATTAATAGTGTGATTTATGAGCGTTGACATCTGACAGAAGACTGAAACGTGAAGTAATACAAGAATGTAGGGCGGGGCAACATATTGATTTTGAGAACATACTTTTACGGACTTTTAAGGATCGACTGCGATTACTCAACTCATCGTGACTATTCAACAATAAAAACATATTTAAAAGTGTTGTCTTTATGATCATAATCCTTCTCTGGTTTTGAACAAACAATTTACATAAAGCTAACCAGAATTAAAACCGCAAGCGGCATTGAACAACCTCAGTATCATCAATGAATAACCCACACATACAGAAAGACATTTTTATAACAAAGACGGCGACGTTATTAATCAGAATGGCAAAAAGAAACGATGACGATAATTTACTTTATTGGTCGATATTCTCCATCTTGAAGACTTCAGTCGCAATATTTCAACCTTTATTTGGTTTATAATTAATTTAAAAGTCTCAATGAACGATAGAAATAAGAGTTTAACTTGAACACTAATTAAAAAAACACAATAGCTGATTAGTCGACTATAAAACAATCATTAGTTGCAGTCCCAGGTCCTACATAAACTTATAAAAACAATGTATTGATCAGTTAAGCATTGGAAACAACATACGGTAAGAAATGTCAAAAAATAATTTATGCATTTTATTGTTGCGACCACAATCGTAAGAACTAAAAACATAGAATCAAGAACTTTAGAACTTTACTGATCAGCGAGTTTGAAGAAAGAAAATTATGACAAATTGCGCCGCGACCAAACAACGGCTCCAACGATTGTGAATAATCGTCAAGTCATAAAGTTTCTTCTTAAAATAACGTCCCGGTTTGAACGGACGCAATGAGGAAATCGCAACATTTTTAAACTTGTTTCCTCCACAAAATATCCTGTCTCATTGTGCATCAAAACAGTTGTAGTTTACATTCGTACAACTACTTTCAAATGTTCTGAAATACGTGCGATTCTTGTAGTTTGACGGTTACATTTCTATATTTTTCCTGGTTTTACTCTGCATTCTTCTTCTTTGAAATACGTGCGATTCTTGTAGTTTGACGGTTACATTTCTATATTTTTCCTGGTTTTACTCTGCATTCTTCTTCTTTCACATGTGTCCCAATGTGTTTTTGCAACTATAAACGGCAAATAAGCCAAACTAACTAGCGTAAATAACTAACTAACCGTCACCTTTAAACAGAGCCCCGTTATTAAAGCGTAAATCCAATCGCACAGGAGGTATTTGGAGCACAGACCTTTGTAGAAGACGCCCCAGATGCCCTTCTTCTCCGAGAGCAGCCAGCCGTTGAGTCGGGGCACCTTTTTGAGGTACGCGCAGGTGCAGATGAACAGCAGCCCGAACGCCACGATCCCGTCAAAGGAGTACACTGCGAACACACGGCTTTTTTACGACAGAGTTTCACAAAAAAGCTGCAATCGGAACGGACGCAATCGCCAAAACCGTAACGACAAAGACCGGTCCCTCCGCTAACGACACAATAAAACATATTATTGCGTCTTATTCTTAAACGCCGCAAACCCTGGTGGTGATGATCTGCACGACACACTTTGAACTACATTATTTATCAGTATGACTTATTTCGGTCTGTTTAAAATGTGAGCGTTGAGCAAAATCCTGTTGTCAAAATATAAATCCTGCAAATCTTGTCCCAGTTGAATGAGATATTACAGAGTGGCGCACGTTGATGACATCACAGAGGGATTCAGTTGCTCTTCTTCACAAACTGCAAAACTATATGATACACGTTCACGTTCTATCCCATCGAACTTACTAAGTTATAATTAGAGAAAACAACACACAAAGAACCGTCACGTGGACTTTAAGGGTAACATGACATTCCGTTGCGTGTCGATATTTTTAAATAATCGAAACATAATTTTCTCTTGTGACAGCGGCTTTGAAGGATATCCAAGAATCTGGACACATATCGTATCAAGTACAAGAGTAAAAACCCAGCCCAACAAGACAACTACAGCACACAATACACGCCAATAAACCAGGAAAAATTACAGTTTTAACCAATTATATCTGACTTAGCTACACTGTTGGATGTTTGCTTACATTTTAGGACAGCAAACGATTGATAAAGAAGCAATTTGGCTCGGCACAGACATCCAACTCGCTAAATAAGCATAATTTAGTATGTGTATGTTTAAGAATGTATTTATGAGACTTGATCATATGAAAACTATGGAGCAAGATGACATCAACAACGTGCTGCCTACGATGCAAAGCGCCGGGAATATCTTTACACTACATCTACACACATAACACACACACCGACTAAACAAAGCGAACTCGTCCATAATAAATGAACAAAAAGGAGAAAACGTTGTGTGAAGTGAAAGCTTTTAGGGCCACGTCCACAGCGGCTACAGCAGCGTTAGCATCGCGTTAGCATCTCGGCGGCTTTGACGTGTTGTTTTGAGGCTGACACGGCACATGTCGCCTTAAAACTGAACTATGACGAGCTCACCGTTGGTCATGTTCGCGGCTCGGTGTCCCACGGCGCTGTGTGCGGCTGTATTCGGCGGATCAGAGGCGCATTGTGGCTGTGGCGCTGCCGTGAAGTGGAACTGTGGCTCGGAGCGGCGCTGTTGACATTTCCGGTTTCGCTTCTTCTTCTTCTGCGGAGGGTTTGTCATTGAAACACGTGACACTGACCCCTGCTGGACAGAGCCGGGAACTGCGTGTTTGGGAACGGAGCGGGAATGATATCTGACAGTACACAAGTGAAAGTACTGTATTTATGTCTATTTTACAGCTAATATTTTTTCAATTAGCTACATTTAAGAGCAGGTCAGCTGTACTTTCATGGGAGGGTGACCAAAACCTTTTTATTTAGTCAAGCCTTTTAATTACATTTGCTTTAGGGACTATTTTGACTCTTTATTGTTGTATGTGTTTTGCTCACTGTAAGTTTTTTGTGTTTTTATTGTTTTATTCTGTGTTTTTGTGAAGCACTTTGTGACTTCTGTCTGTGAAAGGTGCTATACTTACTTACTTACTTACTTATTACCAGATTTTCACATTTAAAAACTGGGACACACCCGGGTTGGATGGGATGTGATAATAAAAGAGTAAATAACGCAGGTAATTACATTCACACCTCTTTCACAGCTCACTTGTGAGTCAGTGTATCATCTAAGAGACTTTTATCAGTGTATCGTTTGTGTTTTGGTTATTCTAAAGCCAGATTTTCTCTAATTTGGATAAAGAAACAACACTATAGTCCCTTCTTTACAGTTGGAAGGTCTCAAAATGGTCAAAAATTGGATAACTGGGACGTGTCTTGAATACAACTGGGAAAAATCAATGGTTTTGGATACATCTGCTGGGACATGGGACACAGGGATCAAAACTGGGACTGTCCGGGGTCAAAGGGAAGTCTGGTCACCTTATTCGAACATTTTTCGAACTGGACTAATACGTGAAAAGTACTTGCCGTGTGGTTGGAGGAGTTATTTATTAGCATCTTCATGGTGACATCCTGACTTTAAGTTTTGAGTAAAAGTCCAGGCTCCTGTATGGTGTGGCCTGCTGGAGCAGCAGCATCACAGAGAGGGAGAGGAAGAGGCTGGACAGAGTCATCAAGAAGTCCAGGTCCGTCCTGGGCTGTGCTCTGGACTCGGTGCAGGAGGTGGGGGACAGGAGGGTCCTGGCTAGATTCACATCTATGCTGGACCATGAGTGTCACCCCCTGCAGGACACTCTCTCCGCTCTGGAGAGCAGCTTCAGTGAGAGACTGATCCACCCTCACTGTGTGAAGGAAAGGTTCCGTAGGTCTTTCCTTCCTGCTGCTGTCAGACTTTATAACAAAAACTGTTAGTACTGAACACTCGCAATACTGACCTAACCTAATACTGATGTGCAATTCTGTCATATGTGCAATTGCTGTTGGAATTCATGTGCAATTCATGTGAAATTCATGTGCAATCTATGTGCTGTCGTGACACATATTCATGTGCAATTACTGTCGTGATCACATGCAATGGTATTTATTTATTTATTTATTTGTCTATGGGAGTTTTTATTTATTTATAGGAGATCTTCTACTGAAAGTGTTTTTCAGACTTCCTATAAATGATCTGTTCTTCTGTATCTACCTCTGTATCTACCTGCGTTGCACCAATGAAATTTCCCCATGTGGGACAATAAAGGATTATCTTATCTAACCAGAATTAAAACCGCAAGCAGCATCGAACAGCCTCAATATTCGTCAATTATTCTACTCAAAACTAGCCAACATGAACTATATAAAGTAACATTTATTAAAAAGAAAATATATGAACAAAGTATTTATCAATTAATGTAGAAGAAACTGTATACAAATGTCGTCATTGTCTCGTTCACATGGAATTTATGTTGAAGTCATTATTATTTAATTCAGTACAGCCTAAATGACAAGTATTTTTGTCTAATTTACTAGATATGGGTTGTATAATGTTGTTTCAATGGCATTATTTGGCAGAACCCCGACACTTTGCACTCGCTGACCCGGGCATGTGCCGAATGGGCTTGTGGCAGCTTGAGTGGCGTCACACAGCAGTGGGCGCAGATTTGTGGAGATTTGCGATGCACCTGTTCTGCAGATCTCACTGACTTCACTCCGCGGGTTCATGCTCCACAGCGGGAGGCGAATCTGAGACCAAACCCAGAGACAAAGCACCAAACTCAGCTGCGAGAATGCGCCTGTACCACGGCCCTCAGGTAAGAAGACTTTCAGGCATTTCAAGTTTATCCTTAGTTTATTCTCACAAACAAATAAAAACAAGGCAAACTTTTAATTATGATGAAGTTTTGGTTGTTTCTACTATGGCCAAAGCAATTTTTTTTATAAGAACTTTTCTACAAGAGTTTTGTATAAGTTATCTGTTTTTTATTATTCACTTCTGTACTTACTTTGTGTTGCAACATTAAAATTTCTACGACGGAGTATAAGGGCCAACCAAAAAAATAAAAATGCGGGGCACTACGAGAATAAAGTCATTAATTAATGACTTTTTTCTCGTTAATTAACGAGAAAAAAGTCATTAATTAATGCCTTTTTTCTCATTAAATAACGAGAAAAATCTCATAATTTTAAAGACTATAAAGATACTCGGTTCACTTTCAGACTTTATAACAAAAACTGTTAGTACTGAACACTCGCAATACTGACCTAACCTAATACTGATGTGCAATTTTGTCATATGTGCAATTACTGTGAAATTCATGTGCAATCTATGTGCCGTCGTGACACATATTCATGTGCAATTACTGTCGGGATCACATGCAATGGTATTTATTTGTCTATGGGAGTTTTTATTTATTTATAGGAGATCTTCTACTGAAAGTGTTTTTCAGACTTCCTATAAGTGATCTGTTCTTCTGTATCTACCTCTGTATCTTCCTGCGTTGCACCAATGAAATTTCCCCATGTGGGACAATAAAGGAATATCTTATCTTATCTTAGCACCATGTTACGTGCTCCCCCCTCAGTGTTACATAATGGTACAGTCCAGTTGCGCTGTGTTTTGTATGTTTAAAGCTCTGAAGCTGATCTGCTCTGAGTCCAATGCATCTGTGGAGTCTTCATTACACAAACACACCACCACCAGGACGCAAATGGCGCTTGGTTAAAAGTGAATACAAAAGCCCACAATAGATGTCGATCTTTATTATGCGGGTTTTTTAGACATTACAAACAATCATTTCCCCGGTGCAGTGTCACATGTCAGGTCCTGGACCTGTAACATGACGTACTCCGGTGTTGGTGCTCGCGTGTGTTGGAGCTCATGCCATGATGTATCTGGATGATGTATGGATGATGTATGGATGATGCGTGTGTGTAAAACATATCGCTTTTAGGCTGTGCCAAACACGATCCGGGCGTCAGGAGCTAAGAGGAAGCGCAGACGGATGTTTGTGTTCTGTGTGTTTTACTGAGTTTGTCCAAGGGATCACAAAAAGTTAGAATCCGGGCATAAAACTTAAGTGCACACAATGAGCACGTGAGAATAGTGACTGAGCAAAGTGCCCACGTAGACAATCAACTTAGAGGAGCAGAGAACCCAGAGAACGTGTGAATATAACAGCGAGGCTGCTCCTCCTGTCTGCGGCGGCTGTGGCAGGAGCACGGCTGCTGTTTGAGCCCTGGTGCATTACGGGTCCATCATGGAGAAAGTAAAGCCTTTATCCAACAGTTTGTGAATGATGCGTAACAGGAAAGGTGCTGCTAAACGCAGTGTCTGGTCTTGTAATAAACACACGTAAGACATCGTTTTAAAGGTCAGGAAACACTTTTAACATCTATTTCAGGCTTTTATGTAGTTCTAAACTGTCAACTCATCCAAGCCCGTTCTTGTGCGTCCTGACCTGGGGCTGAAAGTGAACTGCTCACGTCACTTTGAATCGGCGCCTAAACTACGACTTTTTTCTCATTAATTAATTACTTTTTTCTCGTTATTTAATGACTTTTTTCTCGTTATTTAATGAGTTTGATGTCGTTAATTTACGACTTTTTTCTGACTTCGACTTTTTTCTCATTAATTAACGTCTTTTTTCTCATTAATCAATGACTTTATTCTCGTAGTGCAGCGCATTTTTTCCCCTTAGTTGGCCCTTATACGCCGTCGTAAATTTCTCCATTGTGGGACAAATAAAGGCTCACGCGGTCTGGTTTATAGAGTCAATTGGAAAAGGAAGGTTCTGTTTTTCTCTTTTTCTTTTGTTTTTCCTTTATTATTATTATTATTATTATTTTATTTAAATGTATTTTTTATTTTTTTTAAATAATGATTGTACTTTAAGTTATTTTTATTTAATTTACTTTGTTTTAATATTATTCTTTTCTTTATTATTTGTATTTAAATGAAAAAGAATTTGGGTTTTTTGATACATTGTTAAATTATTCGTTTACTATGTTCCCAATGGCAAACTGCTACAAACTGAGATAAAATCCTGAAACAGAAAGTCCTGAAACACATCATAAGAGACGTTTTATACAGCGTCTGTGTAAATGTATGTGAGTAAAAGTATACACCGTGTCCATGACGATTACACGTGCACATTAAGCCTTCGTTTCATGCGTCTTCAGGTGCCACAGACGGTCGGTCACGGGACTCGCGGAGGTGAGTCGTGCAAAGGGACGCAACAATAACCAAAACACTCACATTAACATTATCAATACATTGAGGCATTTTGAAAAGAAAAATGCAAATGTATTCTGTTTGTCTCTTCGTATCGTATCATGAAATGCCTGTTGTGATAATATCGTACCGTGAGATTTGGATATGGCTACGATCGTAAATAAAACATACCGTATTTTCCGGACTATAAGACGCACCTTTTTTCATAGTTTTGGCCGGGGTGCGACTCATACTCCAGCGCAACTTATATGTGATATTATTTGTTATTTTCACACTGGTTAGCGCATTTCACATGTTGATTATATTCACACTGGCAACCGCAAGAGGGCGCTCTAGGCTCTAAGCGACAGAGAGGAACAATCGGCACCCGGTGACTTATATGTGATATTATTTGTTATTTTCACACTTGCAATCGCATTTCATACTCCAGTGCCACTTCTATGTTTTTTTTCTTCTCTATTATGCATTTTCTGGCTGGTGCGACTTATACTCCGGAAAATACGGTCAAAGATTTGACTCTTGTTTTTAATACTGTGACATATATATTTATAAAGGTTTGAATTCAGCACAATTTATTCCCATGTTTGGCCATCAAACCGTATAAATGGTGGATAATTTTGCTGCCACGACAATAAATCCTGAAGCGCGCCACCCGGAAAATATAACGTTAATGTTTAAACTACGTGGACACAACAATTCTGTCAATATTGAGCCAAACACGCAGCAGAAACACTGTCCGAGCTCTCCTTTAATAACACATAGTGCACATCGTAAATGACTGGGATTGTTGCGTCTTCAGAGTGGATTATTTCTGAATCCCGTATCTCTTTCTCGCAGCCGGACTCTGAGGACGAGCGGACGAGGCGACAGCGCCACCTGGAGTTTGTCCGAGTCAAAGGCGCGCTCAGGCACGTCGCCGGATCGCGTCTGTGAAGAGCGAGTCGTGACAGTGGCAGACGGAGCGGAATGTATTAATAACAGAAATAACCGTGTCATTTGTTTCTCTGGGCTTGGGTCCGCTCTCGACTGACAACGGTGACGCTTTTTGTGACTGAATACTGCAGTTTTAGCCTTGTTTTAAGGCACAGTTTTTGGAAAAAGTGAAGTTGCGCTGACAGACACGACATTAGACTTTGTGCCAGTGTTTGTTTCATGTGCATTAGCTTAGTAATGATGATTAAAAAAAAGAGATTCTAACCAGAAACAAGGTCAAAACGTCTGCATTTTGACCGTTAACAGGCAAATTGTACCGTATACCATATTTTTTGGACTATCAGTCGCACCTTTCTTCATAGTTTTGTCCAGGGTGCGACTTATATTTATACTTATATACGACTTATATGTGATATTATTTGTTATTTTCACACTTGCAACTGCATTTCACACTCCAGTGCAACTTATATATGTTTTTTCACCTCTATTATGCATTTTTTGGCTGCCACTTATAGTCCGGAAAATACGGTATTCCTTCAGATAAAGCAGTACAATCATGAACCTGGTACTTTTACACACTTTCATACAATTGTTTTTAACTTTTACTTTGTGATATGGTTTTAATAAAGTGTGTGTGAGATTATTGAGCACTTGCATTTACAGCATTTGAACGACACACAGCATTTGACATTTATATATTTAATGAAACATTGAAGGAACATGAAAATAAAAGTCGTTTCTCTAAATAAACCTGACGTTTTAGGACATTTTACAACAGCAGAAATATGGGAAAAACAAAAGTGATCAAGTGCCTTTTTTTGTAATCTCTTGATGTAATGGATCTTTGCTTTTTACTTTTCAAACACTTAAACTACGATGGGTTTAAGGTCGAGCTAAACCAGGACAAAACCAGAACTAAACTGGAACTAAACCAGGATTCAACCATGTCTAAGCCGACTCTATAACAGTTATTTTGTTAAATGATGAATAAAACATTGATGAGCTGAAATTGAAAGCAGAAAAATGTCATGTTTTTACTCAATTTGAGTCAAACGCTGCAAGTCGTTGCTAAAAAATAAATAAATCTTCTTTTATAAGTTATATGTCACGTTTATTTTCTGGACTAAACCAGGACTAAACCAGCACTAAACCAGCCCTGAACTGAGACTAAACCAGGACTAAATCAGGTCTAAACCAGGACTAAACCAGGACTAACCCAGGTCTAAACCAGGTCTAAACCAGGTATAAACAAGGACTAAACAAGGACTAAACCAGGACTAACCCAGGTCTAAACCAGGTCTAAACCAGGACTAAACCAGGTCTAAACCAGGACTAAACCAGGACTAAACCAGGACTAGACGAGGTTTAGATCGAGACTAAATTGAGGGAAAACCAGGAACAAAACCAAGTCAATGTTTTGGAGCCTAAACTTGTTTCAAATTCTTACACTTCAAACATGGATTCAGAGCTGTTTGAGTGACAGATTCATCTCGAGCGGTTGTTCCAGCATTAAACTGAAACAGAACTAAACCAGGACAAAACTTGGAATAAACTACAACTAAATCTATTGTATTGAAATTGAAATTTATTTAGCTTTGTATAGAACTTTAAATATGCAACCGCCATTACCGTTTGCCTCAGCACTTGTGTAGCGCGCCAATAAATTATACACAATAAATACACATTAAAAAACAAAACTTACAAAATGAAAAATAAGAAAAATAATCAGGAATTTCCCGCTCGTGTTCTGGGAAACTGCACAGCTTAAGTAGTACCTCAGAGTATTTCCAAATATTATCCACAGCAGAAGTAACGTCGATTGTTTGTTTTACACGTTTTACAATCTAAATGAACCAAGATCCGTTTTCAATTCAAGTGTCGTTTTCCTCGCCGACAATTTGAACGTCTAAACTTAACAATTTAAGACAAACGTACGGACGGAAATTCAAGTATTTTCAATTTGAGTTTCAAAATCTGGATTCAAGACATTTTAAAACACGTTCAGGAGCGTTTTAAACCCACAGACGACTCGCGTGCATTCAGGAATGTTCCGCAGTGTGCCATTAAACGCATCTATCTCCATGGAGACGAGAAGGCCACGCCCCCCGGGTCAGATTACAGGTCAGATCCGTGAAGAGCCGACCCGACAGGACATGACAGAAGCACCTTCACTTAAAGACGAGATAGATGTGGTTAATGCCTCATTGTGGAACATTCAGGTAAATAATAACAATACTGTTATTGCCATGGAGACAAGGTGGTGACGCCTCCAATAGAAAAGTTACACAGAGCACCTTTAAAAGGACACATATGCATTATCTGTGACTATAAATAATGTATCTACTGGAAGCACACGTTACTTTACATCTGTGAGGCGTTCCCTCATCAGGATTTGTGTTGACGCTCCATCTACTGGCAGCAGAGGGAATTACCACGGGGAAATAAACAAAAGCTAGCTTGCCCCCGACATGCTAACGTAAACAAGCGGTTGTAATGGACGTGATTTGAGGCGGGAACGCTCAGGACGAGTCTGGGAATGATCCATGGACTTCAAAACAGCTCCATCTGTGACGTCACAAAACTGGGACATTTGGAGCGGAGTGTTTTCTGAGGCTCAGAGGGAGAGGTCTCAGTAGACAGGATTCATCAAACGAGCGTGAACGAAGCTAAACACAGCTCCGGGTGAGTTTTTGACGAGCGAACACTGTTATAATGCGGTTAAAAGGGCAGACAAAAACTCAAAATAGCGTAATACGTGTCCTTTAATAAATATTCCTTCTGCGCAGCGGCAGTAAAAGTCTCAAGGGACGCCGTCTTTCCTTTGACAGCACTGAGAGGGCGGCACGCTCCAGTCGTAAATGTAGGACAATCTTAACTTGACTTCCTCTTTACAAAGACGCCCGTCGCGCTGCAGCGTCTGGTGCTTCTCCAGCATGTCCTCCAGACTCTGCTTGTGCGTCACCAAATACTTGTTGTTGCAGCCGCGCGACTTGTACTCGGTGTCGAAGCGCGGGTCGTGGGTCCTCTTCACGTCCACCGGCGCCAGCCACGCCCCCAGCGACACGTCCTCGCTCTGCCACGTCTTGAAGAACCCGGCGTTCAGGCGGACGAAGCGGACCAGGTCGGCGGACAGGACGTAGCCGCCGCCCAGAGCGTACGGCAGGTAGTAATCGCACAGCTCCCAGGAGCCCTCGCGCCACTTCCCCGCCGATTTGACGCGACCCCTGCCGGAAAAGAAGCCCCAGTAGAGTCGGCTCGGCTCTTTGGACTTCAGCTCTTCTTTTATCAGGTCAAGGCGGGCGAAAGTGTCGTCGTCCGCCTTCAGGACGAACTTGAAATCCACGTTCTGGTCCAGCCACGAGTACATGTGGATGAGTTTCAGCGTTAGATTCTCGTACGAGTCTTTGAGGTCGGGCAAGAGCAGTAGATCCTTATGACGGGCTTGTTCCGTGTTCAGATTTAGCATGTCTTCGCTCGATAATCCGATAATTCCGACGACAAACATGGCTAAGACGTCAGCGTCGCGCTTGACGAGCCACGTGCTGCGAATGATGCTGCGTCTCTCGGTGTATTTGGGTCCGGTGGTGATGAGGACGACCAGGAAAGCGGACAGGTCTTTCCCAGAGTCCGAGGAGGGAGGGAGTTTGTCCAGCGCCTCCTGGTGGCGGTGGTGGGGAGAGCCGGAGCGCGGGGCCAGTCCCGGCGGGTCGGAGTGCGTTTGTTTTAACGTTTCCGAGGTGCATTTAGCGAGGAAGAGCAAGACGACGGCGAAACAGCAGACGGAGCCGATGACCAGCGCCGTCTTGTGGCGACACATGAGACGCACGAGGTTCATGATGGACGTCTGAGGGGAAAACGGAGAGGATGTTAGTCGAAAACATTTAAAAGAATATTTGCCTCTTTCTCAACAAAACAAAGGTAATTCCAGGTTTGTTAAAGTGGATTTCAAACCTTTTTACCACTTTTTTATGCAAAATAGGTAAAATTCTAATTCTAAAATTAGGTAAAAGTCAGGAAAGAACACAAATTTGATACAGTCTTCCCTCTTTTATTTTCTTTTTTGGCTATGGAAAAATAATTTACATTTAAAAAATATGTATATATATATTAAGGTGTTGGATGCAAAATATATGCAATGATGAAGATATTAACTATAATAAATGTAACGTTTTTCTAATATTTCAATGTAATATTATGAGGTCTAGTCTATAATAAGTTAAATTTACAAATCAATTTAGTCATAAAACATGAAATATGAAAACATAAACTGACAAAATATAACAAATTACTACAACTAAAAAAATTACCAAGAAAATGTAAGACCATAATATTTGAAATGTAATACTTTATTGTGTAATTTACTGCTTTTAATAAGATGAGTAAGATAAGAGAACCTTTATTTGTCCCAAAATGTGTTGCAACATAATAATAAAAACAGATAACTTATATAACTCTTATAATCTTAAAGGCGGTATGGACGATTTTTCGGCGATTTGAGAACGCAGGCGGAAGTGCGCATGCGCACTCCCCCGTGCGGACCGATACAACACACACGTGCGTTTGTTTATTAGTGCAAAGGAGCGCATCGCATCTCTCGTCTCCCGTAGATTTCTGTCCACTTCTGCGTCAGCTCGGACTGTCTTTCTCCGTCTTCATTTTGCCCCGTACACTGAGGGAACTATATTATGATAGATCCATGCGCTTAGACACGCGGAAACGTGGGACAAGCCACACGCGGCTGCAGGTGAGCGGTAGGTGCGTTTTATGATTGATACGTGGCAGGACAAATGATTTATCCACGCCACGAGGAAATATGATAAAACATTTGCTGAAAAAAAACATCCATACCACCTTTAATAATAATAACGCTCTTATTTACAACTGTTATACGGACAGAAAATATTACACCAGGGATCATTTTGAATTATTTTATGACCCTGTGGCTACTCTGCCTAAATGTAGGTTTTAGTCATTTTTTTTGTGTTATTTCTTATTTAATGATCCAAAGACAATATTCAGTATCGAATAAAATCAAATACAATAAATGAAGGGAACTGATAAAATTAGTGGCATGGGAAATTGGGGATTAAAATAAGAGCACAAAAATATACTAAACTGTATCTGATCTGTGCATTTTTACTTTCAATAACAGCAAGCATCGTATTAAAAAAAAAAAACACAGACTAAAATAACACTACATTTGCCATTTGTCCCTAAAGTGCACAAAGGAAGAAGCTCTTTCCATTGAGCTACAGCTGCTCCTGTAGTCTCCAGCTTTAAAGGAGCTCACGTTTAAGATCCATAACATTATTATTGCACGCAAATATTTCCACATGCACTTTACCTTTTGTGGACGAGCGTGGGGAGAATCACAGCAGAGAAATATGCAAAATAGGAGCCTTGTCGCGCAAACGTCAGCTCGGGGGGCAAAATAGTGTACGCACTTTCAATAAAACCCCCTAAAGATGTAAACAAAGCGCGCGTGGGCACGTTGGACCGGGGGGCGGAGCACCAACGGCGAACCGCAAACAGACCAGGGCATTTGTCGCGTGATCCGAGCCATATTTCATCTTAAATGTGCAGATTATGTGGATAAATATGATCGGCGACTTGCAGAGAGAGCTGCCATGTCGAGGCGGAAGCGGAAGTGAAGCCCCCGACCACCAGCGGACCAATAGATCCATGCAGCGGACGCGCCGGAGTCAATACGTCAACAATAAACTTAAGGATTTTTTTTATTTGTGATTAGAAACTGCGGAATTTTGACACGGATGCGCGAGAGAAACGGGCATGTTGGTTTGAAAGTGTCAGAAAAAAAAATATATATAAAAAAGAAAGGATTGGGACAAGAGCAAGTCGGATATGAAAGAGCAGTGCGCTTCAAAATAAAAGAAAACAACCGGTTGAAAGGATTTTTTAAAAAGGGAATGTCTGCAGAGCCGCGGCGCGCGGCCGAAAAAGCAATGTTATTTTTGTGCCGGCCGCGCGCCGCGGCTCCTGAAACTGCGCCGCTATTTGACCGCGGTTTAGCGCCGTTTTAGACCGCGCCGGGTTAAGGTTATGGTTAGGGTTAGGGTTAGGGTTGAGGTTAAGGTTAAGGTTAAGGTTAAGGTTAAGGTTAAGGTTAAGGTTAAGGTTAAGGTTAGGGTTAGCCATGAGGCTATAACGGGCTATAAGGGAAATGCCTAGGTCCCTGAAACTGCGGCTCTCCAGCCACGGCCTTTTAAAAATCCTTAAACGGACATTATGTGTAAAATAAGCTTTAATGAGCTTTTAAACGTTTAATATGTTTTTCTCTCCTCACCATTAATTTACTTAATTCTATATTTTTGCTCAGGAAATTCCCGTTTTCACCCACAACCTACACGTCTTCAATTTTTTAAAGGTTGAATGGACGATTTTTTTGCCCAAATCTGAGTCTCATTTCCTCGTGGCGTGGGCCGCCGATTAGTCCTGCCACATATCAATCATAAAAGGTACCTACCACTCACCTGCAGCCGCGTCTGGCCCGTCCCCACGAGAGCAGCACGTTTCCGCGTGCCTAAGCGCATTGATCTATCATGATATAGTTCCCTCAGTGTACGAGACAAAATGAAGACGGAGAAAGACAGTTCAAGCTGACTCAGAAGAAGACGGAAATCTACGGGAGACGAGAGATGTGATGTGATCCGTCGCGCTCATAAACAAACGCACGTGTGTGTTGTATCAGTCCACACCGGGGAGTGCGCATGTGCACTTCCACCTAAGTTCTCAAATCGCCGAAAAATCGTCCATTACGCCTTTAAGTAGAATGAATCCGACCACCGCTGAGCCAAACTCAAACAGAACCGTGCAATCAGATTGTTTTGTTTCCATGACGCGTGTGAAACAAATGAGCTCAACAAAATCAAACCTTTCTCGCCTCAAATTAACAGTTTGTGCTTTTGTCAATGATTCTGCATAAATCCAAACTTTATTAGGATTATGTCAAAGTTCAATCTTACATACCTGTAAAAAAAAAAAAAAAAAAAGACTAAAAAAGCACAATATGTCTCCTTTAACTGTTAATAAACACTTGAAATAGAAGGCCTCAATGGGTTTTATCTGGTTAAATGAAGCCTAATAAATAAATAAATTAATAAAAACAGCATTAATTTACTAGTTTCAATAGCCATCTATTAAATTGATTAATGCACATATAAAAATAAATGTAGAATGCATTTGTAATACTTAATAATTTTGTGTAAATATTATACACATTGATGATGAATGTATAAAAGTTAACCCAGACTCTGTGGCTCTTAAAATAAAATGTTGACGTAAATGATCTTGACTTCTAATCCCTCCCTTTTGTAACATACATCACTCTGTCAAACTTTGTCTGCCTAAAATAAATCAAGATTTAAGTATCAGAAAAGGTTTTATTGTCAGTCAGTCAGTCACAAACAATAAAACAATTCATACAGTAAAACATATACTATGATAAAATGGAAATAAAGTCGTGCAAAAAAGAAGGCATTTACTAAAAATAGACTGAAAACAAATACAAAACGTACAGAACAGAACTATATATATACAGTTAGTTACTTATTTAGATTTATTTGATATGGACAAGTATGTTTCATGAGCTCATGGCACACACTACAATCAGATCATTAAACAGATCCATGACAACAACATTTTAGCCGGCGCAAATGCTCTATGTCCGCCACTAGATTATTTATATTTTATTCACGTGAAAGTCTCTCCACTTTAATAATCACCATTTTTTATCTAAATAAAATCTAATAATCATATATATATTTTTTATTGTCAAAATTCTTTATGACAAAACATTTATAACAGACAATAAATTGGGGGGGCATATTACAATTACAATTACACTTTATACATCAAAAACATTTAAAGACATACAGTTTTCAGAAGTAGAAATGGCTTTTTGGTTTAAACTTGTGGAAATGGTGAGCAAATATGATTCAATTCGTTTAATAAGGACAGGGAAAAAAGGGATACTGGCGATGAAAATTAAGTTGTTTTAAATTCTATTTTATTAACCTTATTTTGTATTTATTTGTTTTTTGACCGGAAGTCGCATCCCTGTCGCATTAGTGACACTTCCCCAGTGCGCCGCCTCGTCAGATCCATGAGCTAAACTCACCTTTAGCTTCCGCAAACACCGCGATGACACTTCGCCATCGCACGAACATCTAACGCGAGCATTCACCGGGAGCATGTCCGCGCTCGCACGTTAGTCCAGAACACTCGGGGGGGGAGTTTTGTCGCCTTCGTTCGGCCCCGGCGGTTCCCTCGGCGCGGTTGCTAACGAGGTCGCGCGCTTGCCTCGGCTCTTTTCTCTCCCTCCGCGGCGCCGCTGCGATGACAGACGCGGGACGAGCGCGGCGGCTCCGTGGCGCTCTCCGGGGGGCTCTGTCGCGGCGTCTGCTCTGGCTCCTGCTCGCCTCGGGGCCGTGGATCATGTGCTGCGAGTCAGCCGAGTTCGACCCGTATAAGGTGCTGGGCGTGAGCCGGAGGGCGAGCCAGCCCGAGATCAAGCGGGCGTACAAGAGCCTGGCCAAGGAGTGGTGAGAGAGTGCATCCTCTGCAGGCCGTGCACGTCTGCGTTTCACTTTCACCTCTTTCACCTCTTTTACCTCTGCTTTTCCCTCTAACGTCGTGTTGTAGTCGTGTGTTTGTTTGCTCTAAAGGGCTCTGAAGGGCCCCTGACAGGTTGAATTGCATTGAAATGCAGCTAAAGATAAATGTGTTTTGAATTTGGCTGGAAATGATGGAAATGTCATCACAGAATAGCACATTTTTAGGTTTATATAATTCCACTTCCTGTTTGTGATTGATTACATCACACAAGGATCGAAAGATTGTTCTATGTCACAATTTTTTTAATTTGACAACTAAAAATATGAGAGCTTTTTAAAAAAATATATATTTAGAGAGTCAAAAATAATGATTATTTTGTTAATGTTCCTCTTGATTTAGGTTTTCTATAAGTTTATGGTCATTTTCTGTAATTATGACAGCTCACAGAACATGTGGGTGTAATCCCTCCTTCATCCAGGAGTTTTCCTTTGTAGAAAAAGATCAGATCAGAAGTTCAGGACCACAGAGCATCTTCATCTTAAAGCCACTAACCACTCTATCAATCTTTTTCTACAAAGCTCATAGAACACACATTAGTCTGGTAATATTATGTACACTTCACGTCCAATGAATAGAAATGGGTTTAGTTTGTGCTTTTTGTCCTTTCCAGGCATCCAGACAAGAACAAGGACCCGTCTGCTGAAGACATGTTCATCAAGATCTCTAAATCCTATGAGGTACGATTCACAGAAGATCGTCAGCTTTTATATGAGCCGGAGACGTAAAGATCATGGGGTTAATCCATAATGTCTTTGTAAGAACTGAAACATATTTTATACATGTCAATCGCTGTTTAGTTCAACCAAGAAAAGTAAACTTAATGTGTATTTATCAGACCTATAGTGTATTTATCAGACTTAAGGTGTATTTATCAGACTTAAGGTGTATTTATCAGACTTAAGGTGTATTTATCAGACTTAAAGTGTATTTATCTGACCTAAAGTGTATTTATCAGACCTATAGTGTATTTATCAGACCTATAGTGTATTTATCTGACCTAAAGTGTATTTATCAGACTTAAGGTGTATTTATCAGACTAACTGTGTATTTATCTCACCTAAAGTGTATTTATCAGACTTAAGGTGTATTTATCTGACTTAAACTGTATTTATCAGACCAGAGCGTTTAAGTCACATTAACTTTAGAATTGTGATGTTTCTTCCCACAATGATCCCAACACTAGAACTAGAACGTAACGATGCTTCACTGTCTGTACGTTTATTTTTATTTTATCCAGGTCAAATGTGCTGTAAATATAAATGGCTGCCACTTTTATACACTAAACCCATCAAGTTGGTGTGATCCCTCGTTTGTCCAGGAGGATCGCATTACACCTGCACATTATTCACATTCGATAATACCAACTTCCAACAGATTCATGTTTCCTTTTCTTTAGTGGTGTTTGTCAGTCTTGCTTTTGCCAGATCACATTAGAGTCAGAGTATTGATCATGTCATAGTTCAGTAGTTATGTAGTTATGTATTTATATAGTTATAGATCATGTTTTCTCCTGCGTTCCTCCAGATCCTGTCAAACGAGGAGCGCCGGGCGAACTTCGACCGTTACGGGCAGATGGACGAGAACCAGCCCTTCGGTCAGTCTCAGCACCAGGGCTTCAGGAGCTTCCAGCACAGCTTCTACTTCGACGAGTCCTTCTTCCAGTTCCCACGGTAACGCCGTCGCCACGCTAACGTTTCAGACTCCATGTCCATACTGAGGAATATGCTCTGGTCTCGATACCAATTTCGATGCACAATGATATTATGAGGTCAAAGGTTTAGACCATGTCACAGTGGACACGTGGAAGGCTCTGAGTGGCTCGGAGCGGCTCGGGGGTGGCACGTGGAAGGCTCTGAGCGGCCCTGGGGCGGCTCTGAGCTGCTCGGGGGCGGCTCTTGAGCGGGCCGGGGGCGGCTCTTGAGCGGCTCGGGGGCGGCTCTTGAGCGGCTCGGGGGCGGCTCTTGAGCGGCTCGGGGGCGGCTCTTGAGCGGCTCGGGGGCGGCTCTTGAGGGGCTCGGGGGCGGCTCTTGAGTGGCTCTTGAGCGGCTCGGGTGCAACTCGGGGCGACTGCGCGGCTCGGGAGCGGCTCTTGAGCGGCTCTTGAGCGGCTCTTGAGCGGCTCTTGAGCGGCTCTTGGAGCGGCTCTTGAGCGGCTCGGGGGCAACTCGGGGCGATTCTGCGCGGCTCGGTAGCGGCTCGGTAGCGGCTCGGGAGCGGCTCGGGGGGACTCTGAGCAGCTCAGGAGCGGCTCGGGGCGAATTGGGGTGGCTCGGGAGTGGCTCGGGCGACTCTGAGCGGCTCGGGGCGAATCGGCGTGGCTCGGAACGGCTAGGAGCAGCTTGGGGTGGCTCGAGGCGGCTCTGTGCCTCCGCGTTCTTTCAGCCTCTGCGTCGATAATCTAGTACCAGTTGTTTCTGGCATTTAGTACATTCAAATCTTAAAAAGTGCTATGTCTGATTTTTCACGGTCTTACAAATGTGAAAAACAGAAGTAGTTAACTGTGAAATATATTCCTCACTTTCCTAACACGTTCCAAGTGTCACAGATTTTCAGAGACCAGAGTTGCCGTCATGGTACTGCTAACGACCAGAATGCTAACGGCACTAACACCGTCACTTTCTGCTTTGAGGTCGATTAAAAAACGCTTTATATTTAGATCTAAACGGCTCACGGCAGTCTCATTTAGACATTAAGCTTTTGCAATAAAAAAACAAATTACTTTACTACATGAACACACTGAGTACAGCTTCTTTAACAGCCGTTGTTCTGCGCAGATCTTTGTTTTACAGGATGGCAGGGGAAGCGGACGGCCCATTTTCTGACCCGCAGCTCTGTATTGTCTCGCGCTCATCAGCCGTTCTCTCCCGCTCTCGTCCTCAGGTCTCGTGAGTTTGCAGACAGTAAATACCTCCTGCATCATGCTCAGTTCAACAGCGAGGTGCTGCCGGACAGCTTCAGGAGGCCGTACCTCATCAAAGTCACCTCCGAGTGGTGCTTCGCCTGCGTGCACATCGAGCCGGTGTGGAAGGAGACGGTGGAGGAGCTGGAGCCTCTCGGTAAGAGACGAGGGAGAGGGGGAGGAAAGGGTGAGGGGAGGGGGAGGGGGAGGAGGAGGAAAGGGTGAGACGAGGGGGAGGGGGAGGAGGAGGAAAGGGTGAGACGGCGGGAAGAGGAGGAGGAAAGGGTGAGACGGTGGGAAGAAGAGGGAGAAGTGGTCAGAGCTTAAACCATCAGATATTAAAATGATGCCTTTTATACTGTAGAAATCAATATTATTCGCATTGAATTGCTTTCTATATCTTTGTATTTGTCTCTATTTAAAGCAACAGTGTGTAACTTTCTGGATGTGGCATTTTAATTGGATATAGAGAGTAATAAAACCAAACTTTAGAACAGTCTCCGTGGACATGTATAAGTTTTATGCTATATTGTAGCAAAGGAACATCAGGACTAAACTAGGACTAAACTAGGACTAAACTGGGACCAAACTAGGATTAAACTAGGATTAAACTAGGATTGAACTAGGAATGAACCAGGACTGAACCGGGTCTGAACCGGGACTACACTGGCACCGCCTCAGGACCAGCCCAGTATCAGGCAGAGCCTCTGAACATGTCTCTGCTGCAGGCGTGGGCATCGGCATCATAGACCTGGGATACGAGCGGCGCCTGTCGACCCAGCTCGGAGCCCACCGCGCTCCCTCCATCATCGGCCTCGTCAACGGCCGCGTGTCCTTCTTCCACCAGGCCGTGGTCCGGGACCACCTCAGGCAGTTCATCGAAGACCTGCTGCCAAACAAACTCATCCAGAAGGTCTTTATGTGACATACACGTTTGTTATGTAGCAAATGTATAAATATGGTTTTAAATTCTCTACATTCACTCCACACAGTGATTTATTATCATGCAATTCAACCTTTTTTAAAATTACGACTTCGTTAGTGGTGTATGACCTGTGGTAAATGTTAATCGTAGCTTTACATCAGTCAAGTTGCCGTTTGTGAAGAGCAGGTGTCGGGTATTTTTATTTTTCTAATCATATGTTGGCCTTTGTGTACTGTATGGTTGCCAGGTAACGGTTGTAGAAATACCTTGCCGTCCGTGTCCAACCAGGAAGTAACATTATAAACGGCACCATAAACTGATGATGAACAACATAAATAGGCAACCATTTGAGTAAAATCCTGAATATAATCATGTTCCTTTTAGTTCTAGTGAAATGTGTTGTTTAACCTGTCATTGTAGCAGTAAATCAGAACGATAAAAAGGTATTTAGTTAGTTGGGTAATTGTCCTGTGTCTTTATGCGTCTTTATTCTGTCTCGCCCTGTGGTTCAGACGTCTACAAACACGTGATTCTTCTGTATTTAGCTCATTTCCTTATTCACTTGTATGTATTTATGCAAATGTGAGGCAGAATCGCTCGGCTCTAGTTCAGGACGACCCGTTTGAAACTTCGTTAAAACGCGCGTCTATGGAACCGTAACTTCTCCTTTGTGTTCGGCAGATCTCGGACAGTAACTACGAGTCGTTCCTGGACGCTTGGCAGGAGGAGAACAAACCCAGCGTCCTTCTGTTCGACCAGGTCCCGGTGGTTCCACTGCTCTACAAGGTACAGAGGAAAACAACCTTTAACCGAGACATAATCTGAATGTAGAGCTGATTACCGTAGTTTCCAGATTATAAATTGCCCAAAAATGCATAATGGAGAAGAAAAAAACATATATAAGTCGTACTGGAGTATAAGTTGCATTTTTTGGGGGGTTAACGCTAACACCTTCAGCTACATGACGCGCAGACAGAACTGTGGTAAGTGTCTGGTATGTTAACGTAACATATGAACAGTTATTCAGATAACTATAGCATAAAGAACATGCTAACAAGTTTACCAAAGCATCAGTTTTACCCCAAATCACTAAATCCATTGAATTCTTCTTCCTCTGTGTCACTTCTAAACAACTCCACAAACTCCAGAGGTAGAGGAAGTGCAGATTCTTCTTCTGCGTCGCTTAGAGCCTAGAGCGCCCTCTTGTGGTTGCCAGTGTGGAAATAGCAAATAATATCTTGTAAAAGTCGCAATCCGGCTAAACTATGAAAAAAGGTGCGACATATAGTCCGGAAAATAAGGTAGATTAAAACGATATTAATAGAGAGGCTCAACACTTAAATATTCTATATCTTTTTTTTTCTTTTTTTTTACAGAATCCGACACATTTTAATAACGTTTTCTTGTTAACCCGCACAAACTCAAAATGAAACGCGCCCATTTTAATCACCAAAATGTCAATGGTTTCACGTATAGAACTATCCTATCTTTAAACAAGCAACAAAATTGTAGTGCAGCCACAAAATAATACGATAAATTATACCAAAAATTACTTGTGGGGATATATCGATACAGCAGCCCACGATATTGATACTATTTTGATATTTTGCCGCACTTCTTGTCCTAAAAACGTGAATAAATTAGCAAATAATTCGTTTGCATTATGTTTTATCACCTTTTCCTTTTAAGTCTTATGTCTCATGAATAAATGTGTGCAATATATTGGAAAATGAGCGTCGCGATTGTTGTTTTGGATCGTTTGTGATTGAAACGAATAAAAAATGTGCCTGTAAATTGCGCCTGTAAATGACAATTCAAACGTCAAGTGAATTGTTTTATTGTGAAAAAACGCTATAAAAAGAGCACATTTTTAAAGGTTGTAGAGTGATTTTTCTAACCCTTTTAACAGTTAATCTTAAAGACTTTTTGCTTGAATTTTACCTCAACAAAGGCATTTACAAGCACATTTCCGATGCATTGTTAAAATATCGTTTGAGTATTGTTATCAAGAAGACTACCGTATAAGTCGCACCGGAGTATAAGTCGCACCAGCCAAAAAATTCATAATAGAGAAGAAAAAAACATATTTAAGTTGCACTGGAGTATGAAATGCGGTTGCAAGTGTGAAAATAACAAATAATATCACATATAAGTCGCTCCGGAGTATTAAGTCGCCCCCGGCCAAAACTATGAAAAAAGTAATACGGTATAACATATCATTTTGGTCAGTATTACCCACCCTGCCCATGGATCTACCTTTGAACTCACACGCCTCTTTTTTTCAGCTGACGGCGTTTTCCTTCAGAGATTACGTGCGTTTCGGGTACGTGGATCAGGGCGGGACCCAGAACGCCCGTCTGCTCCGTCAGTTCAACGTCAACACTTACGCGCCGACGATGCTGCTGTTCAAGGAGGACACCGTGAACCCCGTGGACATCATACAGGTGCCGCTTCCATCCAACCGTTTACATAACGTACACCGCGAGCTATTCATTTTAACCCGAGACGAATCACGATTAGAAAACCATAATGTCTGCCGGGAACGTAACTGCATATCCAAGACAAATGGTAGTAGAAATAAAGCTGGGAGACGCTGAAAAAGTGATATTATCGCAATTGTTTTGGAGAATACAGTACATTGTCTCTGTCTATTAAAAACATCGTAGTAAAGAGTATAACTTTAGTGTCATTTTACTGTCCAGTCACCTTTTGTGCAATTCTTGAACCTCGACCGAGACATTTTCCAAACACATAATGTCTCTATTGAATCTTAAAACAGTTCCTTTTTTAACAGTGTGCTTTATTTTTATGCTTAAAATAATACCAAAAGTGTTTTGTATTTGTCAAACCAGTTGATTGTTTACTTTGTTTTAGACTCTGGGGGATAAAATTAGACAATAGGGTGGTCTCCTTTATTAATGGGAGACTCTGTACTTGAAAGTATAGTCTGAATATTGTCATTAGGATAGTCCAAATAGAGATGCATATTTAGTCAATATTGCACACGTCTAATTTAGGTCATTACTGTGATATTCCAGAGGATTAAGTAAAGAAAACACTGCACGTTTTTATTTTTAACCGCCGCTTCTTGTCTTTTCTTTTATGTTTCCTGCATTTTGTGTGTTTTTTTTTTCAGGCTCGTGGGATGAAGAAGCAGATCATGGACGAGTTTGTGTCCAATAACAAGTTCCTGCAGGTTCCTCGGCTCGTGAACCAGCGACTTTTCGACGAGCTCTGCCCCATCAAGCAGTTCCACCGGCGCAGGAAGTACGACTTTCACACGTTTAGATCGACGCGACGCCAAAGCGACGCGATACGTCACGACCGGACGTGATCGTTGGCGGGCAAATGAGCCAATCAAAAAAAGGCGTGGTCTGTTTGAATCAAAACAAACACAACAATTAGGAAAACCGTAAAGAAACGCTCAGGATTGAATCACAGACGTCGGCAACAGCGATGAGAAAAGTATTTAAATTCTGTGAGAGCTACAACTGTAACTATGAAGTCGCACCAGCCAAAAAATGCATAATCGAGAAGAAAAAAACATATATAAGTTGCATTTTTGGGGGAAATTTATTTGATAAAATCCAGGACCAAGAACAGACATTTCATCTTGAAATGCAATTTAAAATAATAACAGATTAGAGAACATGGTGAATAGGTGTACGTATGCTAACGCTAACACCTTCAGCTACCACAGACGACAACAAACTGTGGTAAGTGTCTGGTATGTTAATGTAACATATTAACAGTTATTCAGATAACTATAGCATAAATAACATGCTAACAAGTTTACCAAAGCATCAGTATTACCCCAAATCACTAAATCCATTGAATTCTTCTTCCTCTGTGTCACTTCTAAACAACTCCACAAACTCCAGAGGAAGAGGAAGTGCAGATTCTTCTTCTGCGTCGCTTAGAGCCTAGAGCGCCCTCTTGTGGTTGCCTGTGAAATAACTAATATCACATAAGTTGCTCTGGAGTATAAGTCGCACCCCGGCCTAAACTATGTAAAAAGGTGCGTCTTATAGTCCGAAAAATACAATATTTCATTTCTCCCTCTCTTTTGTTTGCAGGTTCTGTGTTCTTCTGATCACGGACCAGGACCAGGCCTTTGACACGGGGAACAAAGCGTTTTTGGATTTCGCCGTCGCCAATAAAAAGGAGGTGCTTCGGTTTGCGTACGTTTATCAGCGACACCAGCAGCCTCTGTGTCTGGCTCTGCTGCGGAACCAGGCCGCGCTCTCCCCACAGGTCTGTAACGCTAGAACACTGAATATGGCATAAGCAAATAAGGCTGCGTGTAGTCATGGATTCGCTGGGTTTAGATCGAGACAATGCAACAAACTGTATTCACACATCATCACAACTTTTTTGAGAGGCCTTTTAAACGGGTGAACGATAAGATAGGAGTTCCACGGTAGAATTTGCAGTGTCAAAATGTAGATATTTTGTGTTTAATATCTGTAATCTTTGGCCCAATCCTCTTTTTTGAATGTGCCCACAGGAGTACCTCAGGGCTCTGTTTTAGGCCCAATTATGTTCTCTATGTACTGTGTGTTAATAATCTTTTCGTTGATGTGTCAAATGTCAAGTACAATTTTTTTCATGCAGATGATAAGGTACTTTACTGTTGCTCAGCCTCAATAGAAAAGGCCATGGTGTCTTTACAGTCTCCTTTCTCCATAGTGCAGTCGAGGAGAAAATTCTTGAAGTTAGTGCTGAATTCCCGAAAAAAATGAAGCTATTAGTCAGGAGAGTGTCCCCCTGACTAAGACCCCTCGGGAAAACTATTGCGTTTGTCTCAAAATATAAATACCGTGGTTTATTTATTTACTAAGAGCTAAACAGAACCATGTAACTGTGGCGATAGAGCTCCCCCTGCAGGTCCTGTGTGAGTATACAGTCAGAAAAAAAGATGAAAATGCTTTTTTTTAAATCATAAGACAGTATAATCACGCAGAAAAACATTTCACATTGTCAAACATTAAAAAAAGAACCAGGGTTTCTCAGAGTTGTCTTTGGGTCGATGTCAAATCCCAGTAAACCTTTTATAATTGTACAATATGGTAGAATGACTATTTAGTTAGTGTCTATAACAAGTTTTAGAAATGATTTATTCAACAGTCTACAGCTAAAAACGTATTACTGAGCCCTGAAATATATAGTTCTGTCATTTATTATGCGATGAGTCAATGTAATCGTTACGGTAACAGTCCGATCAGAGTAAACTGTCCCGATACTAAAGTGTTCATGTTTTTGTAAGTCAAAGCGCGTCGCCCGCTCATGTTCCACGCCCGTGTGCCCGGACAGGTGGTGATCCTGGAGCGCCGCACGCAGGCAGGCAAAGTGGTGTTCCGCTCGCTCAGCGGCGGCTGGAACGGCAGCGAGGAGGACAAGTACCGGCTCCACAGCGAGATCGAGCTGCTGCAGAAAGACCCGTCGTACCTGAGCGCCGACGCCACGCTGCCGCAGCTCAACAACGAGATGGCGCCGGTGAGACCGCCGCCCGGGACGCTTCTCTGAATCACTGTCACGTTTCGGACTTGGAGACACAGTGCCGTTACGGGTGTCACGATGTCAAATGTTAGCGCGAGATAAAACGCCATGATTTAACGATTATTTGCGATTATTGAGACTGTGACCAAACGACAGTACCGTATTTTCTGCACTATAAGGCGCACTGGATTATAAGGCACACCGACAATGAATGGTCTATTTTCGATTTTAAAGTGCGCTTTATAGTGCAAAAAATACGGTAAAATCTTTACCGTTTGTGACCGACTTTACCAAATTAAACTCTCCGGATTAGAGGTTATTCACATTCAGATCTATTTTCTGGGCTGTAGATTGAGGCTTAATTTTACTTCTAAGATTGTCACGATTATTTATTTTTGGTTTTCGCGATTATCGATTAACTGAATAGGGTTAGGGTTAAGGTTAGGGTTAGGGTTGGGTTAGGGTTAACTGAATTGCTACGTCCCTAATGCGCACGCTCCTCTCAGACGCTCCTGGACCTGTTTAAAATGTGTGTTGTGACAGCAGTTTAAAGGTCCCATAACATGCAAAATCAACTTTTCAGAGCTTTTAACCTTCTTACATTGCTATTTGTGCTTCATATATGTACCCAGTGTTTTTTTGATTGATTCCCGCAGTGTTTAGCTATATTACAGACTATCTCCTTTCCTCGAATCTCCAAACTGACGGGCGGTGGCTACAAGACCGCGTCATAACCACAGGCACGCGTCATCATCCCCCCTCACCCTCCCCCCTCTCCACCCCCTCACCCTGTCTGTCTGTCTGTCTACTCAAAGTAGTGTTGATCTGAAGTTCTATCGTTTCTAACTCAGTCGCGCGGCGCAGCGCATAGCAGACAGCTGTGGGGCACACACTACGTCACGGGTGGGCGGGGCACACACGCGCTCTGAGACTATGTCACGGGTTGGGCGGGGGAGCCAGATCGCTCTTCGCAAGGGTGGGGGCGAATATCAAACCAAGCCGTTTGCATTTCCGGGTTGGTGAGGGGGTCCAAGGTCTGGGTGATATTTCTTAACTATTATGTTAAGGGTGTTGCACAACCCTTATTATTATCAATTATACACTTAGGATAGACTACAAAACGTGAAAAAAAGCATGTTATGGCACCTTTAAGGGATAAAATGATCCAAATAATTCTGGTGGAGAGGTTTTAACTCTAAACCTTGTTTAGATTTAATGTTTCTGATAATAAATGTCTTTTATGTTTCAGATTTTCTTCATCCGCTGGTTGAACGCCGCGCACGACTACTTCATTCAAGTTTATGATGATTTGCTCTTCTCAAACTGGTAAGAAAAGGTGTCATTGTACTTTATCTCTGAATCTTTGGATACTCCAGACATATTTCAATACTTTACTATCATTTTCAACACAAAATAATAGTGCTTTGTTGTCATGTGGTTTTATACCACACGGACAAACCATTAAACGGTCAATCAAAACAAAACGTGTTGAACTAATTTAACATTATAAAGCTACGGTTTGATATGACATGACACGTCCCTGTAGCGTCTGATTCATCTTCTTCTTCATTGGTCTTTGTATATGTTATGAATTAAATACATAGCTGAGATGGAAGCAGAAGCAGAGGATTATGGTCCATATGTGAATACAATGTTCAGTTCAGTCTCCTGTTCCATCTGCGACACCACAACTTATAAATAATGGTATATATTTGTTGTCTTTTGCCCCGTTTAGGCGAGAGATGATGCCGATCCTGTCCCTGATCTTCTCCGCTCTGTTCATTCTGTTCGGCACCGTCATCATCCAGGCCTTCAGGTCAGTTCGAGCGTCGCGTTCATCCACCAGGATTTTGTTCATCCACCAGGATTTTGTTCATCCGTCGCGCACTTTTAAAACGAAATGGACCGATCCTGTGAAAGGGCTGCAGTGCGTGTAAAGTGTTGTGTGTTTTGTTTTTGTCCGACAGCGAGCCCGGAGAGAACAAACCCCAGAAAGCCAAAGCCAAAGAGCAGCCGCCGCCTCCAGAGGAAACGGCAGAGCGAGGCGGCACTTCCAGGTGAATTCACACGCGCAGAACATGCAACACTGTTTAATACAGAGAAAAAAGACTAAATAATATTATACAAGTAGTAAAATGTAGTAAGTAGTAAGTAAATTGATGTAAAAAACATTCTTTTAGAAGTACATTGATCAAACGTATGCGTCTCTAGAGTAGGCCCTTTTCTACTCATACTTATAACTTTAAAGCAGAATGAAGTACCGTATTTTCCGGACTATAAGTTGCACCAGCCAAAAAATGCATAATAGAGAAGTGCGACTTATACTCGCACTGGAGTATAAGTCGCATTTTTGTGGGGAAATGTATTTGATAAAATCCAAGACCAAGAACAGACATTTCATCTTGAAATGCAGTTTAAAATAATAACAGATGAGAGAACATGGTGAATAGGTGTACGTATGCTAACGCTAACACCTTCAGCTACATGACGCACAGACAGAACTGTGGTAAGTGTCTGGTATGTTAACGTAACATATTAACAGTTATTCAGATAATGTCAAGAAATCAGACATACACCAATGCTATTCCTTAACACACAGAGAACACAATTCAACTTAGAATATGAAACGATACAGAAATGTAAGACTTTTGTGTAGCATGCATGGGAGAAACCGCCGGGCCACCAGGCTGGCGTAAATAGCCTGGCGACCCTGCTTGGTCTCACAATGTTTTTTCTCATGCAGGTTGGTTTTATTAGAAATGATGAAATAGGCGGGTCACATTCTCATTGGTCAGTTTCACATCAAGGCACTTGTCTTTTACAATAGTTGGTATTTTTCCTTGGAGATAAAGCATGGGTAATGTTTACCTAAACTCCCCTGGGCTGATACACCCCTCCCTAGGAGTAAACATTCCTCTGGCCCATCTTTACGACACACAACCAAATGCAGTTTTTCACATGCCGTTTTTCTCTTAGACTAATGATGCAGATAATATACAAATATAGTCATATCACTATTAAGCAGATAAAATACATCACAGAAATAACCATATATTTACATTTGATCACAGATAACTATAGCATAAAGAACATGCTAACAAGTTTACTAAAGCATCAGTATTACCCCAAATCACTAAATCCATTGAATTCTTCTTCCTCTGTGTCACTTCTAAACAACTCCACAAACTCGAGAGGAAGAGAAAGTGCAGATTCTTCTTCTGCGTCGCTTAGAGCCTAGAGCGCCCTCTTGTGGTTGTCTGTGTGAAAATAACGAATAACATCACATATAAGTCGCATCACGGACAAAACTATGCAGCTCCAGTTTTTTTCTTTCTTTGTCATAATAAGACGGTCTAATCACGTGCAAAAACATTTCTCATTGCCAAATATTTTTAAAAGCCACGGTTTCTCCGCCGTAATTGTATGACAGAGACAGCAGGGGGCGACGGGGGACCCTTCAAACGCCTCAAAACGACACATTTAACCATCACAGGGACTGTTGAAGGCTGTGACTTTGTTCCTGCTTTAACGCACTCGCTCTCCGGCGTAGATGGTCCTGATCTCGGGGTCCGGTCGTCTCGGTGCTGCCTGTGCTGGTTTCATCAAAACTGTTACTTATCTGAAACTAAATCCTCTAAACAAAGCCCTGACGACTAAATCGGGCGTACGCTGCGACTGAAGTGGACTTGAGTCTGCCTTTTGTAGTTCGGTTCTAGTCCCGGTTTAGCCTTGGTCCGGTCCGGATTCAGTCCCGGTCTGATCGTTTGCTCCCTTTGTCAGCAGCCGGCCGCCTAAGAAGGACTTTGTGGAGGTGACCGAGCTCACGGACATCACGTACACCAGTAACTTGGTGCGGCTCAGACCGGGACACATCAACGTGGTGCTGGTTCTGTCCGACGCCTCCAAGAACGTGCTGCTGAGGAAGTTCGCCAAAGAAGTCTTCTCCTTCTCTGGGTAAAGCCACGTGATCTTATTAATATTAATATCACTTAAGAAAAAAGAGACTACGTGGTATGAATCCTGGTCCCACGTGACTCTGTAAGATACACAATAGGCTCACGATACTCACAAACGTGCCATAATCGAGATATTACACATTATTATGCACAGTATTCTGTTATGTATCACTGTTTTTAAGGAACAGTATTTCTTTGTTAAACCTTCACAAACTTACTATGATTGTCTGATTTTGACTTTATTTGGTGTGTTTATACCTGTCGTGCATATAGATTACAGTTTTACACCAATTGAGCAGGTATTTGTGGAGAAAACGTTGAAAAATCTGTAGAAAATGACGGGAAGTGACATCACACCAGGGACACTCATTCCAGACAAAGTTTATGCCGTATTTACATAAAAGAAACAACTTTTTTGATCTCTCTAAACTAAATAAAGCTCTCATATTAGTTAATATAAATGTCATTTTTTAATTGATGCATACCATATTTGACTCTACAGACGTCGCTATTATTATCATTATTTTATTCTTCATTGTTTTATGTTGCACCTTGACGTCTTAAGTGTTCAGCGACGACGACGACACTAAACTTTTCGTGTTTCTGACCCGCCCTCAGAACCCAGACGCTGCACTTCTCCTTCCTGAACTCGGACAAACACCGGCGCTGGATGCCGTCGCTGCTGCGCTCGGCCCGGTCCGACGAGCCGGAGCAGGACGAGGACCTGTCCGACTTCAGCGGTCACGTCCTGGCTCTGAACGGCCACAGGCGCTACTTCTGCCTCTTCAGACCGGTGTTCACGGGGGACGAGTCCACGGACGCCTCGCTCTACGACGCCGACGCCGGCGACGCGTACTCCCGCAAGTCCCGCTCACGCTCCCGCTCCAGGTCCAGCTCCAAGTCCAGGTCCCGGTCCCACTCGCGGGAGGACAGGCCCGTGAAGAGGGTGTCCAGCAGAGCCACGAGCATAGAGCTGCACCACAAGCTGGACAGACTCGGACTCTGGATGGAGCGGCTCATGGAGGGAACGCTGCCCAGGATAAACGTGCCGGCGTGGCCCCTATTGGACGAAAACGCAAACTCCTCGGCCAATCAGAGCTGAGAACGGGCGACTACTACGAGTTTGCAGCTACGTTGTGTTTGTTTGTTTGTTAGTTTTTTGCATAAGTTTGACACCGTTTTAAAGCATAGAACAGTTAAAATAAGATGCAGCTAAAAAGGTTTATTTCGAACTCGCTCAAAGGCAAATAAAGCAAGCATTATTTTACAATAAGTGCACCTACAAAATAGTGAAAACGCAAGCTAACGTGAATAGACCCACGACATAAGCTTGTTTTAATCAATAAACCTCAAACGACTGACACAAAATATGTATATTTTAGTTACCTTTCTTATGTATTTTTAAGATCTATACCAGGACTAAACCAGATCTATACCAGGACTAAACCAGATCTATACCAGGACTAAACCAGGTCTCTTGGAAGTGTAATGAAGACTGTTCTAAACCAGGTCGAAAATCAGGTCTTGACGCACGACGTTTGCGCACGCCAAGACGTTTGAGCGCGCTAAACCACTGAACTCTTTGCCAAAACCTGTCCGACCGCTCTCGTCCCGGTCCGCAACAGGTCCGAGAGCCGACGAGGTGCGAGCGAGGTGCTGAGGGACGTTCAGGCGCGTCTAGTTATTTAGCATTAGCCACGTTTTGAACCTCACAGTCGACCGCTTTTAGGAACAGTCACTACTTGACGTCGCATTTCTCCTCTCTGTGGACTTGAAGAACACGCATTAGGCATAAATAACCACTTCGTAACACCGTTCTTTCTGGAGTTGTCGGCCGTTTCTTTCTCTGCTCCTTCGCCGAGCCTCAGAAAAAACACATTTCCGCATTCAAATCGCCTTCATTACAACCGTGTACTTGAAACGGCTGCATTATTTCAAGTTCTAAAACATGAGATCCAATGCAAAGCTAATCAAGAGCACGTTTAAAGGCCCAAAACAACAGAACCAATGCAGAATGTGTGTCCTTTAACTCCTTCTGTTACGTCGTGTGTTGAAGGGTTTATTATCTAAAGGGTCAGCCAAACTTCTGCGTGACCTTTAACACGGGTCTCATTTACTTAAGAGACTTTAAGGTTCTGACTACGTTTTCACAAAAAATAATGACTTGATACTGTGGGGGTTGCTATGGGAACGGCCCGTCGTTGTCTGGGGTCTGTATGTTTGAGTAGTGGCTTCTTGCCCTTTGCACTGAAGTAAAATATTTATTTGTAGACGTTTTAGTTACGTTTTAATATTTGTCTAACAAGTACATTTACTGCAATAGAAGAAAAGCATGGCCAGTTAAACTTACTGTATTAACGTTGCTGGACACTTTTTTTATGTCTGTAAAATCCATTAAATCCACTAAATCCACTTTTTGATGCTCGGTACTAAACTAAAACTAAACCAGCACTAAATGTGGGACTTTGACGGATCTAACCACGAAGAAAACTAACTAACTAACTAAACCAAAACCAGTCTGATGTCCGGGACTAAACCGGGGGACTAAACCGGGGGACTAAACCGGGGGACTAAACCGGGGGACTAAACCGGGGGACTAAACCGGGGGACTAAACCGGGGGACTAAACCGGGGGACTAAACCGGGATTAAATCAGGTTAATAATGAGGATTATATCGGGACTAAATTGGGACTAAATCGGGACTAAACATACTGGGAATAAACTGGGAAGGTGCAGGGATTTAACCAGAACTTTATTTTTTCCATTCTGATGCTCCAGAGTTGGTTTTAATGTTTTGTTTTTATTCCAATGACTGAACAAGGACAATTCCAGGCCTAAACCAGTGTGTAAATGGGGACTAAACTGGGGGACTAAACTGGGGGACTAAACTGGGGGACTAAACTGGGGGACTAAACTGGGGGACTAAACTGGGGGACTAAACTGGGACTGTCTTGGTGCTGGGGAATAACTAATACAACCATCAGAACAAACGTACTTAATGAGATGGCGAGTGTCACGTCATGAAATGTTTCTCTGGAAAAATCAAATCATGAATCTTTTGTCGAGATGCACAAAAATGACAAGCCTTTGTTTTGTATGTCGGTTTTACTGGTTTCGATACTTGAATTCTTCTCCCTTTAAACTAGAAATGCATGTAATAATCATAAAATGGTTAGTTTTATCATCGTCCCCGCCCTCTCTCCTTTTCATTTAAGTGAATGTCTCATTTATAGAAGGAAAATAGATTCATATTTGATAGATTAAGTAATAATAATACAAATATTGCTAACAAGTCGAGAGGAAATGTTTTATTTATCAGATTTTGTGATACATTTGACCTTCTGTAATATTAAAGTTATGTTTATAATTGCTGCTTAATAAATATTGTATTTAAGACAAACTGGCTCAATGTTTGGAATCATAAGAACTAAACCAGGTCCAAACCAGCACTTAATTTGGTCTGAAACCAGGTCTAAACCAGGTCTGAAACCAGGGCTAAACCAACACTCCCAGGAACATTCTAGACCTCACAAACACGATTGCATTACAGTTTAAAAAATAAGAGTTTATAGTGGCACAAATTTAAATTGACATAATTACATAATACATAATACTATTCTGATTCAGAAACAAAGCTACTAACAGCCCCAGGGATTAAATCTTATGTCAGTCTGGAAAAACCTTCACACTTAAATACATATAAGGTAATACATATGTCTTGTGTTATATTGTGTTCACGTTCACAGTTAGACCCAACATGGCGACCGTGAGGAGGTCAGCATTCATTTTGGATCCTCAGTTTCTTCTTGGACAGATCCTCGGGGCCAAAGGAAACAGGAAGCAGCTCCTCCACCGTCTTCTTCAGGAAAGAGCCGTCCGTTTGAGTCAGAAACACCTCCCAGTCCAAACCGAACTACGGAACACAAATGTGTTTATATGTAATACAGGAAATCACTTCTATAAACTCACTCATTTTGGGGGCTCAACATTTATCACCTTTACACTCTCAGACTGTCACTGGAGTACACTCTCAGACTGTGTCACTGGAGTACACTCTCAGACTGTCTCACTGGAGTACACTCTCAGACTGTCTCACTGGAGTACACTCTCAGACTGTGTCACTGCAGTACACTCTCAGACTGTCACTGCAGTACACTCTCAGACTGTCACTGGAGTACACTCTCAGACTGTGTCACTGGAGTACACTCTCAGACTGTGTCACTGCAGTACACTCTCAGACTGTCACTGCAGTACACTCTCAGACTGTGTCACTGCAGTACACTCTCAGACTGTCACTGGAGTACACTCTCAGACTGTCTCACTGGAGTACACTCTCAGACTGTGTCACTGCAGTACACTCTCAGACTGTCACTGCAGTACACTCTCAGACTGTCACTGGAGTACACTCTCAGACTGTCACTGGAGTACACTCTCAGACTGTCACTGGAGTACACTCTCAGACTGTCACTGGAGTACACTCTCAGACTGTCACTGGAGTACACTCTCAGACTGTGTCACTGGAGTACACTCTCAGACTGTGTCACTGGAGTACACTCTCAGACTGTCACTGGAGTACACTCTCAGACTGTGTCACTGGAGTACACTCTCAGACTGTGTCACTGCAGTACACTCTCAGACTGTGTCACTGGAGTACACTCTCAGACTGTCACTGGAGTACACTCTCAGACTGTCACTGGAGTACACTCTCAGACTGTCACTGGAGTACACTCTCAGACTGTCTCACTGGAGTACACTCTCAGACTGTCTCACTGGAGTACACTCTCAGACTGTCTCACTGCAGTACACTCTCAGACTGTGTCACTGCAGTACACTCTCAGACTGTGTCACTGCAGTACACTCTCAGACTGTGTCACTGCAGTACACTCTCAGACTGTCACTGCAGTACACTCTCAGACTGTCACTGGAGTACACTCTCAGACTGTCACTGGAGTACACTCTCAGACTGTCACTGGAGTACACTCTCAGACTGTCACTGGAGTACACTCTCAGACTGTGTCACTGGAGTACACTCTCAGACTGTGTCACTGCAGTACACTCTCAGACTGTGTCACTGCAGTACACTCTCAGACTGTGTCACTGCAGTACACTCTCAGACTGTGTCACTGCAGTACACTCTCAGACTGTGTCACTGCAGTACACTCTCAGACTGTGTCACTGCAGTACACTCTCAGACTGTGTCACTGGAGTACACTCTCAGACTGTGTCACTGGAGTACACTCTCAGACTGTGTCACTGGAGTACACTCTCAGACTGTGTCACTGGAGTACACTCTCAGACTGTGTCACTGCAGTACACTCTCAGACTGTCACTGGAGTACACTCTCAGACTGTGTCACTGGAGTACACTCTCAGACTGTGTCACTGCAGTACACTCTCAGACTGTGTCACTGCAGTACACTCTCAGACTGTGTCACTGGAGTACACTCTCAGACTGTCACTGGAGTACACTCTCAGACTGTCACTGGAGTACACTCTCAGACTGTGTCACTGGAGTACACTCTCAGACTGTGTCACTGGAGTACACTCTCAGACTGTGTCACTGGAGTACACTCTCAGACTGTGTCACTGGAGTACACTCTCAGACTGTCACTGGAGTACACTCTCAGACTGTGTCACTGGAGTACACTCTCAGACTGTGTCACTGGAGTACACTCTCAGACTGTGTCACTGGAGTACACTCTCAGACTGTGTCACTGGAGTACACTCTCAGACTGTGTCACTGGAGTACACTCTCAGACTGTCACTGGAGTACACTCTCAGACTGTCACTGGAGTACACTCTCAGACTGTCACTGGAGTACACTCTCAGACTGTCACTGGAGTACACTCTCAGACTGTCACTGCAGTACACTCTCAGACTGTCACTGCAGTACACTCTCAGACTGTCACTGCAGTACACTCTCAGACTGTCACTGCAGTACACTCTCAGACTGTCACTGCAGTACACTCTCAGACTGTGTCACTGCAGTACACTCTCAGACTGTGTCACTGCAGTACACTCTCAGACTGTGTCACTGCAGTACAGCACATATAGTACACTGTGTCTACTCACACACTCTGCTCTTTGTTGTTGCCTTTGTGAAGAAACTGCTCTTTTGGACACTGGACTTAGGTTAATCACAAACTTGGCCCTGACCTTCACTTCTGCAGGACAGTGTTTCACAACTTTAAACTGAGCTGTGATTTACTTTAGCTCGAGGACGCACTGAAAATACAGCTGTAGTTCCTCTAAATCTGTGTTTTCTGGTTCTGTAGTTTTGATCATTTTAGATTTTAGCCACAAAAAGCTCAAATATAAACGATTCTTAATATAAACGATTCTTAATAACACTGATCAAATACAGTAAAACAATAGACAAATGTGTTCTTTTACACGTTCACTCGCTCGCGTTCCCGTTCACTCGCTCGCGTTCACTCGCTCGCGTTCACTTGCGTTCACTCGTTCGCACTTGCGTTCACACTTGCGTTCACTCGCTCGCGTTCACTTGCGTACACTCGTTCGCGTTCGCGTACACTCGTTCGCGTTCACTCGTTTGCGTTCACTCGTTTGCGTTCACTCGTTTGCGTTCACTCGTTTGCGTTCACTCGTTTGCGTTCACTCGTTTGCGTTCACGCGTTCACTCGTTTGCGTTCGCGTTCACTCGTTTGCGTTCGCGTTCACTCGTTCACTCGTTTGCGTTCACTCGTTTGCGTTCGCGTTCACTCGTTCACCTCGTTTGCGTTCACTCGTTTGCGTTCGCTCGTTTGCGTTCTCGTTCACTCGTTTGCGTTCTCGTTCACTCGTTCACGTTCTCGTTCACTCGTTCACGTTCTCGTTCACTCGCTCACGTTCTCGTTCACTCGCTCACGTTCTCGTTCACTCGCTCACGTTCACTCGCGAGCGAGTCGGGTTCAGTTGCTCGCCTTCAGTCGCTCACGTTCACTCGCGAGCGTTCACTCGCTCACGTTCACTCACAGACGTATAAACAAACCTCTCTCATGAACTGTCGACAGCCGCCGCACGGGGAGATGAACTGCTCGCTCAAGTCACTGCCACAGAACAAACGTTTAAAGACACGTTACATACAAACCAGTGAATTCAATCGAAATCACTCCTTTTCTTTTTTTGTTTTTTAAGTCCTGTATCAGTTCATAAGTTTTATACCATTTAAAATTGTTCCTCTGGATTTAGGGAGTCATGATAGTTTTTTTTTTTTTATCCTGATGATTGCAGATTCTTATTCCTTGTATGTCTTTATTATTACTAGATGCTGTTGCTAATGGTTCAAATGCTGTTGCAAAGAAGAGTGGTGAGAGGCAGCAACCTTGAGGGCCTCCTCTTTCAAGGGTTTTGATGTAATGTAATTTGTTACTACCATAGTTACTGGTGCTCGATATAATATCTTTATCCTTTTAAGAAAGGACTCTCCAAAATCCATAGCATTACATTACATTCAATACGGTCAAATGCCTTTCCAGCGTCGATCGAAGGGCCGCTCGTGACCCCGGGGCCCTTCGATAGTTGTAGATATGAAACAGTTTTCTTATATTATGGGAACCTGTCCGCTAGAGTTTTGGAGAGCACCTTAGACGTGACGTTGGTCTGTAAGAAGAACATAAGTGCTCATCCTTCACAGATTTATAGAGAACATTGATGACAGCTTCCTCTAATTAATATGGTAATGTCCTGTTTTTTCGGTTAATTAAGGGAAATGCTCAAACTTATTGGAGGCCTTGTTATTTTTTTAAACATGGAGATTGCGTCAATGATTTCCTTTTCAGTTATATCGTTATCCAGACTCTTTTCCATGTCTTCTGAAAGTGCACTCTGTGAAGGATCAACAATCACCGCACCGTCCTCATTCTGATACGACTAAACATTTTTTCGTTTTTTTCGTAACATTAGCGGTATTTAAACGGTATTTTGTTTTTGAGATCTGTGCTTGGCTGTTCAATTCTGTGCGTTTCAGGGTCAGCTTTTTACTCTTTCGTCCTCAGTTTCAATGTTTTTTTCCAGATTGAGAATATTTTAAGTAACTGTAATCTCACTGAATAGTTTCAAATCGGGTTTAACACACGGTTTGACACAGAACGACAGCGTGTTGTCCGTACCCATGACCCGCAGATCCTCAGCTACGGATATAACCTGAATATTCTGAGGTACCGTATTTTCTGCACTATAAGTCTATTTTTGTTACTATTTATTGTTTTTGAAACACACAGCAAAAAAAAATTACATAACACAAAATCACCTATTTAAAGATTTAGGGAAGAAAATTTAATAATGAGAGGAAAAATTATATTTATACAAACATGAATGTACAAATTAGTTCACTTATGCATACACACAGACACATACATTTCCTCTTATGCATATATTAGAATAATAAATAATACAAATAAATAAAACAAATAATAAGAATAAGAAAAAAAAAAGAAAAAGAGTAGGGCTGAGTAGGACATAGCAAATTCAAAAATATGTAAAGGATAAGGGTTAGCAGATAGTGAACTAGGTTGCATCTAATGGAAAAAAGGGGTTAAAGCGAGAAGTATGAGTACCATTTTGTCCATTGTTTGTTGAATTTGTCCATTTTCAAGTTGAGTCTGGCGGTTATTTTTTCCATGTTGCGTATGTCAGTTATGATGTCCGTCCAGTCCTTAACCGTCGGGGCAGCTTGGGTCATCCACTTTTTTGTTATTGCCTTCTTCCCGGCGGCCAAAAGTGTGCTCCATAGATATCCATCCATTATGTTCATGGCAGGAGTTTTGAGACCAAAATACATTATTTCAAATTTGAGTAGGATAGGGGTGTCAAAAATAGTCTGTATTGCTTTGTTAATTTGTGTCCAGTATTTCTGCACAACAGGACAGTCCCAAAACACATGGGTCTATTTTCAATCATTTTTCATATATAAGGTGCACTGTCGTTTTTTGAGAAAATTAAAGGCTTTTAAGTGCGCCTTATAGTGCCGAAAATACGGTAATCTAAATGTACTTTAAACAACTAGCCAATACGTTCACAAAAGGCCAAAAAGCTCTTCTGAAGCGTTTTTTCGTCCGTTTGTGTTGTTATTTTCATGTATCTTTTCCTCAAGCACTTTGAATAAATTGCACTCTGCAAATAAACTCGCCTTGACCCGCAAACATAATGCTAACGCAGCTGAAGCGACACAAACGCTAAAAAAAGAAGACATTTTATAAACTCTGCATACATGGCACGGTGAATTAGGACATACAAATCGCTCCATTGACTATATATATATATATATATATATATACACAAACACTTCAGCAACTCATTGACCTAATTTATGAGAGGAAGTGATGAAACGGCACCTTCGTTTTCAGCAGAATGTGACGTTGCGTAAAATGCAAACGCTAAAGTTGCGTCAGGTCGTAAAGTTTGTGACAAAAGCGTGTGATTCACCTGGAGATGACGACAGCCCTGAACGACCTGCAGCCCTCGGACACGGCTTTGGACATGGCGTTCCGCTCGGCGCACACGCCCAGATTGTTGCACGCGTTCTCCACGTTGCAACCTGCGCCGCACAAACAGAACCTTAAAGGGCGTGTCACAGGGTTTCACGATTTTTTCCAATTCTGACTTTATTTGGTGTATTTATACCTGTTGTACATATAAATTATAGTGTTACATAAATCGAGCAGGTATTTGTGGAGAAAACATTGAAAAATTTGTAGAAAATGACAGGAAGTGACATCACACTCATTCCAATCAAAGTTTATGCAGAATTTACACAAAAGAAACAACTTTTTTGACTCTCTATACATTAATTCAACTAAATAAAGTCGCTCTCATATATTTTTATTTGTTTGTTTTTTTAACGTGACATTTGTTGTTGTTGTTGTTGGGTCATTTCTTAGTGTGATGTCATCGAGTACAAACGGGAAGTGGAATTATAAACCTAAAAAATGTGCTATTCTGTGAGATTTAGAAATATATTCATCATGACAGGAAGTGACGTCACACTAGGGACAGTCACTCCAGTCAAAGTTTATGCATAATCTACACATAGAAACAACTTTAAAGGAGAGGTCATTAGTCAATAAAAGCATGTGAATTTGGAACAGAATTAGACAGCGTTTAGTGTTTAATGGCATTGAGTATACGTCTGCCTTGATTATGTTCATAAAATTAATATTCAAAGCCATTTGTATTTGTTTTCAATGAGATAAAACGAAAAACAGAAGAAGAGTTGCACAATATGAGGGACTGTGAACCTAAAGCCCAGACGGGTGTGTCTGGGCGTGTCCTTCCCCCTCACGACTGTCTCTGTTTGGACCGTGTCCTCGAGGTCGTTAAACCTGAACATGTCAACGCCGTGTCACGTGACCGACTTCTGCACGCGAGCGCTCCATGTAAACACTGACCCAGCGAGGCCCAGTTACATTTGTGTTGTTCGACTCTTTTTGTTGTTGTTGCCTTGAAGAGTTCTTAATGTGCGCTTTTGTCTCCTCAACACGGACCTGACTCGTAACCTGGCCCGGTGGCGCCACATTTTCTGGAATGTTCCACAGTACGGCATTAAGCTTCTCTGTATCTTGGTGTTCCAAAGGAGGGCTTTTGCAATAGTTTCTAAATGTGTTTTTTATTAGTTTTACAAAACCACAGAAAAATCTTAATTATTGACTCAACGCTCCAATTTTAATAGTGGAAAACAATTATTCAGGGAAACTTTTAAACATAAATCCAAAACACATTTAAAATATGATCAAATATATTAAAATCTTTACAAATTTAGTGCAGTTTATTCAATATAATACCTTTTTTATTCAAATTCTATTAGATTTGACCTAAAAAAACAACAACTCTTTTTGTCATTTACCATTTTGCATATCAGGATTAATAAACAATGTAATACTGACATATGTTTATTATAGTATACATTAAATTCTTTTGTCTTAGCTACATAATTTGCTATAATTTAACCTTTGTGAATCTGAATCTAATAAAACAAACTGTGTCTTATTGTGAAGTTACCTGTGAACAGCCGGTTGTCAGTGGTCAGCAGCGCCGCGCCCACCCGGAAGTGGCTGTAGGGGCAGTAAGCGTTTGTCTTCACTTTGTTTGCTTCAGAAATCATCTTCTTCAACATCTCGTCCGTCAGAACGTCCCCTGTTTTATCACTCTGTCCCGTTTTCATCCTGCTCGCCGTCTCCATGGCCGTTTGCATCTGCGCAGGACAAAGTTTGCACCGGGGCTTTAAACCGGGAGGGGGCGGGGCTAACGCAGAGGCAACCAATCAGAGAGAAGGGTGCGGTGTTTTGTTGACGTCATGACAGATGTTTGTAATGAATGTGTTATTTTGTTGTTGTTTTGGCTGGAATGTGTCCGGAAGAGACATGACACACTGCAGTGAAGAAAGCACAAAAGTACACTGCTAGTAGAAGTAGAAGTAGAAGTAGAAGTAGAAAGAAGGGTAGAAAGTATAGTAGTGGTAATAGTAGTAGCATTAGCAGCAGCATTAGCAGCAGCAGCAGCAGCAGCAGCAGTAGTAGTAGTAAGATAAGATATTCCTTTATTGTCCACACATAGGGAAATTCCATTGTTGCAACGCAGGTAGATACAGAGGAAAAGGACAGATAACATATAGGAAGTTTAAAAAACACTCTTAATAGAAGAACTCTTATAAACCAAACTTTTATAAACAAAAACTATAGACAAAACTTCTCATTTCCTAATAAGGAATTGAGGGGGAAAATAAATATAAAATTAAATTAAATAGTAGTAGAAATAGTAATTAAAATACAAATATATATATTTTATGTATAAATGTATTTTTTTAATCCTAGAATATGTTATCAAAATGTTAGCTTAAAATGTGAAATAAATGACAGTTTTTTGTCTTTGTTTTTTACTAATTAAAAACACAATAAACAGCCTTTTATTTTCATTCTTTTTATTTTTTTATAATTTATCTTTTTATAACCTTTTTATTTCATTGTCATTCTTCCTCTTGTGAAATGGGCAGTTCCATCAGTCATTAATAATTCCCTCATCAAACTGGTGGAGTCATCTAAATATTTGTTATGTCATGATCGACTGGCATTTCCTCCATCGTCTCAGGTGATTCGAGGTCACACAACAGGTTCTCCTGGTTCTCCTGCTCCATCGCCCTCAGAGTACTGCAGTACTTTAGTACTTTACTCTCAATCACTGCAGTACTTTAGACGCCTCATGACAACACGATGTGATTGGCCAAGAACATCACACGCCTCAGTTTGCAGACTGTGAAGCTGGACCCAATCACCAGTTCTTCCAGGCAGAGGAAGAACAGTTCATATGGAGTAAAGACCGTTTCCCAGTTTAAAACCATGTTTGATGTGGTGTGTGTGAAGATGAAGATCTGTATAAGGAAATGTGTTCACACTTATAATAATGACACTTTTAATAGGCCTAAAAAAGCATGAGTAATTCAGTCTTTATCAATAGCCTTAAAGGCATAATGGATGATTTTTCGCCGATGTGAGAACTCGAGCGGAAGTACTTCCCCCGTGCGGAAGCAGAGAAAAGCCTTGCGGTTAGACGTGCGTTTGTTTATTAGCCCGACGGATCCATCGCATCTCCCGTAGATTTCCGTCTCTTCTGAGTCAGCTCGAACTGTCTTTCTCTGTCTTAATTTTGTCCCGTACACTGAGGGAACTATATTATGAATTATGATAGATCAATGCGCTTAGACACGCGGAAACGTGCTGCTCATGGGGACGAGCCAGAACGAGGCTGCAGGTGAGCGGTAGGTGTGTTCTATGATTGATATGTGGCAGGACTAATCGGCAGTCCACGCCACGAGGAAATGAGACTCAGATTTGGGCCAAAAAATTGTCCATTCAACCTTTAAGTTAGCTAACTCTTCATTACGAAGTCTAAATCCTTCTTCATTTTGTTGTGTATGAAGTAAGTCTTTATTCATGCTTTATCAAGGCTAATATAGGTGTAATTATCATAAAGTGCTTCAGGAGAAGGAGATTTAAGTCATTTTCACTCATACATTCCTCAGTCCTACTTCCTCCCGCTGTCAGCCAATCACAGCTTGCTTTTGTCTTTCAACCAATCCTCTTTTACACCATCCATACAAACACACTCTCTCTCCCCTCCCCCACCACAGCAGCAGAACCATCAGCCTCCTCAGCCTCTCAGCCTCCTCCTCTTCTCCGTGGATGATATTCCACCAAACAAATCAAATTTTCACTTTCTCACATGACAACAGATTAATTGCACCAAAAAGATTACAGCGGATATTTGGATAAATATTGCTCTTTATTTTGATATACAACTTTGGCGGGGGGGAGATTAGCAAATTTAAAAATGTCAAATTAATTGTGGATATATGTGTTTTTTTATTTCATTTTTATTTTTATTAATTTTTTTGTACATCAAGAAACATTAGCAAAGGTCTCACTGAGACAATTTGCGAATAAAAAATATAATAAAGTGGAAGGTTCTCCGCGTGCAGTCTCGTTTGGTGGAGGTCTGGTTCAGTCCGGCTTCAGACCTGGTTCAGACCCGGTTCAGACCCGGTTCAGACCCAGTTCAGACCCGGTTCAGACCCGGTTCAGGCCCGCTCGTGGTTCTGGATCGTCCACCGGATCCAGTCCGCAAAGTTCTCGACGCGGGTGTAGACCCCAGGGTAGTAGGAGTACGCGCAGCCGATCCCCCACGAAACGATGCCCTGGAGTTTCCCGTTGCAGAAGAGAGGGCCGCCCGAGTCTCCCTGGCAACGCAAAACAACAACATCCTCAAACACGCCAATGAAGGACGACGTAATCCATTTGTGTCATCATTTATGTGGTAATGTAGATATGACAAGAGCAAAACGAAGGACAAGTCATCATTGATTAGGTTCATGCTGTCACTAAACCATACACATACACGTGATGAAAAATGAGCAGAGCTGACAAAGAAATCAGCAATTTAAAACAAAAAGTACCGTATTTTCCTAACTATATGTGGCACGTTTTTTTCATAGTTTTCCTTCCTCTACCTCCGGAGTTTGTGGAGTTGTTTAGAAGTGACACAGAGGAAGAAGAATGATTTGGGGCAATACTGACGCTTTGGTAAACTTGTTAGCATGTTCTTTATGCTATAGTTATCTGAATAACTGTTAATATGTTACATTAACATACCAGACACTTACCACAGTTCTGTCTGTGCGTCATGCAGCTGAAGGTGTTGAAATGTCTGTTGTCGGTCTTGGATTTTATCAAATACATTTCCCTAAAAAATGCCACTTATACTCCAGTGTGACTTATAGTCCGAAAAATACGGTATATTGAATGGCGAAACACGTTCTAAAGTGCCGACCGTTATCTGGACAATTGACATCACACAGGATCTAAAACGCGTGTTGAGAGAAGAGGTTTGATGCAGGTCCAGTTTATTTAAAAGATCAAATCATTTCTCACTTTCCTCGTCTGATATTTAATCATTTATTGTAAAAACAAAAACAAATAAAAAACATGCAAATTGTGTGTTTAATCCCTCTTGACTAAACTAGAGTGAATAAATCCCACCACTCATCTAATCTAAGCACTTTCCATAAGAAACCTGTCTCTAGACTCCACACATTTTAGCCAGTGGTGCTAACAAACTACTCAGCATAGACTTTAAAAATCTGGTGGAGCACATGGAAGCAGATGGTCTCAGACTGGTGATGGTCTCAGTTCTAAGTGTCGGTGGCTTTGTTATGTGCTTGGTGAAATTGATGTTACTTTAGTGTCCTGAAGACTGCAAACCCATTACACTCAGATTTTGAAGTTCGTTCAAACGGCAGCTGAACTGGAGGGTTTGTTGATCTGTCGATGGTCGTGTGATGGCGTGGATGGTTTTTAATCAAAGTGACCGGCAGGTGTCACTCCCTCTACCACTTCCTCTTTCTCTGCTCCTCCCACTTCTGCCCTCAGATTGGGCTGTTGTCGACGCCCTATCCTCAGGTAGTTTCTGCATTTTCCGCATCAATCATTTATTTCTACAGCAACTGATGCATGTTTTACTCTGCGCAGTGGCGAGGCTCGACACACTGTTGGTTACTCCTGGATTGTGCTTTGGTGCTGGTAGTTCTGGAAGCTGGGATCCCAATGTGTGTGTAGCTGGCTGAACTAGCCACGCCCGCTGCCCGTCAAGGGTGCGCAGCATACGTTTCTTGGCGGTTGGTGAAAGGAAAGCTGCATTTTAGGCCCATTTTATCTGCTCCGCCTTTTATAACTAAAAATCTAACTTTTCACCGGTCATGGGGAAAGGGACGAGAGTGCTCTGCCACTTTGCCTGTTTCTCCACCCGTCTTGACTCTTGTGACTATTTTAAGGATGGACCGATGGAAGATACTTAACATAAATGTATTTGTATAACTAATTTATAAATAAATCCTTCTGTATTAAAAAAAATGTCTTTGTGCCTCTTAACAACAAATCTGTGCACCTTTCTTTTTAATGTTTTCTACATGGTCCTGGGCCCATTGATGCCCAGGTGGCGTTGTTGGTCTGATTTGGTTTTAACAGCTACAGCTAAAGTTAACACACCCTGACATGCCACAGTTGCAAACAGGACACGCAAGTTGCAATTATCCAATTATTCCAGAAAGATAAAACTGGATAGTATGCATACACTTGTCAAGCTCTGACTTTTGCCGTGTCTGTTCATCCCAGCGGCGCCTCCCTTTACCCCGTTCAGCCCTGCAGTCGCACATGTCCCCACGGTGCTCCCTTCTCAGACCTGCCCTCTTCCCCTTAGGCCAAAGCGAGCCAAGCAGGGACTAAAGGTGACATTCACAGACCACCCGCAGCTGATTGGGTGGTGCGTAACACAAGAATATGATAAAAGTAATATAAGTGCGGCCCTCACCTGGCAGGAGTCCTTTCCGCCGTACCACGACCCGGCGCAGATCATGTTTTTGGTCACTCTGAAGTAGTAGAAGTACCAGCAGTTTGGGAAGAAGTCCACCTGCACCGAGCGCAGCACCGGAGACAGGCTGTAGGACCAGAGCGTCGTCACGCCCCACCCAGACACTGTGCACTGGGTGTGCCAGGAGAGAGCGGGCTGGTTCACTTCCGGGAGAGGGGCCAAACCCACCTGCTGGGTCAATGTGGCCGGCCGGTCCAACTGCGAGCACAGAGGGAGAGGGTGAACGGTCCCTATCTTCAAAGAACATCGTGACATTTGTGAGGAGATCATTGCTGTGTGACATCATGTGGCTCCCCCAAAGAGACCAGAAGGGCTTTTCCCAACTAACATCTTTAAATTACTCAAAATGACCCAAACGATGGAAAAGTTTTAACCTTTGGCACATTGTCTTATCCAGGGTAGGGTCAACTAAACTGGACACTTCTAAACCGGGACTTTACAAAGCATTCTGTCGCTACATGAGATGGAAAGTCACTGTCATGGCTAGAGAAAAGTAGGCGTGGAATAACTAAACTTACTTTGATCATCATGATGTCATTGTCGAAGGTTGTGGCGATGTAGTTGAAGTGTCTTATGAGGGTGAGCACTCCGAAGATCTGCTCTGACTCCTCCTGCTCGAAGAGTTTGTGTTTGCCAAGGGCCACCCTGATCAGCTGAGCTCTGCAGTACACAAATACACAAATACCACAGTACTTTACCACAGTGTTTCAATCCATTTGCTGCAGTTGTAGTGAATTCGCCGTACTCAGACTTTTGAATTCATCTTGAGGCAGATTTTGCAGAAATGTAGAAAATTCAACTTATAACAATGCTAAATGCTAATTCCTAACAGGAACATAATCTGGGGACCTCTTGCAAAACTCTCCTGATCCTCCTGACCCTCCTGATCCTCCTGACCCTCCTGACCCTCCAAAACCTCCTGACTCTCCTGACCCTCCAGACCCTCCTGACCCTCCAAAACCTCCTGACGCTCCTGACCCTCCAAAACCTCCTGACCCTCCTGACTCTCCTGACGCTCCTGACGCTACTGACTCTCCTGACCCTCCAAAATCTCCTGACCCTCCAAAACCTCCTGACCCTTCAAAATCTCCTAACTCTCCTGACCCTCCCGACCTTCCTGACCCTCCCGACCCTCCTGACCTTTCTGACCCTCCAGACCAGGGGTGGGCAATTATTTTCCTCCGCGGGCCATATTCGAATCCAGGCAAGTAGCGGAGGGCCGGCCCGCAATCATTGGTGTGAATTTTTTTTTTTTTTAAATTAAATATCAAATAAAATATCACTTTTCTGTTAAATATAGGCTATTGAATCTATTATTTGATTCATTTCACGTCATATTTATTAAGGATACAAGTGCAGACAGATTCCTGAGGGCAAAAAAGAAAAGAACATTTTTTTTTTTTTTTTTTAATATTACTTGGACAAGCTTGGCTGGCCGGATTGAAAGGCCCTGCGGGCCGGATGTGGCCCGCGGGCCGTAGTTTGCCCACCCCTGCTCCAGACCCTCCTGACCCTCCAGAATATAATTGAGTTATTACTTGTAATTACTTATTTTTATGTGTTACTGAATTATTTATTAACAGCAGCATAGTTGTTCTAAGTCACAGTAATGAAGCATCTGATTGAGTGTTATTGAGGCGTGTGTTGCTCACGGTCTCCAGCAGTGGGCAGCAGAGATCACCCACTGCTCATGGATGAGAGTTCCTCCACAAAAGTGCTGATTGAAGAGGCGCAGCGACGCCTGGTAAATGATGCTGAAGGGTACCACCTCCTCACCACCCACGATCCTGTCCGCCAACGCCACTGAGCAAGACACGACGGGAGTCAACCACAGGGCAGGAGAGAGGAGGAGGTGCAGGAGAGAGGAGAGAGGAGGTTCAAGAGGGAGGAGGAGGGGCAGGAGAGAGGAGGAGGTGCAGGAGAGAGCAGAGAGGAGAAGGTGCAGGAGAGAGAAGGAGGCGCAGGAGAGAGGAGGAGGTGCAGGAGAGAGGAGAGAGGAGGAGGTGTAGGAGGGAGGAGAGAGGAGGAGGTGCAGGAGAGAGGAGAGAGGAGGTTCAGGAGGGAGGAGGAGGGGCAGGAGAGAGGAGGAGGTGCAGGAGAGAGCAGAGAGGAGAAGGTGCAGGAGAGAGAAGGAGGCGCAGGAGAGAGGAGGAGGTGCAGGAGAGAGGAGAGAGGAGGAGGTGTAGGAGGGAGGAGAGAGGAGGAGGTGCAGGAAGAGGAGGAGGTGCAGGAGAGAAGAGGAGGTGCAGGAGAGGAAAAATATAACTTATTCAAGATGTATTTCAGACAAACATTTAGTCAAAGTGGGTGGAAAAAAGTACTTACCATTATTATTTACAATGAAGACAAGGAGCAGCGAGAGAAGACAGACATTCGGGGGCTTCATCGTATTTGTTTCTAAAAACAACAAGAAACACAAAACAAACTTTACACTTTGTTCATATTCACAACAAAATACATTTAGGAAACAGAAAGACAATTCTGTTTCAGATTTATGTCCTCTAAAACGTCACACATTCTGTTCTTAATTTAAGATTTTTCTTTGGACAGCAGTCAAGAGAAGATAACCTTTATTTGTCCCACAATGGGGAAATTCCAGTGTTCAACACAGATTAGAAATATAATAATAAAAACTGAACATTTAGAAAAAAAAACAAATCTTAATAAAAAGAACACTCTTATTTACAGCTGTTATATGGACAGAAAATGTTGCACCAGGATGATTGACATTATGTCACAGTATTGCAGATGAGTATGAAGTTGAATGACACATGTTCAGGACTAACAGTGTTTGTTGTAGAGTCTGACAGCAGCAGAAGGAAAGACCTGAGAAACGTCCCCTTCACACAGCGAGGGTGGATCAGTCACTGAAGCTGCTCTCCAGAGCGGACAGAGTGTCCTGCAGGGGGCGACACTCATGGTCCAGCATAGATGTGAGTTTAGCCAGGACCCTCCTGTCCCCCACCTCCTGCACCGAGTCCAGAGCACAGCCCAGGATGGAGCTTTGTCCAGCTTCTTCCTCTCCCTCTGTGTGATGCTGCTGCTCCAGCACGCCACACCGTACAGGAGCTAATGCCACCATAGAGTCGTAGATGGTTCCTGGTCTTCAGTTCCTGCACAGTGCGTCTGTGGAGTCACATGAGCTGACACCAGTCCACAAAGTCCTGCTTCAGTCCTCTTTACTCCGCATCATCGTCGTCCGTGATGAGTCCAATGATGGCAGAGTCATCAGAGAACTTCTGCAGGACACAGCTGTCCGTCTCGTGTCTGAAGTCTGCAGTGTAACGGGTGAAGAGAAAGGGCGCGAGGACAGGGCCCTGGGGCGCCCCCACACTGCAGGTCCCCCACACTGCAGGTCCCTCACACTGCGGGTCCCCCACACTGCAGGCCCCCACACTGCAGGCCCCCACAATGCAGGTCCCTCACACTGCGGGTCCCCACACTGCAGGTTCCCCTCACTGTGGGTCCCCGCACTGCAGGTCCCTCACACTGCAGGTCCCCACACTGCAGGTCCCCACACTGCAGGTCCCTCACGCTGCAGGTCCCCCACACTGCAGGTCCCCCACACTGCAGGTCCCCCACACTGCAGGTCCCCACACTGCAGGTCCCCCACACTGCAGGTCCCACACTGCAGGTCCCCCACACTGCAGGTCCCCACACTGCAGGTCCCCCGCACTTCAGGTCCCAACACTGCAGGTCCCCCCACACTGCAGGTCCGAGTGTCAGACACACAGTCCCGGGCTCTCACAAACTGGGGTCATCCAGGATCCACTCTGCAGGTCGTACTCCACACCAGCCGTCTCCAGCTTGTCCCTCAGGAGCAGCGGCTGGATGGTGTTGAAGGCGCTGGAGAGATCAAACAACAGGATCCTCACAGAGCTGTCAGGTTTCTCCAGGTGAGAGAGAGAGCGGTGCCCTCCACTCCGATGCCAGGCCGGTATGCAAACTGCCGCAGGAGGACTGTGTGGGTTCAGAGCCCACCACAATAGGGTTCAGAGCCCACCACAGCAGGGTTCAGAGCCCCCCACAGCAGGGTTCAGAGCCCCCCACAGCAGGGTTCAGAGCCCACCACAGCGCTAAAACTGCACTAGTTAAAGTCACAAATGATTTGTTATTAGCTGCAGACGATGGACTGGTCTCAATCCTGGTTCTGTTGGACCTGAGCGTTTGACACCATCGACCACAACATTCTACTGCAGAGATTAGAATGTGATGCAGATGTCAGAGGCCCCGCCCTCAGCTGCTTTCAGTCCGATAGGCTTCAGTGTGATAATGTAAACCAGAACTATTCACCTTGTTCTAAAGTAACCTACGGTGTGCCACAGGGGTCAGTACTCGGTCCAATTCTGTTTCCTCTTAATTTGCTGCCGTTAGGTCACATTATCAGAAAGCATGGCATTAACTTCCACTTCTATACACTATCACACTCAGCTGTATTTATCAATGAAACCCGATAAGAGCGATCAAGTAGACTTAGTGCTTGTGTGAAGAATATAAAACCTGGATGACACTCAATTATCTGCTTCTTAACCCTGAAAACAGAGGTCATTGTACTGAGCAGTTCATCTTGACCAAGAGAACTCATTCACAGCACATATAAATCAGGCTTGTAAAACAGCCTATTTTATTCCTCACAAAAAAACTAAAGTTTGAAAAATATTAAAAATGTTGTTGAAAAATGTACCCATGCATTTGTAACATCTAGATTGACAACTGTAACTCCTGCTCATAAGCGTGTCCTAAAAGCTCTATCAAAAGCCTTCAACTGGTTCAAAATGCAGCAGCAAGATTACTAAGGGGAACTAAAAGAAGAGAGCACATTACATCGGTGCTGGAGTCATGTCCAAACAGAGCACACTGCTCTCAAAATGCTGGACTGTTGTTCACCTCCCTAAAGTCTCTAAAAGCAAAGTAAGGGAGCATTTCATTACCAAGAAGTTCTAGAATCAGCTCATGTCCATGTTAAAGATGCCGACACAGTCTCTTCATCTAGGACCAGGCTTAAAGTGTTCCTCTTTGAAACGGCTTATGGTCAGGCAGGAACAGAAATATAAAACCCACAGTTTTAGCTTCATTGCACTATGTATGGAAGCTTGAGCACTATCCTCTGCTTCTGACGTACTTTCCATCAACTATCCATTTTGTGCAGTAAATTAAATTGAAGAGCGGATCTGACACCTGCTTGTTTGCAGAGATGTTGCTGCTTTGCTCATCACAGTATAACATTAATGTATCTAGCTTCATGGAGCCAAGCCAAGAGAGATCTGTGGAGGGGCGACCCCATCCACTGTAAGAATGCAACTTTTTCAAGGTGTTTTTTGAGCAATACAAACAACTGTAATTGAGTTAATGCAAGATACAAGATACCATATATTCAAGGCAGGGCAAAAAGACAAGCAGGTGAGGACCAGAAGAATGACATTAATATTATAGCCAAAAGAACAACATTTCCATGGAGACGCGCAGGTGGAGGCTCCTCAGGGCTAAGTACGAGCCAGGTTTGTGGAGATACAGTGCAATAAACAGAGTGGTGAGGTTTAAATACAGTGCTTAAATAGTAGTTTATCTAAAGACAAAAAGTGTCTTATGTTTGAATGTCTTTAAAACTCGTGGAGTTAAATAAACTATTGTGTGGGCGTGACTGTTCTGAAGTATTGAAAGATTGTGAAAAAAGGTGAAAGTTTGGGTCCAAAATGATAATAGTTTGAAATATTACACAAGTAAAACAACAATCGAGGAAAAAGAGACCTGTTTTCAAAGTGTTTCTTGGAGATGTCATTTCAAAGATGGCATTAAATGATCAATCCCTGGTGTTTTCAATGCAAAAACGACAAAAACATAAGAAGCGTGCCTTTTTGCCATGACCAGGTTCGCCTCTCCAAAGACCCGACCTGTAACGTGGCTTCTCTGCACCAAACGGATGCTTTAATGTTGTAATGTTTTCTCATCTAAACGTGGAGTTGTGTTTCATTCGTGTTTGAGAAGTCGTGTCTCCAAAGCTTCAGACTTTCATCAGAACACATTTCACAAACTAGAACTTGCTTCACACCACAAATGGTAAAATACTGACTCTGATATATTAAGGCCTGCATAAAAAAATGATAAAAATAGACTAAATACTTTGAGTTGATACAGAAAATGTACATCCCTTATTTCAATTCCTTCAATTCAAGTCAATTCAAAAGATTCAAATTCCCTTCATTAGTTCTGCAAACGCTCTCTAATTAAACCGCCCCTCTCCTCAGTGCCAGCAGGTGGCGTCCTCGTGCCCACTGCTGCTGTGTTTTATACAAAAAATTAAAATAAAAAAGGACTTGCTGCCTCGATTCCCGGATCGGACTATTTCCCGTAATCCTCCTTCTCTCACCTTTTCACTGTTAAAAACCAAACGGGCCAAAAAATCTATGCAGAAGTAGTTTAGGTCAATAAATTTGTAGCTAAAGTAATCCAGAAAGCATAATGCAGCAGCACTGACGATGTAAAATATTAGATTCAGAAAACACAGCCATTTGAATTGTCTGTTGCACAATCGGCCTCTGTTTCACTAAAACGGCATCGTTTTTATGTGTTTTTTTCCCCGTTGTTGTACTTTGGCTTTGCAGGAAATATTGCTGCGAGACAAATACAGGTTCTTCTTGTTGCTCCCCAAAATAAAAAGGAATTCTGTTCTGCATAAAAAATCACACAAAAAATCGCCAAAAAATCACAAAACAAATTACCAAAAAATCACAACACAGCAGCAGAAATGGTAGAATTTCGATGTATGTCTTTTGCTCGCTTCCTCGTGATTTCCAACAACTTTTCCACTCTCCATTACAGAAAAAAGTGTTCAATAAACGATTATTTTCACTACACAAATGTAGACTCTACTTTCCCCTCTGCAAGCCTTCAATGTTAAAAATCAAATAGTAAAAATTAAGGCATAACTGTTGTTGTTGTTGTTGTTGTTGTTGTTATTGTTGTTTCTGGCCTACCTGTTTTGTATTATATGTCCAATAGACTTTTATGAGCTTTACTTGTTAAAACAGCGTTAGAGTTTTATTTGAATGGATTCATACGTCCAGATCTCGGCCAGGATTTCACTGGAAGGTTTGATTTAATTTTTTTACATTTGGTGCTTGTTTTTTAAGTTTGTTCTGCATTTCACGCCTGAGTGGAAATTCCTGTTATCACCTACCCCCTATCTCCCCCCACTGACTCAAAATATTCAGACTAAGGCTCAAACATGTAAGGTTGAAAAACATGTCACGTTTTCAACAATAAAACGATAAATAAATGCCACCAAAATGCATCACACTTTAAAGCCTGTTTGTTCAAGCTCCCTCAGAAGAGAAGATAAAGTTGTTGTGTTCTTCAGCAAGACACTGTACTCACAGGATTAGGAAGGGCATCCGACATAAAAAAAAGCAAAAATAAAGCAAAAAACATTCCAAATTGTTGTGTAACTGTTTCACGGGCATTTCTCTTGTTATTCCACAGGAGCGGAGCGGAGCGTCCACCACTCCTTCAGTGGTAAACACCCACAAACAGAAGAGTTAGAGGTTCAATACCTCTTTCTGAACTCTCAAAAAATTTAAAAAGAACCACAAACAGGATAAGAGGACCAAAAGGAAGTAAAAACTTAAAGAGTCCTTAAAGATAAGCACATAAAACATATTTGAAGGAACGATGTCCCTGTCTTTTGGATGTCGGTTGTTGCTGACCCAGTAAAAATGTAATCCAACCATTAAACTTTGTCTTTTTCGGTTTTTAGACAACTTTAACTTCCACATTATCAATTCCCTGGACAAATCATCACTTTAAATCAATCACACAGTAAAAAACCCAGAAACATACCAAAGTGTATGTCGTGTCGTTAACGTTCCGCGCGCTCTTACTTTGCTCTGGTCGCTCCGTCGGGCCCCGCACTGACACTGACACACGCTCACTCTCACGTACTCCTCTCATTCCAGGGACATCGATATTTGGGAAAGACTCTCAACCAACTTTTTTATACATAAACCGGGTTCGGCTCGGCTTTTGTCCCGCAGCCTTTGTGCTGTCCATATTTAAAGTGAAAGCGGAGGAGATGACCTAGTACAGGCAAAAGGACGTGACAATGAGCCCAGCTACTGTCTTCTCCTGCTTACGCCTCATATTCTGACGCCCTTTGTCTGCTTTTTATTGTTGGGTAATGGAAACAAAGTCCGACTGTACAGACATGAAACCAAACGCGGACACAGAATACACTGATAAGCTGTGTTTTTTGCTAATCTTTCATGTTGCTGAGGCCTCCTCCGCTGCAGCTTCAGACCTCCAGAGCCGTGGATGAAACGAACGGCCTCCGACTCAGATCGGGCAAAGCAAAGACAAGGGCACAGTTCATCAAATGATTGTGAATGTGTGTATTCATAGACAAGAGTGTCGAAATGGAGAGGTTTAGTTCTGGACTGGCCCTAAAGTCGATCAGTTGTTTATGACTCACTGATGACTCAATGATCACTAGATTCGTGTTTTTATGCCAATCACAGAAGGTCCTGCTGCCTTGAGTGGAAATATGTGAAGGCCGTGTAAAAGCGGACTCACATCATCTACACCCGTCTCTGTACGATGTGGTGTACGACCGTGGTCAAAGTGTTGCCTAAAGACACAACAGCCATTTGTCCGACGACCTCAGCTCTGATTACTGAGCTCTGTCGTCTCCTTAAACCGGAATTAAACCCAGACGTTCATTTCCTTGTATTCGCGATGTTTCTGGCCCTCGATGGCTTTATTTCAGAGGTTGAAGAGTGAAATACGCGCGAGAGAAGGCGTAGACATTCATCAAATGGTTGTTGTCGGGAATCACCCTCAGAGCACGTGCCACGCCCTGGACCAAAGAGCAGGTGCTTTTCCGTTCCGACGTCTGATTGGCCGGACCCCGTGGCCTCTGCGTCGTTTCTCTGAAGGTTTTCTCGCTCTTTCTTCAGTTCCCACACAGACGATTAGCTTGTGTCGTTTAGCATCCGCGCCACAAAAGGCAAAAGGAAACGGGATCTTCTGCAGGAGGAGGCGGGAGGAGGCAGGAGGGCGGTGCATGTTACACGTCGGACCAATCAGAGGAAGCGCACGTGCCTCGGTGGATCTGGTCGATTGGGTTTAACTTAAGTGTTGACAGGATTGATACAGAGTGAGTGAAGGGGCTAAAGATGTGTTAATGGTTTAAGTGCAAACATGAGGTCAAATGACAGACTCGACACGGCATTGTTCACTCAAGTGCTTATCGGTAAATCGTGTTTTTTGGTTGATTTGGTCGCATTTCGAGGCCAAGTTCATCACAAATCTGTCGAGAGTAAGTCGGCATGAGCGATCCTTTTTTAAATTTAATTTAATTGGCAATTGGGCTGATTTTTAACTTGAAACTAAGATAATTCTTGTTTGAACACTTTGCACATGTTAGTTAAAGATGCATTGTGTTGCGTTTCTGCTTGTCTCCATGGAGATGGTATTGCTTTGCCTGGAACTCCAAACAATGTCGCATTTTACAAACAAAGGCCGTTTCCAAAGTGCTGCACTAGTGAAGTAGAATCACCACGGTAAATAACAATAAACTGACTGAAAAGTAAAGAGTAAAAACAAAAAAATATTATAATAGGTATAAATAGATACAATAAAACACATCATTTAGATTTAGATAGATTTGTCCTCTGCATTTGACCCACCCTTCAGTGCCCCTGGAGCGCCTCCTCAGGAGCAGATATTTTGTGCTCATCTTGGTCAGAGCGACCTTCACTGGAGTGAAGGTCCACAGTCTCCAAGTGACAGGTCAGATCTGTGAAGAGGTGAGCTTAATCAAAGCATGTTTATCAAGCTATTTTGGCAATAACAACACCTGCAAGATATTTAAGTATAATACTACACTGTGGAGTTGTAGATTCCAAACAATGAAATACCGGTACCATTTCCACCTCTAAACATTTTAGTTCAAATAACTTTAGACAAATGTCTCAGCATCTCCTGTCCTTAGACCCTCCTTCTAGGCCAGGAAAAACTACCAAACATCTTTGGGTAAAAGTAGAAACCTTAAGGAGTTCCTCAGTGAAGGAGAGATCTGACTCCCTCAGACGGACAGGTGGATGGAGACTCAGGAGGAGATCCAGTTCTTCCAGGCAGATGAAGAACTGTTCATATGGAGTAGAGACCGTTTCTCCAGTGACGAGGAGCATCTGGATCCCTCAGCATCAGTTTGTCTGCTCAGAACTCTAAACTAAACTGCAAACACAAGCTTATGCTGGAGTCCACACACAAAACAACTGTGTAAACTGAGTATTAACACTAACAAAGTCAGACAAAACACACATTTCACTCACAATTCCCCAGATAATATTTTTATGTCCAATACAAGTAGACTAATCCTTTATTTTAGATCAATTAAGACGCCATTGGCTAATTCATAAATGAGTAAACGAGTAAAAGCCGTCACATAAATCTAACGTTGCACAGTTCCAGTCTGTGGTTTTGTTTTGTTTTCCAGAAGTGGTCACACCTTGTCCAGCTCCTGCTCAAGAGACGAGAACCTCAAGTATTCAGACGCCTCAAAATGGGACGGATCAGATACTGTTTGTCACTACTACTACAGTTACTACTGCAGTACTACTACTACTGTTACTACTGCAGTACTACTACTACTACAGTTACTACTGCAGTACTACTACTACTGTTACTACTGCAGTACTACTACTACTACTGTTACTACTGCAGTACTACTACTACTACTACTGTTACTACTGCAGTACTACTACTACTACAGTTACTACTGCAGTACTACTACTACTGTTACTACTGCAGTACTACTACTACTACTGTTACTACTGCAGTACTACTACTACTACTACTGTTACTACTGCAGTACTACTACTACTACTACTGTTACTACTGCAGTACTACTACTACTACTGTTACTACTGCAGTACTACTACTACTACTACAGTTACTACTGCAGTACTACTACTACTGTTACTACTGCAGTATTACTACTACTACTGTTACTACTGCAGTATTACTACTACTACAGTTACTACTGCAGTACTACTACTACTGTTACTACTGCAGTACTACTACTACTACTACTGTTACTACTGCAGTACTACTACTACTACTACTGTTACTACTGCAGTACTACTACTACTGTTACTACTGCAGTACTACTACTACTACTGTTACTACTGCAGTACTACTACTACTGTTACTTCTGCAGTACTACTACTACAGTTACTACTGCAGTACTACTACTACTACTGTTACTACTGCAGTACTACTACTACTACTGTTACTACTACTACTACTACTGTTACTACTGCAGTACTACTACTACTGTTACTACTGCAGTACTACTACTACTGTTACTTCTGCAGTACTAGTACTACAGTTACTACTGCAGTACTACTACTACTACTGTTACTACTGCAGTACTACTACTACTGTTACTACTGCAGTACTACTACTACTACAGTTACTACTGCAGTACTACTACTACTGTTACTACTGCAGTACTACTACTACTACTACTGTTACTACTGCAGTACTACTACTACTACTGTTACTACTGCAGTACTACTACCACTGTTACTACTGCAGTACTACTACTACTGTTACTACTGCACTACTACTACTACTACTGTTACTACTGCAGTACTACTACTACTGTTACTACTGCAGTACTACTACCATTGTTTCTACTGCAGTACTACTACTACTACTGTTACTACTGCAGTACAACTACTACTACTGTTACTACTGCAGTACTACTACCACTGTTACTACTGCAGTACTGCTACTACTGTTACTACTGCAGTACTACTACCATTGTTACTACTGTTACTACTGCAGTACTACTACCACTGTTACTACTGAAGTACTACTACCACTGTTACTATTGCAGTACTACTACTACTGTTACTACTGCAGTACTACTACCACTGTTACTACTGCAGTACTACTACCACTGCTACTACTGCAGTACTACTACCACTGTTACTACTGAAGTACTACTACCACTGTTACTATTGCAGTACTACTACTACTGTTACTACTGCAGTACTACTACCACTGTTACTACTGCAGTACTACTACCACTGTTACTACTGCAGTACTACTACCATTACTACTGCAGTACTACTACTGTTACTGCTGCAGTACTACTACCGTTACTACTGCGCGGGGTGTAATACTGCAGTACTCTGTGGAGGGTGTAATACTGCAGTACTCTGTGGAGGGTGTAATACTGCAGTACTTTGTGGTGTGTAATACTGCTGTAGGGGACCCATGTGTCCCAAAAAGATAATTGAAAGATAATACCTTTTCACAGCTCAACACAGTTGCAGAAATCAAAGCATAGTGTTGGGTGTAAAGGAATGACCCCCCACGGAGAGGACACTGTCTTCACCGGAGCCCTTCCTCCTGAATCTGATAAGAGACATTCCTCAGGACTTCGTTTCTTAATAACTATATTTCACATCTAAACCAACTTGATGCTGACCGTGTGATCTAAACTTGTGACTAAATCATGTTTTAGTTTCGTTTGCCACAAGAACTGGTTTGAAGTGTGTTCATGTCGTACTTAATGTACTTTCTCATGACCTGCTATTGATGTGTGTTTGTTGACAATGTTGTGTATTTTATTATGGTCACATGTCATTTTTGCTGGTTTGAGTTAAATTTGCCCAAACTGAGAATAAGTTTGACCAAGCGTTAAAGCCACTCCCACTAGGCCACGCCTCCCAGGTCAATAAAAGAGCAGACTCAGCTCTGCTTCCTTCTCTTCTTTCGCCGGCACGTGACCTGCCAGGACGACACACCGGGTCGGGGACCCCCGCAGGGGCCCCTCCCCCACCAGGGAGGCTGCATTGTCTCCCAAACTCGGCTTTCACCAAACAACCCGAACATCTTCATCAAAAAAATGCACAATTCAACGGACCCTGGACTCATCAAACTCTTCGAATGCTAAACCTGCTCAAGCATCAGCGCCCGGACAGCTCCAAGGACGCAAAGGACTCTGAGAACGCAAAGACGTGGGAGGCCTCGCTCCACACCTTCCTTGACACGTGAGACCTGAGAGTGGCTGATTACAGAGTGGCATTTAAAGACCTTGAATTATTCCCTAAAACCAATCAAAACCTAATTCTTAATACCAGCATTTCTTCTAACTAAGTTGAGCCCAGGCACCGCCTGTGTAACCAAATGTGTCATTAATTGATTTTATATCTTTGTTTATTAAACCACACAAAACCATCCTGGTTTATAGAGCCTTTGTATTGATCTTTATAGAATTATAATTGTCGGTCAATGAATCGTGTACTCCCCTTTAGAGAATGAGACTGAGTAGATGTTAATGTTTTGCTGAACAAGCTTCAGATGGTGCCCTTTTAAATATAAATATGAACATTAACTACCTAAAGTGCTACACGTGTTGTCCACGATGAAATGGCTAGTCCAAGAGAATATACATTCCATCTTGGTACAAATGTGTGAGCAAGAAACGAGTATAATTACCCTACACTGCAGTACTTTGTGGTGGTCCAAAAATAAAACCAAGAAACGTAATATCAATAAAACTTTTGCTCATATTTATTAATAAAAGAAAAGGATCATTTGGATGGCCATAAAAATACTTTTTCACTGTGACTTTAAAAATATCTGAAAATATATATACAACAGAACAAACAGAACAGTTCCGAGCATAAATAAAGTTAAACCTTTGCACTCTTTTAGAACTCTCCTTTGTTAAAACCATGATGTATAATTACACAAAACACAAAAGAAAGTAATAATGAGGAAAAACCCGTCATAGTAACTACTTAACAAACAGTATTAGCTCCTGTTTTCCCGTCACGCTGCTGGTTTGGTGTCACTCTTTGAAGGTCGTTCCTCTCGCTTCATCTCTTCCTGGTGTGTGGTTTCATATTCGATGATACAACGATGCCCGGGACGGTGACATATACTGCTTTTACTGTAAGGGGTGGAATTTACAGGGGCTAAAACGGTAGAAAAAGCCGCGCTGAAGTGGCACAACGGCAGATCTGGAAAGACCAATATTCCCCAGAAACTAAGAAGGCAACATCTGACAGTATGAAGACTCCATGGGCTCTTCAGACTCTTCTCTTCTGCGGCGTTCTCTCACTCGTCAAATGTAAGTGCCAATTTTTGAACGTACTTTAGAGTCATCAAGTCTTAGCTGTCGTTAAGTGTCAAAAACCCAGACGTTCATTTTCAAAAAGTATTAAAACAGGCCATAGTTTAATCTTTCAATGTGTAAATCTGATGAGTTTTGGCTCTTATTTACAGTGTGGTTGCTAAGTAACAGGTATGGACTTTCGTCATCTGCTGCTCACGTAAAACGATCAACTTTACCGTAATATGTACTTGGGATTTTTAAGTATATTTCAGCTACAGAAGTGGCCTAATACTGTGAATGAAAACACAGAGAGACGTTTTTATTTATTTTTTATTCACCTTTATTTAACCGATAAAGAAACCCATTGAGACCGAGGCCTCTTTCACAAGGATGACCCAAAGACAGGACCAGACAGGACACAATGAGACTTGCCTTTGGGCCGCTGTTGCCATGATACGATACGATACATGTCCTGGTTCTTATTATCCAACGCCCTTAATATCAGAATACAATGTCTTATGAATCAGTTTAACGCAGCGGTGGCAGGTAAACGATAGCCAATTGTAATGAATTAATGTTGTTAAAAAGCATCACAAGAATCTCTTTGTATTGATAATTGCCACAACACGTTGCACCGCGACCACCGCGACACGTTGCATCGCAACGTTGAATCCATCGCATCGCGACACGTCGCACTGCGACGCGTCGCATACACAATTTTTTTTAAAAACTTTTTATTAAGAATATGAGTTTTTTTTTAAAGAACTGTTCTATTAAGAGTTTTTTTTTTAAGTTTTCTATAAGTTATCTGTTCTTTTAGTTCTGTACCTACTCTGTGTTGCGACACTGGAATTTCCCCATCGTGGGACAAATAAAGGCTTATCTCATCTTGTTTTATAATGGTTCTTCCCCCGTCTCTATAATGGTTCTTCTTCTGTCTCTATCATGGTTCTTCTCCTGTCTCTTCTTCTGTCTCTATCATGGTTCTTCTTCTATCTCTATCATGGTTCTTCTTCTGGTTCTTCTTCCGTCTCTATCATGGTTCTTCTTCTGGTTCTTCTTCCGTCTCTATCATGGTCCTTCATCTGTCTCTATCATGGTCCTTCTTCTGTCTCTATCATGGTCCTTCTTCTGGTTCTTCTTCCGTCTCTATCATGGTCCTTCATCTGTCTCTATCATGGTTCTTCTTCTGTCTCTATCATGGTCCTTCTTCTGTCTCTATAATGGCCCTTCTTCTGTCTCTATCATGGTTCTTCTCCTGGTTCTTCTTCTGTCTCTATCATGGTTTTTCTTCTGGTTCTTCTTCTGTCTCTATAATGTTTTTTCTTCTGGTTCTGAAAGTACCGACTCGTGTGCGGGTAAGAGATCATCCGGAGTGTGGCCTTTTGTCTGGGGATGTCCGCCTGAAAGTGCCACGCCCAATGACTGAAAAGAAAAGCGGGATTAGACATCGTTCGGTGTCGGAGGACGGTGACAAATCCGGACGCCTTGAACGCACGACTCGCTCGGTTCTTATCGGCGCCTCACACCTGAAAACGAGGCCCTTTCGCGGAGCACGTGGGCAAGTTGCGTAAGCGCCCGGCCCGATTCGTGTCACCGCGTCAGCTCTGGTGATAAAGTGCGTATCGGGTTTCGCTCTTCTCGAAGCCCCTGCTCGGATCGTTGTCATCGTCTGGGCCTTTTGCCAGGGACAGAGGGGCCCCTGCCACTTTGTACACTAAACGCTTTTCATGTTCCATAAGGTCCTGGGTGAAAGAGTGAAACCCACACCGGTGAAGGAGTGCGGGGCAGGGAGTGGGAACGAGCGGGGCAAAAGGGAAACCCGGGGTTTAAAATGCACGGTATGTCAAAGAAATATAAAATAAGTCTTCTGAAGAATGAACGGACGTCTTTACTGGTCCCGGGGGGATTTCTTTTCAAACTCGCCATTGTATTTGTCAAAAACAAAGCTGTGCCAAATGTTTCAATATCATTCAATGTATTCTGCTCAAACACAATGAACATAGTCTTTGATGGTTTGGTCATTACAGGTGATTTCAATGTGCATGTTGATAATATTTGCGACAGAAACGCTAAAGAGCTTGATGCTGTCCTTGAAACCTTCAGTCTTACTCAGCATGTGAGAGGCCCCACCCACAGCAAAGGACACACTCTAGATCTCATAATTACAAAGGGGGTAAATATTTCAAATGTCAATGTGGTCGCTCTGTCTGATCATTTCTGTGTCTTCTTTGACCTGTCTGTTTCTCCCAAACCACCGGCTAGTCCTGCAGTTGTTCGGAGGAGACACATAAATGATGGGTTTATGGAAATGATAAACTTTGAAAATGTCTTGTGTTCTAATGTAAATGATTTGTTGAACTCTGTTACATCTAGTGTTTTGAATGTTCTGGACACCATCGCCCCTATGAAGGCTAAAATGGTTAAAAATAAGCAGAAGGCGCCATGGGGAAATGATGATTCGGTCAGGGCACAGAAAAGGGAGTGCCGCAGGGCCGAAAGGAAATGGCGCAAGTCAAAGCTCCAGGTTCAAAAAGAGATTTACAAAGAGAAGCTGAACATGTACAACCTAATCTTATGTAGAACTAGGGAAAGATATTTCTCTGAAATAATTGGAAGCTGCAGTAACAACTTGCGTGTCCTGTTTGCCACAGTAAACAGATTAACAAACCCTCCAGCTCAGCTGCTGTTAGAACTCATTTCCACATCCAAGTGTAATGAGTTTGCATTATTTTTTAATGACAAAGTTCGAGGCATTAAAAATGCTATAAATCCCACAATGCAAAAAATTACCCTAAAACCACCAAGACACTTAGAGCTAACTCACTTTGCACCAGTAACTGACAAAACTGTCCATGAGATCGTCACCAGTCTGAGTTCATCTACATGCTGCCTCGATGTGTTACCCACCAGATTTCTAAAGTCTGTGCTGAACAGTTTGTTAGCACCATTCACTCACATAGTTAACATGTCGCTTCAATCTGGAACATTCCCAATGTCTTTGAAAACTGCGGTCATAAAGCCTCTCCTAAAGAAGAGCAGTCTTGATGCCGCAGTACTGAGTCATTACCGGCCCATTTCTAATCTGCCATTTTGGGGCAAAGTCCTTGAAAAGGTTGTTTACCAACAGCTCACAGATTTCCTCTTAATAAACAACTCATTTGATGTTTTTCAGTCAGGTTTTAGACCTCATCACAGCACTGAGACTGCTCTTGTCAAGGTGACAAATGACATCCGCCTGAACACTGACACGGGCAAAGCCTCAGTCTTAATTCTGTTAGATCTGAGTGCTGCTTTCGACACCGTCGATCATGGGATCCTCTTACAGAGACTAGAGGACTGGGTGGGCATCACTGGCACTGCCCTAAACTGGCTAAGTCCTATCTGGAAGACAGGAAGTACTTTGATGAAATTGGTAACTGTGTCAGACTCAGACCACATGACCCTGACCTGTGGAGTGTCCCAAGGGTCAGTCCTGGGTCCCCTTCTGTTCAACCTCTACATGCTGCCGTTATGTCAGTTGATACGCAGTGAAAATGTGTCCTATCACAATTATGCAGACGACACTCAGATCTATGTTTCACTGTCGGCAGGTGACTATGGACCAGTGGATTCACTCTGTCACTGCATCCAACGGATCAGTTTGTGGATGCAAAACAACTTTCTTCAGCTGAACTCAGACAAGACTGAAATCATCGTTTTTGGCCCACAGAAACAAAGAGAAAGTGTTAGCGGTCACCTCCAGAGTCTCGCTCTAAAACCTACAAACCAAGTTAGAAATCTGGGGGTAATAATGGACTCAGACTTGAACTTTAATAGCCACGTCAAATCAATAACATCAGCAGCGTTTTACCATCTAAAAAACATTGCCAAAATCAAAAATATAGTGTCAAAACCAGATTTAGAGAGACTTATCCATGCGTTTGTCTCCAGTAGATTAGACTACTGTAACGACCTGCTCACTGGCCTCTCCAAACGAGCTGTAAAACAGGTGTAGTACATCCAGAACGCTGCTGCTCGGGTCCTGACCAGAACCAGGAAGTACCATCACATTAGTCCTGTTCTCAGGTCTCTGCACTGGCTCCTGTGGCTCAGAGAATATACTTTAAAGCAGCTCTGCTTGTGTACAAGTCTCTCCATGGACTAGCACCAAAGTACATCTTGGATATGTTAGTGCCATATGAACCATCTCGGACTCTGAGGACCTCAGGGACCGGCCTCCTGCTGGTGCCAGAGTCAGGACTAAACATGGGGAATCTGCGTTTCAGTTTTATGCAGCTAAAATCTGGAACAGTCTTCCTGAAGATGTGAGACAGGCTTCTACTCTGACAATGTTCAAATCTAAGCTAAAAACAATTTTGTTTAGCTGCGCATATGACTGAAAGGATTTTATTTGCACTCTTCTCTTTTATGTGATTTCATTAGTTTAGACAATCAGTTGGACTGATTTAAAAGGGAGTTGGACTCCAAAACACGTTGGACATGTAATAGTACGTACAATCAGTTGGACTGATTTAAAAAAGAGTTGGACTCCGAAACACGTTGGACATGTAATAGTACGTACAATCAGTTGGACTGATTTAAAAAGGAGTTGGACTCCGAAAACACGTTACCTTTTGTGGCTAGGTGTTTTTTATTTTTTTTTATTTTGTTAATTTTATCGTGTTTCTGTAATTTCTTTGTGATTTTAATGCATTTTTCCTGCTGTGTGAAGCACTTTGAATTGCCTTGTGTATGAAATGTGCTCTACAAATAAACTTGCCTTGCCTTGCCTTGCCTTTTGGCTGTAGACCTCCTGTGATGGACGGATGCACACCAACATCAGACTGACTTTTTTGGCTAGGTTATGTTAGACAGGTTATGTTTTAGTGTGGAAAGGGGGATGAGAAAAGGGAGGGCATGCAGCAAACTGTCAGAGCTGGGATTAAAATGCAAGGAGCCTGGCATAAGTGCCGCCTTAACCACTCAGCCACCGGGCAGCACCAGTCTGACTTTTGTTTGACTTTGTCTGACTTAGTGCCTACGCGTCTCTCCTATGGTTCTTCTTCTGTCTCTCTAATGGTTCTTCTTCTGTAGCTATAATGCTTCTTCTTCTGTCTTTATTATGGTTCTTCTTCCATCTCTATCGTGGTTCTTCTTCCGTCTCTATCGTGGTTCTTCTTCCGTCTCTATCGTGGTTCTTCTTCCGTCTCTCTCATGGTTCTTCTTCCGTCTCTATCATGGTTCTTCTTCCGTCTGTATCATGGTTCTTCTTCCGTCTCTCTCATGGTTCTTCTTCCGTCTCTATCGTGGTTCTTCTTCCGTCTCTATTGTGGTTCTCCTTCCGTCTCTATCATGGTTCCTCTTCCGTCTCTCTCATGGTTGTTCTTCCGTCTCTATCATGGTTCTTCTTCCGTCTCTCTCATGGCTCTTCTTCCATCTCTATCGTGGTTCCTCTTCCGTCTCTTTCATGGTTCTTCTTCCATCTCTATCATGGTTCCTCTTCCGTCTCTCTCATGGTTGTTCTTCCGTCTCAATCATGGTTCTTCTTCCGTCTCTCTCATGGTTCCTCTTCCGTCTCTATCGTGGTTCTTCTTCCGTCTCTATCATGGTTCCTCTTCCGTCTCTCTCATGGTTCTACTTCCGTCTCTATAATGGTTCTTCTTCCGTCTCTGTCATTGTTCTTCTTCTGGTTCTTCAGGTGTTCCTCTAGCTCCACGTCTGGACCGGGGTTTGCGTATTGTGGGTGGATCTCTGGCCGTCCCTCACTCCGTCTCTATCGTGGTTCTTCTTCCGTCTTTATCATGGTTCCTCTTCCGTCTCTATCATGGTTCTTGTTCTTCTCTACCATGGTTCTTCTTCCGTCTCTATCGTGTTTCTTGTTCTTCTCTATCATGGTTCTTCTTCCGTCTCTATCGTGGTTCTTCTTCCGTCTCTATCATGGTTCTTCTTCCGACTTTCTCATGGTTTTTCTTCCGTCTCTATCATGGTTCCTCTTCCGTCTCTCTCATGGTTGTTCTTCCGTATCTATCATGGTTCTTCTTCCGTCTCTCTCGTGGTTCCTCTTCCGTCTCTATCATGGTTCTTCTTCTTCTCCAGGTGTTCCTCTGGCTCCACGTCTGGACCGGGGCTTGCGTATCGTGGGAGGATCTCTGGCGGTCCCTCACTCCGTCTCTCTCATGGTTCTTCTTCCGTCTCTTTCATGGTTCCTCTTCCGTCTCTCTCATGGTTCCTCTTGCGTCTCTATCATGGTTCTTCTTCTTCTCCAGGTGTTCCTCTGGCTCCACGTCTAAACCGGGGCTTGCGTATCGTGGGAGGATCTCTGGCGGTTCCTCACTCCGTCTCTCACATCGTGTCACTCCAGAACATCAGGGGGCTGCACTTCTGTGGAGGAGCGCTCATCCACGAGTCCTGGGTGCTCACGGCCGCTCACTGCAACCAGGGGTAAAAAGAAACATCTCTCTTTGGAATATTTATATCATTTTGAATACATTATTGTCCTCGTTAATACATAATGCAAATGTGAAACGTTTATTTGTGATCTTTATAACAGTGATTCAGTTTCTGCAAATGATCAAATCCACGTTGAGCCAAATATCGCTTCATTTACGTCTGTTGAATATGAGATGTTGAATAGAAATTCTTTATCTTATGTGTTCGAGAGGCAAATGGAAAAGTACCGGTCCAGATGTGTCGTCATGGTGATTTTGTTGCTTGTTGTAAAGCTCCTCCCACGATCAGCTGACCTCGACGCTGCAGTTTTCAGTATCATGTCTTTTACTTTGTGTTTTTCTCAAAGAATGTGAAGCAGACAAAATGTTAGAATGTTCATTTCACTTAAAACAGGTAAATGTATATTGTACATAATATAGTCAGATAGTTTCATGTGCACAACGACAGCGTGCTATGTAATGTGAGAACTTACTTGGTCACAAAAATCACATATCTAAAATATAATCATATATATATATATATATATATATATATATATATATATATATATAATATATATATATAAACATCCATGCATGAAAATGACAGTATCAGCAGTTATTATTTATTTACTCAATGAACTTAGAGTATTCTTACTATTTTCAATATATTTCCTGTTTGTTGTCTAAACCAGGTCTAAAACAGGTCTAAACCAGGTCTAAACCAGAGCTAAAACATGTTTAAAACAGGTCTAAAACGTATCTAAACCAGGACTAAAACGGGTCTGAACCAGGTGTAAAACAGGTCCAAACCAGGACTAAAACATGTCTAAACCAGGACTAAAACATGTTTAAAACAGGTCTAAAACGCATCTAAACCAGGACTAAAACGGGTCTGAACCAGGTGTAAAACAGGTCCAAACCAGGACTAAAACATGTCTAAACCAGGACTAAACCAGGACTAAACCAGGACTAAAACATGTCTAAACCAGGACTAAACCAGGACTAAAACATGTCTAAACCAGGACTAAACCAGGACTAAACCAGGTCTAAACCAGGACTAAACCAGGTCTAAACCAGGACTAAAACATGTCTAAACCAGGTCTAAACCAGGTCTAAAACAGGTCTAAAAGAGGTCTTGACCAAGACTAAAACATGTATAAACCAGGTCTAAACCAGGTCTGAACCAGGTCTGAACCAGGTCTAAACGTCTAAACTAGGACTGTCTGGCTCCAGCGCTGCAGAGACCACACGTGAAGACTCATTAAAGGCCTGTATCTAGTGAAAGTACTTTAGTGAAAGTACATCTAGTGAAAGTACATCTAGTGAAAGTACATCTAGTGAAAGTACATCTAGTGAAAGTACATCTAGTGAAAGTACATCTAGTGAAAGTACATTTAATGAAAGTACATCTAGTGAAAGTACATCTAGTGAAAGTACATCTAGTGAAAGTACATTTAATGAAAGTACATCTAGTTAAAGTACATCTAGTTAAAGTACATTTAGTGAAAGTACATTTAGTGGAAGTACATTTAGTGAAAGTACATTTAGTGAAAGTACATTTAGTGAGAGTACATTTAGTGAAAGTACATTAAAAGTACATTTAGTGAGAGTACATTTAGTGAAAGTACATTAAAAGTACATTTAGTGAGAGTACATTTAGTCTTTACAGAATTATAATCTACAGATGTATTTAGATTTCTTATGAGTTGTCCAAAGGCTCTGACTCTTCTTTGACTCTTCTCTGACCCTTCTCTGACCCTTCCTTCTCTGACCCTTCTCTGACCCTTCCTTCTCTGACCCTTCTCTGACTCTTCACTGACCCTTCCTTCTTTGACCCTTCACTGACCCTTCTCTGACCCTTCCTTCTCTGACCCTTCTCTGACTCTTCTCTGACCCTTCCTTCTCTGACCCTTCACTGACCCTTATATGACCCTTCCTTCTCTCACTCTTCTCTGACCCTTTTCTGACCCTTCTCTGACCCTTCCTTCACTGACCCTTCTCTGACCCTTCCTTCTCTTACCCCTCTCTGACCCTTCTCTGACCCTTCCTTCTCTGACCCTTCCTTCTCTGACTCTCCTCTGACTCTTCTCCGACCCTTCTCTGACCCTTCCTTCTCTGACCTATCACTGACCCTTCTCTGACCCGTGTTCAGTCTGCACCACATCATGGCGGGGGAGAACCTTCTGAATGAGCTGGAGGGGCCTGAGCTCCAAGTCTTCCCAGTCAGACTCGTGCCTCATCCGGACTACGACAACGTAACCCACGACAACGACATCATGCTCATCAAGGTGCGAAGTAGTTCACCTTTGACCTGAAGGTTTTTGTGCTTTTACTTCCCCTTTATGACATTAATGTTTCAAAGTATCTGTTTTCGAGACGTGTACAGTGTCATTCGCTATTGTACTTTTTAAATACATTATCAAACCCATGATGACTGAAGGCTTTTAGATACAGAATATTTCAAATAAACTATAAAAAATTATGAAAATCTAAAACATTTTTATTCATTTTTGACCTTTAGATCTAATTATGCTTCTGTATTTGTTATAAAAAAGTATATTTTCGCACATGTTTTGGAGTATGTTTAGTCGCAGGTGGCACAGAGATTAACACTCTCACCTCACAGCAAGAGGGTCCCGAGTTCCAGTATTTTCCCCCCACCACAACATGCGCAATAATCAGACTCAATAAATACAATAAAATAGCCCAGAAAATGATAACAAATTTCAAAATGAGACAACCATTTTCTTCTTCTCTTCTTTTTTAAATATATGTGTATGCAGTATTTTTTTTTTTAACCTTAAAACTTGAAACTTGGTGTATGTTTAGTCGCAGGTGGCACAGAGATTAACACTCTCACCTTACAGTAAGAGGGTCCTGAGTTTGTGTGGAGCAGATTCCCCCCACCACTAAAATATGTGCAATAATTATAATAAAAAAATTCATTAAAATAGCTCAGAAAATTAAGATAAGATAAGCCTTTATTTGTCCCACAATGGGGAAATGCCAGGGTTTGCAACACAGAGTAGGTACAGAAGTAAACAACAAAGAACAGATAACTTAAAAAAACTTTAAAAAACACTCTTAATAGAAAAGCTCTTATGTTTAAAAATAAAGAAAAATGTTGTCAAATTTCAAAATAAGACGACCTTTTTTGGCCTTGAAACTTTTCAAATACATCCTGTGAGGTGCATCCTTCTGGACTGGTCAGGGAGCTTCAAAGCCACTGTCTGCTCTCCCTCGTTACAGCTCTCGAGGCCTCTGCCCCTGAGCCGCGTGGTGTCCCTGGTGCCGCTCCCTAGACCTGGCTCGGTCCTGCGTGAGGGCCAGCTGTGCGAGGTGTCCGGATGGGGCTTCACGTCTTATGAGTCCGAGCAGGGCGCTTCTCCCGCCCTGCGCACGGTCCAAGTGTCGGCGATCTCGTCCGCACGATGCAACAGCAGTCGCTCCTTCAACGGCTCCATCACCCGAAACATGATCTGTGCCGGCTCCAGGGACGGAGGGAAGGACGCCTGCGAGGTAAAGAACTCACTGGGTCTGAACCAGGACTGGACCAGGTCTGGACCAGGTCTGGACAAGGTCTAAACCAGGACTGGACCAGGACTAAACCAGGTCTGAACCAGGTCTGGACCAGGTCTGAACGAGGACTGGACCAGGTCTAAACCAGGACTGGACCAGGTCTGGACCTGGTCTAAACCAGGACTGGACCAGGTCTGGAACAGGTCTGAACCAGGTCTAAACCAGATCTAAACCAGGACTGGACCAGGTCTGGACCAGGTCTAAACCAGGACTGGACCAGGTCTGGACCAGGTCTAAACCAGGACTGGACCAGGTCTGGACCTGGTCTAAACCAGGACTGGACCAGGTCTGGAACAGGTCTGAACCAGGTCTAAACCAGATCTAAACGAGGACTGGACCAGGACTAAACCAGGTCTGAACCAGGACTGGACCAGGTCTAAACCAGGACTGGACCAGGTCTAAACCAGGACTGGACCAGGACTGGACCAGGACTAAACCAGGACTATACCAGGACTAAACCAGGACTAAACCATTGACTATACCAGGACTATACCAGGACTAAACCAGGACTAAACCAGGACTAAACCAGGACTATACCAGGACTATACCAGGACTATACCAGGACTATACCCTCCTCTCCTTCTCCTTCTCCTCCTTCTCCTTCTCCTCCTTCTCCTTCATTCCTTCTCTCCTTCTCTCCTTCTCTCCACTCCTCCTTCTTCTCTCCTTCTCCTTCTCTCCTTCCCTCCTTCTCCCTCTCTCCTTCTCTTCTTCGCCTTCTCTCCTTCTCATCCTCTCCTCCTTCTCCTTCTCCTCCTCTCCTCCTTCTCCTCTTCTCTTCTCCTCCTCTCCTCCTTCTCCTCCTTCTCCTTCTCCTTCCACACAATGACACGCAGCTTGGGTGACGAGTATTCAATTTCGATCAGATCCTGACAATGGCCTGGATCATATTCACAGCAACGCGGCGACGATACGGCACAAATATGTCTGAAGACGCTCTTGAAAGTCCACTAAATGGAAGACCTCATCGTGCCGAACAACAAAATGTATTGAAATATTGCGTTGGCGGCGATCCCAAAGCGCAGACATATTGTGAAAGCAGCTCTTAGGGTTGAAAAAGAGACCGCTGAGTCCTGTTGAGCATCCAGGAAGTGCGCCGTCAGCATGTCAGGGATGAGGAATTCTGCTCTTTAAAAGTTATTATCACAACACTACTGACCTATATTGGAGCCACGTTGGCGTTGGCCTTTGCTAGGGTCAATACGCATCCGTCAGCTAATGTATCGGTCAAGTCAGGAGCTGTGGGATGTGCCCAATGTTTCTAGCGTGATGGAAGAACCTGGAGGAAATAATGACAAATTAAAAGGCGACTGATCCAACGGGTAACGTAGAACTGGACCATTTGTCTGGGACAGGCTCTCAAAAAGCCTTTTTCGACTAACGACAATCGCGCTTCTGGAGTTGAACAGCGGTGCCACTTTCTGAGACAGAGTGAATGTGAATAGTGACTTTATGAACCATAAACCGGTTCAGCAAATCAATCTGACGGCTGTGAACTTTGTTATTTAAACTTAAACTATGTCTGCTGCGTACAACTGTGTGAGTGACTGGTTCCTTGATTTTTAAAGCGCTTTGAGTGTCTTTAAGGTAGAAAAGTGCAATATAAATCTGACCTTTTTTGTTTCGTTTTAGCTCTGGGCTCTGAAAGCGGTGAAACACGCACATATAAACTCATTACAGGGGAATAAGTAGGAGGCGTGTTTGAGACGGTACTGGGTGAAAGCTAAAATGAGTGAAAGATTAATTGTGTAATGTTTTGTGTCCAGAGAGAGAGAGAGAGAGAGAGAGAGAGAGAGAGAGAGAGAGAGAGAGGGTCTTTGAATGGCCCTCGACTCACAGTGAAGGTGAAGAGCGGCTCTGGGTCTGAATTGTGTTTGTTTATCCAGTAAACAGATCTGTTTGTGCCGTTTGTGCAGTGTTTGTCCAGTGCGTGTCCAGTGTTTGAACAGTGTTTATCCAGTGTTTGTGCAGTGTTTATCCAGTGTTTGTCCAGTGTTTGTGCAGTGTTTGTGCAGTGTTTATCCAGTGTTTGTCCAGTGTTTGTCCAGTGTTTGTGCAGTGTTTGTCCAGTGTTTGTGCCGTTTGTGCAGTGTTTGTCCAGTGCGTGTCCAGTGTTTATCCAGTGTTTGTGCAGTGTTTGTGCAGTGTTTATCCAGTGTTTATCCAGTGTTTGTGCAGTGTTTGTCCAGTGTGTGTCCAGTGTTTGTACAGTGTTTATCCAGTGTTTGTGCAGTGTTTATCCAGTGTTTGTCCAGTGTTTGTGCAGTGTTTGTCCAGTGTTTGTGCAGTGTTTGTGCAGTGTTTATCCAGTGTTTGTCCAGTGTTTGTCCAGTGTTTGTGCAGTGTTTGTCCAGTGTTTGTGCAGTGTTTATCCAGTGTTTGTCCAGTGTTTGTCCAGTGTTTGTGCAGTGTTTGTCCAGTGTTTGTGCAGTGTTTGTCCAGTGTTTGTCCAGTGTTTGTCCAGTGTTTGTGCAGTGTTTGTGCAGTGTTTGTGCTGTGTTTGTGCAGTGTTTGTCCAGTGTTTGTCCAGTGTTTGTGCAGTATTTGTGCAGTGTTTGTGCAGTGTTTATCCAGTGTTTGTCCAGTGTTTGTCCAGTGTTTGTGCAGTGTTTGTCCAGTGTTTGTGCAGTGTTTGTGCAGTGTTTGTCCAGTGTTTGTCCAGGGTTTGTGCAGTGTTTGTGCAGTGTTTGTGCTGTGTTTGTGCAGTGTTTGTCCAGTGTTTGTCCAGTGTTTGTGCAGTATTTGTGCAGTGTTTGTCCAGTGTTTGTCCAGTGTTTGTCCAGTGTTGGTGCAGTGTTTATCCAGTGTTTGTGCTGTGTTTGTCCAGTGTTTGTCCAGTGTTTGTGCAGTGTTTATCCAGTGTTTGTCCAGTGTTTGTGCGGTGTTTGTCCAGTGTTTGTCCAGTGTTTGTCCAGTGTTGGTGCAGTGTTTGTCCAGTGTTTGTGCGGTGTTTGTCTAGTGTTTGTCCAGTGTTTGTCCAGTGTTGGTGCAGTGTTTATCCAGTGTTTGTCCAGTGTTTGTGCAGTGTTTGTCAAGTGTTTGTCCAGTGTTTGTGCAGTATTTGTGCAGTGTTTGTCCAGTGTTTGTGCAGTGTTTGTCCAGTGTTTGTCCAGTGTTTGTCCAGTGTTTGTGCAGTGTTTATCCAGTGTTTGTCCAGTGTTTGTCCAGTGTTTGTGCAGTGTTTGTGCAGTGTTTATCCAGTGTTTGTCCAGTGTTTGTCCAGTGTTTGTGCAGTGTTTGTCCAGTGTTTGTGCAGTGTTTGTGCAGTGTTTGTGCAGTGTGTGTCCAGTGTTTGTGCAGTGTTTGTCCAGTGTTTGTCCAGTGTTTGTCCAGTGTTTGTCCAGTGTTTGTCCAGTGTTTGTCCAGTGTTTGTGCAGTGTTTGTGCAGCGTATCAAAGGGAGAAATATCACGCTCTTGTTTTGGAGTTTACTCTTGAGGTTTGTCTCTTTTTGAGGTCATTTTGACTTGTTTTGATGATAGATAATTTCCTTATTTAATATTTCTCTAAAAACATTGGTTATTTGATGCTTTTCTGTCTCTCATCACTTCTATATCACGACTTCATTATTATCAGCAGAATCCAGTAGTTTGTCTGTTATTGTCTCGAGAGCTGCAACGATTCATCACCTATAAATAAAAAAAATTGATTGTAGTTGTGTTTTAATTGTCGTAATTGTTATCTGGACTTGACAGATTGTAAAACTTATGCGAAAAGGCTTTTCTTAAATTAAAAAGACAATGTAGAGGTTTGGATCATTGTCTTGGACTTGTCTTGGACGTGGACTGGACTTGGTCTTGTCTTGGACTGGACTTGGACTGGACTTGGACTTGGACTGGACTTGGACTGGACTTGTCTTGGACTGGACTTGGACTTGTCTTGGACTTGGACTGGACTTAGACTTGTCTTGGACTGGACTTAAACTTGTCTTGGACTGGACTTGGACTGGACTTGGACTTGTCTTGGACTGGACTTGGACTGGACTTAGACTTGTCTTAGATTGGACTTAGACTTGTCTTGGACTGGACTTGGACTGGACTTAGACTTGTCTTGGACTCGATGCTAAATCCTTGAGCCGTACTTGAGACCCTCAATCCAAATCTTAGTTCCACCTCTGAGACAGCAGCATGATCAGATAAAAAAAGCCTTAATTCACTAGATTTGAACTTTGATTTCTTTAATACTGTATTTAAAAAGTCTCAATGTTCGACAGAAGTAATGGTTTGGCCAGTCGACTTCTAAAGTTGTAAGTTGTCGTTAGTTACTGTTGCCGAGGCCTTGTTCGTCATTTACCACAATGACTAGGAAAGTACCCAGTCGTCTGCTCAGCTCTGCCGAGGATCACATGTCTGTAACAGGTCAAACTCATTCAGGCTCTGCTGGGAATGCGGTCAGTAGATCTTCCTCGCACGGGCGGAGGGGCCGGGCGGAGGCGCCGGAGGCGGAGCAATGGACCGACATGACCATTGTTATTTCAAAACACTGTTATTCAAGTGCAAGAAGGAGGAACTTTAACGATAATGGTTTCTAAATATAAACGTTCTGAAATGATTGTGACAAACATGTAACTAAAGCAAAGAGGGCAAGTGGGCTGCAGGGGGCAGCAGAGAGAGCAGCTGTAATTAGTATTGACAGGGTACAAAGTCAGAATTAGAAAAACATGAACACTTTTCCTTCAGTATTAGATTCTGCTCCTCAGGGGGACTCGGGTGGTCCTCTGGTGTGCACAGCTCTTTGGTCTGGTCTCAGTATTAGACTGACCTCTTCTCTGCTCCTCAGGGGGACTCGGGTGGTCCTCTGGTGTGCCCGGCTCTTTGGTCTGGTCTCAGTATTAGACTGACCTCTTCTCTGCTCCTCAGGGGGACTCGGGTGGTCCTCTGGTGTGCACAGCTCTTTGGTCTGGTCTCAGTATTAGACTGACCTCTTCTCTGCTCCTCAGGGGGACTCGGGTGGTCCTCTGGTGTGCCCGGCTCTTTGGTCTGGTCTCAGTATTAAACTGACCTCTTCTCTGCTCCTCAGGGGGACTCGGGTGGTCCTCTGGTGTGCACAGCTCTTTGGTCTGGTCTCAGTATTAGACTGACCTCTTCTCTGCTCCTCAGGGGGACTCGGGTGGTCCTCTGGTGTGCCCGGCTCTTTGGTCTGGTCTCAGTATTAGACTGACTTCCTCTCTGCTCCTCAGGGGGACTCGGGTGGTCCTCTGGTGTGCCGCTCCCAGCTCTTCGGTCTGGTTTCGTGGGGCCGGTCGTGTGGTCAGGCCAGGTTTCCCGGGGTCTACACTAATGTCTCCAGATACAGACAATGGATTGAACTGACCATCGCCTCGTCCCACCCGCCCTGCACCGGACCCACGCACCAGTGAAGCCCACACAGTGTTCAAACAAGACGTCGAGGTGCCTGACGTCTCCATGGAGATGTTAATGCTTTTCCTGGATGTTCCACAGTTTGACTTATTTATACCTGGGATTTTTTAAATTATTATTATTGTGTTTTGTCACTCCAAAACGGAACATGCATCCTCACTGTGAGCGGGTTCACCTCTCCGCAGATCTGGCCTGTAGCTCGGCCTGGTGCAGAGACGTTTAATGCCATATTGTGGAACATTCCTGGCAAAGCAATAACATTTAAGGTTGTATATATCGTTCTAAACCCGTGTTGTAATGTTGTTTCCTCGCCCTGTGTACGTCAGAGTAAAGAAAGACTGAATTACCGTATTTTCCGGTCTATAAGTCGCACCTTTTTTGAAAGTTTTGGCCGGGGTTCGACTTATACTTATATTTACACTTATATACTTATACTTATACTCCAGTGCGACTTATGTGATATTATTTGTTATTTTTACAACCGCATTTCATACTCCAGTGCGACTTATATATGTTTTTTTTTTCTCTATTATGCATTTTTTGGCTGGTGCAACTTATACTCTGGAAAATACGGTATGTATATTAGTGATTTTAAAGTGTTTTTTTTAAACTTCTGTCATTTTCAAAAAGCAGTGAATGAACAGCAAGTTTTTTTTCTGTGAACTAAACTAATTTCGATTTGTTTGTGAGGTGCAACATTACGACAGCGGGACCTTTAACGCAAATGAAACTTGTATTAATTTTTTGTTCATTAAAAGTATTTTTTCTATATTGCATTGACCGCTCGACATATCATGCAAAATAATTTATTTTTGAAACATGCTTTTTCATATACTGTGATGTGTGTAACTTGTTCTGTGTAGATGTGTGTGTGTGTGTGTGTGTGTGTGTGTGTGTGTGTGTTTTATAAATACGATCTCCGTAAATCGAATAAAGTTTGTGCCTGATAATAACAGATGTTGTGATGTCGATTTATTACAAAAGACAAAAACGTGATATTTTCGTTTTGGCGTTTTAGTTGAAGTTCAAGCTGAAGATCATAAAACAGATGATTTGGGACGAGACTCGGATCACAACAGTCATTCTTTCTGTTGTTTGTTTACACCTGCTGTTGCTGTTGTTTGTTGTTTACCTGGGCGTGTCCATTGCACAAGCCTCTCTTCTGTTGTGCATTCTCTCTCCGGCTCCTCCCACAGAGAAACCCGAGACACGCCCCCTCAGGCTCCACACGTCAGAGCCCTTCAGATGAGACGTATTATTCTGAAAAGCATTTAACGTTAGATCAAGATCTGAGAAGCGATAACTCTGACGATACTTCCAGACACAAGGGCATTTTGGTTTGTACCTCTAAAGTCTAATATAACGCTCATGCTTTAGAAGAGTGCAAGAAAGTCCCCGATTTGATTCCCGGATGAGACTTTTGGAGTTTGCATGTTCTCCACATAAACTCTTGTGTAACTGACTTTGATTTCTCGCGATTCTGACCATCAGCAGGGCGCTTTGAGGAGAGTAAACATCCTGGAGACAAAAGTCGTCACTGCAGGAGGAAATATCTCTCTCTTTGACCTGGAAAACACCCATTGAAACCGAGATCTCTTTATTCAAGGGGAAATATCCAAGGTCAGAACCCTTTGTTTGAAATCTGAATCAAAGTGAAACGTTCATAAACAGATTTCATAAAGACCAAAAACTGTACATACTTGAGGAAATGTAAACTGCCACAGCTTGACATAAGGTCAACACGTTCAGGTCAACAGATTTAGAAGCACAAGCACTGAGAGATGGAGTATTGTTAAAATGAAATATGTTTAAAAAAAAACTAGTCCATTTTGTGTTCCGAGAAGAAGAACCAGCTTGTTTTCCGAGCGCAGTCCAAACTCCTGATGAATGTGAGCGCAGACAGATCTGAGCAAGTGTTTCTACTGATTGGATTAGGATTTTTGTAAGCGCTCCATCTACTGGCAGCAGAGGGAATCACCAATTCATTCAAAAGCTAGCCTGCCCGGCCCGACATGCCCTTCGAAGTGTTACAAAAATGAACTGAATTGAATTGTAAGCACGCAGTTGTAATTTAACACGAGTCTAGTGATGATTTATGGACTCAAAAACAGACAATTTGAAACTGAGTGTTTTCTGAGGCTCTGAGGATGAGGACTTCCAAACAGATTCATGAAACAAGCGTGAATGAAGCTAAAAAACACAACTCCAGGTGCATTTCTGACGAGGGAACAACGTTATAATATGTTTAAAAGCTTAATAATGTTTGCATAATGTGTCCTTTAATGGGCCTTTCCTCATTAAATCAGTGACAAAACTTGATTTAGTTTAACCTGATACTTTACTTTAGTAACTAGACCCTAAAACTCACCATAAACAATAATCTACACTTTGACAGTATTCATTTTTGCTGCTTCCATGTTCTTCTTTCAAGATCAGCCTCACATACATTTATTTTAGTAGGATGTAATAAATAGAATTGCAATTTGAACGGTCTGATGTTAGTGTTGTAATCTCTGTCCCATGGGGTCTTATTGTGCAAATCCTGCTGACATGGTCTTCTCTCAAAGTATTATATTATTTTTTATGTCCAATTTGTACCTAAAGATATTGTTTTTCATTTAATCCATTTGCATCCACAGATTCATGTAGATTCAACAAAGACATAAAGCTCAGGCCTTAAAGTAAAACCGACACTAAACTTTATCTTCTTGGATTGTTCAAGTATTATTCTAGTTTTAACTCTAAAATAAATCCCTCTGTCATTTTGTTTTAATTGTTTATATATAAGATAAAGCCAGACATTTAAACCTGGCTCTATCATTTAATAAATGTATGAATAACGTGACGAAAAACCTGTAATAAATGTTTTTAATGTGTGATTAATCCACAGAGGAGGTTTCAAATGATATCTATATCACCTGCAGTGTTTTGCCTTAAAAGAAACTGCAAATCTTATCCAAAATTTGAAGTCTTCATTTATTCAAAAAAAAGAAAAAAAACTCAGTTTTGAATATTTCTCACACATTTTTTAGGGTTTTATTTTTTTAACACCATTTTGTACACATATTATATTGTTACGTAACAGTGTAGTTAAGAGATTTGGAGTAGCATTTTTGTTGGACTAGAATATATTTTTAGTAAATCTTAAGCCTTTGATCAGTATTATAATTGTTTTCATATATTTTCTGGATCCCCGGAGTAGTTAGAAGAAATGTCTGGGGGGAGGGAAGTCTGGGAGTCCCTGCTTTGACTGCTGCCCCCGCGACCCAGCCCTAGAAGAAGATGAATGGATATTTTGTCAATTTAAAAACATATTTCAAAAGAAACACAAGAAACAGATCATGACCAGAGAGAAAATTAAATAAAAAATAAAGAAAAATATATTAACATTACATAAATTTAGTCTCTCAAATGTGTCCATTTCTAAATTAAATCACTAAATTATTAATTCTAATGTCCGTCACAAGGTCAGTCCAGTCCTTGACCATTGGTGAAGTCTGTATCAACCATTTTTTTGTGATTTCCTTTTTTCCTTCCGCCAAATGTACAGTCCAAAAGTATCCATTCACTGTGTCTGTGGCAGGAGTTTTGCGGCCCAAATAAATAGTCCTAAAGTTCAGAGGGCCGACGTTGTTACAGTGCAACAGGCCAGTCCCAGGACAAGTGGGACTGTCCCGTGCATTTCCCTGTGAATAATGAGCACTTTGTCATGAAAACCGTGACACATTTTTGACAATCATTTCAAAACGGTGCTTTTTGTTGTTGCATCTAGACATTTTCCCGAACCCTTCAGCTCCGACTCGTACCCTACATATGACGTGCCGACACACAAACCTCTGAGATCCATCCTCATGGTCCCTTTGAGTCTGAGCTGCTCCGCTGGGACCGGGCGCGGCTCAGGCTGAACCCTTCTTTCTCTGTAGTCCTCGGTGTATGAAAGCTCCTCTTACCTCTCCCCTTTCAACCCATTGTCCCTCGGCATCTCAGTACGTCAAGTCTGCTGAGAATCTGCCGTCTACTTCTCCAAAACCTCATGATTTGTGTATATGTTTTGAAAGATGATAGAGGCTTTTTTCCCCTCTGTAAACATCATACAAGTCCACGGCAAAAGACGAGGATTAGCGGGAACAAAAAGGGAAAAGAGGACCCCGCTTCGGTTACAACGTGCGAGGCGTCCGAGTGAGAGTTTCGGGGTTGGTTTATCAAAAAGGACAGGACGTTTCGATCTTTCTGACATGCAAGGTTTTTTTTATTTTTATTTTGTCAAAGTGTAGCATTCTGTTCAATGTGCAGCTTTTAAACACAGACTGAAGAATCACCTGCATTTTAGAATATGTTTGTAGATGTTTATTTCGGTTTTTATTCAGAATAAGCAGGATGTTGTTATCTTAGTCAATAAATACATTTAAAAAACTTTAGATGATTTTATTGCACTATAAATGTGTAGTGTCCTTGCTGCAATTGGGCTTACATCTCCGCAAACCTGACTTGTACTTGTCTTGAGGAGCCTTCACCTGCTTGTTTCCGTGGAAATGTTGTTCCTTCAGTTATATTACTCCACAGTTAGGCATAAAACACATCTATCTGCATGGAGAATGTTCCAAAGTATGTGATTTTAACTTTCTATTTCCATGGAATTATGCCAGTGACTTCCAGAAAGTTACATATTGTACCTTTAAACCGTTACAGTCTTTGGGATTTGCTGGTAGACTCCGTCCCGCGCTCGTCCCGTTCCCCTGGGGTCTTTCTGAATGCACTTTTATAGAAAACGATGCACCAAAAGTCCAAGGAAACCTAACGTTATACAATCTAAAGTATATGATTTGACCAACAATGTGCTATGAACTTACAATAGTTCAAGCAGTGTATTCTCCTTCTCATCGCAGCACCTTTAGTCACCTTTAGTCACACAAAGCTGGCGTCTGAGCAGAGTCCAGGCTTCGTCACATCTGATTCTGAACGCTGGGCACGAGGAGCTGTTCCAAAACTCACTGTTATTGACGCCATGTTGCATTTTCTCTCCATTCCTATCTCTCTTTCTCTCCAGCAGCACAACAACCCACAGCAGCGAGAGGCGAAATGAACAAACCAGAAGCTCACGTTTGTTGTCCGTCTCTAATTATCATCTCCGTGGAGACAAGCAGATGGTGGCTCCTCCTTCAGAAAAGTTACTTACTGCACCTTTAAACAGTTAGTGCTGAGGTATGTTTGACACCAGTTACCCTGCAGTCGGTGGGTGAATGCTTAGCTCACTGTGGAGTCAAATCTTTGTGTGGCATGACTTTTCTTGACGAGTGATTAATGCAGTTTATTATGGCTGCAATTTTTTAAAGAAAAGTCTTCCTTAAAGGTTCCATATTTGCCTGTATTTCTGCTCTAACGCCCGGTTCACACTGACCTCTTAGGGTCAGGTCACCCGATTCTTCCCGTGACCAGCTCCGCGGTCAGTGTGAGTGAGAGTCATGTGTACACAAGGCACACAAGGACATTTAGGATCGTATTTGGTGAAACATTCATCACATAGTACTTTTTAAATAGTACACATCTCTAGAATCAGCTCACCCGAAAATGAATCTCCTCCCCCCGTTTCAAAGGATAAAAGCAAATAAACGTGTGGATGAAATAAAAACTACATTTGGAGTTGTTTTGAGGTACAACAAACTCTAATAGACCAATAAAAGCGCACAAAAGTCCATTTAGCATAACATGGGCCCTTTAAAGGGAAGAATTTGTATTTTAAATTGCAAAAACCTTTCCGTGTCGCCCAAACACGAGGCAAACATGTAAAAGAAAATATACATATAATGCACTGATAACAATTAATGCAGATTTATTCTTCATTCCAAACACATTGGACATGATGGACACGTTTTTGACATTATAATTTGGTGTTTCTAAAGCAGAATGAGCCTCTCTCAGTGGCTACAAAAAGAGATTTAAAAGAAAACAGCAATTATCTTGGCTCATATGCTAATTATTTACTCTCTGTGTCAAACCAAGACATCTAACTCTGATGGATTGGCTGAGTTGAAATATTTCCCACTTTTTCCGCGCGCGCGTTCCCTTTGCAGTGAAAACGCTGCCCTCTTCTGGCCGCACGCGCTCTAATAATTCTTTCCCCAAACCAGTATCACGCCACATCTTCATCCCAACAACAGCCCGTTACTCTGATCAAACCGCGGCACCGCACATTCCCGCGCGTTCCCCATTCACGCGCCGTCTCTCGAGCTCAGGAGTCGCCGCTTGTTGCCCGGAGAGAGGCGCGCGCGCAAAGACGGAAGATCCCGGGACGCGTCTGTGTCCGCGCGTGCCGTCCTGTGCGCGCGCGTGCCGCTTGCCGCTCACTGCCGCCTCTGCCGCATAGACCTCCGCGTCGCTTCTGCCGCTCCCTCGCCTCACCCCGCGCGGATCCGTGTTTTGCATCGCCTCTCACGATTTGCATCTCTTCCTTTTCCTCGTTTTTTTTATTTTTTTATTTTTTAATTGTTGTTCCGCACGCGCCTCTCTCCAAAAAAATCCAGCCCGAGCCGAGCGCGACATCCGTCAATCCGCCGAACTGCGCCTCCTCCATTTCCCGAGCGACACGCGCGCGTCCCCAAAACGATGCTGCGTGGACTCGGAGGACATTTTTAATTTGTTTTCGGTGTTATTGTTGTTGTTTGTTTTGGTTATTTATTTATTTTTTTGGAATTTTTCCTGGTACATGTTTGTTGCGCGCCCCCACGTGTCCCCGCGGCGCGCACACGGATCGCGCCCGTCGAATCGCGTCGCTTCGCCCGTCTTTTGTCCGCTGCTCGTGACGCGCCGCCGCGGTCGGAACTAAAACGCCCCGGCCCCCGTCGAGACACATCGGCACATCTCCCCGTGACCGAGACGCGCTCGCCCCGCTCCCCCCGCGCGCGGACAATGTCGGAGGTATTGCCTTTCAACGAGGACAAAATGAGTCACTACGAGGGCGACGAGGGACACCTTTCGTTCACCTGTCGTCTGCAAGACACCAACAACTTCCTCTGCGGGGCACAGAACAAGCGCCCGCCGAAGCTGGGGCAGATAGGCAGGAGCAAGCGGGGTAATTATATCCATTATACTGTTTGGACAACGTCGACTGCGCACCGCAATTAGCCCGGATGAACCTTATTATTATGGGCATCACGACAGGGGCGCAAAGGGAGCTGCGGAGTTAACCTGAGCGCGCAGCATGTCTCCCCCTTTCATGTTGCATTACCTGCGTACTGTATATGTTTTATTCGTGTGTGTGTGTGTGTGTGTGTCTTTTGTTTTGCATGTACAGTTCTCACAGATCCCCCGCGTTTAGATTATGGCACGTTATTTTGGAGGATGCTCGTTTGACTCCATAATATCCACGCGTTTCTCTGCAATGTTGACGGTCGATCCGCTGCGTTTGGATTGTCACTCATAATGTTTTGACATTGTGTGTGTGTGTGTGTGCGTGTGTGTGTGTGTGTGTGTGTGTGTGTGTGTGTGCGTGCGTGCGTGTGTGTGTGTGCGTGTGTCGCCACATAATCCACGCATAAACCGTTTTTTCCTGCGTGATTTTGAAACGCACCATCAAATCCTCTGCGTTTTTGCCACGTTATCTGCACATTTTGAGCCTTTTGCACTTCTGTCATCACATCACAATCACCACCTCCTCTTCAGATGCGTTGCTATGATTTGGAGACGCGCCGTCAATCCTCTTCATCATCAACGTGTTTTCATATGATTTGGACATTTTGAGAGCTATACCTGAAGATATATGTATTTGATTTGATTTTTTTTTGCAATTGTTTGGCCGCACAATCACACGTTTCCCCACGATTATTGACACGCGCCATGCTCTAAAATGGTGATTCCCAAAGCCTTTCTGCTCAAGTGTGTTGCGCTTAATTGGCTTGGTCTGAACCAGGTCTGAACTAGGTCTGAACCAGGTCTGAACCAGGTCTAAACGAGGACTGAACCAGGTCTGAACCAGGTCTAAACCAGGTCTGAACCAGGTCTGAACCAGGTCTGAACTAGGTCTGAACCAGGTCTGAACCAGGTCTGAACCAGGTCTGAACTAGGTCTGAACCAGGTCTGAACCAGGTCTAAACGAGGACTGAACCAGGTCTGAACCAGGTCTAAACCAGGTCTGAACCAGGTCTGAACCAGGTCTGAACTAGGTCTGAACCAGGTCTGAACCAGGTCTGAACCAGGTCTGAACCAGGTCTAAACCAGGTCTAAACCAGGTCTGAACCAGGTCTAAACGAGGACTGAACCAGGTCTGAACCAGGTCTAAACCAGGTCTAAACCAGGTCTGAACCAGGTCTAAACGAGGACTGAACCAGGTCTGAACCAGGTCTGAACCAGGTCTAAACGAGGTCTGAACCAGGTCTGAACGAGGTCTGAACCAGGTCTGAACCAGGTCTAAACGAGGACTGAACCAGGTCTGAACCAGGTCTAAACCAGGTCTGAACCAGGTCTGAACCAGGTCTGAACCAGGTCTGAACCAGGTCTAAACCAGGTCTGAACCAGGTCTAAACAAGGACTGAACCAGGTCTAAACTAGGTCTAAACCAGGTCTAAACCAGGTCTAAACCAGGACTGAACCAGGTCTGAACCAGGTCTGAACCAGGTCTGAACCAGGTCTGAACCAGGTCTTAAAACAAGGACTGAACCAGGTCTGAACCAGGTCTAAACCAGGACTGAACCAGGTCTGAACCAGGTCTGAACCAGGTCTGAACCAGGTCTGAACCAGGTCTAAACCAGGTCTAAACCAGGTCTGAACCAGGTCTAAACCAGGACTGAACCAGGTCTGAACCAGGTCTGAACCAGGTCTGAACCAGGTCTGAACCAGGTCTTAAAACAAGGACTGAACCAGGTCTGAACCAGGTCTAAACCAGGTCTGAACCAGGTCTAAACGAGGACTGAACCAGGTCTGAACCAGGTCTAAACCAGGTCTGAACCAGGTCTGAACCAGGTCTGAACCAGATCTGAACCAGGTCTAAACCAGGTCTGAACCAGGTCTAAACAAGGACTGAACCAGGTCTAAACTAGGTCTAAACCAGGTCTAAACCAGGTCTAAACCAGGACTGAACCAGGTCTGAACCAGGTCTGAACCAGGTCTGAACCAGGTCTTAAAACAAGGACTGAACCAGGTCTGAACCAGGTCTAAACCAGGACTGAACCAGGTCTGAACCAGGTCTGAACCAGGTCTGAACCAGGTCTGAACCAGGTCTAAACCAGGTCTAAACCAGGTCTGAACCAGGTCTAAACCAGGTCTAAACCAGGTCTCAACCAGGTCTAAACCAGGTCTGAACCAGGTCTAAACCAGGACTGAACCAGGTCTGAACCAGGTCTGAACCAGGTCTGAACCAGGTCTGAACCAGGTCTTAAAACAAGGACTACACTTGTAAATCGTGAGCGTGATGCCCTCTCTTGTGTTTTTGTGCTTGATGGACGTTTCAAATATTCCATTCGCATTGCAACATGACTTGAGTGCGCAATGCCTCTTTGGATAGACATCTCCATCCGCGCTCCTTCTCTCCTCCTCCTCCTCCTCCTCCTCCTCCTCCTCTTCCTCCTCCTCCTCCTCCTCCTCCTCCTCCTCCCCGCCATAATTTCCGTGTCTGCCTCTTATCTATGTCCCACAGACGCCATGCCTGTTGTGTTTCCCCCTCCTCCTCTTCCTCCTCTTCCTCCACCTCCACCTCCTCCTCCATCACCTCCTCCCTCGTGTACCGCGCGCACAGGTTGCCCGCGTGTTACAGACAGCGGTGCCCCGGCGGAGTCAGAGGAGCTCGCGCGGCGGGTGGACATTTTGGATGCTCCGGCACCAGCGTCTGTGATGATGATGATGATGTTGCGCGCGCGTTTGGACAGAGATGTGGCTCGTGGCTCGGGTCTTCACACGTCGTTTTCCTTTGGCACGTCTCATCTCTCCCTCTCTCTCTCTCTCTCCCTCTCTCGCAAAAGGACGTTTTGGATTCAGCGCAGTGCTTCTATAGGGTCCGACTGCGCTTTGGGCTTTTCCCAATAACACATCTTGATTCGAGCCGGTGTGGCGCGTCTGATGCCTCGTGTGCAACAGTCAAATGCAACATGAACCTGACGACATCCACCGAGCAATTCGTAGTTTTGCATTTACCGCGTCCGCCGCCGCATTGTTCTGTCTTTCGCTCTCAACTTTCACGTTTGAAATATGTTTGATGATATGATTCAGTCGGGATGGATAGACCTGACCAGACCTGACCAGACCTGACCAGACCTAAACCAGACCTGACCAGACCTGACCAGACCTGACCAGACCTGACCAGACCTAAACCAGACCTGACCAGACCTTACCAGACCTAAACCAGACCCGACCAGACCTGACCAGACCTAAACCAGACCTAAACCAGACCCGACCAGACCTGACCAGACCTAAACCAGACCTAAACCAGACCCGACCAGACCTGACCAGACCTAAACCAGACCTAAACCAGACCTGACCAGACCTGACCAGACCTAAACCATACCTAAACCAGACCTGACCAGACCTAAACCAGACCTAAACCAGACCTAAACCAGACCTGACCAGACCTTACCAGACCTAAACCAGACCCGACCAGACCTGACCAGACCTAAACCAGACCTAAACCAGACCCGACCAGACCTGACCAGACCTAAACCAGACCTAAACCAGACCTAAACCAGACCTGACCAGACCTGACCAGACCTAAACCAGACCTAAACCAGACCTGACCAGACCTGACCAGACCTAAACCAGACCTAAACCAGACCTGACCAGACCTTACCAGACCTAAACCAGACCCGACCAGACCTGACCAGACCTAAACCAGACCTAAACCAGACCCGACCAGACCTGACCAGACCTAAACCAGACCTAAACCAGACCTAAACCAGACCTGACCAGAGCTGACCAGACCTAAACCAGACCTAAACCAGACCCGACCAGACCTGACCAGACCTAAACCAGACCTAAACCAGACCCGACCAGACCTGACCAGACCTAAACCAGACCTAAACCAGACCTGACCAGACCTGACCAGACCTGACCAGACCTAAACCAGACCTAAACCAGACCTAAACCAGACCTGACCAGACCTGACCAGACCTAAACCAGGATAAACACAGAGTAGACGTGATGAGAAAGTCGAAACCCAAGGCTATATCAATGTATCGATCCAATATTCGCGATACTTTTTGTCTCAGTGTCATTCCCAGTTTGTCCTCGGTGCATTAGTGTCTTTCCAATATTGAATTATAATGGAAATAAAAGAGCGATGGAGCTAGATGTTCACACAACGATAAGGCAAGGTTTTTGTAGAGCACAATTTGTTATCAGTTTATTTTACTACAAGTTACAAGTTGAGTTATCGGTCTCAAGAGAAAGACAAACTCGAATATGAAAAACATCCTTACTTTGATTTCCCCCTGTTTGAGTTTTATAAATAGCTTTTTTCTGTCACCTTTTATGTCTTGTACTATTTATATCGGTGTGTATAAAGTATCCCTGTGGCCCGGACTAAACCGTCAAATCTAATCATGAAAATGTGTCTTCCATAACACCAGCGGAACACACACGCGCAGTTTAGTCTGAAACACAGAAATACGTGAGTCCATCTTCTCCATCTGCTCTTTACTTTCCCAACCTCTGCTTATGGCAGAGGTTTGTAGATGAACTGTCCCATAGTCAGTGTCGTGTGGTAATCAAGGCGAGCAGTGATTGACCAATAAAATCTAGAATTACTGTGCGTCATAGTAGAAAAATATTCAGTTTTATCATCTGGACTGATCAGGAAAACAAAACGTTTCGACTCTCATCCAAGAGTCTTTTTCAATCTGCAAATGGAGTCTGGGTCAGAGTAGGGAGTATTGTGCGTCACAACTATATTTAAATCGGTCCGAAATATATCCAGATAAGCCTGTTTCCCCCTCACTTCTGCTGCTGAAGCTCGGCTGAAGTCACTGTGTCTTTTGGTGACCTCTACAGGCCTTTGGGCAGTACTGCAGGAAGCTTGGTTCTTCTTCTCCTGCAGCTGCTCAGTCTGTGGGCGTGTTCAGAGGCCTGTTCATGCTCTGCCCTCTAATATGAGCTTTTAGAACCAGAGCGGACAGAAGCCCTAACTGAGCATGTGCAGAGGAGAAGAGAAGCTCTAACTGAGCATGTGCAGAGGAGAAGAGAAGCTCTAACTGAGCATGTGCAGAGAAGAAGAGAAGCTCTAACTGAACATGTGCAGTGGAGAAGAGAAACCCTAACTGAGCATGTGCAGAGGAGAAGAGAAGCCCTAACTGAGCATGTGCAGAGGAGAATAGAAGCTCTAACTGAGCATGTGCAGAGGAGAAGAGAAGCTCTAACTGAGCATGTGCAGAGGAGAAGAGAAGCTCTAACTGAACATGTGCAGTGGAGAAGAGAAACCCTAACTGAGCATGTGCAGAGGAGAAGAGAAGCCCTAACTGAGCATGTGCAGAGGAGAAGAAAAGCTCTAACTGAGCATGTGCAGAGGAGAAGAGAAGCTCTAACTGAACATGTGCAGTGGAGAAGAGAAACCCTAACTGAGCATGTGCAGAGGAGAAGAGAAGCCCTAACTGAGCATGTGCAGTGGAGAAGAGAAGCCCTCACTGAGCATGTGCAGAGGAGAAGAGAAGCTCTAACTGAGCATGTGCAGAGGAGAAGTGAAGCTATAACTGAGCATGTGCAGTAGAGAAGAGAAGCCCTAACTGAGCATGTGCAGAGGAGAAGAGAAGCTATAACTGAGCATGTGCAGAGGAGAAGAGAAGCTATAACTGAGCATGTGCAGAGAAGAGAAGCTCTAACTGAGCATGTGCAGAGGAGAAGAGAGGCCCTAACTGAGCATGTGCAGAGTCTTTTTACAGGCACGAGTGTAGCTCAGTGGGATAAGCATTCACCCTTCACTCAGGAGTCAGTCGTGTTACTTTTTTTTCCTGCTTTTGTGTTGTTATCTACTAAATATTCATGTTCTCCCAGACTCTGCCTGCCCATCCATAAATGTCACCGCACGCTACTGCCCATTGTCTGTGAAACCTCAAGTGATCTATCATCTCTGAGATACAACTTTAGTCAGTCAGCGTTGGCACAGATCCGACTTGTAACAATAATAATAATAACATTTAAGAAAAGAAAGTAATATCATGGTTCCTCCTGTTCCTCATGTTGACGCTGGGCCCTGATCCTTGGGCGTTACGACAGTTCTCGTCGCTGTTCTTGCTTTAGTCCTGGTTTAGATCAAACGACATTCAGTTCGATCGTTTGACACAGCTCTGAGCTCCTTATGACAATACACGCAAAAACTTCTCTAGACATAATTATGTCCGTTGCCAAACATCTCTCCAGGTTTGTGTTATTTAAAAATGACGTCTGCGTTCCGATGTCACAGATGACGAAGAGACAGATTTCATCGAGCTAAAAGCAAGACGTTTTCCCGACTTTCCGAGGACCACATTAACGCGCCGTACTTTTCACTTCCTCCTGATTTGATTGGACTGTTTGAGGACTTTCAAAAGATAATAATACATTTGATTTAAAATTAGTCACAGCAACAGTTCTCACATGAAAACCTTTGGATGAATCGGTCAGGCCCATGTTATGAGCCATGTATACAGTATGTTGCCAAATCCTGCTACTTCCTCCTGATAATAATTAACTTCTATACAATATACTCCCAAAAAAATGTAAACCTAAATGTACAGATTGGCTGCAATGATGTAATGACACAAAAATAATCATCATTTTGATCATCGTAATAGTCATCTGGACTATACAGACCCTAAAACACGAACGAAATTACATTTTTACGACAAAAACTGTGGCAATATTCGTGTCAAAATGTCAAAAAAGGAAGCAAATATTTCACATTGTCATCAATAATGATGGCAATATTTATTTGTAAATATTTGCTTTGTAGAACACGATACATCATATTTTAACCTTTATTTGGTTAAAGGTGCCATAACATGCTTTTTTCACGTTTCGTAGTCTATCCTAAGTGTATAATTGATAATAATAAGGGTTGTGCAACACCCTTAACATAATAGTTAAGAAATATCACCCAGACCTTGGACCCCCTCACCAACCCGGAAATGCAAACGGCTTGGTTTGATATTCGCCCCCACCCTTGCGAAGAGCGATCTGGCTCCCCCGCCCAACCCATGACGTAGTCTCAGAGAGCGCGTGTGTGACGTAGCCCCACAGCTGTTAGCTCCGCGCTGTGCCGCTCCTGCCGCGCGACTAAGTGAGAAACGATAGAACTTCAGATCAACACTACTTTGAGACTAAATAAATCTGGTGTTTATTCTACAGCGTCCGCAGAACAGATATATCTATAGATCTATATATATATATATATATATATATATATATAAAAGTCTTATGTCCATCACGCTCTTATTTCCTGGTTTTTCGGTATCGGATAGAACTTCTCTCCGTTTATTTTCCCGGTTGCTGCATCAACTGCCACATAAACCTTCACCATTGTGATAATAGAAAAGAGTGCGATATCATTAATGAAGTTTTGGGCCTCTTTGAACCGTGTTTCGTCGTAAATCGAAGCAGAAAAACTCCGGGGCTTGAAGGGAGACGCGGCAGCCTGCAGCAGCGCAGAGCCGGGGGGAAGGGGGCGGGAGGCGACAGGCGGGAGGGGGAAGGGGAGAGAGGGGAGGGGGGATGATGACGCGTGCCTGTGGTTATGACGCGGTCTTGCAGCCACCGCCCGTCAGTTTGGAGATTCGCGGAAAGGAGATAGTCTGTAATATAGCTAAACACTGCGGGAATCAATCAAAAAAACACTCTGGGTACATATATGAAGCACAAATAGCAATGTAAGAAGGTTAAAAGCTCTGAAAAGTCGATTTTGCATGTTATGGGACCTTTGGTTAATAATGTAATTTAAAATCTCAATGCACAACAAATAGCGCATAATAGTTTGTTGCAGCCTTAATGTCTGTTCATGTCACATTAACTTTTTGCGTCCAAATTAAACACTTCACGATTGTTTTTGTCGGTTTACAGTCGTCAATAACGACACGTCCGCTCCACGTCGCTCTCTAACCAGCTCCGCCTCTCTTTTTCTCGCAGTGATCGAAGACGAAAACGCGGAGGAGGACGCGCAGCAGAACGGAACAGAGAAAACCCCGGCAGAAGCTTAGGCCCCGCCCCCTCCGTCCGTGAAGCCGCCGCTTGCTCCTCCTCCTCCTCCTCACCCCGCTCCGCTTCCATCTTCCCCATCTCCTCCTCCAGGACCAGACATTTTCTACCAGTTTGAATCCAAAGACACTGTACATAAGCACTTTTTTTTCCACGGGGCAGCGAGCAGCGCTTCCATGACGCTCGACCTGTCCAACGCGACGAGCCCACGGCGCGGACCCTCTGCTCCGGGGGGGGGGGGGCATGTTATGCGTCACTCCGGCGTCTTTCAAACACTTCACGGACTCTTTTTCGCCGCTGTAGTTTCCGTTTTATAACTCCAAATGACACGTGTTCCGGCGGATCGTTCACTGCGTTTACACGGGCGTAGAGAGAGTATATTTACTACGATCCGGGGTAGTTACTCCGACGACAGCTGCGTGTAAGTACATATTATATTATATGGGCGATATTGGCAAACATCTCGATAAAACATGTCTTTAAACGTATTTGCTGAGGTTTAAACATCAGACAAACGTGGATTATCTGTAAAAAAATGAATTCCAAAAGTGCAGAAATATCACCTTATACCTTATTTGAAAGTTAAAACCAAAGTTTTTTTCATTTGTTGCAGCGTTTTTTTACTCTCATCGATTTACGATATTGTCTAAATTTCGATATGTATATTGAGTGGGGTTAGAATGCAGCAGTTAGAGCTACGACAGTTTTAATGCTGAATTAGTTCCCAGATTGTACTTGTGCAAGAGAAATCAGACTACCGTCGGACGGCAAGCGTAGTCGGAGTACACACCGTGCGCATGTAAACGTGGTGAACGCGTCTTCTTACTCTTTGCGCTGGAAAGCTTGGATAAAGTGTCTCATGCCCCTGCTGGCCACAACGGGGACTGAAAAAACAACAAAACGAAACAGGAAAAACAACGTTCAGCCAGCGTCCTGTGATGTTCGCCGACTTTAAAAACACAGTGGAGCACGTCCGCGTTTCGGTTTCAAAGTGTTCCGTTTCAACGACTTGGGGCAAACGAGCAAGAGAACGGAAAGGAGCGCGACAGAGTGCGACGGAGTGCGACGAAGTGCGACGAAGAGCGACGACGGAACGCGACGGACGGTTTTACATTCTTGCATAATATGTCTCCTTTAAACGAACTTCAATCCAGGGTTTTGGCCATAGAGGCGTGCATTTTTCTGAGATCCAACATGGACAACAATGGCGGCGACGACGATGGCGGCGACGACGGCGGCGGTGACGAGGAGGAGGAGGAGGAGCTAATGACAAGAAGGAGCGGCGTCGGAAATGCAGACATCAGGGACAGGAAGGACTAGACAACTTTAAAGCACACAAATGTATCAATCAAACGGTTCCTCCAATCGTGGTTCTCGACGGAGCGGTGTACATATATGGAAAAGGTAGCCCATATTTTATTGCACAGGAGTCGGACGGGGACGTTTTGTGAAAATACAGATTATTTATTGAAGCGAATGAAGCTAGAGGAGCGTTCGAGTCTTGAGTGAGTGCGTGAGAGTGTTCGTGTTCTGGGGGCGTTCCACGGAGAAAACCTGACTTATTTGAACAAGTCCGGATTAATTTGTCCTGGCGTTTGTCCCGTTTGTCCCACTCGGAGCACGGGTTTAGCCTGCTCCAGGGTCATAGCGAGACGGATCAATTTGCAGGCCTTTACTCTTTCTACTACTGCCATGAATGCCTTTTATACTTTTAGCTTCCCGTTGTCTTTCTTTGTAGTTCTCAGTTCTTCGATGGCAACAGAACGTTTGCTGCTGCTGCTGGTTCTTCCTATGAAATAATGTCCATAACGATTTGTGGCAAACGGCGGATTTGTCGGAGAGAAGCCAAGAAAGAGTGAGGTTTGTTGAAGAGTCAAAAGGTATTTGGAGAAACTGCGACTAAGAGTAATTGTAAGAAAGAACTGGACATAACATCTGAAATAGTGCAAACGCAGTATGAAAATCTGGACTTTTCAACGATTAGACTCAAACGTGAGGAAAAAAACAATAAAATCTGAAGGAATGGTGCAAGAAACGCGATCCATTTACTAAAAAATCTGATGCTAACGGGGGACAAATCACAAAAAACTGAGGAAATTTGACCTCTTCTGAACAGTTTTAGAAGGATCTTGAGCTTGTTTTAAGGTTTTTATGGTATTGAAATCAGTTTTTCTTTCATATAAAAATCGAGTTTGACATTTTAGCATCGTAACAACACTTGTAGAATTATATATATTACTAATACAATTGTGTCGTGACGTGAAAACGACTCCGAGACGTCCAGATTTATTTTCAATGTCAATGTTTTGCCCCATTCCGCAACCAAATCGATTCAAACCTTTCTTCGCCCTTGACCATCGCAGTTTGCAGTTTTCCTGTCGCCATTTTAACGTTTTAACTCCCCAAATCCGGGCTAAAAATACTTCCCCCTACTTCGTGTGGCGCCCCCGGTGGTGGTGTGCGGTGCTGCGGTCTGAGTGTTTTTGTTACATTTGCAGCTGAGCGTCATTTCTACGATGTACCTCCTCCACAGTTTGTAAGCCCAGGACTGATCGGGCCCTTGATACTGTTACTTGTACACAGAATATTTATATTTGTGCATTATGATTATTATCGTGTGCGTGCCAAAACCTCACGCAGGAACTACTGTAACGATCAAGCGCTTCATTTTTTAAACGTATTTGTCTATTTTGTGCTTTTTACAGAGGTTGTTTTGGGTCTTTTGGAGATGTAACTAAGTTATCGGCTGCTACAATGTGATTTTAAGTTTGCTTTTGAATTTTAGGAACTTTTCATCCTTTTATTTTGAAAAGTTGACAGAAATTTAATACAGTCAAAAACTTTAAAAACTAAAACTTTTTACTTAAAAAAGCTGCTTGGATGAGTGGCAAAAGAAAAGAAAAGCTGAACGAATTACATTTTCTTTTGTTGAATTGATAATATAATAATAATAATATTTTTTAAGATTCAAATATGTGTAAAAATATTTGATATTTTTTTATTTTTTTAAATTTTCTTCTAAAAATCCGCACTTAAAATGGGTTAAAAAAACACATTACAAATTAATAATCAAGAAAAAATGTATAGTACATTTTTTTTGGAGAAAGGGGGTAAAACTCTCCTGAAGTTCAAACGCAAAAGGATAAACGCTTTTTCGAAACAAAAATCTTCCATGATAACGACACAAAACAACCTCATTTTGTACTTTCTGTTGTATTTGTTTATTCCTTTTTTTTTTGGTTGCCATTTTGTAGGGCTCTTTCTAAAACACTGCATGCACGGCGCGTACAGATTCATGCATGTGACAGTGTAAACACCTCGTAACGCTTCGAATGACCTCCAAACCACTTTATTCTCAAACACACTGTACAAATTTAGCCTCGATCTTGTAACAACTATGACGAATATTTATCCGTTTAGTGCTTGTGGTTTACAATATGGAAAAATCTCATATTTGATGTTGTACTTTGATTTTTGAAAGTGTAGCAAAAAATCCACAAAAATATAGTTTTGTATCAAGATGAAAAACGATCGCAAATAGCAAAAATTATGGCTGTATTTTAATTTTAATTTAATTTTTTTGTATTGTTTCTTGTACAAAGATTCCCCTGGTTGTTATGGGTAAATTGTGTATCTGTTTTTTTGGAAGTGGAAAGAAAAAATAGATGAACGACAAAAGCGCGAGTTCAATCTACAATCTTTTTGCTTTTGAAATGCGGGTTCTCAACTGGTGGTTCCGTTCCCAAAAGCTAAACGACATGTACATATTTTGTCGCACGTGTGTATTTACACATTTACAATACAATTTTAGTCAGAATGAGTAGTCATGCAGCAGTAGTCGAGCTAAACGACATGTTTGCCCTCTTACCAAAAGGCTGTTCAAATCCTCACTGTTGTTGTTGTTGTTGTATCCTTGGGCAAGACACTTCACTACTTTAAATGTGTGAATGTGTTTGTGTGACTGCAGTAATGTACCAAATTATCAAGCATTTTTGATAATCTGGAGCATTTTTGATCATGTGAGAAAGTAATGTATTAGATCAATGTACTATAATTATTTATTATTATTATTATTTATTGTTATCATTATTATGAATTATTATTCTTATTATTCTTATTTATCATTATTTATTATTATTAGTTGTTATAATTATTTTTTTTAAATTGTATTATCAATTATTTTATTCCTATCATTATTTATTGTTATTATTATTATTATTATTATTATTTTATTATTATTATTATTATTATCATCATCATTATTATCATTGTTATTATTATTATTATTATAATTATTATGAAGTAGCCTAATGAAGAAAAAGCACTGTTACTTTTAAAAATAATGTTAGCAAAGTAAAAGTAGCAAAGTTATACTCTTTTATGTTTACATTCTCGTAGCTTTTGCAGCAATTGCTTTGAATACTGTGATTACTACTGCTGTTATTATTTCTACTACTACTACTACTACTACTACTACTACTACTGCTGTTACTGCTACCACCGTCACTACTATAAATACTTTTATTCCACCAGTTGAGAAGCCAGAATCTTAAAATACAGTTGTTGTCAGTATTTTTGCAAAATGAACCTGGGGAAATGTACATCACTGCTTCCCAATGCAATAAATGTCTGTTTGCATCTAACACGTCTCGTTATTGAAGCTGTGAGAGGCAAGAAGAAGATACAGCACAAAGTATGAAGTATTAAACTCACTTGTACCTCAAAATGGAAACGTCTGAGCCAGTAATCCTCTGGACAACAAGACGTTTCCATTCTCATCCAAAAGTCCTTCTCAATCTGGGGATTTACTCTCAAAATGTATCCTGTTCCTGTATTTGTTAGTACTGCTTTAAGTCTCACCTGAAGGTAACAATAGGACCATTATAGGGTAAGGGTAACAAAGAAGATTAGTTTCAGGTGAGACTTTGAAACACTGATATAATTACTACTACTACTACTACTACTACTACTACTACTACTACTACTACTACTACTACTACTACTATTACTACTACTACTACTACTGCTACTACTGCTGCTACTACTACTACTACTACTTCTACTACTACTGCTGCTACCGCTACTACTACTACTACTACTACTACTACTACTACTACTACTACTACTACTACTACTACCACTACTACTACTACATCTACCACTACTGCTGCTACTACTACTGCAGAATCGTACTGCTATGGCTGGTTACCACGTCTTCTTTAGTACCACCGCTCAGACGTTTCTTATGTGGAGGAGCTGAGGCGTTACTAAGTCCTCCCAGCAGAGTTTGACCAACATTATATAATGTGAGGCTCCAGTTCTTTCCTCTAAGTTGATGTCAGCACAATAAAGGAGATAAAAAGTTAGAGTGAGTGAGTGTGAGTAAAAGTGAGTGAGCGAGAGTGAGTATGAGTAAAAGTGAGTAAGAGTGAGTGAGAGTGAGTATGAGTAAAAGTGAGTAAGAGTGAGTGAGAGTGAGTGAGAGTGAGTAAAAGTGAGTGAGAGTGAGTGAGTAAGAGTGTATGAGTGAGTGAGAGTGAGTGTGTAATAGTGAGTAATAGTGAGTAAGAGTAAGTGAGAGTGAGTGAGAGAGAATGTGTAATAATGAGTAGGAGTAAGAGTAAGTTAGAGTGAGGGGTGAGTCAGAGTGAGTAAAAGTGAGTGTGAGTTAGTGAGTAAGTGTGAGTAAGAGTGTATGAGTGAGTGAGTGAGAGTGAGTGAGTGAGTGTGAGTAAAAGTGAATGAGAGTGAGTGAGAGTGAGTGTGACTAAAAGTGAGTAAAAGTGAGTGAGTAAGAGTGTATGAGTGAGTGAGTGAGAGTGAGTGTGTAATAGTGAGTAATAGTGAGTAAGAGTGAGTAAGAGTGAGTGAGAGAGAGTGTGTAATAGTGAGTAGGAGTAAGAGTGAGTTAGAGTGAGGGGTGAGTCAGAGTGAGTAAAAGTGAGTGTGAGTTAGTGAGTGAGTGAGTGAGAGTGAGTAAAAGTGAGTAAGAGTGAATACGAGTGAGTAAGAGTGAATAAGAGTGAGTGAGAGTGAGTAAAAGTGAAAGTGAGTGAGTGAGAGCGAGTAAAAGTGAAAGTGTAAGTGAGTGAGTGAGAGTCAGTGAGAGTGAGTGGCAGGAGGAGCAAAGTAAAAACACAGTAAAGGAATCTGAATCTAATCTTATTTAACAGGCTTTTCTCTGCCACATCATTCCATACGTCACATATGTCTTGTCTTCAATCTGTATCTACAACGTCAAGTAGTAAACATAATGTACATACATAATACATACAACATGAGGAGGCGTGTCCAAACAAGTGGTAGTGCATGTCAAAAGTCTCTCAATAATATCGTGGCCTATCGCTAAATATCAACTTAAAATCCCCTTTACATTCATGGTTTTGTTGCAGCAGTAGCTAAAAAAATAGACTACATAGACCATGATCCTTTGCTCTAAAAAAATAACAGTTTTAAACACTTTTATGTCTTAATATTTTGGGAATATGACAGTAATGATTGGCACAAACGCTTGTCAAGGCGTAGTATAGTATATAAAGTATAATATTTACAGTATTTACATAACATGGAGACAAGAAGGTGAAGAAAAGTGACGTAATGCATCTTTAATATTCATCATGAAGAGAAAAGCGAAGCCAAACTGAACTCTGCCGTGGTTTATGTTCCGCTCGCTCTTCGGCTGATGAGACCTGACATTTGCAGCGCTCTGTGTTTTAAATCATTCATGTGTCAGTGAGGCTCCTCCACCCAGCGCCACCTCCTCCACCCGCCTCCTCCTCCTTTCACTCTCTCCTCCACCTTTCACTCTCTCCTCCTCCACCCGCCTCCTCCTCCTCTCACTCTCTCCTCCTCTACCCGCCTCCTCCTCCTTTCACTCTCTCCTCCTCCACCTACCTCCTCCTCCTTTCACTCTCTCCTCCACCTTTCACTCTCTCCTCCTCCACCCGCCTCCTCCTCCTCTCACTCTCTCCTCCTCTACCCGCCTCCTCCTCCTTTCACTCTCTCCTCCTCCACCTGCTTCCTCCTCCTTTCACTCTCTCCTCCACCTTTCACTCTCTCCTCCTCCACCCGCCTCCGGCTCCTCTCACTCTCTCCTCCTCCACCCGTCGCCTCATCTCACTCCTTCCTCCTCCTCTCACTCTCTCCTCCTCCTTTCACTCTCTCCTCCTCCACTTGCCTCCTCCTCCTCTCACTCTCTCCTCCTCCACCCGGCGCCTCCTCTCACTCTTTCCTCCTCCTCTCACTCTCTCCTCCTCCACCCACCTCCTCCTCCTCTCACTCTCTCCTCCTCCACCCGCTGCCTCCTCTCACTCTCTCCTCCTCCACCCGTCTCCTCCTCCTTTCACTCTCTCCTCCTCCTTTCACTCTCTCCTCCTCCACCCGCCTCCTCCTCCTCTCACTCTCTCCTCCTCCACCCGCCGTCTCCTCTCACTCTCTCCTCCTCCTCTCACTCTTTCCTCCTCCTTTCACTCTCTCCTCCACCTTTCACTCTCTCCTCCTCCACCCGCCTCCTCCTCCTCTCACTCTCTCCTCCTCTACCCGCCTCCTCCTCCTTTCACTCTCTCCTCCTCCACCTACCTCCTCCTCCTTTCACTCTCTCCTCCTCCACCCGCCTCCTCCTCCTCTCACTCTCTCCTCCTCTACCCGCCTCCTCCTCCTTTCACTCTCTCCTCCTCCACCTGCTTCCTCCTCCTTTCACTCTCTCCTCCACCTTTCACTCTCTCCTCCTCCACCCGCCTCCGGCTCCTCTCACTCTCTCCTCCTCCACCCGTCGCCTCATCTCACTCCTTCCTCCTCCTCTCACGCTCTCCTCCTCCTTTCACTCTCTCCTCCTCCACTTGCCTCCTCCTCCTCTCACTCTCTCCTCCTCCACCCGCTGCCTCCTCTCACTCTCTCCTCCTCCACCCGTCTCCTCCTCCTTTCACTCTCTCCTCCTCCTTTCACTCTCTCCTCCTCCACCCGCCTCCTCCTCCTCTCACTCTCTCCTCCTCCACCCGGCGCCTCCTCTCACTCTTTCCTCCTCCTCTCACTCTCTCCTCCTCCACCCGCCTCCTCCTCCTCTCACTCTCTCCTCCTCCACCCGCTGCCTCCTCTCACTCTCTCCTCCTCCACCCGTCTCCTCCTCCTTTCACTCTCTCCTCCTCCTTTCACTCTCTCCTCCTCCACCCGCCTCCTCCTCCTCTCACTCTCTCCTCCTCCACCCGCCGTCTCCTCTCACTCTCTCCTCCTCCTCTCACTCTTTCCTCCTCCTCTCACTCTCTCCTCCTCCACCCGCCTCCTCCTCCTCTCACTCTCTCCTCCTCCACCCGCCGCCTCCTCTCACTCTCTCCTCCTCCACCCGTCGCCCCCTCTCACTCTCTACTCCTCCACCCGCCTCCTCCTCCTCTCACTCTCTCCTCCTCCTCTCACTCTCTCCTCCTCCACCTGCCGCCTCCTCCTCTCGCTCTCTCCTCCTCCACCCGCCGCCTCCTCTCACTCTCTCCTCCTCCACCCGTCGCCCCCTCTCACTCTACTCCTCCACCCGCCTCCTCCTCCTCTCACTCTCTCCTCCTCCTCTCACTCTCTCCTCCTCCACCCGCCGCCTCCTCCTCTCGCTCTCTCCTCCTCCACCCGCCGCCTCCTCTCACTCTCTCCACCCGCCTTCACTCTCTCCTCCTCCACTCGCCTCCTCCTCTCGCTCTCTCCTCCTCCACCCGCCGCCTCCTCTCACTCTCTCCACCCGCCTTCACTCTCTCCTCCTCTTTCTCTTTTCCTCCTCTTTCTCTCTCTCCTCCTCTAATTCTGCTATCCCATCTCCTCCATCTCCATCTATCACTCCTGTTTTTCTCTTTTTTCTCTCCTATATTTTGCCTTCGTTCCTCCTCTTCCTTTCTCCACTCTTCTCTCCTTCAGTAACTCCTGTGCATCCCACTTTCTCCTCCTCTTCTGCCGCTGCATCTCTCCCCTCTCTCTCTCTCTTTCTCTTCCCTTTCTCCTCAGTCTCTGCTCTCTTCTTTCTCCTCTCCATCTCACTCTGCCTCCCTCCGCCCTCTCTCCCCTCCCCCTCTCTCTCTCTCATTCGTCTCTTCTTTCTGACCTCTCTCGCCTCCTCCCCTCTCTTCTCCCCGCTCTCCTTTCTCTCCCTCCCTCTCTCTCTCATCCTCTTCTGTATTCGGCTGCAGGATTCCCTTCATCGTCTCCGTTTCATGCTTCTCTGTTGCACCAAAACACTCCCTTCTTTTTCATACACTTCGTTTAACCGTGAAAATGATTCCCAATGCAGCAATAGCCTCTCTCTCTCTCTCTCTCTCTCTCTCTCTCTCTCTCTCTCTCTCTCTCTCTCTCATTTTTACATTACATACATTTATTATAAGTTTTTTTCTACGTAATTTAATATTTCAGCTTGAAATAAGAAAAAATACACAATTATAGCATAGAAAATACTTATTCACAATGACTGAAAACAATAAAAATATAGCGAGTGACGATCACCATCACTTGTGACTGAATTTATTATGTTTTTACGTGATTAATTCTTATGAAATATAAACGTGAAGAGGAGAACTAGAAGCAGCGCGTTGAGTGACAGGCGCCGATGACACGGTGATTTAAGCGACTGTAAACACAAACAAACAAACAAATACTGAGGAGGAGGAGGAGGAGGTGTGAAGAGCTCCGAGGTGTAAACACACACTCTCATATTTAACCACACTCTGGTTCTGCAGATGGACACGGCCCGCAGCCGCGGCAACTGCCACTGCACTGTACAAACAGAAGACAGTCATCCAGGCTCTGCTCATGGCGTTTATCAAAGACTAAAATCACACTGAGAATTCAGACTCAAGAACAAACTGCAGAATCTCCAGAGGCAAATTATAGACTTTTATAAATGTGTTTAATTTTCCACCGGGACAAACGTGAAAAAACACGAGCACCGTGGGGACTCTGACCGAGCTCAAATGTTTAACTCACTTTTAGTCAGTTCTTCTCAAAGTTTCCCATCAAGTGCCACCAGATTTAATCCAGACTTTACCCGGACTAAAGCCAGACTTTACCCAGACTTAATCCAGACTTTACCCGGACTAAAGCCAGAATTTATCCAGACTTAATCCAGACTTTACCCAGACTAAAGCCAGACTTTACCCAGACTAAAGCCAGACTTTACCCAGACTTAATCCAGACTTTACCCAGACTAAAGCCAGACTTTATCCAGACTTAATCCAGACTTTATCCAGACTAAAGCCAGACTTTATCCAGACTTAATCCAGACTTTATCCAGACTAAAGCCAGACTTAATCCAGACTTAATCCAGACTTTATCCAGACTAAAGCCAGACTTTACCCAGACTAAAGCCAGACTTTATCCAGACTTAATCCAGACTTTATCCAGACTAAAGCCAGACTTTATCCAGACTAAAGCCAGACTTAATCCAGACTTTATCCAGACTAAAGCCAGACTTTACCCAGACTTAATCCAGACTTTACCCGGACTAAAGCCAGACTTTATCCAGACTTAATCCAGACTTTATCCAGACTAAAGCCAGACTTTATCCAGACTAAAGCCAGACTTAATCCAGACTTTATCCAGACTAAAGCCAGACTTTACCCAGACTTAATCCAGACTTTACCCGGACTAAAGCCAGACTTTACCCAGACTTAATCCAGACTTTATCCAGACTAAAGCCAGACTTTACCCAGACTTAATCCAGACTTTACCCGGACTAAAGCCAGACTTTACCCAGACTTAATCCAGACTTTATCCAGACTTAATCCAGACTTTACCCAGACTAAAGCCAGACTTTATCCAGACTTAATCCAGACTTTACCCAGACTAAAGCCAGACTTTATCCAGATTTAATCCAGACTTTATCCAGACTAAAGCCAGACTTTACCCAGACTTAATCCAGACTTTACCCGGACTAAAGCCAGACTTTACCCAGACTTAATCCAGACTTTATCCAGACTAAAGCCAGACTTTACCCAGACTTAATCCAGACTTTACCCGGACTAAAGCCAGACTTTACCCAGACTTAATCCAGACTTTATCCAGACTTAATCCAGACTTTACCCAGACTAAAGCCAGACTTTATCCAGACTTAATCCAGACTTTACCCAGACTAAAGCCAGACTTTATCCAGATTTAATCCAGACTTTATCCAGACTAAAGCCAGACTTTACCCAGACTTAATCCAGACTTTACCCGGACTAAAGCCAGACTTTACCCAGACTTAATCCAGACTTTACCCGGACTAAAGCCAGACTTTATCCAGACTTAATCCAGACTTTATCCAGACTAAAGCCAGACTTTACCCAGACTTAATCCAGACTTTACCCGGACTAAAGCCAGACTTTATCCAGACTTAATCCAGACTTTACCCAGACTAAAGCCAGACTTTACCCAGACTTAATCCAGATTTTACCCGGACAAAAGCCAGACTTTACCCATACTAAAGCCAGACTTTACCCAGACTAAAGCCAGACTTTACCCAGATCTAATCCAGACTTTACCCAGACTTAATCCAGACTTTATCCAGACTAAAGCCAGACTTTATCCAGACTAAAGCCAGACTTTATCCAGACTAAAGCCAGACTTTACCCAGACTAAAGCCAGACTTTATCCAGACTGAAGCCAGACTTTACTTAGACTAAAGCCAGACTTTATCCAGACTAAAGCCAGACTTTATCTAGACTAAAGCCAGACTTTACCCAGACTAAAGCCAGACTTTACCCAGACTAAAGCCAGACTTTACTTAGACTAAAGCCAAACTTTACCCAGACTAAAGCCAGACTTAATCAGGCCTAAACATTCTGTAATATGACACTAAACTGTGGATGAAGTAAATAAGTGAAATGATAATTAACCCAAAGAATGACGAAAACATTCTCAAATTCGTCTCTAAATATGATTCTGTTAATTACCCCTCTCTTTTTTCTTTCTCTCTTTCCTCTCCTCCTCTCTCCTATTTCTCTTTTACTATCCCCCTTCTCTCTTTCTCCTCTCTCTCTTTACTCTGCCCTCATCAAATAGACTTTTACTATACTTCTCTCTCCCTTATGTTTCTTCATTTCTCTCTCTCCATTCCCTCTCCTTTATCTCTCTCCCTTCTTCATTTTCTCCCCAATTTTTCTCCCTTTCTTCTATCTCTTTATCCCATTTCTCTTTCCACTTTCCATATATTCTCTTCCCCTCTGACCTTTTCTCCTCTCCTTCCTATCTCTTTCTCCCACCTCTCATCCACCTCTCATCCATCTCTCCTCCTTCTCCCCCTCTTTCTTTTCCCTCTCCTCCTTTTCTTGACCGACACATTCTGACCACGTGAGAAATAAACCTACAGCGTGTCATTATAGATGAATTCAGGCTGTCAGTTTTTGCAGTGCTCTCCTTCTTATATAAGCTTTATGTTAGTGGAGCGTGAGAAGATGTGGTCACATGATCAGATCACATGACACATTGTGAAGTGCACAAAGATGGCTCCTCCCGTCTACGCCTACGGGGGGTGTCCGGGGAGAGGGAGGTCTTTATTTAGATGATTAAAAGCTTGAATTGAATGGTCGGGTTCACGTTTGTATGGCGGAAGGAGGTGTCTGGGGAGGGGGAAGTCTGGACCGCTGCAAAGAAGCAATAAACACATGTTGAATCTTCTTAGTTTTTCATGTTTTGATATGAGGCATTTTCTGATATTTGGAGTTTAAACCTGAGAAATGGACGTTACAGATTTGGGATTATTTAGTATTATTTTTACTGCCAATTGAGCCAAAATCTTATAAAGTAGAAGATTGTAAAGTTTATTTAAAGCTACTTTAGTTTAGAGTTGATATTATTTTCAGAAAAAATGACCTTTGAATGTCGCATGTAAATGAGTCTGTGGATGCACATGTCTGTGGTGTTTCATTGAGATCAGACATTTTTGTCTAATCTGAAAGAATTAGACAAAAATGAAAAAAGAAAGAAAGAAAACATAACAGTAATAGATCTATAATAACAATAATAACAATAACGACTATAGAGAGTAATTCTTCTTATCATGATCCTCATTATTGTTGTTATTATTATAATATTATTATTATTGTTGTTATTGTTGTTGTTGTTGTTATTATTATATTATTATTATATTTTTGTATTATATTATTATTATTTTCTCCTCTCTCTCTCCTCATCCCTCTCTTCTCTCTCTCTTATCTCCTCATCCCTCTCTTCTCTCCTCATCCCTCTCTTCTCTCTCTCTTCTCTCCTCATCCCTCTCTTCTCTCTCTCTTCTCTCCTCATCCCTCTCTTCTCTCTCTCTTCTCTCCTCATCCCTCTCTTCTCTCTCTCTTCTCTCCTCATCCCTCTCTTCTCTCTCTCTTCTCTCCTCATCCCTCTCTTCTCTCTCTCTTATCTCCTCATCCCTCTCTTCTCTCCTCATCCCTCTCTTCTCTCTCTTCTCTCCTCATCCCTCTCTTCTCTCTCTCTTCTCTCCTCATCCCTCTCTTCTCTCTCTCTTCTCTCCTCATCCCTCTCTTCTCTCTCTCTTCTCTCCTCATCCCTCTCTTCTCTCTCTCTTCTCTTCACATCCCTCTCTTCTCTCTCTCTTCTCTCCTCACCCCAATATTTTCTCTCTCTTCTCTCCTCATCCCTCTCTTCTCTCTCTCCTCTCTTCACATCCCTCTCTTTTCTCTCTCTTCTCTCCTCATCCCTCTCTTCTCTCTCTCTTCTCATCTACATCTTTGGCTTTCCCCCCACACCGGGCCGACACGCTCATGCAAAGACATTTCCCTGTTTCCGTGGCGCCGTTACAGCCTCATTTGGATATCAGTTATTTATATGTCAGCTTTTGGCGGCTGAGCGTTTGGCGCCGAGAGCTGGCGTTCTTCTCGTTCCTCTCGTTTGGCCGGGGACTTCACAGGGAAACGTTTTTGCAAAAGAAAACCCGGAACATCTCATCTTCATCCAAATCGATGGCAGGTGCTTCGAGTCGAAAGGACGACGTCGATCTTTGGAGTCGTGGCCAAAGTCGGCAGGAAGTGGGTTATTTTAGGGGATTCACATGGCACAAGTTGACTTAAAGGTGCACACTGTAACTTTTAATGCTTTTCATTGCTGAAAAACACCTTGGAGCCGATTTATTTCAAAATAAAATCAGTTCAAATATAATGTAAAAGGTCGTCAAACTGAGACTTTCAAGTAAACATCCGAGAAATAGAGGGAAAATATACTCAATATGTGAATACTTAGTAAATGTGGGCGGGATGGGGACCACTGAGGGGCCCGGGTTCCTCCAGGTGGAACCGAGGGAACATAAACACAAGCGATGTCATGATTTACACACAAAGAAACAAATGTTTCGAGCTGTAACGGAAAAGGAAACCGAGCAAAGGACGTGAAGGTTTAAGGCAAGCGTGATGGAGAGAACAGCGGAGAGAGAGGGAGCGACGGGGAGGCGGAGAAGGAGATGTGGACTGAGTGAAAGGACACTCGATGAGGAGATAGGACAGAAGAAAGGAACGGGGGACGGGTCAGGTAAAAGAGGAGGGAAAGAGAGAGAGAAAAGAGAGAGAAATGAGGAGGTGGAGAAAAGGATGGGACGGAAAGAAGGAGAGGGAAGAGGGAAAGAGAAAGAGAGAGCAAACAAGGAGACCACCAGATGGTTTCTATAGCAACAACAATCCCAGCCTTCTACTTCTCGCTCTCTCTCTCTCTCTTTTGCCTCTCTCTCCCCCGCTCTCTGTCTTTCTCCCCCCTCACTTTCTCTGTCTTTCTTTAACTCTCTCTCTTTCTCTTGTTTCCCTCTCTCTCTCTTCCCTCTGTTTCTCTATTTTTCCGATGTTTGTCTCTTTTCCCTCTCTGTCTCTCTTTTCCCGATGTTTGTTTCTTTTCCCTCTCTGTCTCTCTTTTCCCGATGTTTGTTTCTTTTCCCTCTCTGTCTCTCTTTTCCCGATGTTTGTTTCTTTTCCCTCTCTTTCTCTCTTTTCCCAATGTTTGTCTCTTTTTCCTCTCTTTCTCTCTTTTCCCGATGTTTGTCTCTTTTCCCTCTCTTTCTCTCTTTTCCCGATGTTTGTCTCTTTTTCCTTTCTTTCTCTCTTTTCCCAATGTTTGTCTCTTTTCCTTCTCTTTCTATATTTTCCCGATGTTCATCTCTTTTCCATCTTTTTCCCTCTTTTTCTCTCTTTTCCCGATGTTTGTCTCTTTTCCTTCCTTTTCTCTCTTTTCCCTCTCTTTCTCTCTTTTCCCTCTGTTTGTCTCTTTTCCCTGTGTTTGTCTCTTTTCCCTCTCTTTATTATTTCTTTACATATATATACTTAAAGAAGACCCGAAGGCCCGCTGTCACCATGGCTACTAAAGGTGTGGCGTTTGCATGTTCTGCCTGTGTCTGCGTACGTAAACACCACATTAGGCTCCTCCCATTTCTCCGTGGGACTTTCCTGGTTAAATAAAGGTCGAGAGATGATTAATTAGACATATTTTACAATTTACAGAAGTTCTCTGACAGCTCTGTGGCCTTTGTGAGCCGTTTGAGCCTGACATGGCCTGGAGTCTAGAGCTGTGGGTGGAGATAGGTGGTAGGTGGAACCAGATATTTTCTAAGCACTTAAGCTTCAAGTGCAAGATGACCACTCAAAATACACACAAATAAAAAAGAGTGTGAAAAAATAAATGAAGTGTACGCTGCTGTTTAACATTAAAGTTCATAAAAGAAGATTTTATACGTCCTTTCTGAAGGATCAACATTATCTTGTTTTAAAAAGGTTTAGTTCAATAGCGTCAAATAATGTACCGTATTTTCCGGACTATAAGTCGCATCTTTTTTCATAGTTTTGGTTGGGGTGCAACTTATACTCCGGAGTGACTTATATGTGATATTATTCATTATTTATTATTATACATAGAAGAAGAATTGGCACTTCCTTCCGAAGTTTGCCGAGTTGTTTAGAAGTGACACCGAACAGATTTAAAATAATCTGTTATTAAAATAATCTGTTAGTATTTTAAATTGCATTTCAAGATTAAATGTCTGTTCTTGGTCTTGGATTTGATCAAATAAATTTCCCCAAAAAATGCGACTTATACTCACTCCAGTACGACTTATATACTTTTTTTTTCCTTCTCTATTATGCTTATTTTTTGGCTGGTGCGACTTATAGTCCGGAAAAAATATGTAATATTCAGCACACACCTCTCCTCCAGTAAAAGTAGCCTTCACTGTAGAGTATATGTAAGTAAAAGTAGCCTTCACTGTAGAGTATATGTACTCTTCTAAAAGTGTCTGAAAATATTAAAAGTAGCAGTATTACAAGTACATGAGTAAATGTAACTAAATGGCGTGTCGGAGCGTATAATGGGGGGAGGGGATAAAACAATGAGATTGCTTTGGCCCTGGGCTGAAACTGAATCAGGGCTGCTCAATTAATCATGTGATCCACATCGAGGCACGCCATTGGTCAGTTCCTCTGTCCTACATCTGTGATTGGCTCAGGCCCAAATGTGTAGAATTGACAAATGAGAACAAAGAGTGATTACCACAGTGTAAAAATGAATATCAACAAGACGTTAAAATGAATAAAAAATAAATAATAATAATTGAGATATGTATAGTATAAACTAAAATACTATAATGATCTCAACTATTATTATTTATTTATCATTTATTTTGACCCTGTTACATTCAGGAAGTATTTGGCTCGTTTTGCTCCTTATTGTAAATTAATGTAACAAGTTAAAGAAGACATATGCATTTTCATTCTGGTAGTCCATCTGTGAACTATGAACACATGGCACAGTGGCACAGTGGCAAGCACTCTCGCCTCACAGCCAGAAGGTCACGGGTTCGGCCTTTCCGTCTGAAGTTTGCCCATTCCCCCTGTGTCGTGCCGGTGCTCCGGGTTTCCCCCATCAGCCCACAACATGCACAACAGGTCAAATCCTCCAGCGAAGGTAGTTCTCCTGACCAAGTTCTGGAGATGGGCCCCCACGGCTCCTGACGCCTGGTGGCATTGAAGGACGTGTCAAATGAAGAGGACCAGTCTCCCCACAGGGACGATAAAGTGAAGCATACCTTAAACTTAACCTTAAGCAGCAGGTTTTCATTTCTATTTTTTTTTTTATCTCACTGAAAAAGAAATTCTCAAATAATAGTAAAAACAAAAGTGAGCGTGAGCACAGATGAGCCAGCTGAGACAACACCATCAGAAGAGCCGTCCGCACCGACAAAGCAAAACATGGCTTTTTAAATGTAGAACAGTTTTACATTTTTGTCAGATTACTAATCATGTTCATGTCTGTTGGTTTTGTTGGTGAGAACAAAGAAAGATTTCTGAAAACACGGTACAACGCTGCGGTAAAAGTCTTGGTTCTTCCCTTTCTTCTTTTGTTCGCTCGGAGGCTGCTCCGTGGCCGCACAGTTTTCGTTTTTAATAATTTACGAGCCACAGTTAAATTGCGTTTAAATTATGTAATAGCCCGAAACAATGTTGATACTAAAAACCCGTTCACACGCGTTCATTCACGCTTCAGCGCCGGGTCACGCGGCGCCCGACGGCCAATCGGGTCGCGGGAGAAGCAGGTGGAATGTAGGTTTTGGAAAACGTTGCATGACCTGTAGCCACATCTGCCTCGGAGCGCAATGACAGAATCGCGGCTGCCAATCTGCGCCGACACCAGCGCCACACGCAGGCCACAATAAGGAAAGACGCAAGGTGAGTTTATTAAGAGAACAATTCCCACTCAAAGTCATGAACAAAAGAGGAAAAGATGCATTCAAATCTCAATACAAACAAAGAAAAACATTAAAAAAATATCTAATAATCAGATAATTAGCGGGGAAAACATTATGCAAAGACGTTTAGTGACATTTTAGGTTTTGCAATTGTCATAAAAACTGATATTCAACCACTGCAGCGACAGGAGGAGACAGGATAACCACTCTGCCACAGTAATAACACATAACAGTATCACTGTGGAACATGACAGCTGCTCACCAAAACATGTCAAGGTAAGAACAACCTATTTTGTCTTAAAAACTATCAAACAAGCTAGCTTTCCCCCCCCTTTTTTGTGGAAAAGAAGACATAATTAATTTCATGAATGCAAAATGTTCAGTACGTGCGGCTTGAAAACATCTTTACCGTCTGAATATAACTCATTTGCTGAAGCGATTGGCAGCAAACTCACGCGACCAGTAGGGGGCGTGCCAACCGCGGCGACGTCCCGAGCGTTCGTCCTTATCTTTCGTTTTCTGGCGGTAAAATGTTCTGGTGTCGCTCTCTCGAATGGACCAGGAGTCAGTATCCCACCGCCTATTATGAAATTGCGTGAAATCCAAAAAGGTAAAATCCCTGAGCGCTTCTGTGAGTGACAAGGCCCGTTCAGCCGCCATCTGCGGAGGACCCACCCGCATTTGACCCGCTCCATCTCCGATCGTGGGAATCGACGGTCAAAAACACATTTATGACGTTTTGAATCAGCGCTGTGTAAAAGTACTTGTGTTTGTTCCTCCGTCTCCATGTGAACCGTTAACGAGTCACGAGCCAATCAGAGCCAAGCGGCAGAAGTCAGATCAGGACACGGAGGCACAGCCAAATACTGCAAGGCAACACCAAGGCATCGTCCCTGTCTCGCAATCTGCTCGTCTCTATGGCGACGCTTTGACGGAAATGTTCCAGTGTGACATGGAATGTATCTGTTCAACATTTATTCATCTACAGCTGTTTTTATTGCTCCGGAATAACTGGAAAAACGTGCATTATTATGGTGAGTGAGCTCCCCTCTCCACAGATCTGGTGGCGTCTCCATGGAGATACATAAAACAATAACATCAAACATTCCAGGCAAAGCAAGGCAAGTTTATTTGTAGAACACAGTTCGTACACAAAGTAATTGAAAGTGCTTTGCAGAACGTGAAAATATGGATTAACATCACATTACAAACAAATACAAATAGTAATGATATTTGTAAAAGAAAACACTGTCCAGATGACGTCAACTGAATCTATTTCTACCATAAACCTGCTGGACAAATGAGGCATTACACCGACAAGAAATTATAATGAAAATATACCTAAAAAGAAATGGTCTCAACCAGATAAATGAGTCCCTCCCCCTCCAGGTGGGGAGTCCTCGCCCCGAGGGGAGGAGTTCAAGTATCTCGGGGTCTTGTTTACGAGTGAGGGGATGATGGAGCGTGAGATTGACAGGTGGATTGATGAGGTCACTGAAGAAGGAGCTGATTCCAAATTCCTACGTTCCTCACCTCTGGGAACTTTGGGTAGTGACCGAAAGGACAAGCTCGCGGGTACAAGTGGTCGAGTCGAGACAGGGTGAGGAGCTCAGTCACAGGGCAGGAGCTCAGAGTAGAGCTGCTGCTCTTCATATGGCTCCAACATGTCAGAGATGTATTTTGGTGCTCAGCCATGGAAGCTGTTTCAACACATTCAACTTCATGCAGAGCAGATGACGGACTTTATATCAGAAAAGTGACATAAATTGAATAAAGTGCCGGCCTTTAATTATATATTAATTACATCCGTCTACTCTGCCGCCTCGGCCCTGCCCCCTGGTGACTGGGTGCACGATGGCAGCGGCTCGGGCGCGTTTGACTCTGAAACACATTGAAATTCTTGTGCGCTGTCCACTTTGCACCAACCAACAAGAGCCTGAGAGAGCCGAGGAATACAAACCAGCCCTCCCCCTCCTCCCCCTCTTTCCCTCGCTCTCTCTCTCTCTCCCTCCCCCTCCTCCCCCCCTCTCTCTCTCCCTCGCTCTCTTTCTCTCCTTATTTCTCTCTCTCTCCCTCTCTCTCCCTCCCCCTCCTCCCCAATCCCTCTCTCTCTCTCCTTCTCCTCTGTCCACTCTTCTCTTTATATCTTTATCCCTCTCTCTCTCACTCTTTTCTTTATCCTATACCATCTCGCTTCTTTCCCTGCTCTCGCTCTTTTCTCCATTCTCTCCGTTCTCTCCTCTCTTTCCCCCCCTCCTCTTGCCCTCCTCCATCTCTTTCACCGTTCTCTTTCCTCTTGAACTCCTCCCCTCCTCTCACTTTCTCTCCTCTCCTTCTCACTGACCCTCACTCGTTCTCTTTCTCCTTTTCTCACCGTCTCCACTCTCTTTCTCCCTCTCTCCCCCTCACTCTTTCTCTCTCTCTCATTCTCATTTTCTCTCCATCTCTTCTCTCTTCTCTCTTTCATGAATCTTAATGTGTTTGATGATGAAATAGATTTGCCCTCAGCGCCTCTCTTCACACTCTGGGGTCACCTCCAGACGGACTGTAACTGGACTCAGTGGACGGAGGCTGAAACGCACTGGACACTTCATTCTCTCTGTTCTTGTTCCATTAAAGGCGCACTATGAAACATTTCCTTATACACCTTTAAGTAAGGGATGGTAAAAAAAAACATTAAAACATTTTATTAACCTTTAATATTTGACATTTTCTAAAAGTCTTATTACTATTATTATTATTATTATTATTATTATTATTATTATTAGTAGTAGTAGTAGTAGTAGTAGTAGTAGTAGTAGTAGTAGTAGTAGTGTTGAGTTCCATAAATATGAGCTGACACAAGTTTAATAGCACCGTGGAACATTCCAAACTTAAATATTTCAGTATTTATTTGGATTTATTTATTTGTTGGTTTATTTGAATGAGGACAATGGAACGGGTAAAATGCCAGAAATATACAAAACACAAAACCGAACGGAACAACAGCTTTCGCCAATAAGGCAAGGAACGTTTATTTATTTATTTATTTTTATCTTTATTATTTTTCCCTTCCATCCCTTGTTGGGAAATGGGAGATTTTGTCTATAGGAGTTTTTGTTTATAAGAGATCTTCTATTGAGAATATTTTTCAAACTTCCCATAAGTTATCTGTTCTTTTCCTCTGTATCTATCTATCATTCCCCATGTGTGGACAATAAAGGATTATCTTATCTTATCTTATTTGTAGAGCACATTTCATACACAAGGTAATTCAAAGTGCTTCACAACAGGAAAAATGCATTAAAGAGAAATATATAATGCATTATAGAGAAATTACAGACCACATACATAGCATTCCAGACACTCTTTCCCATATTTATTTGACATTGCCATTATGACAAGTGTCTCCGGGATGGACACATCACTTCTAGATTGATTCTTTCCCATATCAGCGCGCTATCTGCAAACTGCACACGTCTGTACAGCATACAACATACAACATACAACACACAACACACAACACACAACACACAACACACAACATACAACATACAACATACAGCATACAACATACAACATACAACACACAACACACAACACACAACATACAGCACACAGCATAAAGCATACAACATACAACATACAACATACAACTCACAGCATACAACATACAACATACAGCACACAGCATAAAGCATACAACATACAACATACAACATACAACTCACAGCATACAACATACAACATACAACATACAACACACAGCACACAGCATAAAGCATACAACATACAACATACAACTCACAGCATACAGTATAGAGCAGTGGTCCCCAAACTTTTAGACTCGAGGGCCACATTGGGTTCTAAAATTTGGCCCAGGGGCCGGGCCAGGAAAATATGGTGTGTTTGTGTGAACTAATGAATTACTATAAATTACACGCAAGATTTGACCTGTAACTTGTAACAAAGCAACAAATGCAAGGCTCAATGTACTAATTGTTTTCGAAATTCATTAAATAATGATGAATTATCTACTGTCTTCTACTCTCCACAAGAGTCTTCTACTGTCCACAAGAGTCTTCTTCAGTGTCAAACACTTGCGCTTCCTGCTTGATTGGCCCCGGTGGCCGTTTGTGGTGAATTTTATTTTCTGCGCGCCATAGATTTTCTTGTGCGCGCACTACATTAAGTGCGAGCAGTGCATTAACGAGCAGTGCACTAAGTGCAAGCAGTGCACGAGCAGTGCTCTAAGTGCGAGCAGTGCACTAAGTGCGAGCAGTGCACTAAGTGCGAGCAGTGCACTAAGTGCGAGCAGTGCACGAGCAGTGCTCTAAGTGCGAGCAGTGCACTAAGTGCGAGCAGTGCACTAAGTGCGAGCAGTGCACGAGCAGTGCTCTAAGTGCGAGCAGTGCACTAAGTGCGAGCAGTGCACTATGTGCGAGCAGTGCTCTATGTGCAAGTAGTGCACTATGTGAGAGCAGTGCACTTTGTGCAAGTAGTGCACTATGTGCGAGCAGTGCACTTTGTGCGAGCAGTGCACTTTGTGCAAGTAGTGCACTATGTGCGAGCAGTGCACTTTGTGCGAGCAGTGCACTTTGTGCAAGTAGTGCACTATGTGCGAGCAGTGCACTTTGTGCAAGTAGCAGTGCACTATGTGCGAGCAGTGCACAGGCGCGCAGCTTAGAGGGAACAGTGCCATATCTTGGGGAAATGTGGGCATTACAAGAGAAAGGTAAAATGAACCGCCAGCCACAGTATCGTGAGTTTGAATCCCGACTCCGACATTTGCTGCATGTCCTCTTTTCTCTCTCATCATTCCCCTTTCTTTCCTATTCCATCTACTGTCTAATAAAGCCTACGGCAATAAATAAATAAATAAATATTTTAAATTTTCAATATAACTTGGACAAGCTTGGCGGGCCGGATTGAAAGGCCCAACGGGCCGGATGTGGCCCGCGGGCCGTAGTTTGGGGACCACTGGTATAGAGCATACAACACAGAAGATATATTTTGTGAAAATCAGGTTCAAACTGAGGCAAGATGTTCTGGCCTCCATCTCCACGTTCTGCTTCGGACAAGGATCCCCTTCCAAGATGGCCGTCGCACTGACTCCTCCATGTTTACGTCTCCATGGCAGCCGGCCCGTACCCGTACTCTGATGCCCTGACCTGGTACGGTTTAACGTAAGCATTCAAAACCGATAATCACAATGTTCGCTTTGGGAGAGGATATGTCCAAAAGCTCTGACCGTCGTGTTTGACCTTTCAGAGCACAATCCTCACGCAAAGTAAAAGAAGCATTAAAATCACAATATTAAAACATAAATAATCGTGATGAAATGTTCGATAAAAGAGGAGAGCGACAGAACTGATTTCTTTGTGTTTTTGATCGGGCACTTTCAGGACGAAAGACTAGAATAACCAGGACGAATCTCAGGAAGTGCTGTGTAACATACCTGTGTTTGTATCTTTGGCTGTGAGCTCGGTTTCCTGGGTTACGCTGAGCAAGTTCCATTTTCATTCAGTTTTAATGTCTCTCTATCACTCTATCTTTACCACTCCCTCTCAATCAATCAATCAATCTAAAACTCTATTACTCTCTTTCTCTCTATCAATCTTTCTCTCTCTCTCTCTGTCTGTGCCTCTCTGTTATTTCTGTTTTCTCGCTTTCTCTTCCTCTCCCTGCCTTTCTCACTCTCTCTCTCTCCCCCTTCTCTCTCTCTCTCTCTCTCTCTCTGTCAATCTCTCTCTCTATCTCTCTATCAATCTTCCTCTCCCTGCCTTTCTCTCCTCTCTCTCTCTTGCTCTATCTCTCTATCAATCTCCCTCTCTCTCTCCGTCCCTCTCTCTCTCTCTTGCTCTCACTCTCTCTTGCTCACCCTCTCTTGCTCTCTCTCTCTCTATCAATCTCTCTATCTCTCTATCAATCTTCCTCTCCCTGCCTTTCTCGCTCTCTCTGTCAATCTTCCTCCCTCTCTCTCCGTCCCTCTCTCTCTCTTGCTCTCCCTCGCCCCCTCCCTCCCTCCCTCTCTCTCTCTCCCTCCCTCACTCTCTCTCTCCCTCCCTCACTCTCTCTCTCTCTCCCTCTCCCTCTCTGGTCCCGCATCTGTCCCAAATCCTCCGAGACCCGGGACTGTATTTTACTCCTGTTTCCATGGATACCGCCTCCGGAGTGCCTGATTGGGCGAAACACAAACACTCACAGCTTCAGGCTTTGGGCACATTTCGACGCGTTCACTCCACAGGGTTCTCACGCTCGAGTAGAATTATATTAAGTACAAGTAGAAGTACAAAGTAGTGGTCCAATAAACGACTCGAGTAAGGTTTAGTAGAGTAACTGTCTGGCCGTAACATCTGATTTATATATCTTGAAGGACAGAAAAATAAAAAACTACAAAAACTAAATCAAATCTGAGGGATCTGAAAGTACCTTTACCTGCGTATTAAAGTATCATTTATAGTATTAAAGTATCATTTGTAGTATTAAAGTATCATTTGTAGTATTAAAATATCGTTTGTGATCGGACAACAATTTTCTCAGTTTGCCCCTAGGCGACTTTGATCAAATGTACAATTTCACTTTTTTTTATTGAAATATCTTGTAAAGTTGGCACAAAACTAACATTTCAAACTTGATTTCGATGCACTCAATTCTCAGCGTAATTAAAAACAAGTCTATTTTAGGTTAAAGACCGTAGACAGTAGACTGACATTTTCAACACAAAATAATGCTGCTTTCTTTATTAAACCCTGTGGTCTTACAAGTTAAAATCTGTTCGGGAGAGATAAATGACTAATTTCTTATTACTTATGTCAAGAACTAACTAAAACAGTCACAGGAATGTGGTTTGAGAGGAGAAGATACTATTCAAATGACTTGAGTAGATGTAAAAATATACGTTTTGTGATGGTGAAGTGTCTGAACTAAACATAACAGAGAGCTGAGTTATGCAACGATTAAAATATTGACTAAAAATAACGAAATATCCAACAAATATACATACAAATATACATCTTGCACGTGCCATAGGAAGGTAAAAAAAAATCTTACTAAAATAGACCATGAAGGACTAAACTTTGACTTGCATAATATCCTAAACATGTATTATATTTCTGACATTTGGAGAGAACGTAACCCGAGCTGGCTCTGACCCGGAGGAGAGCGCTCGAGGCCCGGGCACGAGCCGAGAGAGGAAGGAAACAGCGTCATCTACAGGTCAACCACGGCACTGCTAATACACATCTGGGTGATGTGCTGAGGTTTCTTTACTCAGGTACTAATTCAGTTTCTATATAAAACTACATAAGGCTCGTGAGGTGAGTTGAAAATAATTGTATAAATATCTTAAAATAGTCCACAGCTATTATGTAGGTTAATATAAGGGGTAGTATTATTTAGGGATGTAAACATAGCAAAAATATTGTGCCGTTATATAGTCAAAAGTCACAAAACATCGAATTAAAAATGTCTTTGTTTTGTTGCAGCTGAAAAACCACAATAAACTACATAGACCATGATCCTTTGCTTCAATATTACATACAATACAATATAATACAATATTGCAATAAATATCCTACAGTGAATTGAATATCGTGATAATATCGTACTGTGAGATCTGCATATTGTTACTTGTACTCAGTCACATTTACTTGAGAAAAAGTTTTAGTTCCTTTTCCCACTGTGAGTAAATCTACAAGTGACAAAATGATTTGAACATTTGTGTTTCGTTTTTGAGGTTTATCCTTTTAAAAATACCATATCATGTGCCTTATTTAAGCTTTTGTTTTTTTATTTACTTTATCTTCAAACGCTACGTCCAGACAGTAGCATTTGAAGGTGTTGTTGTTGTTGTTGTGTTGCTTTTAATGGCGGTTGCAGCCGACTGAAAAGGTGCATTTACTGCCACCTACTGTAGTAGTACGTCTTATAAGTATGTGTTTTATGCTATATGTATGTATTATACATATGCATTATGCATAGTCTGATCAGTCTATTAAAAACAAGTTTTACTCAATAATTATTTTCTACTGTGTTTACACTGTAGGAATATTGAATAATATATTTGGAAAATAGTTTGGGTGGAATGCGAACAACAAAGGTTCACATATAAATAAGAAATTAAACCTAGGCTATTATCGTCCATTAGTCTATTCAGGGATTTAATAACAACATCTTATGAACTAACTCAAACTAAATAAATAAATAAAATAATATTATGTTGTGGGCTTATTACTTATATTGTAATACTTTGTTGATACAAACAACTTTCAAATGATCTGGACAAAAATAAATGCATTTTAATTTCTCAGTTTCATCCCAGTTCCTTTAATGACATCATTCAATCATTGCCAGATATTATTTAAAAATATTGTCCCATGTGAATAATACATAATACATACATTAATTAATACATAAATAAATTTATACTGTTAGTTATCTGCATCCGTGATCAATCTTGGAGCTTTTGACAATAAGAAATAATTGTTTTAATATTTCTTGATATGTATTAATTCATGTTTGCATTATTTATTTATTTTTAAAAAGTCCTTTTGCAGCCAGGAACCTTTGTTGTGTTCTTCTTTGGTGTTTTATGGCAGTTGGTATGCAAGTGTTAGATTACTTTCTATTTATCATTCAGACTTTATCCTTCAGACTTTATCCTTGTTGTTGTTGTTTTATGGCGGTTGTCCAATCCAAGCGTTTTGTCTTTGTGTTCACGGTCTGATACTGACAGTTTATGTGACGACATAAAGCATTCTTATCCGCATATGCTTTATGACGTCACATAGCGTGACGACAGCTTCTGTGAAGACATAAGCGACTCGGCACAGTTGACAAAGTCTGAGGAATAAAGTCTGGCGGTAATGCAACACTTGGATGCCAACCGCCATAAAACAACAACAACAACAACAACAACAGTTGAAAAGAATAATGAATGGACCCCCAGTGGTAAAAGTGATCCACAGTGACTAGAAGTAACCACAGTGACAGCGCAGGATTGGGCTGTGGATACTTTAGCTCTGTATTTACTCACGTTAACGCAGAACTCAGAAATCTTTTGCACCTCGGAACCATTGTTGAGACTTTGCGTTCCGCCCGGGCCGCTGAAGGCGCTGCACACGTGACACATTCGGTTTCGGCACACGCCATTGTGGACACTAGTTGCTGCCGCTGCTGTCTCTCTACGCCCGGTTCCTTTACGCTGCTGGTCCGGTCTGTTACTCATCATCTCAGTGAAAGTTCCGCAGTGTAAAGCTCCGTCTCACCATGGCCACCGACTCCTGGGCGCATGCCGTGGACAGGCAGGAATACGAAGCCACCGAATCGGTAACGAGCTAACACGGAGCTAGCATGGCTCTGTTTTTAATCAACACTCGCGTTTCCCCGCATGTCGCTGTGATGTGTTGTTGCTCGTGTGTCATGCTCCGTGCTGAAGTGTCACTGGACAAGTTTGCTCATATTAATTTGTTAAAATGTGTCTTGTAGTTGTTGTTTAGGTTTTAATCTCATTGTGGCTGGTGAAAGCGAATGCCAGCTGCGTGTTCAGGGAGTGACTAGCATTAGCTCGTAGCCCCATGATGCTAACAAACATAACCCCGAAGTTTTCTTTAGTTTTGAGCTTCTTAAAAGACTGGAAACTTTCATGTAAGGCACTTTAATTTGTTTGACTTAACAAATGACATATAAAACATTGGATACAAACTTGTTCTGCTGGATGATGACAAACTATCTGGTACTTTTTGGTACCAAACTTGGGTGTTGTCGCACTTAATAGAACAGACCAAGCTTTACTGCGTTATTTACAACGAAATTAAAAAGTGCATCAAGAATACAACTCAAAGTAAAGACAAAACTATACAACGGTAGTCAAATTTAGGGCTAGAAAATAAATAACTTATTTAACCAAGACAAACTTTGTAAATAAGCTTGTCACTACAGCACAATTTTAACACAAATTCCAATATATTCTTCCAAATCGGTTCTAAATCACATACTTTTATTGACAGAGGATTGGCTGTAGACATATTTATTAAAATTACGATTTGACACAATCCTGTCATCGTTTGATAAAAAATAAATACAAAAAAATACACAACAATGTGAAATGCTGTGTCAATTTAACTAGACATTATAAAATGCTACTATCAAGTGTTTGTTTACCAAAACCTCATGTTTACATTTGCCCCAGACAAAAAGTAATGCCACAATCGCAGCAAATGCAAACTGAACCGCACAACGTATTTATTATTATTTATGTCAAAATCACGTCTTGTTTGAATTGTATCTCGTCCCTAAAATCATGTTTCGTATTTGTCTAGCTCAACAGTCTCCAGCTCAAGGATAAAGAGAAGGAGACGGTGAAGGAGACGGTGAAGGAGACGGTGAAGGAGACGGTGAAGGAGACGGTGAAGGAGAAAGAGAAGGAGGAGAAGGATAAACCAGAAGAGAATGGTGCGAATGGTACGTTTGTCTGACTTATTTCATTTCAAATTTGTGTTTGCAACTTGAATTCTGACTTTTTTAAATGTGTTTATCTGAAATGTAGGCGCGGCTTCGAAAGCAGAGGGAGAACCCAATAACAAGACGGAGGAGGACGACAAAGGTGAGCGACCTGGAACCGGTTTTGTGTTGTGTGTTCTAGATGAACTGGTGCGACTGACCTATTGTTTCTGTTATGTTTCTAGACGACAAAGCATCACAGTCTTACCTGAACAAGCTAATCAGGAGCAGTTTGGTCAATAACACGAATCAAGTAGAAGTTCTTCAAAAAGATCCAAATTCACCGTTGTATTCAGTCAAGTCTTTTGAGGAGCTTCGACTGTAAGTGAAGAACACGTTTGATGTTTATTATTATCACATGTCATTTACACGTCATATCGTATGTCATTACACGTCATATCGTATGTCATTACACGTCATATCGTATGTCATTACATGTCATATCGTATGTCATTACACATCTCATCGTATGTTATTACACGTCATATTGTATGTCATTACACGTCATATCATATGTCACGTTTATTCCTACATATGAGACGTTTCTGTAAATATTCCAGCGTTTGACAAAAGGATTTTCTCACTTAGTCCCTGAACAGATAAACGTAAACAGTACATTTTAGTTGCCAGTTATTGCACTTGTATTTAAATAAAATCCTTTACGTTAGAGGTGCAACATGTAACTTTTCAGGCAAAGCAGTAACATCTCCATTAGGGCTGCTTGATTTGGGAAAAATATCAAATTGTGATTTTTTTCTGTCATGAATTGTGATTAGATATGTGGTTAAATTCTGTTAAAAGTTCACATTTAAGGTGCAAATAGAAGAAGAAAAAAACACCTGACAAACTAGTAAAAGACATGGTTTTCAGAGCACGTTTTTACAGATCTAAACTAATTGCATGTTTGTACAGATCTAAGCTATATACAGGTTTGTACTATATTAGAAGTCACTTTTTCACCCTTCTACACATCAGCTCTCATCATGTAGAACAAAATGTACACAATCACCGGGTCGAGTGAGTAATTATTGAGTAATCGTTTGTTTCTCACACATTTCTCGCCCATTCGCAGTAAACCGCAGCTGCTGCAAGGAGTGTACGGGATGGGCTTCAACAGACCCTCTAAAATCCAAGAGACCGCGTTACCCATGATGCTCGCTGAACCGTGAGTCGCTTCTCTTACAACAGGACACGCCTACATTTGACCGACCAATCAAATCTAACAACTAGGTCTATAATGTTAGTTAAACATTTGTATGCATTCGCTAAGAGACTTCTTTTTCTTTATTAACATTTATCTGAAACATGAGTACCGTATTTTCTGGAGTACACGTCTCACCAGCCATTAATGCACCCCCGCCATCCCTAACATGATAAATCAAAATGGCCTGCCATCCGTTTTGATATAGGGGGAAATAAGCCATCCCTAAAACCCGCGGCGAGAGTGCCGCAAGCGTTGCCTGCCGCAGACCCCGCGCGGCGAGCGTTGCCTGCTGCGAACCCCGCGCGCAGACAGGTTGGAAGTTTTTTTCGGCTCAGCAATCATAGATTACGCTCTAGTGACGTGCTACGCACTACCCGGAAAAGGCCCAAAACAAACCCCGCAACATGAGTTAGGACTGTATGATCTAGTGCATACATATATCTGACTCTGATCTTCTACGATCCTAACTATGAGGCTGCCTGTGTCCAATGGATGAAAAGGCCAAGAAGAGTTTGTGTCTAAATGATTTCAAAACTGTACAAATTTTCATTACATACAAAAAATGTTAATAAAATTGAGTGATTATGATACTGGTATATATCAATAATTTAAATCACTATGTCTTTTATGTTTATCATTTATCCATTTCCATAGCCAATATTCAAATTTATTGATGTTGAATAGGCCTATACACCATATAATAGTATGTTTATGGTGCATGTACCTTTGGCAATAATGAAAGTACGTTAAACCTTGGAGGAAAATGCAACCCCGTATGAGGCATATTTATCACCCCTTAAAACAATTCTGGGGAGAGCATTGGACATTTCATCTTGAAATGCAGTTTAAAATAATAACAGATTAGAGAACATGGTGAATAGGTGTACGTATGCTAACGCTAACACCTTCAGCTACATGGCGCACAGACAACGAACTGTGGTAAGTGTCTGGTATGTTAACGTAACATATTAACAGTTATTCAGATAACTATAGCATAAAGAACATGTTAACAAGTTTACCAAAGCATCAGTATTACCCCAAATCACTAAATCCATTGAATTCTTCTTCCTCTGTGTCACTTCTAAACAACTCCACAAACTCCAGAGGTAGAGGAAGTGCAGATTCTTCCTCTGCGTCGCTTAGAGCCTAGAGCGTCCTCTTGTGGTTGCCAGTGTGAAAATAACGAATAATATAACATATAAGTCGCTCCGGAGTCAAAGTGGCAGCCCGGCCAAAACTACGAAAAAAGGTGCAATTTATAGTCCGGAAAATACGGTATTCAGACCATTTTAGTCGACGTTTAAACTACAGATGAGGATAATTAAGATAAGATAAGATATTCCTTTATTGTCCCACATGGGGAAATTTCATTGGTGCAACGCAGGTAGATACAGAGGTAGATACAGAAGAACAGATCACTTATAGGAAGTCTGAAAAACACTTTCAGTCGAAGATCTCCTATAAATAAATAAAAAAACTCCCATAGATAAATAAATAAATAAATACATAAATACCATTGCATGTGATCACGACAGTAATTGCACATGAATTTGTGTCACGACAGCACATAGATAGCACATGAATTTCACAGTAATTGCACATGAATTGCACATGAATTCCAACAGCAATTGCACATATGACAGAATTGCACATCAGTATTAGGTTAGGTCAGTATTGCGAGTGTTCAGTACTAACAGTTTTTGTTATAAAGTCTGACAGCAGCAGGAAGGAAAGACCTACGGAACCTTTCCTTCACACGGCGAGGGTGGATCAGTCTCTCACTGAAGCTGTTCTCCAGAGCAGAGAGAGTTTCCTGCAGGGGGTGACACTCATGGTCCAGCATAGATGTGAATCTAGCCAGGACCCTCCTGTCCCCCACCTCCTGCACCGAGTCCAGAGCACAGTCCAGGACGGAGCTGGACTTCTTGATGACTCTGTCCAGCCTCTTCCTCTCCCTCTCTGTGATGCTGCTGCTCCAGCAGGCCACACCGTACAGGAGGGCTGATGCCACCACAGAGTCGTAGAAGGTCTTCCTGAGTGGCCCTGTCACTCCAAAAGACCTGAGTCCCCTCAGGAGGTAGCGCCGACTCTGGCTCTTCCTGTACAGTGCGTCTGTGTTATGAGTCCAGTCCAGTTTGTGGTTCAGATGAACACCCAGGTACTTGTATGAGTCCACTCTCTCAATGTCCCGTCCCTGGATGTTCACTGGCGAGGGGGCAGTGGGGTGGCGTCTGCGGAAATCCACCACCATCTCCTTGGTCTTTCCCGCGTTGATGAGGAGGTGGTTCCGCTGACACCAGTCCACAAAGTCCTGCGCCAGTCCTCTGTACTCCGCGTCATCGTCGTCCGTGATGAGTCCGATGATGGCAGAGTCGTCAGAGAACTTCTGCAGGACACAGCTGTCCATGTCATGTCTGAAGTCTGCAGTGTAAAGGGTGAAGAGAAAGGGCGCGAGGACAGTGCCCTGGGGCGCCCCCACACTGCAGGTCCGAGTGTCAGACACACAGTTCCGGGCTCTCACAAACTGGGGTCGGTCTGTGAGGTAGTCCAGGATCCACTCTGCCAGGTCATACTCCACACCAGCCGTCTCCAGCTTGTCCCTCAGGAGCAGCGGCTGGATGGTGTTGAAGGCGCTGGAAAGATCGAAGAACAGAATCCTCACAGAGCTGCCAGGCTTTTCCAGGTGAGAGAGAGAGCGGTGCAGCAGGGAGATGACGGCGTCCTCCACTCCGATGCCAGACCGATATGCAAACTGCAGCGGGTCCATGGCTGAGCTCACGGTGGAGCGGAGGTGGTCCAGGACCAGCCGCTCCAGTGTCTTCATCAGGTGGGACGTGAGAGCCACTGGCCTGAAGCTGTTGAGGTCTTTGGGGCGCGGTGTCTTAGGCACAGGTACCAGACAGGAGGTCTTCCAGACCTGTGGTACCACCCTCAGCTTCAGGCTCATGTTGAAGACATGCTCCATAACTCCACACAGTTCATCTGCGCAGGACTTAAGGAGCCTGGGGCTGATGCCATCAGGTCCTGCTGCCTTCCTCACTTTAATCCTCTTCAGCTCACTCCTCACCTGTGCTGCTGTGACAGTCAGTGGTTGGCAGGGGGACCGTGTGCTGGGGGGATGGGTGAGTCCAGGCGAAGTGGGGAGCTGATGGTCCGGGGCAGATAAGCGAGGAGGAACAGATGCAGGGCATTGTCCAGCTGTGGAAGAGGGAGCATGCAGCTGTGCAGGGGGAGGGGCGGGTGGCCGATCAAACCTCAAGAAGTGATTATTTAAATCATTCACCCACTGTAGATCCCCCTCTGTCTGGGCAGGGGGGATTTTGAAGCCCGAGATGGTTTTCAGGCTCCTCCACACTCCCTGAATGTTCTTTTGCTGCAGCTGCTCCTCCATCCTCCTCTTGTAGCCGGCCTCCACCTGCCTGATCTTCCTCCTCAGCTCCTTCTGCACAGTCCTCAGCTCCTCCTTGTTCCCTGACCTGAAGGCTCTCTTCTTCTCCTTCAGCAGAGCCTTCAGTTCACGGTTAATCCATGGCTTGTTGTTTGGAAAACACCGCACCGTCCGGGAGGGAACAATGTTCTCAAAACAGAAGTTGATGTAGTCCGTGATGCACTCTGTGATGGTGTTGATGTCCTCCCCATGTGGGTCATAAAGCTCAGTCCAGACAGTGGTGCTGAAGCAGTCCCTCAGAGCCTCCTCGCTCTCAGCAGACCACATCCTCACGGGACACTACAGGCTGCCTGCGCACGATGGGTTCATACACAGGCCTCAGATGTACAAGGTTGTGGTCCGAGCTGCCCAGGGGAGGGAGGGGGGAAGAGGAATAAGCCTCCTTGGTGTTGGCAAAAAACAAGTCCAATGTTCTATTCTCTCTGGTGGGGCAGGTAACATACTGGGTGTATGTTGGTAGAACAGAAGAGGGAGAAGCGTGGTTAAAGTCACCAGAGATGAGGAAGAGAGCCTGTGGATGCTGTGTTTGCAGCTTACAAGTGCAGGAGAGCAGTGCTTCACAAGCATTTTCAGCATTGGCAGACGGGGCCACATAGACTGCGATCAAAATCACATGTGAGAACTCCCGGGGCAGACAATATGGCCTCATGCCAATAGCCAATAGTTCAATATCCTTGTTACATAGCTGCTCCCTCACTCGTGTTCACATACACCGCCAGACCTCCACCTCTTTTCTTCCCGCATTCTCTCGTTCTGTCCGCCCGCAGCAGATGAAAATTGTCCAAACCTACAATAGAGTCTGGCATTTCTGCTGTTAATTAGCGGTTCCCAGATGAAATAGTTACTTTTATGAACTGTATTGCATGCCTAGTACTTGACATTCCCGTGTTGTTGGTTCAGTCCGCAGAATCTCATCGCTCAGTCGCAGTCGGGAACGGGGAAAACGGCGGCTTTTGTCTTGGCCATGCTCAGCCACGTCGACCCCAACAACAAATGGCCTCAGGTTTGTGTTTCATGTGTTTTTACGATGCGTTTGTGTCTTTATTCTACTCATAATCATAAAGTGATCTGTTCTTCTGTATCTACCTCTGTATCTTCCTGCTTTGCACCAATGAAATTTCCCCTTGTGGGACGATAAAGGATTATCTTATCTTATAACAACTGTGTAAATGGGGCGGGTTTATGTCCTCGTTTACGTCGCGGTTGTAGATGTGGAAGTAAAACGATAAACTTCACCAAAAATGTCTGATTTTTCCTGTTCAGTATTGCGATTGTGATTAGATTTGTGATTTAAGGACATTCGTAGCATGGAAAAAATTATGTTCAGACTTAATTTGAAAATGGACAAATTATTTTTTTCTTTGGGTGCCTTGATTTTCTTTTCAATTTATGTATTTATTTTCTTATTTGCTGGATGTCTTACCGTTTTTATTCAATTTCATTTCAATGTGTATGTTTCTGCGTTTAAAATTGTTTAAAAAAAGAAAATGGATAAATTTGAAAGATGTCGGAACAAGTGGGACATTTATTTTGGACAATTTCTGCCTTAATTTCCTTTTATATCTTTTTTAATTTCCTACTCTTTGGTCATGTTCTGTGTCTTGCGTTTTTTGTTCTTTGTTTTTATACTTAATAAATAAATAGATTTGCAATTTAGGTTTTAATCTTAGGATTCTATTCAAAGTTGACGTTTTAAACAAACTAATAAATTACTTTAGAATACATTTAACACATCCGCAGTTGTTTTCCTTCAGATGTTGTCCTTTTGGGGGGAATTACGGTTCTTCAAAAATTGCAGTCTTCACGATTTGCTTATTGCAAAATTTCGATTTTTGTCATTTTCAGCTTTTCTGTACAAACTGCCGTAAAAGTCTGAAGCTTTGTCCCGCCAAACAAAGTACTAATGCCCGTTGTAAACTACACGTCTCGTTTGTTTTTGTGCAGTGCTTGTGTGTGTCGCCCACGTACGAGCTGGCGCTGCAGACGGGGAAGGTCATCGAGCAGATGGGCAAACATTACCCAGAGGTGCAGCTGGTTTACGCCATCCGAGGAAACAAGCGTAAGCACCGGAGATATTTCAAGACCATCTCAGTCCAGTGACATCCGCATATTCTGTTATATTTGTAAAATGTCGTACCTTTTTTACTTTTGCACCTCGTGTTTTAGAACCTCTGCTGAAAACGCACATTGTAAATATCTGAGGCGTGTTGGTTTAGCGCTCCATCTACTGGCAGCAGAGGGAATTACCACGGGGGAAATGAAAGCTGTAGTGACCGCAATTTGACGCAAAAAAATGCTCCGAGTCCGTGAATGATTTACAGACTTAAAAATCGCTCTGAAGATCTCGGCGCTCGAGCTTTGACGTCACGAACCTTGGAGAATTTGAAACAGGGTTTTTTTGTGAGGCTCGGGAAAGAAGCAGAAAAGCCAAACAAGTATATGAATATCCGTGGCGTTTTGGTTTAGCGCTTCATCTACTGGCAGCAGAGGGAATTACTACGGGGAAATGAAAGCTAGCTTTTAATATGCCCAGTTGTAGTGGGCGCAATTTGACGGAAAAAAACAAAACTCAAACGAATGCGTGGATGATTTACAGACTTACAAACCGCTTTGAAGTCACGAAACTGGGGAATTTGAAACTGGGTTTTTTTGTGAGGCTCGGGAAAGATGCAACGAAGACAAATAAGTGTGAATTAAGCTAAATATAACGAGTGGTATACAGAAACACTCTCATAACCTGATTAAAAAAAAAAGCTCAAAAATATGTCCTTAACGTTCTGTGTTAAGCTGCGTGAATACATGTGTAAAAAGAGTCTGAGGAAACCGAGTCGGGCGGAGCCGGGCGACCGTTGTGACACTTTGCCGCCGTTTGTCCCGTCAGTGCCGCGGGGGATGAAGCTCCAGGAGCAGATCGTGATCGGGACCCCGGGCACCATGCTGGACTGGTGCGCCAAGTTCAAGTTCATCGACCCGAAGAAGATCTGCGTGTTCGTGCTGGATGAGGCCGACGTGATGATTGCGACGCAGGGCCACCAGGACCAGAGCATCCGCATACAGAGGTAACCGCGCCCGCTTTGGCCGTTTGCGTGGCGAGAGTATCGTCGGGCAGTGTCGATAAAATACTTAAGAATCTGTGGGCGTGTCACAAAAGCACGATGATTTTGAACCCAAAACATGCACAATATGTAAAAAATACTCCGGCTACGTTAGTCCTTACCAAGAAGAGAGCAAAGATCTGAGGCGGGTCAAAAGTGGACAATTCAAACAAGTGTAATCTAAGGTTGCTACAGTAAATATCTACCGTATTTCCAGTTATTCAGATAACCATAAAGAACATGCTAACAAGTTTACCAAAGCATCAGTATTACCCCAAATCACTAAATCCATTGAATTCTTCTTCCTCTGTGTCACTTCTAAACAACTCCACAAACTCCAGAGGTAGAGGAAGTGCAGATTCTTCTTCTGCGTCGCTTAGAGCCTAGAGCGCCCTCTTGTGGTTGTCAGTGTGAAAATAACGAATAATATCGCATATAAGGCTGAGCAAAATTATATGTCTGTTTGCCGTAACCCGACCGACCCGGTATAAAACTAGCAGACCGAAAAAAATGTATCAGCAGTTTGTTAAGAAAACGCCAAATTCTTTTATTTTTCAACTATTTCACCGACTCACCGACCGGTCTTTCCTAAAGCGCTGTGTCGAATATTTTTATAGCGCTGGTGAAACTTATCTTTCATCCCTAAAGACAAATAACACATTGCACAACGCAGGTACGTCTTCATTTTCAGTCCTCCATGTGCGTCTGTAGCAAAACAGATCGTGCAGAAGGGAACCTATATTGTCATTAATAAGTTGGTTTGCCTCCGCCGGCGCCAGTCACCTGGCTAAAGTTCACGTCACTCTCTCTCATGGTGTGGCTTGATTTAAATTTGACTTACGCAATGCATTCTGGGAGGTAAACACGCCCAGCAGCGTTATTACAACAAAGATGGCGGCGCCCGTGACCCCCGCATGTTCCCCCCGCTCGCCTTCGCTACCAAAATAAAGGATAACGACATACAAAAGGTCGATTGAAATATCTTAAAATCGGGAGATTTAGTCTCCTGATCGGGTTGATCGAGACGTTTTCCGTCATTGACTGTTGAAGCCTGACCCCTGGACTGTTGAAGCCTGACCCCTGGACTGCCCTGGACTGTTGAAGCCTGACTCCTGGACTGTTGAAGCCTGACCCCTGGACTGTTGAAGCCTGACCCCTGGACTGTTGAAGCCTGACTCCTGGACTGTTGAAGCCTGACCCCTGGACTGTTGAAGCCTGACTCCTGGACTGTTGAAGCCTGACTCCTGGACTGTTGAAGCCTGACTCCTGGACTGTTGAAGCCTGACTCCTGGACTGTTGAAGCATGACTCCTGGACTGTTGAAGCCTGACTCCTGGACTGTTGAAGCCTGACTCCTGGACTGCCCTGGACTGTTGAAGCCTGACTCCTGGACTGCCCTGGACTGTTGAAGCCTGACTCCTGGACTGTTGAAGCCTGACCCCTGGACTGTTGAAGCCTGACTCCTGGACTGTTGAAGCCTGACTCCTGGACTGTTGAAGCCTGACTCCTGGACTGTTGAAGCCTGACTCCTGGACTGTTGAAGCCTGACTCCTGGACTGTTGAAGCCTGACCCCTGGACTGTTGAAGCCTGACTCCTGGACTGCCCTGGACTGTTGAAGCCTGACCCCTGGACTGTTGAAGCCTGACTCCTGGACTGTTGAAGCCTGACTCCTGGACTGTTGAAGCCTGACTCCTGGACTGTTGAAGCCTGACTCCTGGACTGTTGAAGCCTGACTCCTGGACTGTTGAAGCCTGACTCCTGGACTGTTGAAGCCTGACTCCTGGACTGTTGAAGCCTGACCCCTGGTGGTGACTCCGAGTCAAAAAATGACAGAATTTTGATCGTTTTTTTTGCCTTCAAATTAAAAAAAATTAGAATTTACCTAACGACCGACCCACTTGAAAAATGTTGAGTCGGGTTACAGCAAACAGACAATTTATTTACTCTGGAGTATAAATCGCACCCCGGCCAAAACTATGAAAACGATTTATAGTCCAGAAAATACAGTACTTCTTTACTACTTTAGGCCCCTGACATATTGACCTTGAATCTTTTGCCTGTTAACTCTTTTCTAAATATACAAAAATATTGCTGTTTACATAAATGGCAGAATAAAAACGCTTTTGTACCTCCGCTTGTGTCTATTATGAGTGATTGAACTTACTTAATTGACCCTCAATTGGCCAAATGTCGACCCTGGCGCACAGAAAAGACGCCCACGGTTCCGCTGACTCCCCTTTCGCCGCAGGATGCTGCCCACGAACTGCCAGATGCTGCTGTTCTCGGCCACGTTCGAGGAGACGGTGTGGAACTTTGCGCAGCGGATCGTCCCCGAGCCGAACATCATCAAGCTGAAGCGCGAGGAGGAGACGCTGGACACCATCAAGCAGTACTACGTCCTGTGCAACTGCAAGGAGGAGAAGTTCGAGGCGCTCTGCAACATCTACGGCGCCATCACCATCGCCCAGGCCATGATCTTCTGCCACGTGAGTCCAGGGAACGCAGAAGCCCCGCCCCTTTGCCTCTTTTGAATTGATGATGCAAAACTTAATAATTAGCAGGAAAATTTTGTGTGAGCTTCCTCTGTATTCTCACCAGTGACTTTGATTTAAATTGGGTAAAATAATCATCCTATTTGCTCTTAAAAAATGTGTATTATTCTTGGCGATATTGACAAATATAAATATCTTTTGTTTGGGAGTTTCACGATGACGATATTATTTGTTAAAATGTGTCTTTAAATGCGCTATTTGTGGTTTATGTATCAGACAAAAGTGCCATAAAAATATCTCTTATACCATTATTGGAAGTTAACATCGTACTGCCGTATTTTCCGGATTATAAGTCGCACCAGCCAAAAATGCATAATAGAGAAGAAAAAAACATGTATAAGTCGCACCTGAATAAAAGTTGCATTTTTGGGGAAATGTATTTGATAAAATGCAAGACCAAGAACAGACATTTAATCTTGAAATGCAATTTAAAATAATAACAGCTTATTTTAAATCTGTTCTGTGTCACTTCTAAACAACTCCCCAAACTCCAGAGGTAGAGGAAGTGCAGATTCTTCTTCTGCGTCGCTTAGAGCCTAGAGCGCCCTCTTGTGGTTGGCATGTGAAAATAATAAATATGTGAAATGTGGTTGTCGGTGTGAAAATAACTAATAATATTATATAAAAGTCACTCTGGAGTATAATTCGCACCTCGGGCAAAACTATGAAAAAAGTTGTGACTTCTAGTCCGGAAAATACGGTATTTTTTTTTTTTTTTTATTTTCATCCGTTTGCTCAGAAACATTTGGCCTGTTTCTGTTTGTTTGTTTACAGTTCTACTTTGTCCCATTAAAACAAATAAAAATGACTTTCGATCTTAATTTCTTGAACATAAACAACACAGACTTTAAAAATCGTCATTTAAAACGCAAAGAAGTAAATTTGACCTTGTTTATGTTTCGTCAATTTCCTAAAAAACGCTGAATGTCCTTTAATTTACTCATCCTGACGTGACCGTAGAGGCCGTTCTCACAGTCGCTTTCTCTCCCCCCCCAGACGAGGAAAACTGCCGGCTGGCTGGCGGGCGAGCTGTCCAGGGAGGGTCACCAGGTGGCGCTGCTGAGCGGAGAGATGCAGGTGGAGCAGAGAGCCGCTGTGATCGACCGATTCAGAGAAGGAAAAGAGAAAGTGCTCGTCACAACCAACGTCTGCGCCAGAGGTGAGCGGAAACCAACCCGGGCGCGTTTAAACGAGGGGGGCGCGGTCAAATGTAACTCGCCAGCACTCGACCGCGTAAATGTAAAGACGTGGAAATGTCACGAAACGACCATACACTCCGAGAAATGTGGATATTTTTTCAATCTCGGTCAATTATTTTAGTAACAAAGTCCGTTATGTGCAGTTTTACCAGAGGCATTTGACCCAGCTCTCAGTTAAACTCTTCAGGGAGGGCATCTGACGCATCTGAGGCGGGAGCGTGTGATCCGAGCCCCTTCTCCTTCCGCAGGTATCGACGTGGAGCAGGTGTCCGTGGTGATCAACTTTGACCTGCCGGTGGATAAGGACGGTAACCCCGACAACGAGACGTACCTGCACCGGATCGGGCGCACGGGACGCTTCGGCAAGCGCGGCCTGGCCATCAACATGGTGGACAGCAAGATGAGCATGAACATCCTCAACCGCATCCAGGAGCATTTTAGTGAGTCCAACCCAGTTTTACAGCACCTCGCCGTCGTGCTACAGCTAATGCTAATGCTACAGCTACAACTAATGCTACAGCTAAAATTACAGCTAATGCTACAGCTACAACTAATGCTACAGCTAATGCTACAGCTACAACTAATGCTACAGCTACAACTAATGCTACAGCTACAACTAATGCTACAGCTACAACTAATGCTACAGCTAATGCTAATGCTACAGCTACAACTAATACTACAGCTACAACTAATGCTACAGCTAATATTACAGCTACAACTAATGCTACAGATAAAATTACAGCTAATGCTACAGCTACAACTAATGCTACAGCTAAAATTACAGCTAATGCTACAGCTACAACTAATGCTACAGCTACAGCTAATGCTACAGCTACAACTACAACTAATACTACAGCTACAACTAATACTACAGCTACAACTAATGCTACAGCTAATATTACAGCTACAACTAATGCTACAGATAATATAACAGCTAATGCTACAGCTACAGCTAATGCTACAACTACAGCTGATGCTACAGCTACAACTATTGCCACAGCTAATGCTACAACTAAAGTTACAGCTACAACTAATACTCCAGCTAATGCTACAGCTTGTACTACATCTAATGCGCCAGCTACAGCTAAACTTAGTTACAACTATTACTACAGCTAATACTACATCTAATGCTACAGCTTCAGCAAATACTTCATCTAATGCTAATGCTACAGCTAATACCATTTTTCAATCTTTATTTGGTTATACATATTTAAAAAGTCATCAACAAATGCAGCCTTAAACTATAAAAAAAAGTTAAAATTTATTCCCATTTTTGCCGTTTTAATTCAATAATACAGCTTTCTTTAGTGATCTTTTGACACGTGTTTCAGAGTCTGTAAAATCCCAAAAACGACCAACAATAATTTGTTTTTCCTTTGGTCAAATGTTGCTAATTCTGTCCTGTTTTCACAGATAAGAAGATCGAGCGGCTGAACACGGACGACTTGGATGAGATCGAGAAGATCGCGGGTTAAAGGGGCAGCTCGGCCCCCTCTTAAAGGGCCGGTGCCCACTCCCACACGGCTCTCCACAGACTCCACCGTGTCACGCTTTTACTTTAGATCCTGGAGAGAGAAAAACATCACGTTTAAACTTGGACTCATGTTGTGTCTCCGAAACATACCCCATTTCACCGTTTGTGCAATTTAAATAAAGTTTTAGTTGTTTTTTAATCCCCGTTTTGTGGTGCTACTTTGGCTTGATCTTTTCCTAAATTTGGGAATCAGGAACGATACAAAAATGCCAATAGAGATCAACAAATTACAGCGTGCCACATGATTTTAAATATAAAAATGAGCAAAAATGAATGTATTTTGGGCGCGATGAAACGATTGCACTAGAAAGTGACGTGTGAAGTCGGGTATGCTTCTCTCTGGGCCTGGCCACACGGGGATTTTTATAAACTTCTTTCACCATCGCCGTCTGTCCGGGTTCAACGTGTATTGCTTTTAATGACAAACTGTTTGCCGAGTAAAGATGATTCGACTGTCAAATTGGCGAGTTTCGACGGCTGCGTTTTCTACCGCTTTGGATTGAGTTTTTCTACAGACGAACGGCAAAGTTAAACCAATCGGACTCAAGATTTGGGCTGAAATGTGGGCGTGCGTTTAAACTGGAACAAGGAAGTAGCGAACAAGCAGATTTTTGTTTTGTTTCACTACACCATTTCACACACTGCCCTTTTTCCTGTAATCTGTGCGTTTTAAGAGGTGATACTGACAAAATCATGTATTATAATAATCCCGGTGACAATATTTAAGATATATTATGGTAATCTGCCTGTAATGTAATGTCTCGGTTGAGGTTTTAAGTCTTGCACAGTTTTGAAATGACTGTAAAATGTATTTAAAGATGGGACTTAATCTCTTAAACTAAGGCGTGCACTCTTTTTCTTACTGATTTCCTTTTTGTCCGTCTTATAAAAGGGAACGACAGAGAATGAATCAGTTTGTGCTTTAAATCTCCAAAAAAATATGGTATGTCGCAGTATCACATTTTAGAGTTACAATTATTGATGAGAAAGAACGTCACAATTCCACGATTATTCACGATTATTGTGACGGAACGACAGTGACAAATTTAATTTTCTTTCATTCCTGTCGCCTCACATGCTACTTTTCCTCCAGATTGTGATCTGCTTTATCAAATTCAACTTTCTGGAAGACAAAATAAAGTTAGATATGTACCGTATTTTCCGGAGTATAAGTCGCACCAGCCAAAAAATGCATTATAGTGAAGAAAAAAACATAAGTTGCACTGGAGTATGAAATGCGGTTGCAAGTGTGAAATAACAAATGATATCACACAAGTCGCTCTGGAGTATAAGTATATAAGTACAAATACAAGTATATGTATGACAATAACAGCCAGGTAATAAAAGTATATAATTCAGCTTCTGCGATTATATTGAGACCTGAATAATAATGATCGTTTAACGGAATAATTGTGACGTCTCCACGGTGACCGGTGACCTGGTCCTTTTAAAGCTGCTCTGTGTAAGATGTCCGTGTTCTGGAATGTTCCACTGTTTGACATTGAACTCGTTAAATCTGGCCTTTTATTCATTTTTGTTGCTTTGAAAACGTGCATTTTTTACAGCACCTAGAATCGCCTCTCCACAGATCAGACCTGTTCCTCGGCATAGTGTGACGTCACCCGCTTCTCTCTCCAGGAAGATTAGGTTTAATGCCAGACTGCGGAACGTTCCAGGCAAAGCGACAGAAAACATGTTTACATAGTGCAGTTTTAATGTATGAAATATATTTGACTTTTTGCAGATGTTTTATTATTATTATAAATTGTGATGTTAATTTGACATATCTTCAAAAGGTGAATTATTATCCGTTTTCAGCCCTCGTCCCCGGACTGCGTAAAGGGTCAAAGTTTATCTCCCCGCGAGCGTGTGTGACCAGGCCTTGTGATGTCATCAGGTGGTGGGAGGGTCTATGCAAAAACGTATCAATGAAGAGCGGGAAATCCTCATCAAACATTTTAAACATGGACAATTTTAAAATTTGCATCCAAAGTTTGGGAAAGGTTTGGACACTGTAAAATGTCATTAAAGGTACTATTTTTCAATATGCAAGGCTGTCATCGTTCTGTATCAAAACTGTTATTAGACTATTGTCAGTCTGCCCCAGGGCGACTGTGGCAACACGTAAAGCATCAGTAACAGAGTGAAAGGAACGGGCTTAGCGTTTATTTGGATAGTTTTGTAAGTTAAACTGGTCTTTTTCAACATATTTAGGAGCAGATGAACTGATCTAATGTTTTACACAGAATCGGGCGCCATGGAAACGCAGGGAGGTTTAGTTCTCAAACATCAAATAGTAGATTTCACAGTGTTTTTCTGGCTCGTGTTGAACAGATTCAATGCAGTTTTCATCCCTTTCTGTTCAAACTCAAAATCTTAAAGTGCATTATTTACTCATTTTTCATTATTAACATTTTGACAACTATTTGGGCTTAATATTCTGTGGAAAACTTGAAATGTTTGCTTATTCTTCTTATATAATGATGTGTGAAACCAAATGATTCTGGAGCTGTGTGAATTAGACGCTTGTGAGAAGTGGAACGTTCCTCAAGCGTTTCTAGCACTTTGAACAGTTCGAAAATCACTGAAAAAAAACTCTTTTCAATCAGTGTTTGGGGGGCGGATCCAGCAGTTCACGCCCATATCTCACTCCAAATAATCACTGAGTTATGAGAAAAGAGAAAAACTAAATATTCTGTCATTTGAACGGTCAAACGTGCTCAAAAGGGCCAAAAAATAGAGCAAAATACAAATAAATGTGAGCAAAATATTTGGAGGTGGTGGACTTGTAAATGAACACGTGTTTGGAGGTGGACTGTTGTAAATGAACACGTGTTTGGAGGTGGACTGTTGTAAATGAACACGTGTTTGGAGGTGGACTGTTGTAAATGAACACGTGTTTGGAGGTGGACTGTTGTAAATGAACACGTGTTTAGAGGTGGACTGTTGTAAATGAACACGTGTTTAGAGGTGGACTGTTGTAAATGAACACGTGTTTAGAGGTGGACTGTTGTAAATGAACACGTGTTTAGAGGTGGACTGTTGTAAATGAACACGTGTTTAGAGGTGGACTGTTGTAAATGAACACGTTTAGAGGTGGACTGTTGTAAATGAACACGTTTAGAGGTGGACTGTTGTAAATGAACACGTGTTTGGAGGTGGACTGTTGTAAATGAGCACGTGTTTAGAGGTGGACTGTTGTAAATGAACACGTGTTTAGAGGTGGACTGTTGTAAATGAACACGTGTTTGGAGGTGGACTGTTGTAAATGAACACGTGTTTGGAGGTGGACTGTTGTAAATGAACACGTGTTTGGAGGTGGACTGTTGTAAATGAACACGTGTTTGGAGGTGGACTGTTGTAAATGAACACGTGTTTAGAGGTGGACTGTTGTAAATGAACACGTGTTTGGAGGTGGACTGTTGTAAATGAACACGTGTTTGGAGGTGGACTGTTGTAAATGAACACGTGTTTGGAGGTGGACTGTTGTAAATGAACACGTGTTTAGAGGTGGACTGTTGTAAATGAACACGTGTTTAGAGGTGGACTGTTGTAAATGAACACGTGTTTAGAGGTGGACTGTTGTAAATGAACACGTGTTTAGAGGTGGACTGTTGTAAATGAACACGTTTAGAGGTGGACTGTTGTAAATGAACACGTTTAGAGGTGGACTGTTGTAAATGAACACGTGTTTGGAGGTGGACTGTTGTAAATGAGCACGTGTTTGGAGGTGGACTGTTGTAAATGAACACGTGTTTAGAGGTGGACTGTTGTAAATGAACACGTGTTTGGAGGTGGACTGTTGTAAATGAACACGTGTTTGGAGGTGGACTGTTGTAAATGAACACGTGTTTAGAGGTGGACTGTTGTAAATGAACACGTGTTTAGAGGTGGACTGTTGTAAATGAACACGTGTTTAGAGGTGGACTGTTGTAAATGAACACGTGTTTAGAGGTGGACTGTTGTAAATGAACACGTGTTTAGAGGTGGACTGTTGTAAATGAACACGTTTAGAGGTGGACTGTTGTAAATGAACACGTTTAGAGGTGGACTGTTGTAAATGAACACGTGTTTGGAGGTGGACTGTTGTAAATGAGCACGTGTTTAGAGGTGGACTGTTGTAAATGAACACGTGTTTAGAGGTGGACTGTTGTAAATGAACACGTGTTTGGAGGTGGACTGTTGTAAATGAACACGTGTTTGGAGGTGGACTGTTGTAAATGAACACGTGTTTAGAGGTGGACTGTTGTAAATGAACACGTGTTTAGAGGTGGACTGTTGTAAATGAACACGTGTTTGGAGGTGGACTGTTGTAAATGAACACGTGTTTGGAGGTGGACTGTTGTAAATGAACACGTGTTTAGAGGTGGACTGTTGTAAATGAACACGTTTAGAGGTGGACTGTTGTAAATGAACACGTGTTTAGAGGTGGACTGTTGTAAATGAACACGTGTTTAGAGGTGGACTGTTGTAAATGAACACGTGTTTAGAGGTGGACTGTTGTAAATGAACACGTGTTTAGAGGTGGACTGTTGTAAATGAACACGTGTTTAGAGGTGGACTGTTGTAAATGAACACGTGTTTAGAGGTGGACTGTTGTAAATGAACATCAAGCGTCTGCGGCCGGTTCCACAAGGACCGAGGAAGCTGAACTCTGGACTAAAGTCTCACGGCGAGAGAAAAAACAAAACACAGCCAAATGAGACGCGAGTTTGTTCCTAAAATACTGGATCTTATTTATGAGAAATGCAGTTTTATAGTTTAGACACTTGGATGTAGACGGACATTTAGCGTGTGCACATTCTTTAATCCTTCATCACATGGTGCAAGAGCAGGGGTCACCAGTCGGGGGCGCTATGAAGAACCATGTGCAGTGCATCGGGTCAAGACAGAATATATTTTTTAAACTGGAAGCGTTTAATAAAGTTGTGGCAATAATAATTAAATGTCTGTAAATGTAAATGAATGCTGATTTTTTTTAATGTGTCCACAGTTAAAGTTGCACTGCGTAACTTTTCTGGCAACTAAAGTACTTACGTTTTCATTATTGTAGTTTGGACTGTACAGATGCAAATACCTTTTTATAACAGTGGCATTATTAAACCAAAATGAGAGAAAAAAGAATAAATGATTTCAGTAATACACTTCATTTGTAATCATTTTCTAGCCTTTTGTCTCTATATTTCACTTTTTATTTGGTTAAAAACATTTAAATCTCAGCTTAGGTGCGACCGCCTCTCCGCAGATCTGACCTCCGAAATCAGAACCAAAGTCTGTTTGTTTCCAGGCATTTGAGCCGTTTTTGTATATTCTAAATTCATTCATTTTTTTACTCAATGTTTCAGGGATAATTCATAAACCAGTCCATAGTCTTTGCACACACGTTGTTTGAGTTGTACTTTAGCCTAAATAAAATATAAAAAATGTGCACAAAACATGAAATATCGCTTTGAGTTTATCTTATTTTACGCAGCTGTTGTGCACGGCCCCGTCTCGCAATGCTCCGGTGACTCCTGCTCTCGGGCGCTAAAAATGTGCTAAAAATGTTCAATAAATGAGAAAAAAAGGGTCAGATTTGCCTGTGTTTTTATGCACTTTAGACGTGTTTGTTTTCAGGAAAAATGCAAACAAGAAATGAATAAAATGGCAAAATCTTTTGTTTTTGAAAATGGCTCCACCTTTTAAATGAATACAGACCAACATACGTATACACCCTATTATACACCACCTTATACACCTTATTATACACATTATACACCACCTTATACACCTTATTATACACATTATACACCACCTTATACACCTTATTATACACATTATACACCACCTTATACACCTTATTATACACATTATACACCACCTTATACACCTTATTATACACATTATACACCACCTTATACACCTTATTATACACATTATACACCACCTTATACACCTTATTATACACATTATACACCACCTTATACACCTTATTATACACATTATACACCACCTTATACACCTTATTATACACATTATACACCACCTTATTATACACATTATACACCACCTTATTATACACATTATACACCATCTTTTACACCTTATTATACATATTATACACCCCATTATATACCATCTTATACACCTTATTATATACATTGTACACCACCTTATTACACATTATACACCACCTTAAACACCTCATTATACACATTATACACCTTATACATATTATACGTACAAAAATGACAATCCTCATTCATATTATTATACACATTATACACGGGTCAAAGGTTTGGACACTAAATGGTTTCAATATTTATGTCCAAACAAAAGGAAAATATATATTTCTTTTCATTCTTCAAAGTAGTTTTTATTTGATCTCTGCTTTGTGCCTTTGCTCAAATAAAATGTTCTCAGCAGTGACTTTCTGGATAAAAGTCCCGATGACTTAAATAAATATGTTTCAACGATTCCATGTGCCTCAGAGTTTGCCTTCTCTGGACGAGCGGATGCAGTTCTCGTTTCTACACAACTCCACACGTCTTATTTTCGTCGTATATTTGACGTGTGTTTTGACGGTTCAAATGGGGGTTTTCGTGCCGACATTTAGTTCTTCAGTTATGACGGAGACGGCTGTAATTAGGGAACGACAGCGACGTTAAACGCACAGTTATGAAGTTATTATAATTCTGTGGGGAAATCATTGTTCTGTGTTTAACTCCAGCGGCCTCGCAGGGGGACGCCTTTAAGTGTCGGGCGCTCTGGAGATTCAGTTTGCAGGCGTGTTTCCTCCGCGCTGCTTTTGTTAATATGAAGATGTCACTAAAATGAGGCGAGTTTTAGAGTCTTAAAACGTATAGATTTTATGATATCGAGGACCAGACCTATTTTTTTTACGGTATAAAGTAAAACACATACTTTGGAGACGTACAACTACAGTAACACTTGGATACCAACTGCCATAAACCACAGAAGAAGGTTTTATTATTTATTATACCGTCCTCTCGTTAGTGTCCTGTGTAATCTATTAAGTACGATTAAAGTGCCTATGACAGGTTTTTGCGATGTTCTAATTTTGACTTTATTTAGTGTGTTTATACCTGTTGTACATATAATTATCAAATCAAATCATCAAATCAATTTATTTTTGTAAGGCCCAAAATCACAACAACAGTTGCCTCTGAGGGCCACAGGGAGAAATGAATCAACAATGTCTGTGGTGGCGATGAAGTCAGACAATGTCTGTGGTGGCGAGGGACGATGTCCCAGGGTAAAATTATAGTTTTACACCAACCAAGCAGGTATTTGGGGAGAATTTGTGGAGAGAAAAATCTGTAGAAAATGACAGGAAGTGACATCACACTCATTTCAGTCAAAGTTTATGTAGAATTTACAAAAAGAAAGAACTTTTTTTGTCTCTCTAAACATGAATTCAACAAAATAAAGTCGCTCTCGTAAAAAAATATTTGTCAATGTTAGATGAGTTTTGGCCCAGTGTTTGCTGGGTAATTTCCTAGTGTGATGTCATCAACTACAAACAGGAAGTGAAATTATAAACCTAAAAAATGTGCTATTCTGTGATAACATTTTACCATTTAGCAAAATTCTAAACATATTTATCTTAACTACATTTTAGCTCAATGAGTCGTCCGACCTGTAGGGGGCGCTTTAAGACGTTCATTTGAGGTTTACACAATAGTAACTTTTGATTTAGGAGCAATCGGAGAGTTTTAGCGAGACTCCTCCAAAAACTTTAAATATAGATTCTTAAATGTCTCTTTTAAACGTGTAAATGTCTTTTATGATCTGTGTTCCGCTACAGCCTCGCTCTCAATGGGTTTTACTTTAATTAAACTGAATTAAACAATGTGAATGAAAGTGCTGAAGGATTTTGCTGTTGTTTGTTCGTGTTGTCAATAATCATGAATAAAAGTGTGATGTTTCTTCTCACAATCATATTTTATTAAAGGTGGAATGGACAATTTTTTTCAGCAATTTTTTTATTTCCTCATGGCGTGGATAAATCATTTGTCCTGCCACGTATCAAATCATAAAACGCACCTATCGCTCACCTGCAGCCGCGTCAGGCTCGTCCCCACGTTTCCGCGTGCCTAAGCGCATGGATCTATCATAATATAGTTCCCTCAGTGTACGGGGCAAAATGAAGACGGAGAAAGACAGTCCGAGCTGACTCAGAAGTGGACAGAAATCTACGGGAGACGAGAGATGCGATGTGCTCCTTTGCGCTAATAAACAAACGCACGTGTGTGTTGTATCAGTCCGTACGGGGGCGTGGCATGCGCACTTCCGCCTGCGTTCTCAAATCGCCGAAAAATCGTCCATTGTGCCTTTAAATATAATATCTGTAATTTTGATCACTATTTTTTAAACAAGCAGCCTTTTTATCTTCTTATAACTTGATAAATGTTAAATTAAATCATGTAAGTTAGACTTCAAAATAAATGTTTGAAAGTCTTTTAATAAAAAAAAAAAGTACAATGTTGCTTGAATACAAATATGTTCTTCAAAATACACACATTACATTCTCATGAAACCTTCGGCGAGTTTGTGGACATTTCTGACAGATTTTGTTCTTCTGACGTCGTCTGTAAATCTGAAAGAAAAGGAATAAAAACTAGATTCAGTGTCGAGAGCGTTACGTCCCAAACCTACAATCAAACGCTCTGGTTCTGTTTTCACCGTTTGGTTTAAAGTTGTCTATGTTTTTTACACTTTTAAAGCAGAACTATGGAACATTTTAACCTTATTAAACATCCTTGTTTGTCCCCGTCATGGTTAAATGTGTTTTCTCTGGGCTTTGAAGCGTGTCATCGCCCCCTGCTGTCTCGGAGCAGAAAAACAGCTGAAGACAACTCTGCTGAGAAACCCTCGCCCTTTTTTTAAAATATTTGGTAATGTTAAATGTTTATGTGATTATATCGTCTTATTACAATAAAAAATAAAGGAAAGAATCTTTTGCGTTTCTTTCCTGACCATGTATTTTCAGTAGAGAGCTGCAGGGGGCGCTCTATCGTCAAATCTATCCATCTGTCGTTTAAAGGTGCTCTGTGAAACTTTTCTGACAGAGGGTGGGCCACCAGATTGTCTCCATGGAGATGTTATTGCTTTGCCTAGAATATTCCACTGCATGGCAAGTAACGGATCAGTTCTGTGGAGAGGCGCGTCTGCTCGTAGACAAAACGCAAGTATTTCAGTGGAATTTTTGGCAATAAAAACAACCATAGTTGAATAAATTAATGATTAATGATAGCGTTTTTCCGGACTATAAGTCGCACCAGCCAAAAAATGCATAATAGAGAAGAAAAAAAACATATATAAGTTGCACTGGAGTGTGAAATGCGGTTGCAAGTGTGAACACATATAAGTTGCTGCGGAGTATAAGTCGCATAAAGGTGCAACTTATAGTCCGGAAAATACGGTATTTATAATGAGCTCAATTCAATGAGTAACAAAAGGAATAATTTTAGCACAACAAACCGCATCTAAAAGTAACTGTACTGATTTAGACATAAAAGTAATACATGACATTAGCCTAAAAGAGATACAATAATTAAAGTTTAAATTCCCACCATAGTCTCAACACGTGCAGTATATTTGGGTTTAGTCCAGTATTCTAGGCACATGAAAGATCTGGTTTAGTCCTCGTTTACTTCATTTAGACCGAACGTATGGCTCATTTAGATCCGACTCGGACCCGGCTCGTACCCGGCCTGGACCCGACTCGTACCCGACCTGGACCCGGCTCGGACACGGCTCGTACCCGGTCAGTCTCGACTCACCGCTCTCTCTGTACTCCACGTGGGTGAGGAAAAGGCCGTGTGCCGGCGCCGCCAGGCCCTGAGGGAACGCGGTGGAGTCCCGGGCGTCCAGCACTTCCTTCAGGCCCAGAAGAGAGAGACGGCCTCGGCCCACGGCGACCAGCGCGCCGACCATGCGCCGCACCTGAACCGGGTTACACACAAGCTGGTCACACACAAGCTGGTCACACACAAGCTGGTCACACACAAGCTGGTTACACACAAGCTGGTCACACACAAGCTGGTCACACACAAGCTAGTTACACACAAGCTGGTTACACACAAGCTGGTCACACACAAGCTGGTCACACACAAGCTGGTCACACACAAGCTGGTCACACACAAGCTGGTCACACACAAGCTGGTCACACACAAGCTGGTCACACACAAGCTGGTCACACACAAGCTGGTTACACACAAGCTGGTTACACACAAGCTGGTCACACACAAGCTGGTCACACACAAGCTGGTTACACACCGGGCCGCTTTAGACTCATCCGCACAGGGAAGGACTCTGACAGTAGCTCAAATATAACAATACACTACGCAAATAGAAGAGTAAAACGCTCGGATAATGGTGCAAACGGACTGACTTATGTACCGTATTTTCTGCACTATAAGTCGCACCGGATTATAAGGTGAAACAAAACGTGTACGACACAAAATCCAGGTCAATAAGCACAACCAGAGTGAATCCATATATAAGGCGCACTGGATTATAAGGCTCACAGTTGTTTTTTGAGACATTTAAAGGCTTTTAAGTGAGCCTTATAGTACGGAAAATACGGTACATGTAAGAATACTGTAAAATATGAGCGTACAGGAATATATTAACTTAAATATTTTCTTTATTGTATTTTAATTGAACTCTGCTCCGGTTTGGTCCAGTTTTGGTGCTTTTTAAGAACGTCTAAATCCTTTAAGTCCAGTTTTTGCACTTATTTAAACTCTACTTAGAGCTCACAGGTGGTGCAGTGGTTAAGGGCGTGGCACATTGGCATTGTGGGTTTGATTCCCGGGCTTAACAGTTTACTGAATGTCTATAACTTCTCCTTTCACGCATAAAGCCTTCGGGACAAAAACATCTTAAAATAAAAAAACATTTTAAAAAACACATCTTTGTAGCTGCTAACGCTTCTAGCCTCATTTACACGGTCGAATCGCCACTTTTCGCTCGCGTTTAACACAAAATGACGGCCGATATTCACCTGTTTGTAGAGGAAAGATCTGCTTCTGAAAGTCAGCTCCCAGAAAGGAACGTGTCTGCAAACAAAAGAAACAAGAGGCAGATTAAAACGCGGAAAATAACCGTTATATGAACATTAGACGTCTCAGATAAAAGGAGCAAACATGATATACACTATTGTGATGGAAATATTAACTCATTTCCATCACAAACAGGTTTACAAAATTAATAAGTCTTTCATCTATGATAAAAAGATAAAAGAAACAACAAACAACCTGAAGCGATGGTACAAAGTCACATTTATGCACTTTTGTGGGACATTTTCACAATCTTCAACCTAAACTACAACATTTACAGGCACATTTTTCAACATTTCTGACCATAACATCGTCCAGATTTTGCAATTAGTAAAGTCTGGATCCAGAGCTGTACGATGCAGTAAAAAAAAACTAAACTGTCGAAAATGTGAGGAAGAAAAAATATTAGCTTTTCCACATTTAAGGCCAGACGCTGCTGATGAACAGGAAACGATCTTACATTTAAAAAGATCCATTTGAAATCTGTTTATGAACGTTCATCGTGCCACGTTTTAATAATTGGGACATTTTAATCCGAAAAATTGAGAGCCAGGTTCATTTTGTTGACATAATTAGTCAACAAAATTCAAATTTTGCAACATTTTTTCTTAAAACTTGAATAAATCTGACCCGTCAACAAATCCTTCCGTACGTTTCATCAAAGTCTTGTCACGTCCCAGATTGTACAGTCTGGTGTGTTTGGTACCACTTTAAGAGCCGATCTTTATGTCTCTGTTGGAGAAATGCAACGACCTTTGACCCAGAGAAATCTATGGATGAAGTGGGTTCAATAAAATCATATAAGAAGATTGGACCGTTTTGTTGTTTCCACATGAAAGCTTTTCTCGCCGTAAAGATAAGATACATATTATGGACACATATTATGCAAAACTTAACCCTGTTCCAATGAGTTTGATGAATCCGGGTTAGAAAGTTGTCTCCCTCAGAGCCTAAAACACACTCTCCACGATCTGTGACGTTTCCTCGATCTGTGACGTTTCCTCGATCTGTGACGTTTCCTCGATCTGTGACGTGGCTCTGAGACTTTTCTTTGTCCATTCTAAATCCATAACTCATCGCCTGAATAATTTCTGCCTCAAATTACGATCAGTACGACAGCCGTTTAAAACAGGAAGTGGGCAAACAGCTGCATTAGCGAACAGTGTTGATTTCTAAATGGTGTTTTTCCTTCTGCAGCCAGTAGATGGAGCAAAAGCTCAGTTACTCTGGCGTCTCCTCAAGGCAGTGGCAAAACCCTATTGTTTTTTTGTAAAAACTTTTAACAAAAATTGAGTTCCAAAATATGAAATGCCACAGTAAAAGTTCTCAAGAGCAAGTTTAAAGGTCAATAACGACACGAATAATGCACAATATTTGTCCTTTAAAGGCTCCTGGGTTTGTCCTTTTCCTCTTCACCAAATCACACACTTCAGAGCTGTTACGTTCACACATGAAACTCATCTGATGTGAAGCAGCGCACAGATCTGACCTGTTACCAGCTCGTCTCCGCGGCGATTGCGCTCTCACCTGTGGAAATGGTTGGACGTGAACGAGCTGCCGGGCTGCACCGAGATGGCGTCCATGGTCTTGACGGGGTTTTTAAACGGCAGGTCCGAGTTTATGGCTCTGAAGCTGCTGAAGTCGTGAGTCCCCAACAACATGGCCGCCGCCTCGCCCATGGCAACCACGTCCAGCTCCCTGAAGCAACGACGCCACGGCAACGACGGGCGCGGAAGACGTGAGGAGAAAAAACGGGAGGAAAAGGGCAAAATAATTCAGCCTAAATACAATATGTCGGTGGAAAATGGCTCAGTTTGTGTTTGTGTGATATTTTCTCCTTTGTGACTTTGCTTTTTGATGAGTTATATCAGTGGTCCCCAAACTTTTTGACTCGAGGGCCGCATTGGGTTCTAAAATTTTGTGTGAACTAATGAATTACTATAAATTACACACAAGATTTGACCTGTAACTTGTAACAAAGCAACAAATGCAAGGCTCAATGTACTAATTGTTTTCCAAATGCATTAAATAATGATTAATTATCTACTGTCTTCTACTGTCCACAAGAGTCTTCTACTGTCCACAAGAGTCTTCTACTGTCCACAAGAGTCTTCTACTGTCCACAAGAGTCTTCTACTGTCCACAAGAGTCTTCTACTGTCCACAAGAGTCTTCTACTGTCCACAAGAGTCTTCTACTGTCCACAAGAGTCTTCTTCAGTGTCAAACACTTGCGCTTCCTGCTTGATTGGCCCCGGTGGCCGTTTGTGGTGAATTTTATTTTCTGCGCGCCATAGATTTTCTTGTGCGCGCACTAAGTGTGAGCAGTGCACTTTGTGCGAGCAGTGCACTATGTGCGAGCAGTGCACTATGTGCGAGCAGTGCTCTATGTGCGAGCAGTGCGCAGGCGCGCAGCTTAGAGGGAACAGTGGCCATCTCTTGGGGAAATATGGGCATTACAGGTGAAACGTAAAATGAACGGCCAGCCACAGAATCGTGAGTTTGAATCCCGACTCCGACATTTGCTGCATGTCCTCCTTTTTCTCTCATCTTTCCTCTTCCTTTCTTTCTCATTCCATCTACTGTCTAATAAAGCCTGCGGCAAAAAAAAAAAAAAAGTTTTTTTTTCTTCTTCTTAATTTTTAAAATAACTTGGACAAGCTTGGTGGGCCGGATTGAAAGGCCCAACGGGCTGGATGTGGCCCGCGGGCCGTAGTTTGGGGACCACTGCGTTTTATTAACTCATTAACAGATTTAAGAGTTAGGAAATCTACTATATGTTTACAATACAATTTCACATTATATTTGTGAAAACTTGTAATCAAACTAAAAGGTTATAACAAAAAAAGCGCGGGGGGAGTGGCTCACGTGGTGCAGAGGTTCCAGCAGACTTCCGACTCGCTGAGGGGGAACTGGAACTTGTCCGGTCCCAGGGCCACTCTGTACACGTATGTCCTGCTCCGAGCCTGGAACCTCGAGTGGAAGTCGAGCGGGACACAAACGGCACGAGTGATTCTGAAAAGGAAATCTGAATTATTACAACTTCCTTTATGTCACACTTAGTTATGAGTAGAAATATAAAACAAAAAAAAACATGAATTGATGTTTATAAAGGTCATTTTTCAAGGAACTTTTCTGTGTGGACAACGTAGACAGAGAACTCTGTGCCATTTCCTGTATTTATTTACCACTAAACTGATATAAACACTGTAATAAACATTTGTCACATGTTCTATGGCACATGGACTTTATGTAGAAGAGTAGAGATGTCAAGATTGTGTTGAATTAATGTCAAAAAAGTTGTTTCTTTTGGGTAAATCCTGCACACACTTACGATCGAATGTGTGTCCCTGGTGTGATGTCACTTCCTGTCATCCTTTACTACAGCTTTTTCAATGTTTTCTCCACAAATACCTGCTCAATTGCGGTAAAACTATAATTTAGTTGTACAACAGGTACAAACACACCAAATAGTCTAAATTTGAAAATCATAAACACCTGTCACACGCCCTTTAATGTAGAGAAAGAATTTTTTTCTGACCTGATCCTCTGCTCCCGGAGGTGGAAGTTGAGGGCGTCGCACAGAACGGCCTCGGTGAAAGGGGGTTTGTCCTTGCGCTGCAGGTCGAAGTGGGCGGCGTTGCTCAGGGCGTGGACCCCGGCGTCGGTCCTGCTGGACACGGACAGCGACACAGGGTTGAGCGGCTTCAGCCTCAGCACCGCAGCCTGAGCGACACAACGAGGGACGATAACTCGGCCGCGAGGAGGATTTCAATGTGCAGTGGGAGCATCGTTAACCAGAATCACACGGAAATGTGCTGAAACACGGCTTTAAATGAACTGGATGAGGTTGAAGTACCAGACGAATGGAAGAATTACAAAGAAAAGGGCAGAAATATAACTTTAAGGGCGTTTATCGAGATGTTTCAACTGCGAATGAGGGATTACACCCAAACATTTTACCGTATTTTCTGGACTATAAGTTGTGGCTGAGGTGTGACTTATACTTATATACTTATACTCCGGAGCGACTTATATGTGATATTATTTGTTATTTTCACACTTGCAACCGCATTTCATACTCCAGTGCAACATATCTTTTTTAAAATTTCTTCTATTATGCATTTTTTGGCTGGTGCGACTTATACTCCAGTACGAAAATACGGTAAACCCTTCCATTATCATTTTTAATCAGCTCTTTTTGCAGTATTTCGGCAGTTTTTTATTTTTATTTTTTATTATTATTAACGTATTAACCCGGTGCTCAAATGTAGCATATTTTAAAACCACATGAACAATTTTGTAAATAATTTGATACATTGTTGCACCTCTACTTTTCCCATTTTTCTTAAATTCAAAAACACAAATTTTGGTGGTTTTATTCTACTAAAAAAATATAAAAACTGTGTTCTTACAGTGAGTGGGATTTTAGCTCCACATTATCAAGCCTCCTGCTAAAGTATGTTTACTTCTCAGTTCCATGGATTTATGCAGGTGACATTCCACCTTCAGAAACGTACATACTGTGCCTTTAGGTAACATGTTTATGTACCTGTTCAGTTATTTTACAGTGGATACTTTGACTCTGTTTTTGTCTGAAGATGTGAGATGTTCTACTCCATGTTCAAATCCTGGACAGTTCTGTTCAGCTCATCTTTTATCGAGGATTGAAAAGTAAAAAGTACTTTTCATTTGGTTTGAGGGGTTATTTCTAGTACTTTCATAGTAACATCCTGCGTGAAGCTTTATAGTCTTAGCTCTGAGCAAACACGTATACTGTGTCAAAAAAGTCAACACAAAAAAATAATAACTTAATGTAATTTAAGTTCTCAAAAGCTGTGACTTTTTCTTCCCTTTTGGTCACCTGTCTTTGAGCGCCCTCTAGTGCTCACTTACCAGAACTTACCTGACATTATCTGGAAGCCACGGTGACCATGGCAACCACAGAGCCGTTTATGGATGAAAATTTTGCAAAAATGAGCCTTAACCTTGTGCTCCCCTCAACTCTCTCTTTCTCACTTCTTTTAGCTTTATAGGAAATGTACTGTTTCATTCATCTGCTGAAATACAATTAAAATCAGCTCCACTTCCTGTCATTTTAAACTCTTATTTTCCAAAATTTCCTCACAAAAAACTGCAACTTGAGTAAAAATATGATTAATATTCAGCACAGATTCTATCCACAGAACTAAGTCATAAATATAAAACAGAAGCACCTCCATAGAGACTTTAGCAGGTGGTTCAACACCAACTTTAATAATAAAACACTATTATAGGTTTTTGCTCCTATGTCCGCACTGTGACCTCTGACCTCACCTCTAAATGGTCTTGAACCCCTTTCTTGGTCAGTTGCTGCGGAGGCGCCTTGACCACGCCACTGTCGACATAAAAACACATTTAGCAAACGACATGGCCATAAATAAAAAGAGACGTTTTACCTGTATTTGGTCCCGATGTATTGAAAGAAGATCAAGTAACGAGTCAAGTTGTTGTGCATTGCCTTTGGCGCTCGCGAGAGGGAAAAAACAACTTAAAAACTTTAAATATCGTAAACAAACACAAAGACAGCGCGAAAATTGAGTTTATTCTGATGAACAAAGCTGGAGAAATCCAACAATTCAGCCATGCGTCCAACTCAACCTGTGCACAGCGAAGGCGCATGCGCAGCGGCAAAGACAACAGTACTTCCGGGAAAGCTTTTGTAGTCCGGAAGTAAAATCTCTCCTCGCTCTTAGTTGCGGTTTTATTCATTTTTATTTTTAAAAAGTTGATTTAAATATTACATTTCTAAATATAAACAACACAGACTTTTAATAATTGCCATTCATTAATAAAAACGTGTAAAAAAGTCTAATTAAAAGTATACATTAGTTACAAAGTTGTCCACACCATGTTTTTACTGACAGAGAATAGTCTACTCTACTGTAATTACTGTTATAACTGGGAAAAACTTTGAATTTAAGCAATCTACTCATCTAAACGAAATAAAATCACAATAAAAATCTAATTTTTTCTTTTATAAAAATGGTGCCATCTTCAGGTCTGGACGGTCCACAATCTCCGCAACATGAAAACGTGTTGTTGTTGTTGTTTGTTTTCCGTTCAGGATCATGGAGACCTGTGCAGATCCGTTCGCTGTCAATCACACGTCCGCATATTCATCTCGACGTGTCACGGATCAAACGAGTGCTGCGCTAGGTGTGTGTCCAGACCGGACTTTTTGGAGAATGTCTTACGGCAAGCTGGGCAACTGAAAGGCTTCTCCCCTGTGTGCAGCCTCATGTGCGTCCTCAGAGTCGATTTCCGGGCGAACGTTTTATCACACATCGAACAGCCGAACGGTCTCTCGCCGGTGTGCGTCCTCACGTGGAGATCCAGGTCGCCTTTACTCATGAACCCCTTCTTACACGCCGAACAGTTGTATGGTCTGTCCCCCGTGTGCGTCCTTCTGTGCACGTCTAGGTTAGAGCGCTGCGAGAACGACTTCTTACACACTGGGCAGCTGTAAGGTTTTTCTCCCGTGTGGATTCGGATGTGGTTTTGCAAGTGTTGTTTCCTCCAAAATCCGCGGCTACAAAAAGGGCACTGGTGTCTCTTGACCTCGGCTCCTTCGGCCGTCCCCGACACGTCTCCGCGGTGTGTGTTGGCGCTCGTCCCCGGTGCCGACCTGTACGTGGGGGATTGTCCCGGGTTTTGTGCCGCGGCGCCTCTGATCTGGACTTGGTCGTGGTGGTTGTGGTCGCTCTTCATCATCTGAGCTCTCCAGTATTCGTCGTTGTAAGCGTCAGAGTAGATCTCCATGTCCCCTCCGGTCTCAGAGTGGAAATGTGGCTCTGCGCTGAAGACTTCTCCCTCTCGGTGCTCAGTTTGTCGTTGTGGAAGCGGCGAAGACTCTTCTTTCTTAACACAGACGGCACTGAAAACAACAATAGAAACAATTTGAATGAAGGGTACGAATAAAGACACCTAACCTAAATAGGTAACATTGCAAAAGCTAAAGTTATTCAATGTCCTCAGCAGAGAGACTAAAGTACTTCATTCCCGTGTGCCTCCGTGGTGTATAGTATGTATAAACTTGCCTCTGAACATGTTTTATGTATAAAGGCTGTAGTTTACGCTGCATTATTTGTCACTACAGCAGTTGGATGTGTGTGAGGCCTACACTGGCAGCTGCTCCTCCTCCTGTTTGACGCTCTGCTCCTCTTGAATCTGTGGAGTGTCTGGGATGTTCTCGTTCAATCCTGGGGCTGGACTCAGCAAGGGCGCCTGGACACCTGCAGGAGAGGACGGAGAACTACATGAAAAACATGTTTCATATTTCACATATTTTCACATTTTAAAGTTAAACACGCTTGATGAAACAAATGCTCAGTTAAAAGAGCAAAAATACAAACACATAAATGACAATCTGCTGTTTGTTGTGGAGAAATGTCACTGTGTTTTGGATCAATTTGTGGTTTACAGTGAACAAAATGTAAAATAATGGTGATAATAATGGGACAATAGATAAAAAACTGACCCCAAAGTTATTTGAACCTATATACATTTTCTAATATTCTATTATTTCGCATCATTTTATTTCTCTGAATTTTAACACTGCATGATTTTTAAAAATGTTTTACACATTTGTTCTTCAAGGCAGATCAGAAGTATTTTAGGACGAGTTATTTGCATTGGCTTTTAACAAGTTAAAGCAAGTTAACTGTATTTTTGTCCGTTGTGTTTGTACTTATATAATTTGTATTTATAGTCGTACTTATCTGTGTTTTACTAATAATTGACACTGACCACACTGACCACTGACCACACAGACCACACTGACCACTGACCACACAGACCACAGACCACACTGACCACACAGACCACACTGACCACTGACCACACAGACCACTGACCACACAGACCACTGACCACACAGACCACACAGACCACACTGACCACTGACCACACAGACCACAGACCACTGACCACACTGACCACTGACCACACAGACCACTGACCACACAGACCACTGACCACACAGACCACACTGACCACACAGACCACACAGACCACAGACCACACTGACCACACTGACCACAGACCACAGACCACACTGACCACAGACCACACTGACCACACTGACCACAGACCACACTGACCACAGACCACACTGACCACACTGACCACAGACCACACTGACCACAGACCACACTGACCACTGACCACACTGACCACTGACCACTGACCACACAGACCACACAGACCACACTGACCACAGACCACACAGACCACACTGACCACAGACCACACTGACCACACTGACCACACTGACCACACTGACCACTGACCACACTGACCACTGACCACACAGACCACTGACCACACAGACCACACTGACCACTGAACAGCGCCCCCAGCGGTGGTCCCTAACACTCTCAGTTTCAAATTGCTGGACAAAGACACTTCGCGGGGCTTTATTGACCTCTCCCTTCGTCCACCTTTAAACACAAACATAGGTTTGACCTCGAGTGGGCGCGTGGGAGACTCACCCGCCGTGAGCAGCTCCTCCAGCAGCTCCTGTTTGCTCCTCTGGTTCTCCTCTTTGCAGCGGCGCAGTTCCTCCTCAAACTCCGCGATGGTTCTTTCAAACAGCGCGATGACCTCCTCCGCCGCCGCGTTGAGCCGCTCCTGCACCAAAGCTCTCACCGTCTGTCTTCTGCACATGTTTACGATGTTTACTCGCTGTTTTTAGCTTTAGCTCCGAGCCAACCAGCGGACACGATCTGCTCTGCGCATGCGTGACACGATCCGCTCTGCGCACGCGTGAGCCTGACGTCCCGGTCACGGCGCCACCTGCTGGACCTGAGTGTTTAAGCCTCTGAAAATGTGGAGCTCACTCTTTACACCAGATCACATTTATCTCCTTAATAATGTGATATGGATGGATGGATGAATAATAATATGGAGCCCCGCAGTGACACGCCTCCAGATCTCACATTTATCTCATTCATAATGATAATAATAATATTTTCTCCTGGTTCTCTTCAGAGGACGTCCTGGTCCCGGTTCGACGTCCTAGTCCTGTTTTTTCTCCTGGTTCTCTTCAGAGGACATCCTGGTCCTGGTTCCTCCCCTGGTTCTCTTCAGAGGACGTCCTGGTCCCGGTTTGACGTCCTGGTCCTGGTTCCTCTCCTGGTTCTCTTCAGAGGACGTCCTGGTCCCGGTTTGAAGTCCTGGTCTTGGTTCCTCTCCTGGTTCTCTTCAGAGGACGTCCTGGTCCCGTTTTGACATCCTGGTCCTGTTTTTCTCCTGGTTCTCTTCAGAGCACTTTCTGGTCCTGGTTCCACTCCTGGTTCCTCTCCTGGTCCCTCTCCTGGTCCCTCTCCTGGTCCCTCTCCTGGTCCCTCTCCTGGTTCCTCTCCTGGTTCCACTCCTGGTTCCACTCCTGGTTCCTCTCCTGGTTCCTCTCCTGGTCCCTCTCCTGGGGCCTCTCCTGGTTCCTCTCCTGGTTCCTCTCCTAGTTCCTCTCCTGGTTCTCTGCAGAGGTTTTTGGAGAATTGCTAAAACAAACACTGTGGCATTAAAGTGGGAAATAAATATAAGGATGACAAACTCCTGAAAGCATCAGCAGCAGAGAAACCGTCCAGTAGCTTTGAGCAGGAAGTCAACTGACCCTTTGTTCATCTTGTGTATCGTTGTTTCATTTACTAGAAAAATAATAAAGTATTCATGAATCCAAGCTCAATATTGCAAACAAAACACAAAATCACTGCAGGACGTTTAATCATAAAAACCTTTATTCACAAAGGAAATCACAGCATTTTTTTCACACCCACAAGCTTCAAACTACAGAAGAGTGTGGCAAATGTAGCTAAAACTAAACATTTTACAACAATTTACATGAAACAAGTGGTGCACAATCTTGTAATATGAGACGCAATGTCAACACGTTACACAAAAGTCATTTCAATCAATCTAACACGACAAAGTAAAAAACAATCAAATCTGTTTAATAATATGTTTTGGAGCAGCATCGAAACCAGCGAAATATGAGTAAAGAATTGTAAAGTATTAAACAAATCCATAATTATGAATGATTTAATTTGACCCAATCTCACGCCCTGCAGTAAAAGAAAAGGAAATTAAATCAATTACTATTAATGTCAAAGATCACTACATAACTATAGCACTTTCCACCTAATTTGTATCTATTTTCATTTATTTATTTATTGCATTTTTGCCGTTTCTTGTTTGTAACTGCCACTGAAGCCGTGCTTTTCACACTCTGAAGCATTACAGCGAAAGATTCATCTGCAATGTTTAATGCCACACATAATACCGTCGAGCCGCAGAGGAAGCAAACGTGTAAAACTGCTTAAAAAATACATTTAAAAAAGGTCTGAAATGGAGACTTGACGGCGAAGAGGACTCTACCACACATACGGGTCACACAGCTCGCTGAAGAAGAGACAAAGATTCACATATGAGGCAAAACAGAGCTAATTTTGGAGCTTTTAATCAGGTCGTGACATTGTTCCCTCATTAATAACATACCTGGAGTCGTATTTAGCCTTTGTTTACATCCCGATTACGAGCTTTGATATCTCCCGTGCCATTTTTAAGTCCATAAATGACTCGTTCTGAGTATTTCGCTCTCAAATTGCACTCGTTACAACTTCCCGATGGCGTTTCCCCCCCTTTTCTATCCCCTCTATGGCCAGTAGATGGAGCAGCCTTGATGTAAGAACACTTTACTGGTAATCGCGTGTGGTTTTTACATTATTTTAAGTTCTAAAACGTGACATGTCAAAGCAAAGTTTCTCAAGAGCATGTTTAGACCAAAACTACACAAAAAAATATTTGTCCTTTAATGTAGAGGTTTTTTTTTAGGAGAGATGACTCGCGGGAGACTCACCTCTGGGGGGCGTCAGTGAGTTTAGGAGCCATCAGATTGTCTTTAGCAGATTCATACAGCTCCTCCTCCTCCTGAAGAAGAGTCGAGGCAAAACAAAAGACAAAAGACAGCGTGAAAATGTAAATATGAGTTTTTAAAAGTGCACAATGTCACGTTTCTGCTCCAGGGTGCGCTGCTTACTCCTCTCCACGCTATTGTATCGCCATGGAGACAAGCAGACGAGCTACACGGTCCAGATCTGCGGGGAGGCGAGCCTGTTCTAAGTAAGAATGCACGACTGTAAGCGGTGGAAATGTTAAATGCCAAAGAAGAGACGGAGGCAAACAGAGAGTGGAAGCACCAGAAAAGTGACACAGTGCGGCTTTAAATGAAAAAAAAAAAGCATGTCTTTGTCAGTATTAAGAATAAAAACAAACACGGCAAAACAAACCAAGACCAGAGAGAGAAGAGTAGACCGGACTCTAAAGCAGTAGCACATCCAACGAGAAAAATAAATGACGGCACAAATAAACCAAACCCGAGTTTATTTTCAAATAAAGTCGGAATGTAATTTTTTCCATTTTGTCGTTGCGGTACTTAATTGTCGGTGCAATTTGTGTCATATTTTTGTGAGGGCTTCTTTTCTTTAACATTCAATTGCATTTTATTTTGTGTTTTTAATGACTTTCGATATAAATGTCCTGAAAATTTAAAAAACAATACTTTAATCACAGAATACTTGAACACATTTCCTCCCACACAATAACTTTTCTTCACAAGCTGAAACTCCACTGATGTGAAACTATATTAATATTTAAAAACTAAGTGGTGTGTACATTAGAGTAGCACAAGAACCTGTGCTACGCCCTCCGAGCTGTGGGGGCGCTGTTGCTCTGACGTTAACCCTCTGTTACTCACCCATGATTCTGACGAGAGCTGAGGCGGGTCTGTGTCCGTGGAGACCGAGCACAGGGAGGAGGAGGAGGGAGGGTCTTCGTCATCAGAGGCTAGAACAGCAGAAACAGTGGTTTGTGATCGTGCTAACCACTCTGCCGATGTGTATGCAGATGGAGGCGGAGTCAGGGATATCGAAAGGTGACGATTTTTCATGATTCTCAATTATTTCTGAGGCTAAACGCGTCACTGTTTCTCAAGTTTGTGACCGGCTTTATGAAATTTAACATTCTGAAAGACAAAATAAAGTCAAATTTGACCAAAACAGCCAGATATAAAACGTTATTTACAATTAGATCCATTTTTTGGACGATAGATTGAACTAAAAAGACCATTGCATTTAAAATTGTCACAATCAATATGTTTTGGTTCTTACGATTATATTGTGACCTGAATAAGCACGATTATCTATTAACTGAATAATCTTGACATCCCTTGGTGGAACATATATATATATTTTTAAAGGATAATATAGCAATTTGTTGCATTGGAGATATGCAAAATTATGCAAAATCTCTGGTACATCGTTTATAATTAAAACTGTAAAAAAATCCTTCAAAGAGAGCGGTCCAAAACAAGGCTATAAGGTGATATTTCTGCACTTTTTGGGTTTATTTATTTGTTTTTATACTTTAATTGAACTGCAACAAAGATTTTTTTAAAAAGTGATTAATTAGAACAAATCTTGTTATTATTTTATTATTATTATTCATTTATTTATTATTCTATTATTTTTATTTTTATATTTTTTGTGTATTTTTGTTTGTGTATTTTTGTTTGTGTATTTTTGTTTGTGTATTTTTATTTATTTATTCATTCAAAACATTTTTTTTATAATTATTATAGTATTTTTCAGGTTCATGTGTTTGTGTATATTTACAGTAGGTTGACTTTGTGCAGAGATCATCTTCCTCTTCCTGCTTCACTGACGACGTCTAATGCCAAAAATACAAAACAAATGGCACAAAAAACACACCTGGTTTAGTCCAAAAAGTTCAGTTAAATGACGTGTAAAACCATAAATAATTAGATATTAATAAACGACAAACAATAATGTGTAAATGATGAACTGTGAACTAAGCTTTTGTCAAATTCCACTTTCCTTGGGTTTCAGGATGAGGATGAATTGGGACCGTTGCCATAGCGATTGGCAATTTATAACTAAATATTGTCTCTTTTCAATGGGGAAAAGTCCACAAAAGTTTGGCATGAAAAAGAAAGCTGAAACCCATGAATATTAACTTGGTACGCCGCCGGAATGTTCCACAGTATGACTTTAAAGCGCCCCCTACAGGTCGGACCACTCACTGAACTATAACGCAGCTAAGATTAATATATTTGAAATTGTGCTAAAAAAATTAAACATTTGATCTCAGAATAGCCATTTTTTTAGGTTCAGAATTTTACTTCCTGGTTGTAATTGATGACATCACAGTAGGAAATTACCCAGCAAACACTGGGCCAAAACTCAGTCCCAGTCTCAAAAAAAAAAAAAAAAAAATTTTTTACGCATAGAAATGCATAGTTTCCCTGGTGTGATGTCACTTCCTGTCATTTTCTATTTTTCAACGTTTTCTCCACAAATACCTGCTCGATTGGTGTAAAACTATCATTTATCATTTTAAGTACAACAGGTACAAATACACCAAATAGAGTCATAAAAACCTGTCATACACACTTTAAACTTATCTCCATGGCAACATCGCAATAGTAAAATTACAAAATGCGCTTTTAATTATTTGACATGTTAAAGGGGACATATATATTAGGTCAAAATGAGCTTTTCGCCTCGTTACGACAGTGTTTCCACATCATTAGTTTCCTCAAAGTATCCTGCACGTTTGAGAGTTCATGCTGTTGTGTCTCGAGTGCTCTCCCGTTTTCACCCACCCCATATCCCCGCCCACATCCCTGTCTCTGTTAAAACACGATTCTTTTCAAACTGAAGCCTCTGAGTGACACGTGTCTGGTTTCCCACATGTCACGTCGCCACTTTTCAACAATAAAAATGCGTAGATGACGATGCGCCGCTTGTTACGGCGAAATGTCACTGTGAAGAGGCGGGGCTTGACAGTTCTGCCATTTTCAACATGTTTAAATAGACCTGTATCGATTCACAAGCCATTTTGGGTTAATATTGCGGTTTACAACGAACAAAATTTAACGCAAGGATCTATAGGGAAGCTCAATACAAAGAGCCCCCAAAAAAGCACAATTAATGACGTCTCCTTTAAATATACTGTGTATTTTCTGTAAATATTATAAATACAAAGGCGTTTAGAGCAAGTCTCTGAGGGTGAATCTTACCTGTGGCTCTTGGGCTCCACTCTCACTCTTTCTCTGAACAGACTTCAGCTCCTGCAGCTCCCTCTGCTGGGCCTTAAAGGAACAGCAGCATCCGTTCATTGACACAGAACTTTAAACTTAAGCATTTTTATAAGATAAGATATTCCTTTATTGTCCCACATGGGGAAATTTCATAATTTAATACATTATTATGTAAGAGATAAAAAATACATTAGGTGTAGGTTGTTTAAGTCACATCTAATCAATATAACATTTTAGTGTTACAATGTCTGAAAATAAATGATTATTCACAACTGCTGAGATAGGCCCAAACGACTTTTCTTGTTGTTTTATTCCTCAATTTTGTGACGGAATCAAACTTCTCAACGACAATAACTGATAAAGCCAGATAAAAGAAGTACTTAACATTTAGGTGGATTTTTAAAAATGACTAAATTTTGCCTCTAAAATTGTCAAATATTTAGTTTTTTTGACCTGAAAAATCCCAATTTTCTATTAGAAAAAAAAATACATATATAAGTCGCACTGGAGTATAAGTCGCATCTCATCAATAGAGCCTTGAGCGCCCTCTTGTGGTTGTCATGTGAAATGTAGTTGCCAGTGTAATAAAAGTGCAACATAAAGTCCGGAAAACACGGTAAAGGTTTTTTTTTAGTCTAGTGGGCTGTTTAAATTGAAGTTACCGTATTTTCCAGACTCTAAGTGGCACCTTTTTTCATAGTTTTGCCCGGGGTGCGACTTATACTTATATTTATACTTATATAAACTTATACTCCGGAGCGACTTATATGTGATATTATTTGTCATTTTCACACTTGCAACTGCATTTCATACTCCAGTGCAACTTATTTATGTTTTTTTCTTCTCTATTATGCATTTTTTTGGCCGGTACGACTTATAGTCCAGAAAATACGGTCATCTGCGGTGCTCTGTTATTCCTCTTCAGCGCACTTCCTGTCGCTCTCGTGCCTCCGGTTACAGACCAGTGTTGACTGACTGTTCAGAGAAAAGCATCTATTTGTGTTTGCGAGTGATGAAACTTTGGCCTCGTTTCCACTCGTTCAAAATGAAACGTGAGAAGCTGTTTTTCCATCGACTTTCATATTTATAGAAGGAGACGTAGCGATTGGTCAATATGTTTTTATCTGGTATTAGCGTTTGACTCAGATGACAGTTTGTCTCATGGGGTCATCGCTCCTTCTGGTGTTGTTTGTTCTGTATTTGATTATGTTTTTGTCACGGCGCATTTAAAAACAACTTGGATTAAGAGCTATGAGTTCAGAATAAGATATAAAGCAGGTGTCACTACGGGGTGCGATAAAGTTGGTTGACCATGACTATGGATAATTTAGTGTTATCTTTTAAAACCTAAACACAGACAAGACTGAAATCATCGTCTTTGACGATGATTTCAAGAGAATCTAAAAAACATTGACAAAATCAAAAATATAGTGTCTAAACCAGACTTGAAGAGATTTATCCATGCGTTTGTCTCCAGTAGATTAGACTGTAACGGCCTCCTGCTGGTGCCAGAGTCAGGACTAAACATGGACCGGCCTCCTGCTGGTGCCAGAGTCAGGACTAAACATGGACCGGCCTCCTGCTGGTGCCAGAGTCAGGACTAAACATGGACCGGCCTCCTGCTGGTGCCAGAGTCAGGACTAAACATGGACCGGCCTCCTGCTGGTGCCAGAGTCAGGACTAAACATGGACCTGCCTCCTGCTGGTGCCAGAGTCAGGACTAAACATAGATAATAGAATATACTGACTCTGATGTGGTCGCGCTCCTTCTCCAGCCGCTCGCGCTCCGCCCGCTCGTCCTGGAGCCACTCTTCTTTCCGGCGCAGCTCAGCGTGCAGCTCTTCCAGCTTGTTCTTATCGCTCTAAGACAAACACAGGCATTAGTACTCGAGTAGTTGTACACACACATAATCAGCTGAGCTCTGGCCAATCAGAGCCGGCGATGCTGTTATGTGGGTCTTTGGGTACGGAAAGGTGCAGGAAATATCGACGATTGGCTAATCTCATGGTTTAAAGTCTTTTCAACGCACGACAATGACGCGTTTCAAGCTGGCGTGAACAAATAATTCACCTTTTGTTTATTTGCGGCGACAGAAAAGACGTTGAACTTTGAGTCAGTTTTTGTTTCAGTAATGACACAGATATGAACCATAAACCACTGAATCCTGCTCCAGCTCCACTTTGAACAATAGAAGTTCTAAAATGTTGTGATGTTACGTGAACCTACTCTGAATACCACCAAAAGAAGGAGTATTTGTACCAGAATACAGTTACTCTAAATATTCAGGAAGTGGTCTTACTCTCCGAGCGCTTGCGTGTGCGATGTACGCTTGACCTCTGACCTCTGCAGCCTGCCTGAAGCTCTCCCTCTCTAGAGCCCAGTCCGCCCGCTCCTCCCTCTGCTGCAGCTGGTCCTGGGACAGTTGCAGGCTCAGCTGCGCCCCCTGGAGGCGCGACTGCTGCAGCTCGGTGTGGAGCTGGCTGTGGCGGGACGTCATCTGCCTCAGGTCCCGCCTCAGGGCCTGCGCCAGGAGCTCGGAGGAGTCCAGCCGGTCCTGCAGGCCCCGCACCTCCTGCGACAGGCTCTCGTGCTCCGCCTGGGCCAAAGGAGGGGCGGAACGAGGAGGCAAATGAGGAGTCACATGAGGAGGCAAACGAGGAGGCAAACGAGGAGGCAAACGAGGAGGCAAACAAGGAGCAAAACGAGGAGACAAATGAGGAGTGAAAGAAGGAGTCAAATGAAGAGTCACATGAGGAGTCCAAAGAGGAGCGAAATGAGGAGTCAAATGAGGAGTCAAAGAAGGAGTCAAATGAGGAGTCAAACGAGGAGACAAATGAGGAGCCAAATGAGGAGTTACACGAGGAGCCAAACGAGGAGACAAATGAGGAGTCAAACGAGGAGACAAATGAGGTGTCACATGAGGAGCCAAACGAGGAGTCACTTGAGGAGCCAAATGAGGAGCCAAACGAGGAGTCACATGAGGAGCCAAATGAGGAGCCAAACGAGGAAACAAATGAGGAGTCAAACGAGGAGCCAAACGAGGAGCCAAACGAGGAGTCAAACGAGGAGTCAAACGAGGAGACAAACGAGGAGACAAACGAGGAGCCAAACGGACAAAAGAAGATTCTCTCGTCTTAAATAAAAGCTAAATTTGATGAAAAACATTTGAAATAATCACTCACTTGCAGAGACTTTTTCTTCTCCTCCTCGTGTTTCATCTGACAAGTCATTTTCTGCACTCGCTCCCTCAGTCTGTCAAAACACAATTATATTCAATATATAAAAATATATGAGAGCAACTTTATTTTGATTTAATGTTTAGAGAGTCAAAAAAGTTGATTATTTGTGTAAATTCTACACAAACTTTGACTGGAATGAGTGTCCCTGGTGTGATGTCACTTCCTGTCATTTTTCTACAGATTTTTCCACATTTCTCCACAAATACGCGCTCGATTGGTGTAAAACTATAATTTATTAAATACACCAAATAAAGTTCAAATCTGAAAATTGTAAAAACCTGTCATAGGCACTTTAAATTAAAAAAATAAAATCATGATTGAGACAAACGAGGAGAAAACAACTTCTGTCAAAAAATAAAATAAAAATAAAAACATAGCAAGGGGAAAGATTTACGTGGCACAGTATTCACGTTGTATTCCCGTTGTATTCACGTTGTGTTCATGTTATATTCTCGTGTCGTACCTCTCCAGCTCGGCGTTGGCCTCTTCCTCTCGTCCTCGCGCCACCTTCTCGTCCTCCTCCAGCTCCTCGATCCTCCGCACACTCGCCGCTTTCTCAGACAGGAGTTTGCTCAGTTCACTGCTCAGATTCTCCTGGTTGTACTTCACGTCCTTAACGACACAGCACACGCTTATTATGAGTCATGCAACGACTGATCCTCATCATCGTTATCTGGATTGAACAGACCCTGAAGATCTTTTATAACGTGGACACCTGCGTATGTAAATCTAAAAACGGTTTCTGATTCTAACCGTATTTTCCGGACTATAAGACGCACCTTTTTTCATAGTTTTGGTTGGGGTGCGACTTGTACTCCAGAGCGACTTATATGTGATATTATTTGTTATTTTCACACTGACAACCACAAGAGGGCGCTCTAGGCTCTAAGCGACGCAGAAGAAGAATCTGCACTTCCTCTTCCTCTGGAGTTTGTGGAGTTGTTTAGAAGTGACACAGAGGAAGAAGAATTCAATGGATTTAGTGATTTGGGGTAAAACTGATGCTTTGGTAAACTTGTTAGCATGTTCTTTATGCTATAGTTATCTGAATAACTGTTCATATGTTACGTTAACATACCAGACACTTACCACAGTTCTGTCTGTGCGTCATGTAGCTGAAGGTGTTAGCGTTAGCATACGGACACCTATTCACCATGTTCTCTCATCTGTTATTATTTTAAATTGCATTTCAAGATGAAATGTCGGTTCTTGGTCTTGGTTTTTTCTTCTTTATTATGCATTTTTTTTGGCTGGTGCGACTTATACTCCAGTGCGACTTATATATGTGTTTTTTCTCCTCTATTGTGCGTTTTTTTGGCTAGTGCGACTTATACTCCGGAAAATACGGTACGCGCTTTCATTAGCTTGTACCGCGGCGTGCTAGCTTTCGTTTATTTCCCCATGGTGACGCTTCTGCTGCCAGTAGATGGAGCTCACAAGCCTCACAGACACAAAGCGATGCATGTTTTAAGTTCTAAAACGTGTGACGCCGACGCTGAGGCCCTCGACGGCGCATTCAGAGTCCAATGGCGGCGTAAACAAAGCGGAATTGCGTGACGAGGATCTCCCGCACCTGATGTTTGCCCTCCATCCTCTTCAGCGTGTTCGTGTGCTGCGCGATGGTCTCCCGCAGCTCGGACAACTCCCTCTTCAGGACCTCCCTCTCCCTCTGCCACGCCCGCTCGCTCCGCTGGACGCGCTCTCGCTCCGCCTCCAGCTCGCGCCTCGCCTCGTCCAGCGTCCCCTGCAGAGCGCCCTGGCATTTCAGGCTCTCGTCCAGACACTTCTGCATCGCCGCAACGCAAGAGAAAAGGAGGTTTGGTGTTTGGTAGTTTAAGTTTAGACCAATCACGCGGCTGTTGGTTACAGGAAGTGACGTCACACCAGGGGTACTCGTTCCATCCAAAGTTTAAGCATACTTTACACAAAAGAAACCACTTTTTTGACCCTTTAAACATGAATTAAAATGAGTGTGACATTAGATCAGTTTTGGCCCATTGGTTGCTGGGTAATTTCCTACTGTGATGTCATAAATTAAAAGCAGAAAGATTTGTAAACCTAGACATGTTGCTGTTCTGGGATAAAATGTTTAGACTTTTTTGCAAAATGTAAGAATGTAACTATCTTAATCTAAATATAACTGGCATTTTAGCTCATTGAATGTTCCACCCTGACACGGGACCTTTAATTTAAAGGGTTTATTCAACCTTTCAAAGTGTGACTCTGCAATTTTACCAGGTTTGTACAGGATTTCACACAATTACAAATAAACTGATAAATAGTGTATTTATTTAAATGGCAGAAAAAGCTCATCATTCACTCTTGAAATATCTCGCTCTTTTCTTCTCCTTTCTGCTGTAACTGCAATGGTTGATGAAGAAAAACCATCGACCGATTAATCGCATAAACCACTAAAGGTCTCCAGTTGTTATTGGTGATGTCCGGTGCAGAATATGTGGGACGTGAGCACAAAAGTGTGTCTGAGGTGAAACTCCACGTCAATGCGCTGCAGTGCGAAACCGTGAATGCTCGCAGCTCTTGTTTTAGCCTCATTTAAACTGTTTTCGGTGTGGCAGAAGCTGGAGTTCTTTTCCCACTCTACCGGAGTGTCAGAGGGCCTTTTATTTGGACTTTTTGCTACGAGTGACGGGAATAATTGTGAGCAGTCAATTAATGACATAAACTTGACCATATTTTGAGCATTATTATATCTAAATGTTTAGCACTTTATTTGTAGATATTCTCTACCTTTTTTGGTTGGAACAAATCAAATGTGCAATATAATGATAATGATAATAATAATAATAATAATAATAATAATAATAATAATAATAATAATAATTATTATTATTATTATTATTATTATTATAATAACAACCATAATAACAATAATAAATATAATAATTTAAATAAATAAATAATAATAATTTAAAATAATACATTAATAATAATAATAATAATAATAATAATAATAACCATAATAATAATAATAATAATAATACATGTAATTTGTAGCTCTAGCCATGTATTTTCGCAGCTTTTTCCTTAAAAAAACTAAAAAAAAAACTAGCAGAGCTCCATTTATCACCGTCTCATAATAGTTTTTCTTTTATTCATCATTCATGAATTACGACTTGTATTTTTCCCTCTAGTTTAGCACTATAAACAAAGACACAACGACACGCAGAGACCTTTTTAATCCTGTTCTAATCCTGGTTTAGTTCCTGGTTTAGTTCCTGGTTTAGTTCCTGGTTTAGTTCCAGTCCCAGTGTTGATGCAGTGTTTGTCATTATTCACACACTCATTTGAACACGTTCAGACCTGCAGCAGCGTCGCCCTGGAGACCACCACCATCAGCTCCTCCTCCTCCTCCCGCTCGTCATCTCGCTCGTCGTCTTGCTCCTCTCTCACGGCCTCCAGCTCCTCCAGAGGTTTGGGCGAGCAGAAGTTGAAGGTGCGACTCCGCCCGCACACCTGCCCGCTCTGGTCCACGTACACAAACTCGTACTGCGCGGGGCCCGGGCGTGGCAGGTAGAACGCTGTGACACAACATCACTTTGTCATTATTTATTATTGGTTTTCCCTCATTATTGACGAACTCAGAGCTGTTTTTGTTTTTTTCATGCATGTTTGAGTCGTCCTGTTTAGTCTCGCATTTAAGGACAGAAATGTTTTGTTTGAGAGTGAATTATTGACTCTCACAAAAAGATGAATTAAAACAGTTTAAATTGTTGGAGTGAACGGTAAATCCGAAGTGTTTCTGACCGTGGAAGAGCGCGCAGCAGTCCACACTGGATCCATGGCTGTAGCTCTCAGGCAGATTGACCCAGGTGTAGGTGTGATAGTCCTTTAGGCACGTCCAGCCGACCTGAGGGACAAGAACACTTAAAGATCTGACCTGAGACCCGAGACCTGACCTGAGACCTGAGATCTGACCAGAGTCTTGACCCAAGACCTGACCCGAGACCCGAGACCTGACCTGAGACCTGAGATCTGACCAGAGTCTTGACCCAAGACCTGACCTGAGACCCGAGACCTGACCTGAGACCTGAGATCTGACCAGAGTCTTGACCCGAGACCTGACCTGAGACCTGAGATCTGACCAGAGTCTTGACCCAAGACCTGACCTGAGACCCGAGACCTGACCTGAGACCTGAGATCTGACCAGAGTCTTGACCCAAGACCTGACCTGAGACCCGAGACCTGACTTGAGACCTGAGATCTGACCAGAGTCTTGACCCGAGACCTGACCTGGCCTGAGACCTGACCTGAGACCTGACCTGAAACCTGACCTGAGACCCGAGACCCGACCTGACCCGAGACCTGACCCGAGACCTGACCTGGCCTGAGACCTGACCTGAGACCTGACCTGAAACCTGACCTGAGACCCGAGACCCGACCTGACCCGAGACCTGACCCGAGACCTGACCTGGCCTGAGACCTGACCTGAGACCTGACCTGAAACCTGACCTGAGACCCGAGACCCGACCTGACCCGAGACCTGACCTGAGACAGACCTGACCTGACATATAAATTCAAAGTATAAATGTATAAAACTGAAATCTGAACCACTTTTTGAAACCACATTTTAAATTAAGTTTGTCTTTCTTCATTCTTTCTGTGACAGACTCACTGATCAGACACTGTTAAAGTCCTATTCTGGAACATTCTAGGCAAACATCTCCATGGAGACAGGCAGGCCAAAGTACGAGTCAGGTCTGTGGAGAGGCAAGCCCACTCCCGGTCAGAACGCCTGCCTTTCAAGCATGTCGAGCCACAACAACAGTACTCGTAAATGTATATATTATGTGTATATTTGTATTACGGTCTGACATGTTACAGAGTGAAGCTTTAAACGGCGAGAGCGTCTTTAATGTTGAGTTTGAACCTTGAAGATGCCGATCCAGTCGCGGGCGCTCCAGCGCCGCTCGGGGCTCAGGCTCAGGTGGCACTCCACCCGCGTCTGAGGGAAGTAAAACTGCCCCACGTTTCTGAACTGGGCCGCGGCGGGGCGCTCCGGCGCGTCCATGGTAACCGTGAGCTGGACGCGGCTAGAGAAGAAAACAACAACAACATCGTCATCATCAGCAGCAGCAGCAGCAGCAGCAGCCGGCCGGCTCACGTGTCAGCGCGAGGCTGTCAGCTGAGGAAACGAGACCCTCTGGAATGCAGCGTGGGCAATGAAGATGGCACAAGAGCCCAGAGAGTTTGTGTTCAGACTATGTTTAAGTCTGAAAAGCCCATTCATAACTACACAACAACACAACATAACTAATGATAATATAACAGTATAACTATCATTCAGCTTCTCGCTCTAAAAAGAAAAACTGTGTCATAAAAAACAATCTCAAAAGCTTTAACGTGAGAAATAATGACAAAATGAGCTGATTATTTAAAGAAATTAAAAAGCATGTTTATAGCTCAAGTCACATTTATGTTTAAAACGGTTTGAAAATCCAGATTTTTTTAGTTTTAATTGACTGTAATTAAACAAATAAATACAGTATTTGTTCATGTTGATATGCATAAACCACAAGGGACTTTAATATACAGCTGTCTAACACAAATTATGTGTAACTTTATTTAAAACAAATTCAGATTCAGATTCAGATTCAGACTAAACCTGGTTAGTGCTGGTTCCTGGTCTGGTCAATACTGGTTCCTGGTCAGTGCCGGTTCCTGGTCAGTACTGGTTCCTGGTCAGTACTGGTTCCTGGTCAGTGCTGGTTCCTGGTCAGTGCTGGTTCCTGGTCTGGTCAATACTGGTTCCTGGTCAGTGCCGGTTCCTGGTCAGTACTGGTTCCTGGTCAGTACTGGTTCCTGGTCAGTGCTGGTTCCTGGACAGTACTGGTCCCTGGTCAGTGCTGGTTCCTGGTCAGTGCTGGTTCCTGGTCAGTACTGGTTCCTGGTCAGTGCTGGTTCCTGGTCAGTACTGGTTCCTGGTCAGTGCTGGTTCCTGGACAGTACTGGTCCCTGGTCAGTGCTGGTTCCTGGTCAGTGCTGGTTCCTGGTCAGTACTGGTTCCTGGTCAGTGCTGGTTCCTGGTCAGTACTGGTTCCTGGTCAGTGCTGGTTCCTGGTCAGTACTGGTTCCTGGTCAGTGCTGGTTCCTGGTCAGTGCTAGTGATGACAGTGCGGTACAAATACTCTGGACCTCATGGAGCCCGGGGCGCATTTCACAACCCGCAAAGTTGCCCAACAAGAGCCCAAGGGGATTGTGGGAGATGCCGTTTAGAGACTGTTGCCATGACAACAAGAGGCAACCGGGGAGGCAACGCAGGTCAGAATGAGTGTCCCTGGTGTGGTGTCACTTCCTGTCAGTTTCTACACATTTTGCAAAGTTTTTCTACAAATACCTGCTCGATTGGTGTAAAACGTATCATTTATGTTTACAACAGGTATAAATACACAGAATAAAGTCATGAGCCTTTTAAAGGAGACGTATTATACTTTATTCTTTGTTCAGGTTCTTTGTTTTGAACAGTAAGTAGATCATCATTTCACTTTTTGTTCATTGAAACGTGCAATATTGACCCAAAACGACTTAATAGAAAAGAAACAGATCCAGTGACTTCCTGTTCAAAGCTGCAGAGCTGATTAGCCCCGCCTCTTAATTGTGATAAGCCGCGCCTCTTCATAAGCACTAAATCTGTCACTCAGTCTAAATTTTTTGACATTTTATTTCATTTATTTATATAATTTCTTCCAAAATTTAAAACATAAAACAAAAACAACAACAAACAAGACAACACAGAGAGAACAAATAAGGTAAAAATAAAAAATAAAGAATGGGTTGCATCCTAAGAAAAGAACGTTAACGTAGACAAAGTCCAAAATATAAGTCCCATTTAGTCCAACGTGTCCAAATGTGAAGAGTCTTAACTTACTACAGGAATGTGGGCGGGGCTAGGGGGCAGGTGAAAACGGGAATCAATCAAAACGCAACTAATGCCGAGGAAACACTGTTGTAAATCTCATTAAAGTTACATTCTCCTTAACGCGTGCCTCAAGTGTGTTTAGAAAATTAAATGTGCTAAAGTGTCCTTTATCTCCCCCTGCAGGCTCGGAAAAATACAGAATTTTAGCAAAACAAAAGCTCAGTGAGCAAAAATGAGGCAAAAAAAGCAAAGTCAAGTCAGCGCATGGGACGGAGGAAGACGAAATGCACGAAAATAACCTGAATTTAAACAATATTTCACAACGCCTCATTTGTCGCAATACAGTAATCCTGAATCTTGTTAATCTTGATAAACACTTCTCTAGACTTGCACCTTTATTTGTATCTATTATGAGCGCTGGAAGTGAATAATTCAACTCTCTACAGCTCAAATACGGTCATACTAATAAGAAATGACAAAATATAACCCACTAGTGCAAAGAAAAGGCATTCAGGGTCAATGTTGAGCTCTAAATAATATTGTTCCTTCTTCATTTTGTGAACGATGAGTCGATAGTCGTTATTGTCGTGTTCTGGTGCTTGTACGTGGTCCAGGTCTGACATTAATACACATAAATCTGGATGGAATAAAAGGAGTAACTGTAAAAAGACGACTGTAGACATCATTCCATATCCAAGTATCCTTAGATTTAATATAAAACAGGCACTTAAAAAATGAAGAGAAACGTTTTCGTACAGAACTCAAACAATAAAACATATTTTTTGATCCATGTCGATTTTTTCCCCATTACATTAACTGACAAAATAAAAACACACAATAATAAATATAGTAAATAAAACATAATTAAAACCCTGAGATAAAATCTTTTCACAGATGTTTGGTGTCGTCGTGGGAATGGTTTATATTGTACAGATTCAGTGACATATTATGCATTATTTGTGTTGTTATGTTCCTTTAAACAAGTACTTTTGCTTTGGCAGCTCATGTTTAAGAAAACACTAATGTAAGTATCAAGTATGCAGCAATTCTTCATCAAGATTTGTGTCAGCACTCCATCTACTGGCGGCAGAGGGTATTACCCCCCGACAATGGAAATAAACATCTTTCCGATTCGGAAAAGCTCAGAACGAGTCTGGTGATGATTTACGGACTCTGATGTCACAAACTGAGTGTTTTCTGAAGCTCAAAGTGAAGAGGACTCGCTGTAAACTGGAGTCACTAACACAAACGAACATGAACGACGCTAAATGCATCTCCAGCCATCATTTTTGACAAGGAAACGATGCGATGACACGGCTTAAAGCTACAAAAAAGGCCAATTTGACAGAAAGTGTGTCTTTAGCGTGTCCAAAACAGCATCCCTCACAAACACGACCGTCACGAGTCGGTCAGCAGCGACAGGACGCCCAGCTCGTCCAGCTTCTTGCGGGCCACGTCCTCCCAGCCCCTGTTCGCCGCCGGGTTCCGGGGCGACGGGTGCATGACGCCCTCCACCCGCACGTTCAGCCCGGCCGCGCCCAGAGCCCTCCGCGCCCTCTGCTCGGCCACGCGCCCCACGCCGATCACCATGGAGACGCCCAGCACCTGCACCGCCTGGCAGAGCGCCACGTCGCACTTGGCCAGCAGGGCGTCCCGCTCCGCCGGCTTCAGCTCGGGCGGCGTCAGGTTCTTGCCGCTGGGCGCCATGAACATCAGCGGGCAGAGGTTGTGGACGAAGCAGTGGCGGAAGAACAGCGTCGGGTCGGGGCAGAGTTTGCGGAAGAGCCCCCAGAAGCGGGCGCCGCTCACTTCGCTCTGGGTGCAGGACAGGCCCGTGATGCGGCGTTTCGGGTGCTCCTCAGCGGGGCGGCCCACCTCCCCCGAGACCTTCAGCCACTCCACCACCGACTTCACCTCGCCAAACGGGACCTGACCAGATGACCATTGCATAGTTACATAGATGCACCAGACACATACAATGAGCTAATCATTTCTCATTAGGGATATATATATATATATATATATATATATATATATATATATGATATATATGTATCCCCAATGATATATATATATATATATATTATACATATATTATATATATATATATATATATATATGTAGAATATATATATATTATACATATATATCATATGTATTATACATATATATATATATACATATATATATATATATATATTTTACCATAGGGCTGACACTAACAATTATTTTACCCATTAGTCTTGCGATTATTCTTTTGATTTATTACTTGTCTTTACTGCAAAAGGCCTGTGAATAGGAGATTATTACTAAATTTTACCCAGATTAAGCTAAAGTATCTGTGTCGTTTGTAAAATAAGTTCATACTCAAGAACACTAAATGTTCTAAATGTTTCTTGTGCTTTACCAGATAAGGATGATTTTATTACCAAATTATTCTGCACATATTTCAGATTCGACTAGATTAGTTGTGATTAATCTGTTAATTTGTTTCAGCCCTACTTTTCAAAAAAATATAAATATTTTTTTAATCAGCTTAAAGTCAGGGACACGTGTTTATCATAGTTTTACATCCAATAAATTGCAGTTTAAGAATACATTTTGAAGAATAAAATTACTTTAAAATTACAGGAAGTAGAGCCGAGTTCTATAACAGAATCCCTCTGTGATGTCATCAATATGCGACGTAGCATTGACAACGCAGAGATAATTTACACCTTTCTGAAAGTTTAAACCATCATTCAATCAAACACAGGTGTTATCAGGTCATTTTTATTGTGCAGTCATAACTGTTGTGTCATTTATATGGATTTTGGCTCTTGTTTACACTCTGGTTGCTAGGTAAGGAGGTAGGAAATGCGAAGGCGCGGCTTGCGGGGGTTGGTGATCTGCGTGTGAGCCCGTCGGTGGCTTTGTCTGCTATAGCTCCGTGGAAGTTTGTCCCGGCTCCTGTTGATGTTAGCTTGCATGGCAAGCTTAGAGGAGTCGCTGGGAGGGCACCGCAGTTTGCCGTTCAAGCGCTCATCGATAAGCACTCAGGTGATGTGTTTATTTATACCGACGGGTCTAGGGATCCTGAGAGTGGGCGTACTGGCGCCGCTTATTTTGTGCCTGACCTGGGGCTAGCGGTCAAGAAGAGGTTGACAGATTGCCTTTCTGTTTTCACGTCGGAACTTATAGCGATACGGTTGGCGTTGGAATGGGCAGAATCTGCTTTGCAGTGTTGCGGCATTGTGGTGGCCTCTGACAGCCTTTCTGCATTGCAAAGCATTAAATCTGGGAAATCGGATTGCAGACAGGATGTGTTGAATGGCATCTTCTGTCTGATGCTCTCCCTGTCCAGGAAGGATGTGAGGGTTTCCTTCATTTGGGTCCCTGCGCATGTGGGGGTGGATGGTAACGAAATGGCTGATGCACTGGCTAAACGTTCCCTTAGGCGGCCATCAATTGATGTGGCGGTTGAGTTAAGCAAATCTGAAATCAAGCCCGTTATCAAGAGTCATGTGGTCGGCCTTTGGCAGGAATTTTGGAGCCACTGTGTTACTGGACGGCATCTCTATCACATACAGGGTAGTGTGGGTCCTTGCGGGTCTATGGGCAGGAACGCGTGGGAGGAAAGGGCCTTCGCCCGCATGAGGATTGGCCATACTGGACTCAATTGGTCACTGAGTAGGATAGGCAAACACCCGACCGGTCTGTGTGGTCACTGTCGGGTGCCAGAGACTGTCGAGAATGTGCTGATTTGCTGTGAGGCTTATGATAGAGAAAGGGCCGGGTTGGCCTTGTGGTTTCGGAATAATGGGCGGGAGTTCAATCTGCGGAACGTTCTGGCGATCCAGTCACAGGGTTTGTGTCAGGCTGTGGTTGCTTACTTATGTAGCACAGGGCTGGGTAAACGTTTATAGAGGTGGGGGGTGTTGGAGACTGAGCCGAGGATGAGGAGCAAGAGGATGTTCTAACGCGCTTGGACTTCATGGGCCTAGAAACGCCAAAGTGATGGAAGAAGGACTTCTAAAGGATAAAACAACAAAGACGTCCCATGATCTCATGGGCTTTGTAAAACAACAAAGACGTCCCATGACCTCATGGGCTTTGTACTTCCAAAGCACCGAACGTCAAAGAGGGCGAGGAAGGTGAAGAAGAGTCTCCCTGGAATAAAGCCGGTTGGTCTCTGACACAACAACTATTCTAGTCACAAAAACACATCATGACCTCATGGGCTTTGTAACACCATGGGCAGGTGCTCGAACAGGTCATGGAGGTGAGGTTCTTGGGGGTCACCTTTGACGAGAGGCTTAGTTGGCGTCGGCACATTGATGAGGTCAGTGGTAAATGCAAAAGGGTGAATAACTTGCTTCGTTGTCTATCCGGCCAGGACTGGGGGGCCAGCAGAAGGTCGCTCCTGGGTATTTATCGGGCCGTCATGAGGGCGGCTATTGATTATGGCTGTATAGCCTACATGTCTGCGGCTGAGACTAACTTAAAGAAGCTTGATGTGGAGCAAGCCCAGGCCTTGCGCATCTGCTGTAGGGCTTTTAGGACCTCCCCTGTCTCGGCGCTGCAGGTTGAGTTGGGGGAATTGCCGTTACGGCTCCGGAGGCTAGAACTTCTGTTGGCTTACTGGGTGAATGTGCAAGGTCATACGAGCTCTCACCCGGTGAGGGACTTTCTCAGGGTTGATGGGGGGCAGAGTGAGGCTGGCGGTATGATTTTCAGCCAGGTAGGAAATGCGAAGGCGCGGCTTGCGGGGGTTGGTGATCTGCGTGTGAGCCCGTCGGTGGCTTTGTCTGCTATAGCTCCGTGGAAGTTTGTCCCGGCTCCTGTTGATGTTAGCTTGCATGGCAAGCTTAGAGGAGTCGCTGGGAGGGCACCGCAGTTTGCCGTTCAAGCGCTCATCGATAAGCACTCAGGTGATGTGTTTATTTATACCGACGGGTCTAGGGATCCTGAGAGTGGGCATACTGGCGCCGCTTATTTTGTGCCTGACCTGGGGCTAGCGGTCAAGAAGAGGTTGACAGATCGCCTTTCTGTTTTCACGTCGGAACTTATAGCGATACGGTTGGCGTTGGAATGGGCGGAATCTGCTTTGCAGTGTTGCGGCATTGTGGTGGCCTCTGACAGCCTTTCTGCATTGCAAAGCATTAAATCTGGGAAATCGGATTGCAGACAGGATGTGTTGAATGGCATCTTCTGTCTGATGCTCTCCCTGTCCAGGAAGGATGTGAGGGTTTCCTTCATTTGGGTCCCTGCGCATGTGGGGGTGGATGGTAACGAAATGGCTGATGCACTGGCTAAACGTTCCCTTCGGCGGCCATCAATTGATGTGGCGGTTGAGTTAAGCAAATCTGAAATCAAGCCTGTTATCAAGAGTCATGTGGTCGGCCTTTGGCAGGAATTTTGGAGCCACTGTGTTACTGGACGGCATCTCTATCACATACAGGGTAGTGTGGGTCCTTGCGGGTCTATGGGCAGGAACGCGTGGGAGGAAAGGGCCTTCGCCCGCATGAGGATTGGCCATACTGGACTCAATTGGTCACTAAGTAGGATAGGCAAACATCCGACCGGTCTGTGTGGTCACTGTCGGGTGCCAGAGACTGTCGAGCATGTGCTGATTTGCTGTGAGGCTTATGATAGGGAAAGGGCCGGGTTGGCCTTGTGGTTTCGGAATAATGGGCGGGAGTTCAATCTGCGGAACGTTCTGGCGATCCAGTCACAGGGTTTGTGTCAGGCTGTGGTTGCTTACTTATGTAGCACAGGGCTGGGTAAACGTTTATAGAGGTGGGGGGTGTTGGAGACTGAGCCGAGGATGAGGAGCAAGAGGATGTTCTAACGCGCTTGGACTTCATGGGCCTAGAAACGCCAAAGTGATGGAAGAAGGACTTCTAAAGGATAAAACGACAAAGACGTCCCATGACCTCATGGGCTTTGTAAAACAACAAAGACGTCCCATGATCTCATGGGCTTTGTACTTCCAAAGCACCGAACGTCAAAGAGGGCGAGGAAGGTGAAGAAGAGTCTCCCTGGAATAAAGCCGGTTGGTCTCTGACACAACAACTATTCTAGTCACAAAAACACATCATGACCTCATGGGCTTTGTAACGCCAAAGCGATGGGAGGAGTACTTTTACGGACTACGACAGAGTCTGAGGACTACGAAACGTCTGAGGAATAAAGTCTGGCGGTAATGCAACACTCGGATGCCAACCGCCATAAAACAACAACAACAACAACAACAACCAAAGCAATGGGAGGAGTACTTTTACGGACTACGACAGAGTCTGAGGACTACGAAACGTCTGAGGAATAAAGTCTGGCGGTAATGCAACACTCGGATGCCAACCGCCATAAAACAACAACAACAACAAAGTATTTTCTTAAGTCATTTGAGTTGGCGGTAATGCAACAATTGGATGCCAACCGCCATAAAACAACAACAACAACAACAACAAACCGCCTCTGGCAGTAATGCAACACTTGGATGCCAACCGCCATAAAACAACAACAACGACATAAAACGCCAAAGATGAAGCTGGCGAGGGAGAAGGCCAGCTGGAATAAAGTCTAAGGAATAAAGTCTGGCGGTAATGTAACACTTGGATACCAGCCGCCATAAAACACTATAGAGGAAGAAGAAAAGTCTGAGGAATAAAGTCATATCATGACCTCATGGGCTTTGTAACACCAAAGCAATGGAAGGAGTACTTTTACGGACTACGACAGTCTGAGGACTACGAAAAGTCTGAGGAATAAAGTCTGGCGGTAATGCAACACTCGGATGTCAACCACCATAAAACAACAACAACAACAACAACAACACTCTGGTTGCTAGGTAACGGCAGGGAATTACACTCTACCCATGTTATATTTGTGCTCCTGTCCAACCAAGAAGTACAATTATAAACTTTATAAAAACTGTCAAACTGGGGACAAACAGACAAAATGTTTAGTAAAATCGTATATATAAATGTGTTTGATCGTCATATGCACTTTAAACACAGAAAAGAGCATTATTTCCATCCTTTGTAAATATTTCTACACTGGAAATTCAAATGTATTTTTTGCTAGCAAGACTTTATCAAATCATGTGTGCATTCTTTAAATTCTGGTGAAAAACGTTACCAATGAATCAATAAATAATAATAGCACTTTTGGGCCCCTCACTGACCCCGGTCTGCGCCATGCCGAAGGGCCCGGGATTCATGCCCAGGAACAGCACGCTCTGCCCGGGCCTGCAGTAGGTCTCCACGAAGCGGCGGTGCGGGCTCCAGGCGTACTCCAGCGGGCTGTAGACGTACCGGACCGGCTCGGTGAACGTGAGGCCGCGTAGGTGCAGGTTCAGCTCCAGCTCGACCCGCAGGAACCGGGCGCAAACAGACTCGTCCGCGCCGTCTCCGCCCGGGCCCGGAGGCGGCGCGGACCCCCCGGACGTGTCGGCTCCGGGCCCGGGCTCAGACGGCGCGTCCGGGGGATGTTTGTGCTCTTCAGGCTCCGGTAAAAGCGCGATGTGATGAGCTCCAGCGCCATTAGACATATTTATAAACGAATAAACTGCGGATCAAATAGAAAGTAAGCTCGAGTTTAGTTTTGTCTTTAATTCCCGTGTAATAACCATGGATTTATTATATTATCGGGGTAATAACATAGTATTTTCTGTCCGTGAGAATGTAAACAATGGCCTTTTCTTCTTCGCTGCTTCGTCTACGGTTTTATTTTGTAGTTTAAAAGGTCTGCCACCTACTGACCAACTAGGATAATACATAAGAAAACTACTAAAACAATTACTTTATATATTGAATGGAGTAAAATTCGAAGTATTAAAAAGTATTTAATAATGTATAAAAAGAGATATATTTATAATATGTATATAATAACTATGCGTAGCCTTAATAAAGCATTACAAAAGACTTAATTAACAGTTTTTTTAAAGAATGATTCATGCTTAGTAACTTCTTACCTTAAACTTAAACTAGTTACTAAGAATAAAGATTTCTAAAATAATTGTTCATTATGAATTAAGTCTTTGTTCATGCTTTATTAAGGCTAATAAGGTGTGTAGTTATCAGATATGATTTTTGTCCATTTTTCCTATTTAAAACATAATTTAAAAAAAAACAAGAAAGAGCACAAGACCAGAGAGAATAAAATTAATAAAAAATAATGAAAGATCCATCCAAAGAAAACAAATCATTAATCAAACAAAGTCAGAAAAAAATGTGCCATTTAGTCCAAAGTCTGTAAAATCTGTACATTAAAAAAAAAAAAAGTGATTATTATTTTTTAAATTTTCCATAAGCCAGTTATGTCGGTCTAATTCTTGATCCTCGAAACAATTTGTGGCATCGTTTTTTTTTGTCATGGCCTTTTTCCTTGCTGCCAGAAGCATGTTCCAAAAGTATCCATTTATTGTGTCCATGGCAGGAGTGTCGAGGCCCAAATACATCTGAAATAGAGTTGGATGATGACGTCTGCAAATCTTTTGTCAATTTCAGTCCAATATTTTGTGCAACACCGAGTAAAGATATGAATTAAAAAGATGCAAAGTTGTTATGGCAAAATGATAATGAGTCTAATACACTTTGACGGATTAATGTAGATAATGTAATGGAAACACTGACGCTTTGATCTTCTGCAAAAGACTAAAACCAGCACAAAGACAACTGTCCTTAACAAACTACCAAATCATTTTCAATTCAAATTATTAAACAAAATTGTTGCTGTCCAGTTAAATTAAGAAAAATGTTACTCTTAAATAATTAATCTGAAATTTTGCTTATTTATGAGTTAAATTGTGCAAAACAGTGTGCAATTATAGCGCTTTAAAAATGTAATATTTCAAATCTACTACAAAAAATAAAAAAAAATCTCAATTCAAACTTTCACCACTAAACAAATGTAAAAAAGTGTTTGAATGTATAAAAAGAACCACATGACAGTGAAATCCTTTACAAATGATTTTATTCATGATAATAGTAAGAAGCCTCTCCTCTGATTTTCAAACAGATTAAACTAGTCGGATCACATAAGAATCGTTAGCCCGTTTTACAATGTTTTCAGATTTTTAGGAAGTTATGACGCACATTTTTTCTCCTACACAAAAATAAAAAATATATATATACCAAGATCCTTTCTTTTTTTTTCAAAACGAGGACCGTAACTCTGCATGCAAGACTAAGAAAAGAACAACTCATTTGTGATCGCTACTGTTAGTTTGTCTAATACCAATATAACTTACTACAGGGAGTTTGTAGAAAAAAAAAAAGGTTAATTTCATTGGGCTGTCACTTGATCCGATGTATATTTTGTTCACCTTTGCTCACAGTTTTGGAGAAATTGGCTTTGACTAAACAGGTTCTCGACGAGCGGTGAGTGTCGAAAACAGTTCAAAAGAGCGCTACGTAACATTTCCGTTCGTCTCCGGAAAAGTTCCACGGCGCAACCTTTAACTTTTAAAACACACGTGCCATCAAGATGATAAAAAAGAGCTTTGAAAAAAACTACAAACGAAACAAATCCGCTGGGCACCGCAGTCGAGAACCACAATCCTAAAAACTAAAATCTAATAAATGAAAAATAATGTGGATATCGTATTTTTTTTCTTTTCCTTTACCTCCAGTGTTTACAATTTCATCAGAATAAAAAAGGTCCTCCAAACAATCATCAAAATACAATGAGAAATTTGCAAACAAACTCCTGCAAAACTAACTCTTATGAACAAGGATCTATTGCGACGGGTTGGATAATACTAAACGCGACGGAGACGTTAGCAGTTGTGGCAGGACGATTGCCCGTTTGTTATGTGCTCGTGCCAGTAGCTTCCCGGGATTTGAAAAAAAAAGGGCCTATACCTGACTTTTACCGCTTATAGTTGAAAGAAAATGCCTCCTTTTATACCAGTAGTATCAATTTTATCCAATTATTGAACATTATTGGACGAGAAACTGTGTGGGGAAGACAAGACTGCAGTCGTTTCAGCGTCAGAGTGAGAGAAGGAACTAAAGGCTCATTTCTGTTGAGGTTTTTGTCCGTTCTTTGCGTCGTTCTGTCCTGTCAATTGGTCTGTCTCCCCAGAGTTTGTTAGAAAAAGTGACGAGAAGAAACTGGAAACAAATAAACACATAGCCCAACTTGTTTTCTTGACTCTTTTCTGACAAATGTGATGAAGAAACTGCAGTGGGCGCCTCCATGTTTGTTTTCCGTGTTATTTTCAAACGGGTAATCTAAAAAAAAAAAAAAAAAAAAAAAAAAAAGCAGAAGGAGCCTCCATGTTTGTTTTCCTTGTTATTTTCTAACAAAGGTAATCTAAAAACTGCAGCGGAAGCCTCCATGTTTGTTTTTCTTGTCCTTTTCTAACAAAGGTAATCTGAAAATTCCAGTGAGAGCCTCCATGACTGTTTTTCCTTGTTGCTCTTTTACGCCAGTTTTTGTAAATTCTGACTAACTACAAACGCTCTCTGGTGGTTACTCAACAAAACACAGATGTGACAATAGAAACATTTGAATATATAAATGTAGTGAACAATTGGAACACGCACAAAAACGAGGCATAAATTAGCCGTACGTGGGCGGTTCAAATCGGGTACAGGCCGTTTAGGAAAATCACTTTGTGCAGTAACTATTGAGCAAATATTCCGACATGGGCCACTTTTTTAGGTAAATTCATACATCTTAATAGTCAATAATGTTGCATAAAACCTAATTAACGCAATCAATGGGCTAATCCTCCAGCTAGAGGCGGGAGACGTATTGAAAAATAGCTAAAAATGCCAAATGCTATTAAAACGACTCAAAACGACATGAAATAAAATGTTATATTTCTGCACTTTTGTGGTTAATTTGACCGTTTTGAACATCGACAAAGATGTTTACAGCCACATTTTCTGATTGGAGCCGGAGATGAGTCTTTTTTATAGTAGGATTCAAATCAAATGCGGACAACATATTTCCCCACGAGGTATTTGAGCCAAATATTCACTACTCCCTGGTGGTGTACCTAACAAAGTGGCCGGCGACCGTGTAGACACGAGCTCATTTTGTGGTTTCAGTCCCGTTTTCAAAAGTCCAATCGGGAAACATCTGGCACGCGGGAAGGATCATTACGCTCGATAGTAAATCTTTGTCACAATATTGTTGAGTTCTACCACGTTTCTGAGTACAGTATTCACTCTTACTTAAGGCGGAACCGATAGAAATGAACAAACACATTATATACAGAAATCACATCGTAGTATTTGGATAGAAAAGTTGTAGACGACTCCAAAAAGAAAAGGAAAAAAAAAAGTTATTTCTGCCTTGGCCTTTGACTCTGTGGACAAAGCATAGCAGAAGGAAGCATTTTACTGCCTAGAGCTCCTAGATATTACATACTGTAAAAGAAACATCAGGCAAAACATTACGACCGATGCAGAAAAGTTAAACAGAGCTGAACTTTTCTGCAACAGACACAGCACAGCAGCCAATCAGAGATGACGCTCTGGTGAGTTTATTTTTTGGACGAGCGTCCGCGAGGCGTCCAGGACAGGCGTCCAACACCAGGGTCAGGGTGCGATTGTGACGCCTCGGTCAGAACGCCCGTTAACATGCACGCTGGGTGCCGCCATACGCCATGTAATCCTTCTTCCGGGTGTATTAGTGAACACAAAGAACCTGGATATTTTACACAAATCTACTTTAGAGTGTGTTTTAGCAGCGAGACTTTTCCCTTGTTCTACATTTAAACCAACAAAGCTCCTGCTGGACCGGAAGTGCCATTTCTGTATTTTACGGATTATAAGTCACACCTTTTTACATCGTTTTGGCCAGGGTGCAACTTATACTTCGGAGCGACTTACAGTATATGTGATATTATTTGTTATTTTCACACTGACAACTGCATTTCACAAGAGGGCGCTCTAGGCTCTAAGCGACGCAGAAGAAGGATCTGCACTTCCTCTACCTCTGGAGTTTGTGGAGTTGTTTAGAAGTGACACAGAGGAAGAAGAATTCAATGGATTTAGTGATTTGGGGTAAAACTGATGCTTTGGTAAACTTGTTAGCATGTTCTTTATGCTATAGTTATCTGAATAACTGTTAATGTTACGTTAACATACCAGACACTTACCACAGTTCTGTCTGTGCGTCATGTAGCTGAAGGTGTTAGCGTTAGCATACGTACACCTATTCACCATGTTCTCTAATCTGTTATTATTTTAAACTGCATTTCAAGATAAAATGTCTGTTCTTGGTTTTGTTTTCCCAAAACAAGCAACTTATAATCTGGAAAATATAGTAAAACGAAAGTGCCAATCGCTTGGAAAAAGTGGGCGGGCAGCTCTTTGCGGCCTGTTCTCAACGATCGTAATGTTTTGCCTGAGTGGTGTGCACAGTAAAAATACTCATCAAAAGACAACAGCTAGACAAGAAGTCACCGACGCCGGGAGAAACCGAGAACAAATCAGAACAAAAACGCTGCTGCTGCTGCTGCTTCTTCTTCTTCCGACGCGCGACTCGCAAACAGTTGAGAAAAAGGCAAAATGAAAACAAACAACACTAAGGCCACAAGATTTTTGAGTAACCCCACTGAACTCACAATGTTTTTTGTACAGAGGGCGTGGCGGGACGAGCGTGACCCACCATAGCGCCGTCTAGAGACCACGTGCCCGGGAGTCAGGACCCTCGAGGACCGGCCGGTGCCCTTTCCAATACCGGGCGGCGAGTCACACGGCCAAAGCCACGCCAACGGGAGTCCGGCGAAAGGCGGCGCGGCCCGGGACGGTCCGCATTGCTCCGGTTACAGTCCGAAGCACCGGCGGTTGGTTTTTTATGTACAAAGGTTTCCGCGCTCGCTTTGAACCATCCGGGCCACTCCTTCATTACCCAAGCGACATAATGACAACTCTTATTTACACGGCTGAAACTGCAACGGACGATACGATTCACAAGTTCGAGCGGTTCTGTTTTTTTTTTTTGTAGATGCAGTTCCAACTTTCACTCGAGTAATGGGCACCGAGAGTTCCGACCCGCCGCCGCCGAAACGGTTCAAATACTTACAGCTCGCGCACTCTGTTCCTTTCTCTGAACCGGTTGCCGCCGAGAAAAGGGTTCAAGAATCACGATAATAAAAGGATTTCCGCAAAGAAAAAAATAGATTACAAAACAGGAACACTTTTGTATACAGCTTGTAAAAATGTGGAGTGAAAAAACTAAAACAAAACCGTAAAAAATAAAGAAAAAAAAATATCGAAGTCCGTCAGTTTTCTCTTCTCGCTCGGAGCTGCTCAGGTTTTGTCTATGGCGCACGCCCTTGCCTCAGCGCTAAGGAAACCCTGTGGCCTGTCCCACGGGGATTCGAGATGGCGTTGGGCGAGATGTCAGACAGCGAGGCGGCCTGGCGGCGGGTGCAGGGGGCTCCAGGTCGGGGGGGCCGGGGGCGGGTCCTGGGGGTAGGGCCGCGGCTCGCAGCACTGGGGCGTCTCCACTTTGGGCACGCTACGGCCCTGGCACAGGCGCCGGTGACGCAGCAGCCGGTCCGTCCGCGAGAAGTTCTGAGGAGGACATCAACAAGTACTTAATATTAACAAAGTATTTGCACCTGAAATACTTCTACGTCCAGTGGCCGAAGCCGCACATTGTTTTGGTCGTGTTATGGGACCAAAAATGTCCTTTTAAGATCAATCGTCTCAAAACAAGCTGGTTTATGAGGTCCTCAACACTCAATATTCACCAGAGAAATCATTTAACCATCACACGCTTGTATCTTTTTGGTTGATTGCGTTTCTGAGTATGCAAAGTACCGTATTTTCCGGACTATAAATCGCACCTTTTTTCATAGTTTTGGTCGGGGTGCGACTTATACTTATATCCTTATACTCCGGAGCGACTTATATGTGATATTATTTTTCACACTTGCAACAGCATTTCACACTCCGGTGAGACTTATTCATGTTTTTTTCTTCTCTATTATGCATTTTTTGAAAATACGGTATATTTGTATTTGTAGCATATACACAAGTCTGTATAGTATGTTTTTATTATTGCTACTTTGGTGGCATAGTCCTTATATTTGTTAAATATTTATCATACATTTGACCTGGCTGTGTTGTGTGTGTTGAACCTCGGCTGTGTCGTGTGTGTTTGTTGAACCTCGGCTGTGTCGTGTGTGTTTGTTGAACCTCGGCTGTGTCGTGTGCGTTTGTTGTTGCCCCCGGTGCTCCCGTTGGGTGTGCCGACTCACCTGCTGGCAGCGCTCGCACTGGTAGGGCTTCTCTCCGCTGTGCACGCGCTTGTGCCGCTCCAGGTGGTAGCGCTGGATGAACCTCATGTCGCAAATGTCGCACGCAAACGGCTTCTCCCCTACAGCGCAGGGCACAGACAGGGCATCAGGACGCACGTCGGGACTCCATTCAGTCAAAAGAATGAACCATATGTCATGCTTATAACTAGGGATGGACAATATACTGTTGCTAATGTCAATATTGCCCGAAATGTTGGACTTTTTTGTAGAACAACCTCCCCGATCTTTAGGGGTGACGCTAAAACAGAATCAGAGTCTTTGGAAACAGACAGTGAGTTCAAATGTAAAACAGAAGAAATTATCGGCTATCGGGGGGAAAAAAGTCCATATCAGACCATCCCTATTTATAACAGTTTTAAAAGTAAGTATTTTGAACATTTGATAAGTTAGTGAGGCCTGTCATCAACTCATTATGTGTATTTCAGAGTGGACTTCGGTGGGTTCTAGTCCGGATGAGCAGCACCCTAAACCAGGGCCGTGGTTTGAGTCTGGTTCAACATCCCATCAAATGACATGACGACCCAAACTCGAGTTTGTTGTGGCCTTGTCATGTGACTCTACGTGTTTGCAGCAGTGGCAGCTACAGGAGGAAGGCTCGTACCCGTATGAGTGAGGCTGTGTCTCTCCAGGTGGTTACGCTGAATAAACCGCATATCACACATGGAGCAAGCAAACGGCTTCACCCCTACACACACAGAGCAGGCAATTAGCTCCAACAACATGGGCGGCTGCATTAGCCTAGCACTAGCATTAGCCTAGCATTGGCTGACTCAAAACAACATGCCCTTTCTATCTACAGTATAAACAGACTGTATGTGCCTACCCGCTGTCCACATCGACACCCATGACATACAATGACAAAGAAGACACACATGTTCTATTTCTTTACATTGACCCAGCAACTAATTGAGATAAAGATAAGTTTTCTTTACGTTGTGCAGATCAGTTGGCGATGTTAAGACTTAAATATTGTGGCCCTCAGAGGCAACAGTTGTTGTGATTTTGGGCCTTACAAAAATAAATTGATTTGATTTGATATTGACCCTGTGGAATAGTTCATGAGTGCAGTTGAAGCGTGATGGTTCCTCTCTGAACAGCGCTGAGCTGAATGTGTTTCCGTGGAGTTGTGCAGCGTGCAGAGGGCTGGACTCGTACCAGTATGAGTGAGGCTGTGTCGGGCCAGATGGTAGCGCTGGACAAACCTCATGTCACACATGGTGCAAGCGTACGGCTTTACCCCTAAAACCATCAACACAGGATCTCAGTGTGAGTCATCAGCTAAGCGCCTATCGCTAACCATTGATGGGCTGTTAACCACTACTATCAAAGTTAACTAAAAAAGTACATTTAAGGCTTGAAATGTTAATTTCCAAATTCAAATACATAGCAGTGTGATTGTCAGATCCAAACTAAACACAGACATGAGCTGATGATAGATCTATGGGCGGTGGGCGCCGCATACCCATGTGCGTGAGGCTGTGTCTTTGCAGGTGGTACCTCTGGAAAAACCTCTTGTCACACATGGTGCAAGCGTAAGGTTTCACACCTAAACGCAGACAGCAGGATTACATGATATTACTGCCAATGCTGACACATCAATACAATTGGTTATTAACCACATGTGGGCCAGCTCATGCATAAAGAGGCCATTTCTGTAAATTATGTTTAATTGGGCATAATTATTTTTCAAATATCTAAGTAACACATCAGAATAATTTATGCTGCCATTGCTACATCTAACATTTAAAATGCCTTCTGCTTGTTTGAAGCATATCTGAATGGACTCTCATCTGAAGAGCATATTAAAGTAGTAGTAGATGAAGATCTGGACTCGTACCCGTATGAGTGAGGCTGTGCCTGGCCAGGTGGTAGCGCTGGACAAACCTCATGTCACACATGGTACAAGCGTACGGCTTCACCCCTAAACGCAGAGGAGTCAATTACTCACAGTCCAGCAATTACAGGGATATCCACTTTAAATTTATGGGTTGCTAACCAATTTACCAAATTCAATTGTTTTATGCAGCGGAATCCAATAACATTTTATATCCACTGGACACACCACATGAGCTAGTCATAGAATATACGTAGTATGAATGTATTTTTTGTAAATAAGACACATGAAGATCTCAGGCGGCCCATACCCATGTGCGTGAGGCTGTGTCTTTGCAGGTGGTACCTCTGGAAAAACCTCTTGTCACACATGGTGCAAGCGTAAGGTTTCACACCTAAACGCAGACAGCAGGATTACAGTTCGCCTCTGGCATCAGGCCAGAACAGTCTCTACTCATGATCACACTTGTCTTCTATAACCATGACATAAACTACAGTGAATCCAGATCATGTTCTGGGATCATCACTGAAGAAAAGACTAAGATCATCCACAGGCTGTGTGTAAAAAGAGCTGAAGACAATTGACATGGACACAAGTAAACCACAAGGAAACCAGACCTAAACCAGACGGCAAAATGATTTGACCACAGAAGAACTGTAGTTTTAGCCCGGCTAAGCCAGACTCTGGGTGCTGTACAGCGTGGTTTGTGCAAAACTAACAAGATCTACTCCCTCAAAGCTCTCAGTATAAAGAACCTAAGTTTGTTTAATCATGTTGTAAGACTTTTTCAAGCTGCCTTTCTAGTCATGTGTTTTGCTCGTCAGAATGTTTCCTTGACGTTATGTTCTCATCTCCCACAGAAATAAAGATTTGATAGGCAGCCCTTTGAGACAACACACTGATACACTAGAGTCTGGCCGTGCCAGGCAAGCACATTTTAACTATGAACTACATAAAATGACAACACATAAACATCCTACAGCCCTTTTCACAGAGGATGTTGTGGCGTGTTAGCAGCATTCTGAAAGTAGAGTTGAATTTATTAGACATACTTAAGTGCGCTGACTACAGGGGCCTGAAAGTCCCATCAAACAAAGTGATTGAAAGTGGACATTTCTTATTTAAATGTCAGCATTGAAACCACAGCTTTAGTGGTTTAATTATGAGACTATTGAACAATTATGTTTCAAATCACTGCCTCTACGCACCACTTCCTGGTCGGTAGATACTGTAGCCTTCTTCCATTGGAGCAGTGATGGGCGGGTGGGTTTGGTTGGGGGTCAATAAGACGGCCCCTACTTGGACTTGGAATTACAAGCGGTATGTACCCTGCCCAACATCAGGAGTTCAGCACAAGTCCTGGACGGTAGCACTAAATGGAAGCGGAAATGCGTGGAAGTTGTGTGACGGCGCACCAAATCTAGCCGAATGGGGTACTTATCAAAAAAGACCTAAACACCATGCTACACTTGGGTCCCTGGGACTCTTTGGACTTTTACGCAACGCTGCACATCGACGTTGATTGAGTGATAGAGAATACGGAGTAGGCCCTCCCTCAGTGCCCCCTGCGTCCTCTGTGAAAGGGGCTACATGTGGTATGGTGCACGGACTCATACCAGTGTGCGTGAGGCTGTGTCGGGCCAGGTGGTAACGCTGAAAGAACTTCATGTCGCACATGGTGCAAGCGTACGGCTTCACCCCTAAACAGAACAACAGTTATTTCTGCTGCTGTGGTTAATAACCAATGTCAGGCCCTGGGCTAAGGCGCTAAAATGTATGTATTCAACGTAAAAGTCCCTAATGCACAGAATATGAGTTTGTGGTTCTGTATCATGGTGGTGCAGCACAAAGCAGTGATGGGGTTGGACTGGAGCATACCCATGTGCGTGAGGCTGTGCCTGGCCAGGTGATACCTCTGGAAAAACCTCTTGTCACACATGGTGCAAGCGTACGGCTTCACCCCTACACACACAAAGGCTTTAGCACAGACAGGGCAACTGCCAAAAATGATCTGAACTTCACTGAGATCAGGAAGGTTTGGTGACCCTTGGCTTTTACGCAGTCAAATGTGAAGATCAGTTTCCAATGTATCTCCCAATTTCCGGGATTATTCCGATGTTTTAAATATTCGCTCCAAATTCCAACAAATTTAGAAAGTCAAAAAGGTGTCTCCCAATCCAAATCACAAATCAGAACACAAACTGTTCAATTTCCAGCCAAATCAGTCTTAATCACCCACAGAATTTGCCATGTGCCCACGATCAGAGGCAAGACAATTTTAGGCAGTTATTCAATTATAACATTCAACAGAGAAAATGCATTTATATTTTTCATGTAAACGTGCATAAAATATGTTAAACCAGCACCTAGAATAGTTTACATTACATTTACAGGTCATTTATAAGTGTATGGTAAAGACTGAAACTACAATTTTGAATTTTCTTGCATGTGAAATGACACAATGCCCTGGTGGATGCACAAATCCATTCTCATGATACGTTCAGACCGTGACAAACACTGGGCCACCATCGACTTGTATGGTTGTAAATCTTTGATTCCTTGGTCTGAACATGCATTCACTCTTCAGCCCGCCCCACAGATGAGCCCTGCCTCAAGAGGAGGAGCCTCATCAAGCTTAAAGAAAAGTCTAGGTTTTGGTCTGATGTCTCTTCCCCTCGGTCTCTGGGAAAGTCTCAGAAAGAGACAGCATCATGTCTCGGTCAGACTGCACTTCAAGAATCATCCAGAAGCTCAGCTCCAAAAACTCAGACTCAAAAACTCAGACTCAGCTGTGGAACAACTGGGGGTCTGGACAGACTCCTGATCAGGACAAGGTTGTTCTTGTGGATGTTTTGCTGTCAGGTCGGAACCTGATGTCCAGGAAAGTCTCCAGAGTGTTGTCCACATGAAACGAAACCGTGGCATGACACTGTAATTGATGATCCGCATCACAAAGAAAGAACTGCATGTTCAGCTTTCTATCATCAGACAGTCTATTCTGGACTCATCCGATTTCAAGGCCTGAATCAGCCCAAAGTGTGTATGTGCTGCACATGTCAGCACCTGCAGAAGCTCTATCTGTCAGCGTGTTCTTCTGGCACTGTGACCTAGGACAGGAGAAATGCCTCTTCACACCAGCAGAGGACCTCACGTCTGACCTGGCTGAGCAAAATGAGACAGGTGGCATTTGTTTATTCAGTGTGAATGATGCCATCGTCCCAATAGAAGAGCGTTGGAGCTCTTTGGAGCTAGTTAAGAGAGTGTTATTTGAATAATTTGCGTCTAGAGTTTATTCACAAATTCTCTCTCAGCGTCTTCTATCTGTGAGGACTTACCTGTCTGTAACTTGTCTGGAGCCTTATAGACATAAAAAATAAACGCCCTCTTCTTTGGTCAAAACCTGCAATAGTCCAGGACCTCTATGTGATGAGATGAGCTCATGTTGTGTTCAGGGAGGGTTTGAGGCACACTTTATTGTCTCTTTAACTGTCCCTCTGACACTGGGGGACGTCTGTCAGGAGAAGTGGTCTCCATGGCTGAGTCGGGACCTAAGCTGGGGACTTTTACGTATTTTCCATGTTTTGGGTTAGATTCATGTGGAAAGCGGAGCACCAGGAGGAAACATCCCAGGCACATGAAGAAACACACAAACTCCAGACAAAAAGGAAAAAGACCGAGTCAAATCCTGGACCTTCTTGCTGTGAAGCGAGCGTGCTTTCCACTCAGCTGTTTATTTACTAAAGTCATCTCTGTGTCGTCACCAGCGCCGCCTGGGCTTTTGGTAAATGATTTAGTCTTCAGTTAATTTTGGTCGCTACGGTGCTAATAGACACAAGAAACGTAAAGAGACGCGATAAAGCGGAAGTCACATTGTGTAAAGGAGCCTTAAAGGTGCACTGTGTAACTTTCCTTTTTCTGCATCTCCATGTGGTTTGGCGTTTCACACATTTATTCAATTATAGGTGTTTAGACACGTCTGCGACGAGTTGGCCACTGTCCAGGGTGTACCCCGCCTAAGGCCCGAAGTCACTGGGATAGGCTCCAGTCACCCGCGACCCCAAATTGAATACGTCATAAGGCGCTGGTACAGCTGGCAGCCCGGTGTAAACGCTCTCTCTTCTTTCTCACACTTATTGTGCTTTATCTCCTATATTTTGTAAATATAGTTAGTATATTTTTTCTATTTTACTGTACGATAGGGACACGCGCTGGAATAGTTTTTTAATTCAACTGTTTTTGACTTTTTTCGGCTGGATTTGAGCGTTTTTCGTTGCGTTCGTTGTGTTGTTGTGACGTGAGCTAGCTCCGAGTGAGCCCACCAGCCCCCCCTCCCCGCGCCCTCCGGCCGCGCTAAAGGACGGCGTGTCGTCGGTACACGTTTATGTACACGTTTATATGAAAGAGGAACTTCACGAACGATCGGGACACGCACTGGAATCGCTTTAAATTAACTTGTTTTGACTTTATTCGGCTGGATTGAGTGTTTTCGTCGTGTCGTTGCGATGTGTCTTGGCTCTGAGTCCCCCGGCTCCGGCCCCGCCCCCCGGCTCCGGCCCCGCCCCCCGGCCGGCGCCGTACCGCGTTTCCACAAAGGAGGAACTCATGAAACTGCGGAGAACAGTCGTCTTACCCGGAGATCGTCACGTTATCCCGTCGCAATACTGACCTAACCTAATACTGATGTGCAATTCTGTCATATGTGCAATTACTGTGAAATTCATGTGCAATCTATGTGCTGTCGTGACAAATATTCATGTGCAATTACTGTCGGGATCACATGCAATGGTATTTATTTATTTATTTGTCTATGGGAGTTTTTATTTATTTATAGGAGATCTTCTACTGAAAGTGTTTTTCAGACTTCCTATAAGTGATCTGTTCTTCTGTATCTACCTCTGTATCTACCTGCGTTGCACCAATGAAATTTCCCCATGTGGGACAATAAAGGAATATCTTATCTTATCTTATCTTATCTTAAAAGGGAACAAGCGGTAGAAAATGGATGGATGGATAGGTGTTTAGAGGGCCAACAGGTTCACCTCTCCACAGATCTGACCAGTACTTTGGCCTTCTTGTCTTCATGAAGATGTTAATGCCATACTATATAATAGTCTGGACAATAACATGTCCATGGAGACTTCACCAGAAAAGTTACACAGTGCACCTTTAAGGGACCTGTGCAAATAAAATTGTGGGTAGAATCAATGAATCGATGAGAAAATAACTGGTCATTGTGTCATCCCAAATGCCAAGACTGAAGTACAAATGCATGTGAAAATGTCCCACAGAGATCACAAACTCGAGTTTGAACGGTCATGTGACTAATGACGCATGCACAGTTGTGTTCAGAGTCCAGTCCCGGAGTTGTACCTGTGTGCGTGAGGCTGTGGCGCTCCAGCTGGTAGCGCTGGATAAACCTCATGTCACAGATGGTGCAGGCGTAGGGCTTCACTCCTGCACAGAGCAGAGCACACGTCAGGTCACAGAAACACACTACAAAACGCTCAATATTCAACATGCACCCAGTTTACAGACAGAACAGTCACTTTGTCAGTGGACAGTCTTCCAACAAAGTCCAAGCATTAACACACATAACTGGTACCGGTCTTAGAGATACCATAACAGTAACTTTACACAAGTACATAGTATTTATTCAGTTTGTAGAGAGTGCCTACCCGTATGAGTGAGGCTGTGCCTGGCCAAATGGTATCTCTGGAAAAACCTCATGTCACACATGGAGCAAGCGTACGGCTTCACCCCTGGATACAGGGCCAAACTTTAGCACGACGCACACATTTGAATCTACAGTCTGATAGTCCTAAGACCTCTGACCTCACTGCATCTACTACTACTACTGTATATACACAACAGCTCCAACTAGTGTCAGCGAGAGGTAATGAAATCATGTACCCGTGTGGGTGAGAGTGTGTCGGGCCAGATGATATCTCTGGAAAAACCTCATGTCGCACATGGAGCAAGCGTACGGCTTCACCCCTGCACACACAGGACAACACTATCAGAAACAACAGGGCTGGAGTGGAAGGGACCACTTCATGTTTCTATGGTTACGTGTCAGGGAGTGTCATGGGGTGAAAACATTGACATGAATTAGAGTAAGTCCACTGGAGTGTTAAGGCCACAGTCTAAAGCAAAGGGTCCTGCGTACCCGTATGAGTGAGGCTGTGTCGGGCCAGGTGGTATCTCTGGAAGAACCTCATGTCACACATGGAGCAAGCGTACGGCTTCACCCCTGGGTGCAGAGGATTCACAGATTAGCCTGGTCTAGATCTCTGAGGGGGTGTGGGCAGGTCACAGGTGAGGGGGGGCTACACAGGTCACATTCTTTACTTAGATAAGACTTTGAATAGCTGAGCACAAAACACTAACGGACAAAAAGAAGGAAAAATGTGTAAAGTAGCTGTGCACATTTGTAAAAACATAAAATCAGCTGGTTTACATATATTTGCATTGTAATTCAGCTGTAAAGCTGCAGGACATCAAAGGACAAGCTCAAAACAAAGACTCATTTCAAGCAATCACTATTTGACTGAATAAATATTGGCTATAAAGTTTTACTCACACAATTAAAAACACTAACTACTATTGGGTGGGAAAAAGCCTAACATTTGTAATGATAAAAACAGAAAAATGATAAGCGGGGTACGGCAGGTGGACTCATACCCGTGTGAGTGAGTTTGTGTCTCTCCAGGTGGTAACGCTGGAAAAACCGCATGTCACACATGGAACAAGCGTACGGCTTCACTCCTACACACAAACATAGAAATATTAGTCTAGGATTCAGGCTTCAAATACTCAGAAAGAGTCCAGACGGAGCTCATCGTGTCTACGGTGTGAAGACGCTACAGCGAACGGTCAGAGGAGGTCCACGTTAAACGGAAAACATGTGCATCTAGTCCTTTGATGTCCAAGCAGTGGTTTTTACAGTTAAAACACAAACTGGAGAAGAAAGCCCACTGCTCTAATTAATAACAGGATAAATAACATTTCAGAGCTCCAGAGTCGTGTAGGAGGATGTTCAGAGTGAGAAAGACCTTTACTTATAATCACACAATATTGTTTCCAGCTCAAGTATGTTCATAATGCACTTCTAACACTTGTTTTAACACTCTGAGCTGAGAACCAGAGAAATGGGAAACTGGAAACTCAATTTGACAGGGTGTTTGGCGAGTTCTTAGCTTATAGTTTAGTCCTTTTCCTTTGCGTGTTAGCTGTGCGTTTCATAAAAGAGTTTGTTGGAAATGACTGTCCACAAACCAAAAGGACGTTTATTAGAGACACAGCAGCGCAAAACTGTGTCGTCTGAAACCTTTCCTACGAGGGCTCGCTCCTGGGCCGCGTGTTCCTACAGTAAAAGTACAAGTGACGGCGCTCTTACCTGTGTGGATGAGGCTGTGTCGTTCCAGGTGATAACGCTGAATGAACCTCATGTCGCAGACAGCACACGCGTACGGCTTCTCACCTGAACCAAGAGAGACGGCCGTTAAAAGTCTTCACAAAAAAAAAAAAACTGCGCAGCGACAAACATGACGCGGAACCCACCTGTGTGAATGAGGATGTGTCTCTTCAGGTGGTACCCGCTCCTGAACGCGCCGTAGCAGTGGTCGCAGATGAAGTTCTTCTGCACTTTGGACGACGGGCCGTTCTCGTCCCCATTCGCTCCCTGGGGGGAAAAAGACGTGTTTTTTTTTTTTGTTTGAGACGCGTCGTTTTTCTGCCATTACAGCCGCGGCCGCTCGAATGTGATGCAGCGCCCCGCACATAGCTACCTGCCGGCGGTAACGTGTGGCGCTTCTTCTGTTTTATCAAAGCCGCGCAGAGAAATGGCCACTGAGCGAGAGCCACTGAGCGAGAGCCACTGAGCGAGAGCCACTGAGCGAGAGCCACTGAGCGAGAGCCACTGAGCGAGAGCCACCGAGCGAGAGCCACCGAGCGAGAGCCACCGAGCGACCGCCTTAACTCAACCCGTTCTTTGCAAAGATTATTATGGACGTACTGGTAGTTTGTCCGAGCTTTTTCTTACATCCTGTTCATATAATCCCATGAAATAGATCAATAAGTTTTTTTCGCACCTTTTTTCATAGTTTTGGCCGGGGTGCGACTTATACTTCTATGTATACTTATATACTTATACTCCTGAGCGACTTATGTGATATTATTTGTTATTTTCACACTTGCAACTGCATTTCATACTCCAGTGCAACTTATATATGTTTTTTTCTTCACTATTATGCATTCTTTGGTTGGTGCGACTTATACTCCGGAAAATAAGGTACTTATTATAATCATCATTTATTGTTGTTCTTCTTATTCCTTTTCCGCAGCCAACCCTCCTTCAGCAAAAGCTCGAGGTTGGGAACAGATTACATTTTCTTTGTGTTAAAAAGTTTGTATTGTTTAAATTCAGAAAAATATGATAAAAATTGGCTCACGGACGGCGCAGAACATAAAAACTGAAGTGTAACAACCTCAGTGATGACGCATGTGGGATTCAAACGCCAGAATTGGTCTCTAAATATCTCGTATTGACATGAGTTCGGCCGTGTCATGGATTTATGCTACAAAAAGCACATTTGTCATTTGTTCAGTCCTTTCAAATCAACACATTAAAAGGGGAGATATCAAAACACAATAGAAATCTTGTCACGATTACCGGTAAAAGTTGTATTTTGATAGATTCCTGCATGTTTGAGCAAATCCCGTTAATTGACCTGAAACTGAGGTTCGACTGCTCAGTAAATTCCTGTCCCCCCCCCCCCCCCCCCCTTCCCCCGCCCACATCCCTGCACTTAGTGTGATTATCTGTAAAACGATGACTTGGGAGTGACGCGCGACGGCTTCCAAAATGTCTTCTGCGCACTTCCATGTACAGGCTGCCATGTGAGTGATTACTGGGCCGTTTAAGATAAAGATCAGCTTTAAAATGAACAGACGGTAAAAAGATTATGACTTAGTAGTGCTGAAGGGAAAAAGCATTATATGTCTCCTTTAAGATGAATTTACGGCACAAAAACAGGCAAAAAACAAAACAATAACGTGGCAGAAATCAGGAACAGATTCAAATGTCATCTCGTGGACCCGCTCTCGTTCTCCCGCCCCCATCGAAAGCAAAGTTTATTATTCTAAACGAGTCAAATTTGAGTCTTAAAACAGCTTTTTGTTCGGCAGCATTTGGACCCGGGCCCCGGCGCCTCTCTCCTCACGCCCCGGTGTCGCTGGCCGTTCCCCCGTTAAAGACACACAACTGCAGTTATTGTGCTCCTCCGCTCCCCTCCCCCCCCCCCACACACACACACACACACACACACACACACACACACACATCTCCTTCTGCACACAACCTCCTCCTCCCCCCTCCGCTCCTCCCCCCGGCGGCCGCCCACCCCCCACACACACGTCTGCACGCATGAGCGCTCGCGGGCTCCAACCCCGCTAAACGCCGCAAAAACACACAGATTTTTTCAGGCGGCTGGTGAAAAATACGGGTTTTGTGGGAGTCACCGCGGGGATTTGAGAGGTTTTCCTGCAGCGCGGCGCCACCAAAGGGAAACGCGGTGAAAACACAATGTGATCGAATCTGTAACCATGCAAAAACTGTCACTGGTGAAACTCCCGATGACAAATTCAACTCACAAATACTGATCTAAAGTGGCGGTTAATACTAAATGCTGCGACTAAAGCAGGACAAGAGCCGGACTACACAGGATCAAACCAGGACCGTTGTGCACATCGTGGCCGTTCCTACTTTTGTGCCCGATATTCGGGGTTGAAGGACTTTGAAATACCGTGGGCTGCCGAGTCCTTGGCTGACGTATAAACCACTCTGACTAACCTTCCCTCCCCTCTCGTCGTGTTCTCTCACTTTACACGGAGGCACAGATTTCCTGTTCTTCTTCTTCATCTGCTCCTCGTTGGCCCTCATGTCCTTATCGTCCAGGAGGCGCGGCGTCTGGTACTCTCCTTCCTTTCGGATAAGCTGCCGAAATATGACATTGAATCAGAACAAAAAACACTACACCATTTATCATTTTGTTGTTTTCTGTCACTGCCACTGATATGACACGTCTTATTATTACAGGTTGTGTCATTAAATGGGAATAACACATTTCAGATCAGACTGTTATTCACTATGAACAGAAAATAATGCAAGTCCCAAGTTGGTGCTAACCAGAGGCGGACAGCTCATCCCCGACGGGAGGATCATGTGGCTCTGGGGGGGCCGCTCTGGGACCTCTCTCGGTGGGGGGCCGTGGCCGAGTGGAGCCATCATCTTTTTAGGCGGCGCGCCCATGGTACTGGCCTGCATCAGGGCCATGCTGGAGAGCACCGCCTCGCAGCCAAGCAGCCCAGCCTGCAGCAACACAAAGAGAAGACATGTGAAGCAACACGAAGGCTCAGGGCTGCGAAATAAAGAAATAATATAATCTAGACAACATCGACAACATCCTGAGTGACACAGGCTGCATTAGCGTAAATCACGTTGGTGTTTAAGACAAACCCATTTCATATGGTCGCGCACTGAGCTGCTGGGCAGATGGGACATGGCTGTGGTGAGTGTGGGCGCAGGGTCATCCACAGGGTCAGTCAGGATGGTCAGGGCTCATCTAGCATTAAACTGAGGAGAGGAGGACACTAGTCAAGCACACAACAACAACAACACAAATACAGTGGAACGTATGGAGTAAAACATCATGATTCAAATCCTGCAAACACGCTTTTATTGTAACACAAGAATTACACATGATATTAAATGCATACTTAATATCTGCTTAACACGAAAGCCCGCCAAATGCAGTACTTCTGAACTTCATGAACTCATTTGACTCTTCAGAATAATTGTCAAAGGAGGAAACAGACTTGGAAAAAAACTCATAATAATAATAAAACTAGTGTATTCTTTCAGGTAAATGACAGATGAAGTGTCCCATGTGCACACGTCTTCTTAACATTAGTGACTTTGAGGGATAAATCTGTCTTTCTGAGGTGTTTTTCATCCTTTTTCTGCAGATGTGCTCGTGTCTTTGGCTTTATGCAGCAGGATACAGAGGGTGGCTACTTTAGCTCAGCTGCTCGTTTAACTGACACTTTTCTGGACAAACCCGGCACAAACACGCACGTTTTATCTTTAGTTTCGCGTCTAGAGTTCCACGCGAGACTCTGGACGCGGCTGAATCTCCCTCCGCGTGACTTTTCTGACATTAAAACACAGAAATCGGGCTCGGGTCGTTAGCTGCTCTGGCGCCCTCGCCCGACGCGGCCCATAGAGCGCTAGAGAGCACGTCGTCATGGCAACCTGTCGTGATAGACACCCAGCTCCGGCGGCCATGTTGTGACTGCAGAAATCTAATAAAATGATGCAAACTTAACAAGTGAGCTGGACTGTTGTCTTTTAAACAATGTGATAATTAACCCGTTATAAATCTGAACTTTAATGCCCACGTTGTGCAATACTAATTTGAAAAACACATTTATTACAATATTTATCGATTAATAGAATTTTTGGTCATGAAGTACACAGGATATACATAATTGATAGTGTATTGAGACACAAACAAACGTACTTTAGGGCTGCAAAACTAAACTTTGACTAGATTTAGACTAAACAAGGACTATAACAGGACTAAAACCAGCTTAATTCAGGACCAATTCATGACAAGAGTGTGAACTCATCCTAACTATGAATAAAATTAATCAAGTGCAGCTTAATGGAGAATATTCACATTGATAATTCAGAGAAAATTTGCCCGTAAATAGCCAGTTCAGTTCTGCATTATTAAGAGCACAAAATTACCATTATGTCAATGTAAACTGTTTGATCGATTACGTTTATGTTAATATTTCTACGTCATTTTCCAACCACGGCTGTCAGAATTATTAAATTAGGACCGTTGCCATAATAACAGGACCAAAAAACCCACTTATTACATTTTTCTGCTGCTCTTACAGTCACAAGATGGCCGTCTCAATCCCCACGGCAACAGAATCCCCGGTGCTTCTAGGTGTCTTTTCCCACACTGCCCTCGCCCACCTCCACATAAACGAAAAGGAGTGTTTCAAGCAACGCGTCAATAAATTCTCAATATTTTTATCTGATGGCGTCAAAATACACGATGTTAAACAGAACAATAACAGTGTAAAACGCAAAGACAAACCGTGTTTGTGCGCAAAGACAGAGCGGTAAATAGCTTCGTGATGGCCGCTGCCTCCCCCTCCCCAACAAGCTAGCTTAGCCCCCGACAGAAGCTAACTCTGGCGCTGGATTATTCACCAAAAACGATCGATACGTTTCACCGTCTGCGGGCTCAGGTTCCGTTCACACAGAAGCACGTTTGGATGCAGAAAGTATCACTCGTGGAATGAAACGGTCTTAAATAAAAGCGTGATTTGTACCTCGGTGCTGTCGTCGGCAGTGGTTTTCTTCAGCGCTAGTTTACAAACAGAGGAAACGCCACAGGAAGAAGCTCCACTCCCCCAGAGCCAGACCCCCACAGCTCAGGCCCGCGGGCACACGGGCGCATCTTCAGCCACACACACCGACTGTAGCGCGGGTAGAGCTGCTGAACGAGCCTCCGCGACGAGGCCTCGCGACAAATGTCCGCGTTTTTCCGACAGATTTCTGCAGAAGATGGCCCCGTGTCTGAGCGAGACGAGGCCGGAGAAAGGCTGAGGACGTGAAGAGACGCAGCTCGGCCTGCAGAGGGCGACACCACTCACGCACTAATCACTAATAACACTGCTAAGCAGGAGACAGGAGCCATGGGTCAGGAGCTATGGGGCAAGAGCCATGGGGCATGAGGCAGGAGGCAGGAGACAGGAGCCATGGGTCAGGAGCTATGGGGCAAGAGCCATGGGGCATGAGGCAGGGGGCAGGAGGCAGGAGCTATGGGGCATGAGTCAGGAGCCATGGGGCATGAGCCAGGAGCCATGGGGCATGAGCCAGGAGCCATGGGGCAGGAGCTATGGGGCAGGAGCCATGGGGCAGGAGCCATGGAGGTGAGGAAGGAGCCATGGGGCATGAGCCAGGAGCCATGGGGCAGGAGCCATGGGGCAGGAGCCATGGGGCAGGAGCCATGAGGCATGAGCCATGAGCCATGGGGATGAGCCATGGAGCCATGGGGCAAGAGCCATGGGGGTGAGCCACGGGGCATGAGCCAGGAGCCATGGAGGTGAGCATGGGGCAGGAGCCATGGGGCAGGAGCCATGAGGCATGAGCCATATGGCAGGAGCCATGAGCCATATGGCATATGGCAGGAGTCATGACCTATTAACCATGGGACATGAGGCATGGAGCATGAGCCATGGGACATGAGGCATGGAGCATGAGCCATGGAGCATGAGCCATGGGACATGAGCCATAAGGCATGAGCCATGGGGCATGAGCCATGGGACATGAGCCATAAGGCATGAGCCATGGAGCATGAGCCATGGGACATGAGGCATGGAGCATGAGCCATGGAGCATGAGCCATGGGACATGAGCCATAAGGCATGAGCCATGGGGCATGAGCCATGGGACATGAGCCATAAGGCATGAGCCATGGAGCATGAGCCATAAGGCATGAGCCATGGAGCATGAGCCATGGGACATGAGCCATAAGGCATGAGCCATGGAGCATGAGCCATGGGACATGAGCCATAAGGCATGAGCCATGGGGCATGAGGCCAGTTTAAAGTCTAGCAGATCATTTATAGATGAAGGCGTGGCCTTGTAGCTCATATTATTCTAGCCTCTCTGTGTTTTACTGCAGAAAAGTCCTGTGGAGGGTCCTGCATGACCCTTGTGCCATTTTCTGGAATGTTCCAGGCAAACTTAGAGCATTTCCATGGAGACGAGCGGGTTTTCACTTCACTTGTGAATGGTTACTCCTTAAAAGTAACGGTAAAAAGAGGAGTGGGAGGGAGTAATTTTCCTGTTTGTTTTGATCAAATTAAACACTGAAAGTTTATCTAACTCAATCTAACTCAGATGTAAAGAGAAAACTGTTTTCAAAGCAGATCTGTTTATTGAGGAGAAGCAAAGTCATGGAGCTCCAAGTCAAGTCCTCTGTCCATTCCATCAAGTCTGGTCTCTGAAGTCATCAAATAGTAACTCAAGTCCAAGTTATGACAGAAAACTGTCTTTATATTTCAGAAAACAAGGTCACTTATAGTCATTATTTATGACATTATTATACTTTTATTCGGCCCATTTTGGGACCAATATCCCAATAGTTATAATTTTATTTATTTTATCATATCTGTGCTGTAGTGGTAATGTAATATTACTTTATAATTACAGTAGTCATAAGTTTGAATATATAATTTCACCAAAACTATTATTATTATTTGTTTCTTTGTTCTGGATGGTGCATGTTAATGAACCTATCAGATTGTAGCCAAGAGCACATTTCCGTTGTCCCACTTTAACTCTCTCAAACACCAGTGAGCTGGACATTGGAGACGATGTGGGTAAAGTGTCGTGACCAAGGACACAGCGGCAGGGTGCTCTAGCGCCCCCTGTGGCACCTGGCCCATGGTACTAACCAGGCCCTGCTGAGCTTCTGAGATCTGACCAGATCTAACCCTGTTTAAATATAATGCTTTTCATTTAGTCTTAGACTGAAACACAGAGTATTTATATTAAAAAGTGTATATTGTGTGCAAAGAGAGAGTTTCAAACCCCATGTGAATGCGGTGAACCGCTTAATAAAAACAACAGCCAACAAATCTCTTATCTCTCTTCACCATCATTTCACCTTTTTACTAAGCAAATTAAATGCAAACAAAAACAATTGACACAAGTTGAGCACAAGCGTACTCAGTTCTAGTCTTTCCTTGTTTCATAAGATCACTCATGAGTCACTTCCTCTGAACTTACTTTATTTCACTGTAGTTTGCACTTTACTGAAAAAACAACTCCAACTTCAGCCTGACTGGAACATTTGTGTGATGTATGGACTTTAGCACATATTTAAACATATAAACCATAATCAACTGGCTGTTTCTCAAAAAATAATTATGACCAAATAGAGAAAAGTTACTTCTAAAAATCTTGAGCAAATTTACTAGAAACAAACTTCCTGATTCAAAAACTGAAATAAGAAAAATGCCCTAAAGTTAAATAATTAGGCCTAATGCTGAGAATATAAAATGAAATAAAAAATGTGACCCTCAAAAAAGTTTACTTTCTGTGTAATTAAATACAGATTGGGGCAACTCTAATTACTATAGTTAAAATGTAAAATAGTGAGTTATCTTGCCCCACGTCCTGAAAACAACCAGTAGTGATTCTTTTTCTGCCTTTTCTGGTTCAGAAGTTTGCTCTACATTGAGCTTATGATGAGCCTGATTAGCTTATGTTAATTAACAAACAAGTTAGAATTGTTTTCTAGCCACTGTCTCAGCTATTACAGGGGACATATTATGTAAAATCAACTTTCATGAGCTTCTAACCTTGTCACAACGCTTTTATTGTCCCGCAACCGAGGTTTGTGTGCTCAGAAAATTCCCGTTTTCACCCACCACCTGTCTCTGCCCACTTCTCTTCTTTGCGGCAATTAAAAAAAAACAATTTTACAAGATTACAAGTGACAAGTGTGCGGTTCGAAAATGTCCCGTTGTCACTTTCAAAAAATAAAAACACGTAAATGACAATCTGATGCTTGTTATGATGAAGGGGCGGGGCTTATCCATTTGACAGATTTGAACAGAAAGTAAAATTTACTTTCTAATTTACATTTTTTCTATTCCGAGGCTGTTTAAGATCAACTTTGCAGGTTATAACAATGATCTTATGTAACTTAGTATATGTTTCTTCAATAATAAGTACATGAAACAACAACAACAGCAACAGCAACAACAACAACAACAACAACAACAACAACAACAACAAGTCTCCTTTGATGAAAAACACTAATTAAAATCACTCTAATTCAAATGACACTCAAACAAAGTGTCTTAGTGTTTGTCTTTAGTCACAAGCTCGTTAACTTGTGGACAGGTACCGGACAGGTGGGGCCGCGCGCTGATTGGCTGACACGTCCAGGTGACCGGGCCCCGTCCAATCCGCGGTGCCCGTGCCGCTCCGCCCCGCCCCGCTTCGGCCGCTCGCGCACCCGGGACAGTGACGCTCCCATCCCCAAGTGTCAGGTGTCCTTCCAGCTCCTGACTCCGCGGAAGTCCCGTACAGGTAAGACTCCGGCACAAACTCACGCGTTTTACACGGATAAACTCACGAAAAAAGCGTCGCGGGGAGTCATTGTGCGTCGGGGGCAGGTCGCGCGCGCACGTGCGTTTGTTTCAGCCGAGTTTATAAAAAAAAGGCGATGTCGTGTTCTAATCTAAGCGGCAGTTGTGCGTCTTATGTGTCTTAAAAAACGTAAAGATATGAACTTTATCCGCTATAAATGTCTGTAGTCGTTCTCTTTCCAGCCTTTACGTTCAGAGTGCCGGCTTTGTACGCCTTCATACCTGTAATTAAACGTGTTTGGAGACTCTTGAGGATTATAGTAGTTCCTTACGTCGCTGCCTGGAAATAATTTACACTCAAGTACACTACAGTAGTCCCGTCCTAGCTTAAAGGGCACACACGTTACACACACGTTACACACGTTACACACACGTTATAACTGCTGGAACACGCTCAAAGCTGTATTTCAATGGATTCACGTCGAGTTATCTTGTTTTGTCCTGCATTCAAATGTCTGTTTTCACCTACCCCGCATCTCCGCCCACTCTCTGTGCGTACCCAAACTGCTGGTCATACATGTCGGGTACACGATATTGTAGTTTTGGTGTTTTTTTTCCAGACAGGACAGTGCATATTAATGAACGTACATGAAAAACATGATGTAAAGTCCCGGAAATGTTGCTGAAACGATGAATACGATAAAGTTGAATACTAAAACGCACCGAAAAAAGTCTTTGTTACGGGTTGATTATTACATCTTGTGACTAAGCGATATTGTAGATTGGAAATTGGTTCTCAAAAGTAGATTCTTCTGCTATATTTGCTTATATTTGCTTATATTTGGTCATTTGGAGTACATTGTATCCCCATGTTTGTCTTCTTCTGGGTGATACCTTGGTTAAAACGACTGTAGCACTGGCGCAGGGGTTTATATAGTTCTGTTATAGACCCCGGTGGTACTTTTTTGACACATCTCAAACGCCGAACCAAAGCAATAATGGCGTAATGGCGATATAGAACGCTTATAAAGTCCTTTCACACTTGCCTTACACGTCGGATGCAGATGGATTGCGATACTGTAGTGGTGTATCCTAAATGCATACTCAATGTAAAGATCTTTATTTTACAACCCTGTTCACTTCCTTTGGTTTCACTTTTGCTCTTGGCTCTTTGTCAGTATAAGCAGGACATGCAAAACAGGTGGATCTGCAGCTTTCCCCCCCGCACCGCCTGTATTTACTATTACTCCGACGACCAGATCCTCTTTGTGTGGTTTTAGCGTCACCAAAAGCACCGCCGTATGGAACGTGGGGATTTTTTTTTAATTTACCCTCCATCTGCAGCCATTATAGTTTAGCTAGTTACTTAAGAATGTGATAATCGTAATTATAATTTGCCACGGATCCAATGTTTTGACTGAAAATAATGCAATGTTGTAACGGTCGACTCCTGGACGAATTACAGTACATCGGTTCAAGAGAAAGTCATGTGTGATTACCGTATTTTCCAGATTATAAGTCGCTCTGGAGTATATATCGCACCAGCCCCAAAATGCATAATAGAGAAGAAAAAAACCTTAATAAGTCGCATTTTTTGGGGAAACTTCTATAATAAAATCCAAGATCAAGAACAGACATTTAATCTTGAAATACGATTTAAAATAATAACAGATTAGAGAACATGGTGAATAGGTGTACGTATGCTAATGCTAACACCTTCAGCTACATGACGCACAGACAACGAACTGTGATAAGTGTCTGGTATGTCTGGTATGCTAACAAGTTTACCAAAGCATCAGTATTACCCCAAATCACTAAATCCATTGAATTCTTCTTCCTCTGTGTCACTTCTAAACAACTCCACAAACTCCAGAGGAAGAGGAAGTGCAGATTCTTCTTCTGCGTCGCTTAGAGCCTAGAGCGCCCTCTTGTGGTTGTCAGTGTGAAAATAATCAATAATATCACATATAAGTCGCTCTGGAGTATAAATCGCACCTCGGGCAAAACTATGTAAAAAGGTACGATTTATAATCCTGAAAATACAGTATGTAGAAATTCCAGGAACATCACAAACCTGTTCCATTTAAATCTCGTCTCGTCTTGTTCCCATGGACCCAGTTTAGAGTTTTGTTTCGTGTTTTGTGTATTTTTATTTCACTTTCAGCCCGAGGTTGTGGGGGCGGTGCGAGGAGAATAACGTTCCTCAGGACAAAAGTGTTTCTGGAAATTCAAAACTAACTCACTGAAGTTAGATAATCCACAAAGGCACTAACGTCGACGCCGGCATCTGACGTTTTTAGCCTTGAGTGTGTAATGACGGCAACATTGAATACATCTAAAACTTTCGCATAGATTAGCGCCACTGTTAAAAAGAATTATAAAAGATATCGGGAAGGTAATTTTTGTCATTCTTTTAACAGTTCATCAGGAGCGTCCAGCACAAAACGGACCATAAATTGAGCAGAAATACCACTTTACACCATTGAATTACACTGGACGCTTCTGTCTCTCATTTTAATTACCATATTTTCCGGACAATAAGTCGCACCTTTTTTCATAGTTTTGCCCGGGGTGCGATTTATACATATATTTATACATACATACTTATACTCCGGAGCGACATAAATGTGATATTATTTGTTATTTTTACACTTGCAAACGCATTTCATACTCCAGTGCAACTTATACATGTTTTTTTTTCTTCTCTATTATGAATTTTTTGGCTCGTGCAACTTATAGTTCGGAAAATACGGTACAGGCGAAACACTCTATACTCTTATCGTTATTTATCTCCAAAACAACATGAGTAATTTTATACGCGTTTCAATACATCTCTCACCTCTCGACTAAACTTGTTTTTGGATGTTTGTATTTAAGTAGTAAAGGGCGAAGTCTCGGGTGTCGAACATAAAATGAAACGACCTCGTAATGAGCGTTGGCACATTCGCCGACTGAAAACAGGATGTTGTAACGCTCGGGTCCAAAGTGCCGTCTCCTGGTGCTGTGCATGATGATGTAACGTGATGATGTAACGGTCTAACGAAGCGGCGATAGAGGCTGGGATCGTCTCTGCGTCACGATGATTCACGTCGAGATAAAGTCTGTGCGTGTGTCATTGGGTTATTTGTTCATGATGAATATTAGAAAGACTACAATAATACTTAATTTTCTCTGTTACGTGAACTACTTTTTACCACAGTTATTCAAAATATACTGTGGCTCTTAAACGATTCACACTTACTGCCACGATATGTCACGATATCAACTTTTAGTGTTACGATTATTCTGAAAAAAATATCATGATTTAACGATTATTCACGATTATTGAAGATTTCACTGTGAAATCGTCAAGTTCCTTTTATTCTAATTGTCCGACATGTGACTGTTCCTCAAGTTGGTGACTGGCTTTACTAAAATGTACTTTCTGAAAGACAAAATTAAATTGAATATGACAAAAACAGCCAGATAAAATTAAGATATTTACATTTACGGCTATTTTTTGGACAATAGATTGAACTAAAAATATGTAATTTTGCTTCTAAAATTGCCGAATAATCTTGACATACCTGTAGGACTGTTCAGGGTCCAAACAAGGGCTAAACCGGATCATAAATAGGACTATTCTTGGTCTAATCGAGGGCTAAACCAGATCATAAATAGGACTATTCTGGGTCTAATCGAGGGCTAAACCGGATCATAAATAGGACTATTCTGGGTCTAATCGAGGGCTAAACCGGATCATAAATAGGACTATTCTGGGTCTAATCGAGGGCTAAACCAGATCATAAATAGGACTATTCTGGGTATAATCGAGGGCTAAACCGGATCATAAATAGAACTATTCTAGGTCTAATCGAGGGCTAAACCGGATCATAAATAGGACGACATTATTGCCACAGTAGGTTCACTCAGAAACTACCCAAAGAAGAGCAGAAATGTGCATAAAATGTGTTCTAGATTAAGAAAACTAGAAATGAAGAGGTTTACACTCTCTCATTCTGAATTATATTTATTCAGTTATTTAATGTCATAACCCGAGCATCTACAGAGATTTTTTTGACATGGGATGTCACAATATCAAATGTTAGTGTTACGATTCTTGTGAGAAAAAGCATCACGGTTTAACGATTATTCACGATTATCAAGACCAAACGATAGTGAAATCTTTAATTTTCCTTCATCCTCGTGGTCTAATGCGTACTATTCCTCAACGTTTGTGACCGCCTTTACAAAATTGAAACGCTCTGCAAAACAAAATAAAGTAAAATGTCTATTGTCTATGTCTATTTTTGGGCTGTATATTGAAAAAAAAACCTTAAGTTTGCTTAAAAATGGTCATGATCATATTTTTCTTGGTTCTTACGATTAAATTGTGACCCGAATAATCACAATTATCAATAAACCTAATAATCGTGACATGATGTGACGCTAAACGTCTCCTTTATTCATCTACAGGCGTGTCGATTGCTCAAGTTCACCAGTAAAGTGACGTAGTGCGCCTTTTATTAAGCAGAATGCGTCTTAAGCGAGTGACACATGAATGAAACCTGTTTACTGGCGTGTCGGTTGTCAAGGCTTAAAAAGTGCCTCATTCAAGCTTGTGACGTACTTAAGAAGAGTATAAATATCAAATTAAAGCCGCGGTAGCGGCGATGACGGCTCTCGCCACCCGCGCGACCGTTGTTGTTGTTGTTGTTGTTGTTGTTTTATGGCGGTTGGCATCCAAGTGTTGCATTACCGCCAGACTTTATTCCTCAGACTTTGGTTGTTGTTGTTGTTGTTGTTGTTTTATGGCGGTTGGCATCCAAGTGTTGCATTACCGCCAGACTTTATTCCTCAGACTTTGTCGTAGTCCTCAGACTCTGTCGTAGTCCGTAAAAGTTCTCCTTCCATTGCTTTGGTGTTACAAAGCCCATGAGGTCATGATATGTCTTTGTGACTAGAATAGTTGTTGTTGTTTCAGACAACAACCGGCTTTATTCCAGGGAGACTCTTCTTCATCTTCCTCTCCTTCTTTGACGTTCGGTGCTTCCACCGTACAGCTTTATTCTTTAGGCTTCATTCTACAGGCTTTAATATTTCCACTGATGTCGCTGCTTGGTAGCCGTGCGTCTACGAGACTGGACGAGGACAGGAGACCACCCCCACCCCCATCTCGTCACTCTGATCACTCTGACTCCCCAAAAGCAGACCCCCATCACTCCGACTCCCATTTAGCGCCTTTAGCCTGTTTTCTATATCTGCCCAATCAAGCTCCTTTGTTCCAAGGAATCTCCCTGCAGCTTTAGCAATGATCCTGATCCTTTCAGTTCTGCTTTGAGTCTGAGCAGCACAGTTTACAACATCCACCATAAAGAGTACAAAATCCTCTCTATCCACAACCAGGGTATTCTCATTAATTCTGGAACCTGCACACTTGGGACCTCCACTCTTGAAACCTTCACACTTCTTGGGAGCCACGCTGGCCTTTCTCATTTCGCCCTGGCTGGGAGCAGCGCTGGCTCCTCTCTCTGTATTTACTCTAAACTCGTTACTTGAAACTTTCTTGACTGCATCTGCATAGGATATATCTTGAGAGACCTTTATTTTCTGCACCTCAGCAGCTCTTTTGCTAAACCTGCATCCCCCGTAGGCAGAGCTATGTTCTTCCCCACAGTTACAGCACTTCAGTTTTGCACCCACGTCACACTTCCCATACTCATGATCTCCTGCACATTTACCACATCTTTGCTTCCCTCTACAGACCGCTGCAATATGCCCAAAGCGCTGGCACTTAAAGCAACGCAGGGGCGGCGGAACATATGGCCTGACGCTATAGCACATGTACCCAATGAACACCTTACTAGGCAGGCACCTCCCTTCAAGTGTTACCATTACCGACAAGCTGTCACATCTTACCCCAAACCGGGTCACCTTCAAACGCCTAGCGTCCACCACCGTAACTCCAGTCAAATTCTCCTTAACTTCATCCACAGACGTCGCCGTAGGGACACCTACGATAACTCCTCTGACCGTGTTTCTTTCAGCATCAGACACAAGAATGTCCTTTCCACCCAGACGTTTAGTTCCAATTGCCTTCCGTTGCTGAGCCGCGTCCTTGCACACGACCAGCAGCGAGCCATCTCTAAGGACACTCGCACTCTTGATCACTCCCACAGCTACAGTTAGGTTCTTTGACAATGCCACTGAATTCCACTCCTTAAAGGATGCACTATCCTGTGCAAGCTTTATGATCACCTTACAGTCTCTGCTCTCACCCCGGACATCAATAGCTTCAGCCTCATCCTGCTGCTCATTCCCAGAACCCTCGGACGAGCTAAGGGACTTTTTACGTTTCCGGGCACGTGCAGGCAGAAAAGGCTGCTCCTCCACGCCGTCCAGAATGTCTTCCATCCCCGATCCACTCTCCTCCTCCATCTCCCGTCTCTCCAGACCGGGTGTTGAGCAAGGTCTCCTCCCTCAGACTTTGTTTTGAGCGCGATTACCCCAACACTGCATTCTCTTAGACTTTATTCTTTAGACTTTATACTTTAGACTTTATTCTTTCTTTATTCTTTATTTATTCTTTATTATTCTTTTGACTTTATTCTTTAGGCTTTATTCTGTATTTATTCTTTATTATTCTTTAGGCTTTATTCTTTAGGCTTTGTTCTTTAGACTTTGTTCTTGTTGTTGTTGTTGTTGTTGTTGTTGTTTTATGGCGGTTGGCATCCAACTGTTGCATTACCGCCAGACTTTATTCCTCAGACTTTGTTCTTTAGACTTTATTCTGAAGGCATTAATTGCGCCCCTGCAGGCCAATAGTGAAAAATACACAATACCTGCAATGCACTTTTTTTCATGGCGTCTCGAGGAGAATATAACCCATGAGTTTCAAATAAATCAGACAATGTTGAGTTTTTCATACAATGGGTAGGGGGCCCTATAGAGTAAATTTATTACATGGTATTAATTATTTCCAATCAGACCATAAAAACGCATTAGTGAGTGAAATATGAGCTCCGTAGATCAATTCCATTAGGCGTGACTTGTCCTTGAAAAAACAGGAAATTAAGCCTTTTTTGAGGGCGTGTTACGCGGAAGGAATATCAATTTTTTTTTAATATTTATTAAATTTCAATGTCTTTAGATGCAAAAAGTGTTGTTTTGAGCTCGATTGGACAAAAAACCTAGGACAAGTACAATTTTGAAAAACAAAAAGTCAAACGTGCCACTTTGATTCAACATGGCTGACTTCCTGTTTATCATAGAGCGATGCTGCCAGGTGTGTTTTACTCGTCACAGGTAGCTCTACCACTGTCCCAAGTCTCATGTGCCTAGGGCAAAGATTAAGAGTTTCATGTTTTTTGTTTTTCAAACTAGTGGGCACTGTTAAGACGGGCGTTCTCGCAACCTCCATTTTATTCGAGTTCGGGCCGAGCCCACATGTCCCCATGTGTGACTTTTCATCGATGTTCAGGGGGTCAAAAATGCCATAGTTGTGGCAAAATTACCATGAATAAGAATAATAAGAAGAAACATGGCAATAACAAAGACTCGTCGCATTCCATTCCATGGAATGGCTCGAGCCAATAAAGAACCATTGAAACCGATCGTGTAATTAGAAGAAAGGCCCAAAGTGTCGGGGGGTTTTCAAAGCTAGTTTCGACGAGACCTGGCGATGAATCGGTTAAACTCGACGCTCACTGTACTTTTTTGCGGTCTGAAAGTTGTGTCAGCTTGTAAAACGGCAATTTGTCACGGTAATATCCCGTCTTATCGCCCGAGGAAAGTCAGTCCCAGAACACAATGACGCTCTCACACGCCCACAGTGCGGGTGAGTTGCCGGTTGCGTCTTCGTCCCCCAGTGAAGCGGCGCAAAGTCGGGAGGGAACAGGTTTGAACACGCTCGTCTGAAACCCCGGCCTGGCCCGCTCAATGAGATGTTTGTCTGTTCACAACACGCACTTTACATTTTTGTGTTCCGTCGCATCTGGACGCACAGGGTGATGTTTGGTGGAAATAATGTACTTTTCAAACGACTGTACGCGAGTAGGAGCCGTTACGTCGAAATAATGTTGTTACTCAAGTGGAAATGCAAAGTAGTGGTCCAGGAAATGACTCGAGAAAGAGTAAAAAGCGTTATTAAGTGCGAGTCAGTCATAAATAATGAAGAAAAACTGTGGTATTTTCAAAGGATTGACCATGTGAAAAACTCAATCATATCTGAATTGGTGCAGGAAACGCAAATGTTGAAATCATTTAATATTGTCAGCATAAGGATTTTGTCACATTCAAGCAACAACATATCCTCTCTGCTTTTTAACTCATGTAAACCCTATAAATGTAAGTCATTGTTTGGTCTCGATTATGCAGTTTTCTCAGTCATTGGATCTAGTAAACTGTTCGATTAGTTGCACACACAAACTTTAAAGACTTTCAGTGTGAAGAGGAACCAACACTTTTACTCTAGCTGTGGTGGAGGAAGTATTGCAGTTTATTACTCAAGCGAAAGTACAGATAGAGGAGCAAAAAATACTCACATAAAAGTAAAAAATCTAATTTTTCTTTCAAAATTTACTTTGAGTAAGTAATTCTTTTTGATTATGAGAAATAATAAAGCATCAAATTGTAATCTTGATAAAGGATTCTGTTGATACGTCTTGTCTTTTTTAATTTTTGTCATTTTTCTCAATAAATACTATATTTATACACTAAAAAATGCAAGCAATTTATCTCCATAAATGTGCTAAAAAGTAAAACCTTCAGCTTCAGCAGGTCTAAAACCTTAAGAAAATATACTTTTGTTCATAAATGTAGTGCAGTAGAATGTACAGATACGTGCTAGTGAAGTAAAAGTAAAGAGTATCCACTGTAAAACGTACTTAAGTAAAGTACAGATACCTAAAAACGTTACTTAAGCACAGCACTTTTACTTTTGTACCGTTACTTCCCACCACTGTACTCAAGTAAGAGTTCTGTCAAATATATTATTCAAGGAGGAGTGGTTTTGGGGAAAATGTGGCGAAAACTACTAAAAGTACAATGTAATTAAAAAGCTACTCGAGTAAATGTAAGTGAGACAGAAGTCCTTCATCCTCGTCGTTTTCCTCTGAAATTATCAAGTTGAACAGGTATTTTGCGTGGACCTTATCCTCTCGATCAGACGGTAACCATGGCGACCACAAACCACCAGGGAATAAAAACGCACCCGAGAAGGAAACGCCGGGAAGGAAGGAGAATATTGTCATGGCAACAACAATAATATTGACTTTGCACTGCGACAGATTTCTGCGGACAAATAGTTTAAATGCCAAGGAACCTTAAAGTGACATGTGACAGGTTTTTACGAGTTTCTAATTTAGACTTTATTTGGTGTATTTATACCTGTTGTACATGTACATTATAGTTGTACACCAATCGAGCAAGTATTTGTTGAAAAAAACGCTGAAAAATCTCTTGAAAATTAAAGGAAGTGGCATCACACTAGCGACACTCGTTCCAGTTTACGCATAAGTTACTCAAAGAAACAACTTTTTTGACTTTCCAAAAATTAATAAAAAAATAAAAAAATCGCTCTCATATACTTTTTAGCAAAATTCTAAATATATTTATCTTAACTGCATTTCAGTTCATTAAGTCGTCTGACCTGTAGGGGGCACTTTAAGGATGTATTTTGTAGCAGTTTTTGATGCCCAGATTGTTTTACCAGTCGTCCCATTACTTTTTTCGGCGTCACACTGTTTAATTTTAACTTTTCCCACCCAGGTTAACGTCTGATCAAAGAGTTAAACCTTAAATAAAGTTAAATCGATTAGTTATCTGCAGAGACTGGTGTTGATTGCACTAGAGAACAGTGTGGTAACGTTGACCAGTTTACCAATAGTTACCCTGGACTTAAAGCAGAACTAACTAACGTTTATTTTCACCTCATTGAACATATTTGTTAGTCCCTGCGATGGTTAGATATGAGTGTTTTTGGGGGTGTTTGAAGTGTCGCCCCCTGCTGTCTCTGAGCGGAAAACCAGCCTCGCGTCAACACGAAGACAACTCTCCTGAGAAACCCTGACTCTTTGTTAAAATTTGCCAACGTTACATTCATTTAGTGTTATTTGACCCATTGAGATCGACCTGGAGGAAAGTAATAAACTGAAGGAACAAAAAACACGTTCTCTGATAGTGTATTCTCACAAAGGAGCAGCAGGGGGAGCTCTGTTGCAAAAGTTCTATATTTTGAGCACAACTTTAGCTGTCACGCTGTCGACATATGTTTCAGTAAATGACAGAATGAACAATTATTGAGCATCTTTTCTAGCGGTCAATATTCATCATACATTTATTCATTTTTTTTTTTTACGGTACATTCAAATTTGAGTTGTTTCGGAGCAAAAAATTATGACATCGTTAACTCATTTTACATATCGACTTGCATTGTATTATTTGTGAATTGCAGCTGATCCTTTTGCGCACTTTTGTTCATTGCTATTTCAATTCTGTGGTGTTATATCGTGATTATTATTGTTTTTTTGTGATATTTTACGTAGCGGTTTGTTGTTCTCTCGACCCACCGTGACGTAACCTGTTTGTCTTCTTGTCCGTGCGCAGCGGAGCGTCCGGCGTCGTGCTGAACGATGGAGCGTGGTGGATTTCAGCGCTCGTGGGCCACACAGTCCCTCCGGATCACGGCCAAAGAGATCTCGCTGAGCGGCAAAGGGAAGAACAGCGCCATCGCCGAACGCTTCTCCAAGTACGGAAAACGGAACGCTCCACAGCTACAATCGAGCTGCAACACGCGCACTTCCGGATGGGGCCGGGAGTCACGGGGTCCCTCACAATTCGATATCACGATACACGATACAAGGCTCACGATACGACGATATCACGATTTTGCCATACATGCGATAATCGATATATCGCTTATGATATTCTACAATATATTAGGTCTGGGAATCACAGGGTCCTTCACAATTCGATATCGCGATACACGGCTGACGATACAACAATATCACAATTTTGCCATACATGCGATAATCGATATATTGCTCATGATATTCTACAATATATTAGGGCTGGGAATCAGAGGGTCCCTTATAATTCGATCCGATACACGATACGCGATACACGGCTCACAATACGATAATATCACGATTTTGCCATACATGCGATAATCGATATATCGCTTATGATATTCTACAATATATTAGGTCTGGGAATCACAGGGTCCTTCACAATTCGATATCGCGATACACGGCTGACAATACAACAATATCACAATTTTGCCATACATGCGATAATCAATATATCGCTCATGATATTCTACAATATATTAGGGCTGGGAATCAGAGGGTCCCTTATAATTCGATCCGATACACGATACGCGATACACGGCTCACAATACGATAATATCACGATTTTTCCATACATGCGATAATCGATATAGTGCTCATGATATTCTACAATATATTCGGACTGGGAATCACAGAGTCCCTCACAATTTGATATCGCGATACACAATACACGGCTCACGATACGACGATATCACGATTTTGCTATATACGCAATAATCGATATATCGCTCATGATATTCTACGATATATCACTATTTTTTCCACGAATCCAATACATTTTAACGCCATTTTTCTTTCGCGACCTGCGCAAACTCAACACTAGACACGCCCATTTTAATCATCAAAACAGTAAAAATGTCACATGGTTTGCGTCAAAAAGTTTCCGCTCTCTAAATGAGCAACATAAGTGTAGCGCGGACACAAAATGATTCGGAAAACTATACCAAAAATGACTCGCGGCAGCCCACAATATCGATACTGTATCACCAAATTCAGTATCACGATATGTCGATATTCCGATGTTTTGGCACGCCCCTACTTCCGGATTGGAGCTTTAAAAACATGTCCAGCTGTTGTTTTTTTTCCCCTCACTTTAGAACGTGAAAAGTGCTCATCGTGACAGAATCCAAGCTTTATAATCCAAGGATTTCAGACTCCATTTCGATACCAAAGGCAAAATCTCAAAATTACAAGAAAAAATAACAATACTTTTATGAACATGAAGAACGATCATGTTTCAGTCCTATTCAGACACAACAATGTAAGTCATATGTTAATCTAAAACACAAACAAAAACGCTCATAACAAATGGACAATGTAAGATTTTTGCCAACTATAAACGTAAATAAGTCACCAGATTTCACCCTCAGTTTGGCTAAAACGTACAATAGAAATAATCATCAAATATAGCCGCAAGCGGCAGTGATCGGCCCTCGCCACGCCGCCGCCACACCGCCGCCACGCCGCAAGAGGAGGGGGCGCTAACGCGCCCCAATTGTCCTTTTATTACGCCTACTGCTGAATCTGTGACGCTGTCACATCTTCTCCCCTTTGTTTTACCATCAAAAAGCAATTTTATTTTGAATTCTTGGCAAAATGTGCGGCTTTGCCGCACAGACACCATGACTCTTTGAATAAAAATGTGGATAACTTTTGATGGTCCACCCCTGAAGATGAGTCTCACCAAATTTCACGTTGATAGGGCTGACGCCCTGGGAGGAGTTGGTGAAAGTATAAAGTGTAAGCATGTTCTGGCGATTTCTCCATTGGAATAACATGTGAGGTTTCGGTCATCGCTACAGCAAAGCCGTAACAATTATGACATGGGTCTCATTTACTTTTTTGATGGGTATGCCAAAATTGAGTTTTGTGTCAAATTTCAGATAATTTCGCAAAACTAAACATTTAACCTCCATATAAAATCTGTAGGGGGCGCTGTGGCGCCAAATTAATTAATTTCACTTCAAGTAGGTTTAGGGCAAAGAGTTTAACAACTGATTGTAATTTGACGCAATTCGGACTTTATCTGCGCAAACGGCAGAAATGTTAAATTTGGGAGATTTCTGAAATTCTAGCTACAGTTTGCGGCTTCGCCGCACAGAGACCGTGACGGGTATCAATGTAATTTGAATAACTTTTGATGTCCCACTCCTCAGTAGCATTTTCACCAAATTTCAGCTTTTTAGAGCCAATGCCCTGGGAGGAGTTCGTAAAAGCACGACGTTTGGAGTCATGCTTAGCCATTTTTGAACCAATATGGCCGACATTTGGTTGGGTGGACGGCGTTGCCGTAATAATATTTTTTACTTCTCTTGTCACCATCTACCTCTGCGCCAAATTTCATGATTCTACGATCAGATTTTTTTTGGGGTCATTTCCTATCTCAACGCATTCTTGGTACATTTGGGGGCGCTGACGCGCCAATTTTTTTTATTTTAGAAAAGGGAAATAGCCAGAATGTAGAGAGGCACGATTTTTAGAGGTGTGCAAATTTTTGTGACTTTTCGTCAATGTTCACTGGGTGAAAAATAGGGGGGTTGGTCCCGAGAAGAAAGAAAGAAGAAAGAATAATATTCCGATGCGAAAACAATGTTTCCCATTTTTCAAATATCATAAACTATACATTTTCGGAAAGCGCTCGCGCTTTCCTACCTCTAAGTACACTGACGGGTACTTTCGTTAATTTTGAGTGGGTTTGTGTTTTTGGCCCTCTATACAGTAATAATGTTCAATTTTTGCATTACATGCTTATATGCACGGAACATGCAAGAGATGGGGAACGTATTCGTGAGCTACTTAGGGCAAATGAGTGCTTTATCGTCCCCATATAAAGTGCTCGTTTAGTGCGCACTTTTGCACGGGCTTCGCCCGTTTACAACGGTAATGTTCCATTTTCCTACTACTAATTAGTATGCACGGGGCGTGCATGAGTGAAGGAGTGCGTTAGTGAGTGTTTGGAAGTGGGCGAGCCCTTCGCGCTCAATTTTGTGCGCACTACGTGCGCACTTTCGCAGCCGTGCTTCGCACGGCCTTACGAGATTAAAAGGCCTCTCGCCATCTTGTGGCGCTCGGGCCTAATAATAATCATAATTAAAGCCGCGGTACCGGCGATGATGGCTCTCGCCTTCCCGCGCGACACTCCGCCCCGACACTGCATTCTCTTAGACTTTATTCTCTTAGACTTTATTCTCTTAGACTTTATTCTTTTTAGACTTTATTCTCTTAGACTTTATTCTCTCAGACTTTATTCTCTTAGACTTTATTCTCTTAGACTTTATTCTCTTAGACTTTATTCTCTTAGACTTTATTCTCTTAGACTTTATTCTTTTTAGACTTTATTCTCTTAGACTTTATTCTCTTAGACTTTATTCTTTTTAGACTTTATTCTCTTAGACTTTATTCTCTCAGACTTTATTCTCTCGGACTTTATTCTCTCAGACTTTATTCTCTTAGACTTTATTCTCTCAGACTTTATTCTCTCAGACTTTATTCTCTCAGACTTTATTCTCTTAGACTTTATTCTTTAGACTTTATTCTTTAGACTTTATTCTCTTAGACTTTATTCTCTCAGACTTTATTCTCTCAGACTTTATTCTCTCAGACTTTATTCTTTTAGACTTTATTCTCTTAGACTTTATTCTCTTGGACTTTATTCTTTTAGACTTTATTCTCTTAGACTTTATTCTCTTAGACTTTATTCTCTTAGACTTTATTCTCTCAGACTTTATTCTCTTAGACTTTATTCTCTTAGACTTTATTCTCTCAGACTTTATTCTCTTAGACTTTATTCTCTTAGACTTTATTTTCTTAGACTTTATTCTCTCAGACTTTATTCTCTTAGACTTTATTCTCTCAGACTTTATTCTCTTAGACTTTATTCTCTTAGACTTTATTCTCTCAGACTTTATTCTCTTAGACTTTATTCTCTCAGACTTTATTCTCTTAGACTTTATTCTCTTAGACTTTATTCTCTTAGACTTTATTCTCTTAGACTTTATTCTTTAGACTTTATTCTCTTAGACTTTATTCTCTCAGACTTTATTCTCTTAGACTTTATTCTCTTAGACTTTATTCTCTTAGACTTTATTCTCTTAGACTTTATTCTTTAGACTTTATTCTCTTAGACTTTATTCTCTCAGACTTTATTCTCTGAGACTTTATTCTCTTAGACTTTATTCTCTCAGACTTTATTCTCTCAGACTTTATTCTCTGAGACTTTATTCTCTTAGACTTTATTCTCTCAGACTTTATTCTCTCAGACTTTATTCTCTTAGACTTTAATTCTTTAGACTTTATTCTTTAAACCCCTTCCTCCGCCGCTAACGCTGATGCTAATGCCAATGCTAAGACATCGGCACGAGGGGAAATGTTCCTTCAAAATAAAAGAGGAAGAGGAAGTGAAGGCATTAATTGTGCCCCTGCTGGACATTTGTGAAAATACACAATATCTGCAATGCACTGTTTTTCATGGCGTCTCGAGGAGAATATAACCCATGAGTTTCAAACAAATCAGACAATGTTGAGTTTTTAGTAGGGGGCGCATAGACTAAATTTGTTACATGGTATTAATTACCAGACCATAAAAACGCATTAGTGAGTGAAATATGAGGTCCGTAGATCAATTCCATTAGGCGTGACTTGTCCTAGAATAAACAGGAAATTCCTTTTTTGAGGGAGTGTAAGGAATATCAAAATTTTTTTTGAATATTTATTACATTTCAATGATCGATCGGACAAAAAAACCTATGACAAGTACGATTTTGAAGAAAAAAAAGGCAAGGGTGGCGGTGCCACTTTGATTCGACATGGCTGGACTTCCTGTTTATCATAGAGCGATGCTGCCAGGTGTGTTTTACTCCTCAAAGGTCAGAGGTCAAAGGTAGCTCTATCACTGTCCCAAGTTTCATGTGCCTAGGCCAAAGATTAAGCGTTTCATGTTTATTCTTTTTTGAACTAGTTGGCACTGTTGTGACCGGCGTTCTCGCAACCTCCATTTTATTCGAGTTCGGGCCGAACCGATCGCGTCTATGTCCCCATGTGTGACATTTATCAACGTTAGGGGGTCAAAAATGCCCGAGTTGTGGCAAAATGACCACGAAAAATAATAATAATAAGAAACCTGGCAAGGGCAAAGACTCGTCGCATTCCATTCCATAGAATGGCTCGAGCCAATAAAAATAATAATGTTTTTTTCCCCATTTGAGTTCATTGTTTTGTCTTTTACAGGTATCAAAAAGCTGCAGAAGACGCCACAGACAAGAAGAAAGCCGTGAGTACTTTTCCATCTCACATTTAAGCCATATTTTTTTAGGTTCTGGGTCTGGTCCTGGGGCACTATTACTCTATTATTAGTCTATTATTTAGTCCTGGTCTAGTCTTGATCTAGTCCTGGTCTAGTCCTGGTTTAGCTCTGGTTTAGCCCTGGTTTAGTCCTGGTTTAGTCCTGGTTTAGCTCTGGTTTAGTCCTGGTTTAGTCCTGGTTTAGTCCTGATTTAGTCCTGGTTTAGTCCTGGTTTAGCTTTGGTTTAGCTTTGGTTTAGTCATGGTTTAGCGTTGGTTGAGTCCTGGTTTAGTTCTGGTTGAGTCCTGGTTTAGCTGTTTTAGTCCTGGTTTAGCTCTGATTTAGTCCTGATTTAGCTCTGATTTAGTCCTGGTTTAGTCCTGGTTTATCTCTATTGTTGTCTTCTCCTGGTTTACATGTTGGTTCAGACCTGTCCCGAGAAGTTTATTTCTGTCATAAATAATCATAGACAAAAAAAAAAATCATACTCGTGACATTTTTTGAAGGAAATTAAGTGTTTTTTTCACTCAATTGCTAGAAAAGTGTTTTTTTTTTTTAATTAGTTTTAGTCTAATTAAAAGTAATGTGACTATTTTAGAAGCAAAACAAAGTCCTTTCTGCTCAGCCTTTTCTCAAAAACATAAACCTAAATGTGAAGTGCTTTTTTATCTCGCCGTTTATGTCACATTGACCGTTCGGAAAGTCGATTGATCGAGTTAAAAATGCGTTAAGAAGACACGAAGCAAAGAACATTTTATTGTTGTTGTCGTTTAACCGCGACACTTATTCTCTCCGTTATCGTTAACGCTGACGTTCGAAATCGCGACGTCCCTAGTTCCGAGTCGGACCCGGTTCGAACGGTTGTAACTGACGAGGGCGGCGGTTGTTTTCAATGACACGCAGTCGTCTGTGAAAGTGTAAACATCTCTGTGAACGCTCCTCAAACAGGTTCTCGTGTCCGTTTAGTCTATGTTACCGGTGTTGTCTGTCTGCGCGATCTGAAGTCGTGTTCTCCTGCATTCTGCCACCTTTTCCCCGTTTCCTTTTGCTATATTTCTTTCTTTCTTTCTTACCCATTTTTAGCTTGAAAACCACACTGGAAAATGTGTGCAAAAAGCTCGGAACGCAGAGTAAAAGAGACATAAAAGAAAAATTGAACGTTCATGAAAACTGCTACTGTTTTAAATGATCGGGATGAGAAAAGTTTGATTTGATCCATAGAAAGTTGGTGAATTTTGTCTTTTCAGTGTTGCTCTTGCGGTAAGATTTGGGATGTTCGAAGAGTTCAGAGCGTGCGTTTCAGACACAAACTCGAGCAGCCACATTTGAGAAACAGACCGAAAGTGTTAAACTTCAAACTGTCCTGAAATGCCACAGATTCTTGCACGAGTTTGTTTTGTGGTTTGTAGAAGTGTAAAGTACAGGATCAGCAAACAAGATATTTTGTTATTTGCAGAGTTCAATGTGGTGTTTTAGTTTAATCATTTCAGACTTTGCAGGTTGTTAATTGTGACTAGAGACAATATAATAGGGACGTCGAGATATGAAATGGCAGAGTTATGATTATTGTGAGAAAAAACATCACGATTTAACCATTATTCGCGATTATTGTGACAAATAAGTGAAATCTTACATTTTGTTTCATTCCAGCGGTCTGACATGATACTATTCCTCAAGTTTGTTACAAAATTTAACTTTCTGAAAGACAAAATAAAGTTAAATGTGACAAAAACACCCAGATAAAAAGTTCATTACATTTAGGTCAATTTTTTTGGACGATAGATTAAACCAAAAATACTTAATTTTGCTTCTAAAATTGTCCGGATTATATTTTTTTGGTTCTTACGACTAATATAATAATAATCACAATTATCAACAATACATCAAGATTTAGACAAACTCTCCTCCAAACTCTCCTCCAAACTCCTCCTCCAAACTCCTCCTCCAAACTCCTATTGTTAATAATCAAAATGCTACAAAAAGAGCTGATTATAAATAAAAATTAAAAAAAGTTGTTTGTAAAAAGTGATATTTCTGCACTTTTGTGATTTATTTTCCTCAGCTAATAGATTTAAAGACACATTTTTACACATTTCTGCTGCATTGACATAATATCGTCCAAAAAATATAGAGTTTTTTGTCAATATCGCCCACCCTTTAATGAATCTTGGCCGTTCAGAAGTCGATTCCGTTCCGATACATCTCTCACAAACCACTTCTCGTAACCGGGGCCGCGCTCGTACTCGTGTAATTAGCCGCTCGTTAGCTCGTCGCACCCCGGGGCCGGCGCCTAGTCGCGTCCCGCTCCCATTGGGCACGCGTAATATCAAAGCCTTAATCCCGCGGCGCAAGCTAATCCCCCGGCGATGCTCCACCGTCTGCACGTCGCCGCGTGGTTCATCGCCACGGAGACGAGCCAAACGTTACACTACAACCATGCAGAAGTGCAAGGTAAAGTAGAAGTAGAAGTAGAAAATACACAGACGAAACGACCCCAGCGTAAAGACATGAGTAGCTGCTGCCGGTGCTCGTTAAAAGATAGATTTTAATTGGCGTTATGAGTGTGTAGTGGGTGTTGTGTAGCTCCCGTCGGACCGTTTACTTCAATGTACTGTAATTAACTTGCTTTTGAAGTCACTGAAGAGTTGAAGAGCACATTATTCTGAAGGCTGAGCTGGCTTTTCTTTTGGACAATTGTTTGAATCAGTCTCTTCACTAAAGTTGCACCGGTGTCAAAAATATCAATACCTCAATACTGGCCAACAGAGTAATCGTTATCGCAGGAAATACATACATCGCAACAGTACAAGGTTCTCAATCTGTCTGAAATGTGTCGTTTTTTTAAGTAAAATGTTTTAAAAATCCCAATAAAGTATTATATATATAATATATATTACATACATATACATATTTTGAGCCTTGGTTTAGCCTCGGTTAAGCTTTTCTTTTGAGTCATGTTAATTTAAGGCTAGTTAAGTGATTAGTAACTTAATTAATTAAAGTCTTGCTGAGCGCATCGTGTCAAAAAGTACATTAAAATATCGTAATGATATCGATATTGTAGTACAAAACGTAGTTGTTGGACATTTAGTATTTTTTTTTGCATATCTTGGTGCAATTGTTTTGCCTTTATAGATTTTGTGTGTGCGTGTGTGCGTGTGCGTGTGCGCGTGTGCGTGTGCGCGTGTGTGCGCGCGCGCACGGATACGTTAGTCACTGGATACTGCGAACACGTACCGATACTGCAAAACAAAAAACAGTTCAGAATGAGCGGGAGATTTGTCAGAACTAGAACAAGAGTGAACATGGATATTATTTTAAGTCTATTGTGTATATATTTAGCCTTTTAAAAATGTACATTATGCCTTAAAAGACTAGATTTAGTAGCGATTACTCTAAACCGTTCCGCTTCCACTCCGCAAATACTTTCTCCATCTTTATTAGTGTCTTTCACGGTAAATGTTTAAATTAATATATCTATTTTTTCTCCATATTAAGACAAAGTGGATTAAGAGTTTGTTGAAATGTTCCTGTAAATGAGAACGGATAAAAAATAAAATGGCACAGAGAAAGACAGGAGAAAGATCAGCTCAATCTACTTTAACAGTTTTAACTGCCGTATTTTCCGGAGTACAAGTCGCACCAGCCAAAAAATGCAAAAGAAAAAAACATATATAAGTCGCACTGGAGTATGAAATGCAGTTGCAAGTGTGAAAATAACAAATGATAAAAACATATAAGTCGCTCCGGAGTATAAGTATAAGTCGCACCCCGGCCAAAACTATGAAAAAAGCGAAAAATGCGACTTATAGTCCGGAAAATATGGTGTAGATGATACACACACGCGGGACAAAAGATAATCCTATCTGACATGTGCGTGTAAGTTATAACAGTAAATTATGAGCGTAATGATTCTCGTTTAAAGGGCCCATGACGGGTTTTTACCACTCTCTAGTTTTGATTTTATTTGGTGCGTTTGTGCCCGTTGTAAATCTAAATGACAATTTTACACCAAACAAGCAGCTTTTTGTGGAGAAAATGTTGAAAGATCTGTGGAAATGACAGGAAGTGACATCACACCAGGGACACGCAGTCCGTCCAGAGTTTATGCAGAATTTACACGAAAGAAACCATTTTTATTTTTTTTACCTTCTAAACATTAATTAGACAAAATAAAGGTGCTTGCATATACTGTATTTTCCGGACTATAAGTTGCACCTTTTTTCATAGTTTTGACCGAGGTGCGACTTATACTTATATTTATACTTATACTCCGCAGCGACTTATATGTGATATTGTTTGTTATTTTCACACTTGCAACCGCATTTCATACTCTAGTGGGACTAAAGCCTCGTACAGACCGCGGCGGCCGAAGCGGCCAGTTTACATTCAAAGTCTATGTAAACACGCGTCGAGCACGTTGTGCGTTTCCCGCGGCGCGATTGGTGCGTTTTCGTACGCTCTCGGCGCTTTGGGCGCGCGTATGAGGCGCCCGAGGCGCCCAAAGCGGCTGGCGCGACATGTTCAGCTTTGTTCAGCTTTCTGCGGCAGATGCGCCCAGTGTTGGGAAAGTTCACTTTCTACATGAACTAGTTCAGTTCATAGTTCATAATTAAAAATTTTGTTCACAGCTCCAAAAAATCAACTAGTTCAGTTATTTTTTTTTAATATTATGCAATAATTGTTCTAAATTATTTCCACAGCCCAAATACAACCACAGGCAGCAATTATTTTATTAGTTTAATGCTGAAAATATGTGTCAGATTTCATCTTCATATCCAATTTTGAATCCTTTCCCAGTATTTACATTCACATTGAAGGGACAGACTTCCCTCATGTGTTGCTGTCCAGTCCACACTAGCAGCAGCTGCAGCTTTCAACCCCACAGTATATTCTCAAAAACATGAGGGAAAACTTGCTTGGCAAAGTTTGCACAGAAATGTTAGATTGTTCCCATCCTCACCAACCTTATTATAAAACTCACGTAACTGGTTGTAGAAGGGCGACTAGTTACTGCTCTGTTGCTGTCGCGTCAATGATGCTTTTTGTTTTGATGCGCATGCGCAGTGCGGTGCGACACGCAAAATCTCTGTCTCCGCGATCTATCGCCTCTACAACTTCAGAGCTCTCACACTTGCCAGACATAGGCTCTTTTCGGGCAACTTAACGGTGTGTTTTTCGCCTGGAAATCTCTAGAAATCTGACACTTTATTGAACGAAAATAAAAATAACAAATTTGCCGTTCACAGACACCAGAATGAACGTGTTCATATTATCGTTCTTCAGTAGTAATACCGTTCGTTCAGTTCACGTTCACCAAAATTATGAACGCGTTCATGAACTTTTGTTCAATGAACGCGTTCAGGCACAACACTGGATGGGCCGCAGCAGCCAATCAGAGATGACGTGCTACGTACGACCCGGAAAAAGACCCAAAACAAACCCCGCGAGTAGGGATGCATACCTAAACCCACGTTCAGGTTCAGGTCCAGATTCGAATCCAGAGGTTTAGGTTCAGGTCCAGACCTAATTAGTCCGGCTGGACCTGAACCATGCCATATTTGCATAATGTTATACCAGCATAACACAAGCAACTTGGCTAAATTAAGTTGAAGACACTTGAACAAGGACGACTATCAAACACAAGGCTTAACTGTAGATTGAAATAAACTCAACTTGTCTGGTGTATTCACTGTTTTTTAACAGAAGTTACAACTTACAAATCACACGCTACTAGCTACGAGCTACTAGCTAGCTGCTAAACTATAGCTTAACAGTTAACACATATTCATGTGTTTTACTTGAGGAACAACTTCCGAACAAGAGCAAGTTAAGTATTGGTATTGGGGCAGCGGTTTCAGCAGTTTGACTGGGCTGTTTCCCACACTTGAAGGGGGCGTACCCACACTTGAAGTTTAATGTCTTTAGACACATTTCCACTCTTTAGTTTTGTAGATCCATTGGCATCAAAGTCAGGTAAAAACCTTCAAAAACTAGCATAAAAGTAAACTAGAACCACTATAAATCAATCAACTTAGCAGTATCAAAAATAGAATATGAAAATATTTTACACAACACATCATATTAGCAGCATTAAACACCAGCCCATATTTAACAACTGTAGAATACAAAATACTATTACAAAATATAAGCTCCAATTAATGAATGCAGCAATTAAATTACTTTGATTTAGTATTTACGTAGATGTATAAATATGTATATTGCACATTAACCAACGGAAATAAATGCCAAATACATCACACCACAACATAACACAGTTATTTCATTCATATTGTCGCGACCCTAATGTTAAGCATTATCTGGTTAAATGTTCCTTTCACACTGTTGTTAATGCATTGTTATTGTGTGGAGTCCAGGTCATTACATATTGATAATATAATAGATCCATGCATATTGGTTACAAGGTGTGTAACCAATAGAGTTACACACCTTGTAAGAGCGGGCTCAGGAGACGAGGTGATTTTTGATGGTCCTGTTCCATCACCGTGGTTACAGCCAACAGTAACCAACTCTGTTCAAGAAATAAAGTGACAACTTGTGAGTACTAAACTATCTAAACCAGCATTACTAACCTGAGCGAGAAGTTACAATATTTACACCCAGACCAAAGCACAACCCGCTCCTTTAACAAGCGTCTTAAACCAACACACAAGCGGCGACGCATGCGACGGCTTAAAACGGTTCAAATAAAGCCAGCGATCTTACAGCTGCCACCTCAATGTTCGGTCTCTCACGTATTTACACTAATTTCACCAGCTTCAACTTATGCCGTGGGAACGCGTACATCACTAATCCGGTCCAGGTGCGCCATTGACAGCGATGTCAGTGTTTACGTCTTTTCCAGCGCGAATTTCGCGATCTATGGAACGTTTCAGATTGTCTAGATTCTAGAACGAAAAGAATATAGTATGTGAGTGCAAGATTTGTTATGAGTCCAGAACCGAATCACCAAGGTTTCGTTTTTTTGGGACCTGAACCGAAAAGTTTTTTACAAGTCCGAATCCGGTCCTGCCGAACGGTTCGCATCCCTACCCGATAGATTTTTAAAAATCCTTAAATCGCAGCTCTTGGAGCAAATAATGATATTGACTAAACTCTGCTCAACTCTGAAGTATCTGCGGGTCCCAGACGGGCCCCGGAGTCCATCGCCTCCGCTTTTGGACTTGTAAATTGGTCCAACATTAAACTCCATTTACACCACGAGAAAAGCACCACAGCACAACTCCTCCACTGAGCATGTGCAGGACGACTCAGACGCACGTCTGCTGCTGAGTGTATTTTGATGAGTCGCGCCGCGGTGTGTACGAGCCATTATATATGTTTTTTTCTTATACTTCGCTGCAACTTATAGTCCGGAAAATACGGTAATACATATTTTTTGACTCTGTGGTAATTTCCTACTGTGATGCCATCAATTACATACAGGAAGTAAAATTATAAACCTAAAAAAACGTGCTATTCCGGGATAGAAGTTTTTGTATATACTTTAGCGATGTTGAAAATGTATTTATCTTAACCGCTGTTTAGTTCTGTGAGTGGTCCAACCCGTCGTAGGCCCTTTAAGTCTGGACAATGGCGAGATTATATCCGGCTGCCCAGTCCCAGTGAACGAGGGGTTAATGCCGCCGCCTTTAGAGTTTCCTGCTCTGGTTTCCTGGTTCTCCAAAGCAGCCGTCTGTGTCGGACACACAGCTTTCCTCAATGAGACTCCAGCCTGTATCAACCTGAGGCAAACCAACAACAGAACCTTCCTTTTGCTTTGGTTTTACTTTCTCTAAATTACCGCTTTGTGTCCCAACAATTTAAATGTACCAGGATTTCGCTCAGAACTGGGTAATTATTTTGATTATTTTAAGTATTTACAGTGATTTATTGATAGCCTTTTCTATGAAATTGTCACTTTTTTCTGCACTACTTCTATCAAAATACAGTTTCCCCTAAATCTGCTTGTTCGATCTCATGTCCGTGATTGATTTTTTGTCACTAACTTTGCTTAAAATTTGCTATTCACGTTTTTTATGCAAACTTATTTTACAAATTGTCTCATGTCTTATCAATTTCGCCACTTGATGCATGTCGCAAAATATTGATCCGGGGCTTGAAAACACTGAGCCACGACCGTTGTACGTGGCACTATATTATAACAATGGTGTGATCGGTTTTGTATTTAATTCACACGTAGATGATTTGTCCGTAGATGTTCTTTTTACCCCGGTTTATTGCCACGTCGAGCTTCTCTTTTACAACTCGTTTTTCCTCTTTTCGCGTGGAGGAACTGCCCGCAGCATCTTCAGACTCGCTCCCGTTTGGTGCAGATCTGTAGTTTTAGTTGGTGGAAGCGGTCCGGGAGGAATGCGTCTCTGCTCAGCCCATCTTGACCGTGCGGTTTTGCAGCTGCAGTAAAAACATGCACTTCCTGGATGGGCTCAAACAGCTGTTGGCTTCATCTAATTATCCGGAAACATGAGACGTTCTGGAGCGACGGACGTGTCTGACTCCTGCGTTACAGCCTCGGGAACATTTCTGAGTTCTATTTACTTTGAATTTTACTGTGACAAAACAACAACATTTGAGAGTTTGAGGTTTCTGGAACGTGTTAAATGTCTAAATATAACTAGAGCTGTTATTGCTTTGCCTGGAATGTTCTGCGGTGTTTTTATTCATTCTCACAGTGAGCAAGCTCGCCTCTCCACTGATCTGACCTGTAACTTGGCCTGGTGGTGTTTTCGGCTTGTCTCCATGGAGATAGTAGAAAAAATTCAATTGTATCATCTAGACTGGACTAGACTAGACCTCTCGCCATAAAAGTTACATAGTGCAACTTTAGGAATACAGTTTGAAGACCACATTAACAAAAAATAGGTTCACCCTTAGGTCAGGACTATTCAACTTGAGGCCTGCGGGCCAGATCAGGCCCTCCAAACAACCTGATCCGGCCCATGGTCCATCTTCCAAATGTAAAAGAATGTTATTTCTCCTCCATTGTTTGTCACTAACACGCGATCATTTGCTTGCAGTCTTTCGATGGCAGGGCGTCTCTCCGCTCCGGGAGCCTGAGCGCTCTGAAGAAGCGCTGGGAGCAGGCCGGGCCCGCCGCCAAGACCCCGGCTGCCCCCAAACCAGCCACAATACCCGAAAATCGTCCTCCTGCACCCAAGACCCGAGACTTACCTGCACCCAAGACCCGAGACTTACCTGCACCCAAGACCCGAGACTCACCTGCACCCAAGACCTCAGACATACCTGCACCCAAGACCTCAGACGTACCTGCACCCAAGACCCGAGACGTACCTGCACCCAAGACCTCAGACGTACCTGCACCCAAGACCTCAGACGTATCTGCACCCAAGACCCAGGACCCCCCCAGTCTGCAGGAGGACCACCCGGAAGCTGCCCTCACACGACAGAGCTCCAACTCCGCCGAGAGACCAATCAAGCGCGAGGAGCAGAGGCCAGAGGTCAGCAGTCGATTCGTTAAGGTCGTACGTTTAGTGACACAAGCTGCAGTTATTTCATTTTTATGTTTTTTTCCCCCATGTGATATTTTATTGTTCGTATTTGTTAAAGGTAATTTGCATTTTAGGTTTGGTAGCAATGATTTTCACAAAAAGATAATGCTGTGTATGTCATTTCTCAAGCAGATCTGACGCGTAATAGAAATGATGAAAGGGAAATTCAATGTTAACTCGGTTTTTAAACATTTGTCAGAAACTCTCGATGGAGCGGATCAAGAGAACCATCAGCGAGGACAAGTCTGAAGATCACATCCCGACGAGCCCCTGCGCCGCCTACGAGAAACCCCGAGTGCCCCTCAACAACCTCAAGATGAAGTTTGAGGGAGGAGAGGAGACTGTGGTTAAGGTATGTGCTTTCACCTGCTTTAGACCTGGTTTAGACCTTGTTTAGACCTGGTTTAGTCCTGTTTTAGTCCTGCTTTAGTCCTGCTGTGGTCCTGCTTTAGTCCTGCTTTGGTCCTGCTTTAGTCCTGCTGTGGTCCTGCTTTAGTCCTGCTTTGGTCCTGCTTTAGTCCTGCTGTGGTCCTGCTTTAGTCCTGCTTTGGTCCTGCTTTAGTCCTGCTGTGGTCCTGCTTTAGTCCTGCTTTGGTCCTGCTTTAGTCCTGCTGTGGTCCTGCTTTAGTCCTGCTGTGGTAATGCTTTGGTCCTGCTTTAGTCCTGCTTTGGTCCTGCTTTAGTCCTGCTGTGGTCCTGCTTTAGTCCTGCTGTGGTAATGCTTTGGTCCTGCTTTAGTCCTGCTTTAGTCCTGCTTTAGTCCTGCTTTAGTCCTGCTTTAGTCCTGCTGTGGTCCTGCTTTAGTCCTGCTGTGGTAATGCTTTAGTCCTGCTTTAGTCCTGCTGTGGTCCTGCTTTAGTCCTGCTTTAGTTCTGGACTTTCTCTGTAACTGCTTCTTTCGGACTCGTCGTTCGAGACGGCGTAAACCAGCACATCATGCTCAGTTTTTTAAGCGTTTCCGATCAATATTGCGATTATTCATTTAAAAGTTTAGCTCTGCATTTACCCTCAGATTAAAGAAGTTTGAGATTTGAAGTCTTACCCGCTGGGACATACACACTTCTCTCACACTTTATTTAAAACGAGGCACATTTCCTGCACTGCTTGAACACATTTGACGTCATTTCTGGCATTTGCGCTCGGCCCGGAGCCTAAAACGACTCTTTTCACCTTCAGAACAGAGGATTGCTGGAGCAAACCTAACAGTTCCACACGCGCACGCGCACACACACACACACAAAGCGTCGTCGATGTCGCTTATAGACATTTGAGAGCGCGTACGAGCCCCGACACAACTCCAAACTTATTCCCACGTTCCCACAGTCAGGATATAATATAGATCCAGCTCCAGAGTGAATCCAAATTTTTTTTACACGAGTCTGGAGTGTCCTTTAAACGCACCTCGCCGCCCCCGACAACCCGTAAATCTATTATTATCTAGGTTTCATTGGTACAGGTGAAAAACAAAAGGAACTACAACGACATTTCCTGGATTTACCACCTGCTCGTTTCCATGGAGATGTTATTGGTCTGTCTGGAATGTTCCACAGTGGGTCGTTAAACGTGTCGGTCTGCGCAGAGGCGAGCGAGCGGCCTCATGGTGAAGGCGAGCGAGCGGCCTCATGGTGAAGGCGAGCGAGCGGCCTCGCGGTGACGGCGAGCGAGCGGCCTCACCGTGAAGGCGAGCGAGCGGTTTCACGGTGAAGGCGAGCGAGCGGCCTCACCATGAAGGCGAGCGAGCGGTTTCACGGTGAAGGCGAGCGAGTGAGCGGCCTCACGGTGAAGGCGAGCGTGCGGACCCACCGTGAAGGCGAGCGAGCGGCCTCACGGTGAAGGCGAGCGAGCGGCCTCGCGGTGAAGGCGAGCGAGCGGACTCACGGTGAAGGCGAGCGAGCGGACTCACGGTGAAGGCGAGCGAGCGGACTCACGGTGAAGGCGAGCGAGCGGACTCACGGTGAAGGCGAGCGAGCGGACTCACGGTGAAGGCGAGCGAGCGGACTCACGGTGAAGGCGAGCGAGCGGACTCACGGTGAAGGCGAGCGAGCGGACTCACGGTGAAGGCGAGCGAGCAGACTCACGGTGAAGGCGAGCGAGCGGTTTCACGGTGAAGGCGAGCGTGCGGACCCACCGTGAAGGCGATCGAGTGGCCTCACGGTGATGGCGAGCGAGCGGACTCACCGTGAAGGCGAGCGAGCGGTTTCACGGTGAAGGCGAGCGTGCGGACCCACCGTGAAGGCGATCGAGTGGCCTCACGGTGATGGCGAGCGAGCGGCCTCGCGGTGAAGGCGAGCGAGCGGTTTCACGGCGAAGGCGAGCGAGCGGTTTCACGGTGAAGGCGATCGAGTGGCCTCACGGTGATGGCGAGCGAGCGGCCTCGCGGTGAAGGCGAGCGAGCGGTTTCACGGCGAAGGCGAGCGAGCGGCCTCACGGTGAAGGCGAGCGAGCGGCCTCGCGGTGAAGGCGAGCGAGCGGACTCACGGTGAAGGCGAGCGAGCGGACTCACGGTGAAGGCGAGCGAGCGGACTCACGGTGAAGGCGAGCGAGCGGACTCACGGTGATGGCGAGCGAGCGGTTTCACGGTGAAGGCGAGCGTGCGGACCCACCGTGAAGGCGATCGAGTGGCCTCACGGTGATGGCGAGCGAGCGGACTCACCGTGAAGGCGAGCGAGCGGTTTCACGGTGAAGGCGAGCGTGCGGACCCACCGTGAAGGCGATCGAGTGGCCTCACGGTGATGGCGAGCGAGCGGCCTCGCGGTGAAGGCGAGCGAGCGGTTTCACGGCGAAGGCGAGCGAGCGGTTTCACGGCGAAGGCGAGCGAGCGGCCTCGCGGTGAAGGCGAGCGAGCGGCCTCGCGGTGAAGGCGAGCGAGCGGCCTCGCGGTGAAGGCGAGCGAGCGGTTTCACGGTGAAGGCGAGCGAGCGGCCTCGCGGTGAAGGCGAGCGAGCGGCTTCACGGTGAAGGCGAGCGAGCGGCCTCGCGGTGAAGGCGAGCGAGCGGCTTCACGGTGAAGGCGAGCGAGCGGCCTCGCGGTGAAGGGCATAGCATTATTCAGACGATATGATGTCAGTCCAACAGAAATATGTATGAAACGTGTCTTTAAACACGTTAAGAGGTTTGATTATCAGACAAATGTGAAACGTCTGTAAAATGAATCACAAAAGTGCAGAAATATCACTATTTCTTTTGATTTGAAAGATTAGAACGTCACTTTTTCATTTAGATTTTTAGACGGCTTTCTGTTGAATTTTTACTTTTTCTGTAGCATTTTTACTTTTTATGTTGCATTTTTATTTTTTCTGTAGCATTTTTTTTTTCTGTTGCATTTTTACTTTTTCTGTAGCACTTTAAAAAAAATAATTGATAAACTCGCCGTTCAAATTTTGCACTTCTTTCACAGCATTCACAGTGTTGTACAAATGTCGAACTTTTGTCACGATGTTTCTTTGGCAATAAAAACACCTGCAAGTTAACAAATGAACAACGTTGAACTGACGTGTTGTGGAGCATTGTAAACAAAGCAGTAACAATAATATTGTTTATTTGGATATAAAGCGTAGACTATTGTCAAGTCTAAACTCAGCTTCAAACTTTTATTCCACTTTCATCAACAGTAGTCGAAGCAGGAGCAGGTCAAAAACCTTTAAAATAAGGCACTTTATTTCTATTATCATTTAAGCATTTTATACAGAAGTAATATAGTATTTGAAGATTTTTATTAATTTTTAGTGTTTTTCATTTCCAAAATATGCAATAGTATTTTACCAACTAATATTTAACTGCTGACTTTTAATATGTTTTATTTTAATCAATAAACCAATTCAGTTTTTAATAAATACATACATTACATGACTTAAATACATTGTTTTAAGTAGTTTTATCATTTGGTCTAAATAATCTAAATGGCCTTTTAGGTTAAATAACTATTCCCCAACCTTTAACATTAAATTAAATATTCCATTACATAAGCGTTCTACCTCAAATCTAAATGAAAAACTACAATCCCATCAATCATTCAGTGGAATAAGTTTACTAAAACCTAAGATGAGGCCAAAATGATCTCGACTTTACTTTAATGACTTGTAACTGCGCCCAACCAAACAAAATACTGCCTCGGGCTCGAATGTTGTTTTGAGCAGGTTTAAATTAAAAGAAAACTACTTTTACAGGCAAATCCACTCACAGGTGCATCTTTGTTTTCTCCTGTGCATTCATGGGCGTGGTCTGTGCATTCACGGGCGTGGTCTGTGCATTCATGGGCGTGGTCTGTGCATTCACGGGCGTGGTCTGTGCATTCACGGGCGTGGCCTGTGCATTCATGGGCGTGGTCTGCATTCACGGGCGTGGTCTGTGCATTCATGGGCGTGGTCTGTGCACCTGTAAACCTGAGCCAAATGAAGCCCTGCAGCTTCATCTGCCCAGGGCTCCATCTGCTGGCTGACATGGAGATAGCACACCTGGACCAGACATGAACTAAAGATAATAGCAGAGTGAGAGGAGAGACATGAGGGCTGTGCTATTTGCCTTGACGACGACAGTATAATCACTGGTGATGCATCGTCAGCAGGTAGTTTCCATTTGAACACCAGATTCTGCAGAAAAAAACAACTTCTTTACATTGTTCTCTTCTAGATTAATGCTGTTTTCACTCATGACAAAGTACAACACCGTAATAGTTGTTTAAACGACTTATTTATAACAAGAAACGTAGATTTATATCCATTACACTTTTAGATCTTCAGCTATTTTTCAATCATTATGGTGATATTATGGTTAAAGTGACACACTGCACCTTTAGGGCTGGAGAGAGTGAGGAAATAGTCGACCTTACGGTCTTCATTCAAGGCTGTTTTTGTGCCAAACTGAATCAATAAAATCCATCTGAGGTTTTGTATCTTTGACGCGAGTTCAAAGGTCTAAAAACTTTAACAAAAATCAAAACTCTTAATCGTTAAACTGTTGATTTCTATCTCTGACTTGTTGTTGTTGTTTGCGATGGTGTTTCAGACCGGACGGACCGCTCTGCGCAGCACTTCCTCCGACGACATGAACCACAGCGGTAAAGACTCACACTCCTGTCCTGGTCCTGTCCTGGTTCTGGTTCTGGTCCTCGTTTTAGTCCTGTTCTGGTCCCGTCCTGGTCCCGTCCTGGTCCCGTCCTGGTCCCGTCCTGGTCCCGTCCTGGTCTCGTTCTGGTCCCGTTCTGGTTCCGCTCTGGTCCCGTTCTGGTTCCGCTCTGGTTCTGTTCCTGGTTTTAGTCCCGGTTTAAAGGAATATCTTATCTTATCTTTTAGTCCTCATTTTACTCCTCATTTTAGTCCTGTTCTGGTCCCGTACTGGTCCTGTACTGGTCTTGTTCTGGTCCTGTACTGGTCTTGTTCTGGTCTTCGTTTTAGTCCTGTTCTGGTCCCGTTCTGGTCCTGTACTGGTCTTGTTCTGGTCTTCGTTTTAGTCCTGTTCTGGTCCCGTTCTGGTTCCGCTCTGGTTCTGTTCCTGGTTTTAGTCCCGGTTTAACACCGTTTGGCTGCGACTCGTCTTCTCTGACCCGGTTTGTTTTCTTGAGCAGGCGACGCTTCTAATCTGAGGGAGAAGATGGCCAAGTACCAGGCGGCGGTCTCTAAGCAAGCGGCGAAGCAGAGCGTGAGCACAAAACACAAACGTGTTCTTTCTCTACTCTTCATTCATTACTGTGGCACGTCGATAGATCGGAAGTTATTTCAAGAGCTGAAAAACATACATTCCAATAACTCAACAGAATTCGATTTAAAAGCTGCATTTTTCCCCGACAAAAATGGCAAAAATCTGCTTCTTCTTTCTTTCTTTTTTTACCCAATAACCGCCTGTACATTCAAGATAATGTTTTATTTTTGTGAATTAATCCTAATAAATGAATAAAATATCAAAAAAAAAACTTTACTGAAAGACTTTGCTTTTACTCTCATTTAAAAAAAAAAAGTGCTTTTGTTGTAGTGTTGTCAAAAGTATCAAAAACAAAAGTATAAGTATCAGATACTAATTGATGCAAAAACAATCAAAATTAGATTAAAAAACAGGACAAAATTGGACTTTTCCCGAGCAGATTCAGAATGACCTTGAGCTTGATCAGAACTTTGGTCACTTAAAGAATTATGACCTTTAGACACGTTTGGGCTGCGTTGCGCTCTAAGTGACACCGGAGATACAACGATACAGTTTTCTCACAATTCAATACATTACAATAGTTTTCCTTCTATTTGTGCGCTAATTACCAACAAACCACTGGGGGCAGAGCTGACCACTGGGGGCAGAGCTGACCACTGGGGGCAGAGCTGACCACTGGGGGCAGAGCTGACCACTGGGGGCGGTAGTGAACACACAGTGCAACAGCGGAAGCTCGACGTTTAAAAATATTCTTAATTTTCTGGGCTCGTTTCCAGCAAATGTGTTCCACAAACTGCACTTTTTTTCCCGTTTCGGTCCCTTCTCTAACTGACCTTGCGCGCCCTCCGGTGGTCATCTTCCAGAACACAGACCTGACGTTTAGAAACGGTCGCAAGTAGTACGAAAATTAAGCGTACGAAAATGTAGTGCCGAACAAACGCCAAACGGTTCAACATTACACACGAATAGACTCGTTTAAAACACGTATTCGAGCGCGTTATAAGATCATACGCGCCCGATTTGTGTTGATTATCCGGACGGCGTCTCGCGGTGACCTCAGCCTCATTGTCCCGCTTCGTTCTGCCCCGTAATCGCTTCCTTCCTGTCGCTTCTCGAAATAGAAACCGACTCGATGTAACTTTTACGTCGTGTTTTCTTGCCCTTTCTCTCAAACAGGGCTCGTCCGCAGAAGCCCCGGCTCCAAAAACATCTGCTCCGGCCGCACCGAAGCAGCGCTCGGCCCCCGAGTGCAACGGCGAGAAGGTCAACGGTGAGGCAGAGTTCACACGTTACGGGCGGGGCACTCCTCGGAAAGTATTTGGGGTTCGAAAGTGCCGGTTTTAACGAGCGAAGGTGTGGCGAAAGTGAGACTGACCCGGGTCTATAGCGAGAACTGGAAAGGCACGAGACAATTTACCGTATTTTCTGCACTATAAGGCGCACTGGATTATAAGGCGCATCAAGTGAAACAAAACAGACTGACTTATCTGACATAAGTCAGTAGGTTGAACTTTATTAATGCAGTATGCTCTGAAAATGGCCAGCTTTTCTTCGTAATATTTGTCAGTTGCTGCAAGATATTCATTAATCCACATATAATGGATTATAAGGCGCTTTTTTGAGAAAATTAAAGGCTTTTAAGTGAGCCGTATATCCGGAAAATACGGTAAGACCAAACTGAAGAACAAGAATTTAGGAACAGTAGGCGCACTGTATGGTCTATTTTCCATTCCATTCCATTGTTCATATATAAGGAGCACTGTTGTTTTTTGAGAAAATTAAAGGCTTTTAAATGCGCCTTATAGTGTGGAAAATACGGTATTCTCGTATCACTTTGACTATGAGCGCTCGTCTGTTCAGTTCTGATGTAGTTTTAAAGGATAAATGACTAAACCACACACATTTCATAAACTAGGTCTAAGTCGGTTTGATTTTTAGTATCTGTAGTTGGTTTAGAAATATTATTTAGCTTTACGCTCGTACTAAAGAAACCAAGTTCTGTCAAATAAGCCTCAAAGGAATCGTAGTCGAACAGACGATTGAGCTTGAACTGAATGTCCTGAAAAATCTTCTGTGTTTCAGGTGAAGTGAGCGACGCTCCGAAGCCGGCCAAAGTGAGTTCCTCTCTGCTCCTTCTCTCTCTTCACATGTTAGAACGTTTAACATGTGAAGAGAGAGAACGTTTCTCTCTTTACATGTTAAACGTTCTCTCTCTTCACATGTTAAACGTTCTCTCTCTTCACATGTTAAACGTTCTCTCTCTTTACATGTTAAACGTTCTCTCTCTTCACATGTTAAACGTTCTCTCTCTTCACATGTTAAACGTTCTCTCTCTTCACATGTTAAACGTTCTCTCTCTTCACATGTTAAACGTTCTCTCTCTTCACATGTTAAACGTTCTCTCTCTTCACATGTTAAACGTTCTCTCTCTTTACATGTTAAACGTTCTCTCTCTTCACATGTTAAACGTTCTCTCTCTTCACATGTTAAACGTTCTCTCTCTTTACATGTTAAACGTTCTCTCTCTTCACATGTTAAACGTTCTCTCTCTTTACATGTTAAACGTTCTCTCTCTTCACATGTTAAACGTTCTCTCTCTTCACATGTTAAACGTTCTCTCTCTTCACATGTTAAACGTTCTCTCTCTTTACATGTTAAACGTTCTCTCTCTTTACATGTTAAACGTTCTCTCTCTTCACATGTTAAACGTTCTCTCTCTTCACATGTTAAACGTTCTCTCTCTTCACATGTTAAACGTTCTCTCTCTTCACATGTTAAACGTTCTCTCTCTTCACATGTTAAACGTTCTCTCTCTTCACATGTTAAACGTTCTCTCTCTTCACATGTTAAACGTTCTCTCTCTTCACATGTTAAACGTTCTCTCTCTTCACATGTTAAACGTTCTCTCTCTTCACATATTAAACGATCTCTCTCTTCACATGTTAAACGTTCTCTCTCTTCACATGTTAAACGTTCTCTCTCTTCACATGTTAAACGTTCTCTCTCTTTACATGTTAAACGTTCTCTCTCTTCACATGTTAAACGTTCTCTCTCTTCACATGTTAAACGATCTCTCTCTTCACATGTTAAACGTTCTCTCTCTTCACATGTTAAACGTTCTCTCTCTTCACATGTTAAACGTTCTCTCTCTTCACATGTTAAACGTTCTCTCTCTTCACATGTTAAACGTTCTCTCTCTTCACATGTTAAACGTTCTCTCTCTTCACATGTTAAACGTTCTCTCTCTTCACATGTTAAACGTTCTCTCTCTTCACATGTTAAACGTTCTCTCTCTTCACATGTTAAACGTTCTCTCTCTTCACATGTTAAACGTTCTCTCTCTTTACATGTTAAACGTTCTCTCTCTTTACATGTTAAACGTTCTCTCTCTTTACATGTTAAACGTTCTCTCTCTTTACATGTTAAACGTTCTCTCTCTTCACATGTTAAACGTTCTCTCTCTTTACATGTTAAACGTTCTCTCTCTTTACATGTTAAACGTTCTCTCTCTTCACATGTTAAACGTTCTCTCTCTTTACATGTTAAACGTTCTCTCTCTTTACATGTTAAACGTTCTCTCTCTTCACATGTTAAACGTTCTCTCTCTTTACATGTTAAACGTTCTCTCTCTTCACATGTTAAACGTTCTCTCTCTTCACATGTTAAACGTTCTCTCTCTTTACATGTTAAACGTTCTCTCTCTTCACATGTTAAACGTTCTCTCTCTTCACATATTAAACGATCTCTCTCTTTACATGTTAAACGTTCTCTCTCTTCACATGTTAAACGTTCTCTCTCTTCACATGTTAAACGTTCTCTCTCTTTACATGTTAAACGTTCTCTCTCTTCACATGTTAAACGTTCTCTCTCTTCACATATTAAACGTTCTCTCTCTTCACATGTTAAACGTTCTCTCTCTTCACATGTTAAACGTTCTCTCTCTTTACATGTTAAACGTTCTCTCTCTTTACATGTTAAACGTTCTCTCTCTTTACATGTTAAACGTTCTCTCTCTTTACATGTTAAACGTTCTCTCTCTTTACATGTTAAACGTTCTCTCTCTTCACATGTTAAACGTTCTCTCTCTTTACATGTTAAACGTTCTCTCTCTTTACATGTTAAACGTTCTCTCTCTTCACATGTTAAACGTTCTCTCTCTGTACATGTTAAACGTTCTCTCTCTTTACATGTTAAACGTTCTCTCTCTTCACATGTTAAACGTTCTCTCTCTTTACATGTTAAACGTTCTCTCTCTTTACATATTAAACGTTCTCTCTCTTCACATGTTAAACGTTCTCTCTCTTTACATGTTAAACGTTCTCTCTCTTTACATGTTAAACGTTCTCTCTCTTTACATGTTAAACGTTCTCTCTCTTCACATGTTAAACGTTCTCTCTCTTCACATGTTAAACGTTCTTTCTCTTCACATGTTAAACTTTCTCTCTCTTCACATGTTAAACGTTCTCTCTCTTCACATGTTAAACGTTCTCTCTCTTCACATGTTAAACGTTCTCTCTCTTCACATGTTAAACGTTCTCTCTCTTCACATGTTAAACGTTCTCTCTCTTTACATGTTAAACGTTCTCTCTCTTCACATGTTAAACGTTCTCTCTCTTCACATGTTAAACGTTCTCTCTCTTCACATGTTAAACTTTCTCTCTCTTCACATGTTAAACGTTCTCTCTCTTTACATGTTAAACGTTCTCTCTCTTCACATGTTAAACGTTCTCTCTCTTTACATGTTAAACGTTCTCTCTCTTCACATGTTAAACTTTCTCTCTCTTTACATGTTAAACGTTCTCTCTCTTCACATGTTAAACGTTCTCTCTGCTCCTGCAGTTCTGCCCGCCGGCTCGGGAGACGTGTTACGCTTGTGTGAAGACGGTGTATCCTCTGGAGAGACTGGCCGTTCTGCAGCACGTTTTCCACAAGAGCTGCTTCAGATGTGTCCACTGCAGCGCTCGGCTCAGGTACTGTCTTAAGACAAGATTTAAAAGGCAGAGTCTCGAGCGCAGCACAGAGAAGTTACTGTATGTATGACCTCATCGTAACACACACTGAACGTTTCCTTCGTTGTCTCTCCAGTCTGGGAAACTACGCTTCTCTCCACGGAAACGTCTACTGCAAACCGCACTTCAACCAGCTCTTCAAGGCCAAAGGCAACTACGACGAGGGCTTCGGACACCGGCCACACAAGGAGCTGTGGGAGCCCAAAGTGGAGGGTGAGGAGGAGAAAGAGGCCAAACCCACCCAACCCGAGGCCCCGAAACCGTCCCCGAGTCCCGCCGACGCCGACCGAGACCCGACCGCCGCCGTAGAAGCGTCTCCCATCGCCAAAGTCACCGACCTGACGCAACTCCTGGAGAAACAGCCCCGCGAAACCACCGCGAAACCCGCCGAAAAGCCTGTCCCCCCGAGCCGCCGCATCCACGTCGCCTGGCCGCCACCGGGAGGCGACGGTCAGAACGGCGGCCCGGCGAAGGAAGGCGGGGTCTCGTCGGGGAAGAGCTTTAAGAAGTGGCCGCCGGAGGACGAGCCGGCGTCCTCCGCGTTCCAGAGCACGGAGCGGGCGGAGCTGAAGAGCCTGCGCCGGAGCTCGTCGCTGAAGGAGCGGAGCCGCCCGTTCACGCTGCTGAAAAGCTCCGAGTCGGCCGGCGCCAGTTTGAGGCAGAGGGAACTGCGGCGCCCGCTCAAAACGCTGCAGGAGTGGAGGGCGTCGCTGGAGGAGAGGCAGTCCATCGAGGAGAGAGAAGACGCCAACAACGCCACAGAACCCGAGGCGGTCCTGGCTCCGATCGGCGAGAAACGAGACGCGCCGAAAGAGAGTCCGAAAGAGGAGGAGCCCGAAGTCCAGGGCCACGTCCAGGTCCAGGCGGAACCGGAGGAGCCGGAGCTGAGCGCGGAGGACATTATCAAGAGGAACAGATACTACGATGACGACGAGTACGATGACGACGACATGGTGTAGTCCAAAAGGGCAAAGTGAAGCCTCAGTTATTCATAATTATTCATACGCAGGGGGAATTTTGAGTGATTATGATGAAAATGTGGCAAAAGAAGTTGTACCGTATTTTCTGGACTATAAGTCGCACCGGAGTATAAGTCTATTATTCAAAAAATGCAGAATAGAGAAGAAAAAAAACATATGTAAGTTGCACTGGAGAATGAAATGCAGTTGCAAGTGTGAAAATAACAAATAATATCACACATAAGTCGCTCCGGAGTATAACTAAATAAAAGTATAAGTCGCACCCCGGCCAAAATTATGAAAAAAGGTGCGACTTATAGTCCGAAAAATACGGTAAATATCAGGGTGGCTTCTCACTCTGTTGAAAAATAATAATAATTCAATAATTTCAGTCATTTTCATGTTACAGACACATTTGTGACTTGTATTTTTTTTTTTATCAATTCCCGAAAAATATTCCCATCTTTATTCATCAATATTTAATATAATGTTCCTGATTTTAGATTTGCACATTTCCCTCGAGGGCATGATTTAGATTTCGGCTTCGTTTTTTTGTCTATATAATGTTATTGTTAATGGGATAATAAGGCCTTTATTTGCTAATATATACATTTTATATCATTTTAATTATATCGCTTTTATACATCTCAATCAGAACGTAAATGAGGCTTATTGTTAAATTGTTAATGTTCACTTTTGTTACTGTGAAAAACCCATTAGAACTTGTTTTATATGAAAAGAACACTTGGAATTCTGTGATTAAAAACACCCAAATGTCTTAAAATGTCCACAGTGCTGTTTAGGTTTTATTCAAAAAGATAAAGTCTTAAAATCACGCTCCAAGTCCAATCCAGGTCTTGAGAAGGGCTAAATCGTGCTGTTCTGGTCCAAACATGGACTAAACCAGGACCAGAGCGGAATCAGTCACTTACGAGGCCAAAAGCTGGTTATTATCATATGATTATGGTTATGAATCCTATAAACGCTGTCGTTTAGACCGCGACAAACATCACAGCTCCAGGTTCAGTCTTTTCTCAAATGACAATCGTCAAGAATTCAACACAGTGATTGTAATTCCAGGACTAGACCAGGACTAGACCAGGACTAGACCAGGGCTAAACCAGGACTAAACCAGGGCTAAACCAGGACTAAACCAGGACTAAACCAGGACTAGACCAGGACTAGACCAGGGCTAAACCAGGACTAAACCAGGGCTAAACCAGGACTAAACCAGGACTAAACCAGGGCTAAACCAGGACTAAACCAGGGCTAAACCAGGTCTAAACCAGGGCTAAACCAGGGCTAAACCAGGTCTAAACAGGACTAAACCAGGGCTAAACCAGGACTAAACCAGGTCTAAACCAGGTCTAAACCAGGTCTAAACAGGACTAAACCAGGTCTAAACAGGACTAAACCAGGACTAAACCAGGACTAGACCAGGACTAGACCAGGGCTAAACCAGGACTAAACCAGGGCTAAACCAGGACTAAACCAGGACTAAACCAGGGCTAAACCAGGACTAAACCAGGGCTAAACCAGGTCTAAACCAGGGCTAAACCAGGGCTAAACCAGGTCTAAACAGGACTAAACCAGGGCTAAACCAGGACTAAACCAGGTCTAAACCAGGTCTAAACCAGGTCTAAACAGGACTAAACCAGGTCTAAACAGGACTAAACCAGGACTAAACCAGGGCTAGACCAGGACTAGACCAGGACTAGACCAGGGCTAAACCAGGGCTAAACCAGGGCTAAACCAGGGCTGAACCAGGGCTAAACCAGGGCTAAACCAGGACTAAACCAGGGCTAAACCAGGACTAAACCAGGGCTAAACCAGGGCCGAACAAGAATTACACAAAATATCAATAACAAATTTTAGTGTTACGATTATTGTGAGGAAAAAAAACTATATTTAAACATTATTCACGTTGACCAAACTGAGCCAAAACTGTGAAATTAAAAAATGTCATTCTTTTTTCCCCCGAAGGGACAAAATAAACTTTTTTCAGTTCTAGTCCAGGTTTAGTCCCAGAGTAAACGGATTATTTTTGAATCAGAATAAAATATATGATTTCACATACAATACTGTGGAGCTGAAGTAGATGATGCGTTTATCGGTTTGAATTTAGTTTAAGGACGACTCGTGACGCGCTCGTGGGCCTTTGTCCAGAGTGTAAACTCCATGAAACTGGGACCTTCATGCTGTGAGTGCAAACCAAAATGCCACCGATTTCTCTTCATTTTTGTTTGTTTGTTGGTGAAAAATGGTCCAATTGTTTGATTCTTCTCGTGTTGTAAAGATGAACGTGGCGCTTTAAGGCCAACTTTTGTCTGGAAATGTTTTTTTAACGTGTGGGTTTTTGTTGCGTTTGGTGCGTTCACACTTTGATCCCGCGTTGAGCCCAGTTTAGACCAGATTTAGATTTGGTTTGGTCCCGTTTTAGTCCTGGCCTGGTCCGTATCGTGGAGTGTGAACGCAGCCTCACTTTTCATTTCATGCGGCTCTTAATCTCGACCAAAGCTTAACTCTGTCGTCTTTGCACTGCTACAATCAAGCTTTTGTATAACTTTGTATTGGAAAATAACTGGAAACATTAAATAATATAAAGAAAAAGGTTTTTACTTGCTGTGCATAATTTTGACTGGATGAGGAAAATCATGAATAAAATCTGGCCTTTTTAAACTCTTTCATTAAAAAAAAACATACATTTCTGTCAGATATTTAAATTACCCATATTTCAATTATCCAAAATATGTAAAATGTCCGTATTTAAATTATCCATGTTTGAATTACCAATATTTAAATTACCATTAATATTTAAACTACCCATATTTAAATTATCCAAAATATGTAAAATGTCCATATTTAAATTACCCTTAATATTTAAAATGTCCATAATATTTAAATTACCCTTAATACTTAAACTGTCCATATTTAAAATGATCAAAAATATGTAAAATGTCCATTATATTTACATTACCCATGATATTTAATTCATCCATATTAAAATTATCCATAACATTTAAAATATCCACAAGTGTGTTTTAGTCATGGTCTTAATCAGTTTCACTAGTGAATAACAAGTGTTTTTAAGGCATTTTAAAGTTGCACTATGTAACTTTTCTGCTCACACAGTGCTGACCATAGATGATATCGCTTTGTCTGTAATGTTCCACAATATTTAACTTGCTTGTATAGAAGAAAAAATAAATAAATCCGCAGCCACAGAGCTGACCTGTCACTCGGCCCGGTCACTCGGTTCGTCTCCACGGAGACAGATAATGTGGAACATTCCAGGCAAAGTAATACCACTGAAAACAAATATTGCACTGTCTTTACCATCGAGTTACAATAAAGGCTAGAGACCGTTGCCATGGTAACCTGTAGTAACTGACGTCCAGTCCTGGCAGCCATTTTGTGGAGGAAGAACTCTTAATACTTTAATAACGTGACTTTTTGTACGTGCACCTTAACGCTCAAAGCTGAAAAAACATATTTAAAACTTTAGGTCATACATTTATTTATCGTAAAGTCATGAAATAAACAGAACAATGATCAATACAAACCAGCGCAGTGTCTTAGGTGAATATTAATGTTCATAATTCAAACACAGGTCGAGCTCTGCATCATTAAGTCACAAATACACCATTTATGTTCATACAAACACTATATTCATGACACAATGACTTTTATCGCCCGGTTTTATATGATTATCGATTAAAATGTCGCTCTTTCTGCCCTGGAAAGATGGCCATAGAACAGATGCCACGCCCTCTCGCCTTTATCATAACTCACTGGTCTTTTCCTTTCATATACTGTGCATGGATGTGTACAATTAACTGTCATATTAAAAAACACTCGCCCACGACACTCGACACATAGTGATGCCACATTTTTTTAACTTTTATTGCACACAACCCTGTCAGAAAAAAAGACATTTGTCAAACGATCATTGCATACGTGAACTTTGCGAGGGTCAAGTCGAGCTTCGGTCCGTTTCCAGCACGTTCTTTTGTGACTAAACGTGTGCCTAATAAGATTGTCCTTCGTGAGCGTGACAGAAGCCCCGCCAAAAACACTCCGCGTCCAGCAAAACGTGGGACATTCAGCAGAAGAGAGGCGCAGTGGGTTTAGTGCGATACCGCAGAAGGCCAGCAGGTGGAGGTAAAGCGCTGGATGGCACGTTTTGGCGTTAAAGATGAACAAAAGGTGAGATTGATTTGGTTACAAACAAGTATCAGCTTTGGAAAGAGATAGAGCTGCACAATAAAACCGGCAAAGTCACGTTATGTGTTTAGTATTTATATTTATGCACTTTGCTTTATTGCAATAGTCAAAGTAATGATTGCACGCTGTGTTTCCGGTTCTGTGCAGCCCTAGAGTGACTTCCTCATTAGAAAAGTATACATTAATTAATAAGACGATTAGGATTCAAAGCACATTTTGGTTCGAGCGTTTGCGACCGGCGTAAAACAGCGTCAGGCGACTGTGTGCGGCCCCGGCTCAGTTTGTGTTTCACACTTTGGCTTTTCAAGGCGTTTTCCTTTGTTTTCTTGGTGTTTTTATGGCATTTTCTTGCATTTTCCAGTATCTTCTTGTGTTTTGCCGTGTTTTCTTGGTGTTTTCTTGGTGCTTTTATGGTGTTTTCTTGCGTTTTCCAGGCGTTTTCTTTGTGTTTTAAATGGTGTTTTCTTGTGTTTTTATGATGTTTTCATGGGGTTTTTAATGGGGTTTTCTTGTGTTTTTAATGGTGTTTTACTGTGTTTTCTTTGTGCTTTTATGGCATTTCCCTGATGTTTTCCCGGTGTTTTCTTACATTTTCCTGTGTTTTCTTTGGGTTTTCTTGCGGTTTCCAGGTGTTTTTTTATGGTGTTTTCTTGGTGTTTTCTTAATGTTTTCCTGGCGTTCTCTGCAAGTACTCGTCGTTTCAGCCGCTCAGAGGATGCAGGTCCACTTTGACCTTTTCGCCCGTGCTCATCATCCCGATCGTGGGGTAGAACCCTCCGGACGGCAGCGCCACCTCCTTACGACCGACCACCTTCCCGTTACGAGTGAAAAAAACCTGCGAAACGAACACATTTAACGGTAAAACTTCAAATTGCGTTTGTAGTTTTTCCAGGCGTCTGGAACGTTCCGCTCCATCTTTACACGAAAAGAGTCGCAAGGAAAGTTTTTTTAGCGTCATATAATTATTCTCCATGGATTGGTGCTTGAATGTACCATCTCCATCATATGTCAGGAGTATTTTGTGATGTTTCGGGACATGATCGTTTTAGAAGCAAAGAAAAAAGTTACACCGGTGACAGAAATACAAAGATGCAAAGTACGGATTTAGCAGGGAGGCGTCGAGAGATAGATCTCAGAACAATACGCGTCTGAAGCAGCAGTTCAACAACAACCAATTACAAGCTCAGAGCCCCCATGCTGTAGATACCGGACACTGGCTCAGTAAATGGCCTATTGTGTTTACTTAGCGTTTACTTAGCGTTTACTTAGCGTTTACTTAGCGTTTACTTAGCGTTTACTTAGCGTTTACTTAGCGTTTACTTAGCGTTTACTTAGCGTTTACTTAGCGTTTACTTAGCGTTTACTTAGCGTTTACTTAGCGTTTACCTGGCATTTTGCTGGTGTTTACTGGTATTTACCTAGTGTTTTTCTGGTGTTTGGTGTTTTCCTGGCGCACATTCTCAGGCAGTAGAATGGCTCTGGCTTTTATGAAGTAGTTCGAAACTCAACAAACTGGATTCTATTATTCGTTTCAAGGTTCTTCTTATTTTACCAGACTCCTTGACTCAAAACTACAAATGACCTTCCTCACCGTGACCTTCCTGGCGTCCTCCGGCTCCTCCGCGCCCTCCTCGTCCTCCTCCTCGTTGAAGTAGAGGTCGTTCTGGACTTCGCTGGGTTTGGCGAACACCTCCACGTCCCACTCGTTTTCGTCCTCTGCGGAAACAACGGGGCGAGTGAGTGAGCGAGCGGGTTTTTTGGGGCGATAACGCGATCCAAGCGAGCCGCACCTTCGCTGTCGCAGGTGAAGTCTCGCGGGAACATGATGCCGCAGCCCATGACGTCGCCCTCGGAACAGCGCGGGCCGAAGGCATCGCCGACGCCGCTGCCGCTGAACAGCTTCCCGTCGTCTGCAATGGGGGAACAAACCGCACATAATTACACATAATCCGAGACGGTCTGTGCTCAACTTTAGCGTAAATGTCGGTTTTTAGGCTCATTTCTCGTCCTCCACAGGTATCCACTAATCATCTCCACGGCCGGGGTTCTACGTCCGCACCGCGATATCGATGGCGCCTGATCGATCTCGGTATTTGTGACTGACAGGGCAGATCGCGCGGTAACGATGAGCCGCTTGATGACCACAGTTTCTCCAGCAGTAGAACATGAAGAAACGTGACACATTTGTCCAACAGAGTTCCTTCCACACATGTGATTTTGTAGTTTTCCTACATATATTTCCCATTCTTCGTCTGTCAAAACAAAATTACCTTCTCTTTTATATTTATTTTGATTATATTTAGTAGCATGTTTGTCCTGATTATTAATATTGTTTATTCATACATTGTTCCTCATTTATGTGCCTTTATAAATATGAATTACCGTATTTTCCGGACTATAAGTTGCACATTTTTTCATAGTTTTGGCCGGGGTGCGACTTATACTTATATTTATACTTATATACTTATACTCCGGAACGACTTATATGTGATATTATTTGTTATTTTCACACTTGCAACCACATTTCATACTCCAGTGCAACTTGTGTATGTTTTTTTCTTCTCCATTATGCATTTTCTGGCTGGTGCGACTTATAGTCCAGAAAATACGGTAAATAAATAAATGTCCCGTTTCTCCGAGCCAAAAGATTCTTTCAACATGTCAAAGATTTTCATATTCTTTTACAACCTGGTGAAACAATGACCATAAACTCACCTGCATGATACGCGATGGATCCTCTGCTCCAACCCGGGTGTCTGTTTTTGGGATAGTCCTGAAAAAAACAACACGACTGTTGTTAAAACGCCACAAAACCGAGCCCTTTCTATTGTCAGGTCATCAACGTCGGAGTCCCGGTCCCAGTCCACCCCCGTCACGACGCCCTCTGACCTTTCGTGCCAGTCCTAGGGCGATGTAGCACTTCTCTCCGGGGTCCGTGATCTCCAGCTCGTAGTAATGGAAGCGCGTGTCGAGGGGACGCCGCGCCTGGGCCAGACCCACGTCCATGATGCTTTTGCCCCGGCCCATGTACTCCAGCGTCTGCCCCAAACACACACAATAGATGCCCCAAACACACACAATAGATGACACACACACACGACACACACACGACACACATACGACACACCAGACCAGGGATGTCAGGCGTTATTATTTGTCCATTTCAGAATCAGAATGGGTTTATTGCCATTATCAATGAACAGAATTCACAAACATAGAAACTTGTCTTGGTGATTCGGTGCAACACAAGAACAATTTAAGTCTACATCAGATAAAAAAAAATTAAGTAGGCTTAATATGCACATACATTTACAGTTGAGTTTACATATATCTCAGCAGAGCACACAATGCACTGTAGTCTCTGTTTGTCCCTGGCTGTGGCTCCAGCGTACTAATTATAACCATTGTGTACATTATATGGATTTTAGCCCTTCTTTGCTCATGTCCAGTCGGAAAGTAACAAATCACCAGAATCACCGTTTGTCACCGTCCTCAGAGGCCTCATCGAGCGAGGACGGCGACAAACGCTCAACGAAACGTGTCGAGGTAAAAACTAAACAGAAATGAACAAAGAGTAGATAAAAGACTTGATGAGTTTAGTGAATGGGTTTTCGGAATGAGTTTCGCCAAAATGGTTAAACTGGGGGAAAATCTGGCAACACTTGTAGTAAAATGTTTAGTATAATTGTGTAAAGTAAGTAGTCTAACCTCATGAGCACTTTAACTGATTATACAGGTTACATTAGAACTGTAAGGGCTACAGTGCCCATCACCATTTTCAATTTGATTTAGTCTTATTAAAAACAAATTAAAATGGCCGCTTTCCATATTGATTTCCTAAACCGAAGGACTTTTAACAAATGCCATTTAAAACTACAACAGAAATAGGATTAGTTGTGGAAAAAAAAAATCAAAATAATGTATCTCAATTAAAATTAAAGGAACTGCATATTGTTTGTAAAAAAAAATTAAAAAAAAATTTAGGAGGCAAAAAATAAGTAATTTCAATTCAATCTCTACGCCAGAGCAAACCAAAATTCAAAGTGCTAATTTATCTGGCCGTTTATGCCACTTTCTCACACCGAAAGTTGGTCGCGTCGTCATGGTTTTAACGGCGACGCTGGCTCAGACTCACCGTTCCCAGGACTTTGACGTCGTGGACTCGGGCCCAGTCGTCCTCATGGCTGTCCACGATCATGAGGCCCTCGTCGTCCTCCGGGCCCCACTCTGCGTTCAGGTCCAGCAGCACCTCCTCCCCCAGAGAGTGCATGCCCACGGCGGGGAACAGGGGGTCCGGAGAGCAGGGCACGTCCACGCTGCCCACCTACACACACACACACACACACACAACAGGCTCTTATCACTGTCACTGAGGCAACTGCACCGCCCTCTGGTGGTCAGTAGAGGTGAACTACAACCACGAGAGGATTTTAAAATATTCTGTGATTTTTAAGACTTAAAATCCACCGACATGAGGACATTTTGCAGCGGTTATTTGTCTCACATGAAGCACCGCAGTAACGCACACATGAGTGTCACGTGATTGAACAGGGTGTGACAAAAACAACTACAAAGTCTTCTTCTTTGGTGTTTTATGAAGGTTGGTATCCAAGTGTTACATTACCGCCATCTACTGTAATTGTACGTCTTCAAAGTATGCGTTTTATGCTATACAGTACCGTAAAAAATAAATAAATAAAAAAGTTGTAGTTCTTGTACTACAAGTACTAGAACTACAAAGTAGAACTACAAAGTGCAACTTCTGAAATTCCGCCACTCTAAAATATAGAAAAATTGCAACTTTGACCACAAATCCCGAAACAAGTACAAGACCAAGGAATACCAAGAGAAACATGTAACAGGTTATTAGTTCATCAGTTTGTTACTAATGTAGAAATAGAAAGACTAGTATAGGAAAACAGAAGACCTAAAGTTGACTACTTGGGTGTTGGACAGTAAACACACAAAAGCAGATGCAGAGCTGTCAACTTATCAAGGAGGTTAAACGTGAGATTTTACTAAATTAAGACAGACTATGAGTAAGATCTTCCTTCTTAACAGTGTACACAATATACAGTAAAAAGTTTAAATACCATGGCATCAATATGCAATATTTGTACATTAAACAGTTCAACACAAATGGTAAAAAATATCTAAGGGCAACACCTAATGCAGGTTGAACAAGGCTGTTGGCCTAGTCCACATGTTAGCATTAGCGTGTAGCAGCTAATGCTAGATAGGATATTGGCTAACAAACAATGAATTCACCAAACCACAAATGTTCAGACTCACCGATCCCATTGATCGATATTAAGGTGACATGAAGTTGGCTGGTTCTACAAAAAGGTAAAGAGTGAGTCTTTGACTAGAATTAGAAAACTAGAAATACCATATTTTCCATACTAAAAGTCATGGTTTTCATAGTTTTGCCCGGGGTGCGACCTATACTTATATTTATACTTATATACTCCGGAGCGACTTATATGTGATATTATTTGTTATTTTCACACTTGTAACCGCATTTCATACTCCATTGTGCATTTTTTGGCCGGTGTGACTTATAGTCCGGAAAATACGGTGTTTGGTTTAGAGCTGACCTGAGCAGGTGTTGTTCCAAGCTCCGCCCCCACACTTCTGATTGGGAGGAAGTCTGGGCACAGGTGTTGAACTGCTCTGCAGTGTGATTGGCTGGGTGTGAACATTTGTTAGGACATGTGACTTAGTGATTCAAGGACTGTAACGTGGCGGGAATTTTAAAGACTGGGCATAAAACTAGTGGATTTTACCCTGGGTTACAAACATTACATGACAAAAAGATCCTTGAATGACGGAAATCGGACAAGAAGTGCGACCTCGTGAAACAACCCAAAAAACGTATAATAATAAAGGGTTACAGGAACTAATAAAACAAAAACGTGATGAAATGCAAAAGTTCGATCAAACTGCTTGAGCCTGGCGCTGTACGGCTGCTCTGATTGGCTGCTGTAAAGTTCCTGGTGTGGCATGTTGGAATCACATTGACCCATAATATAATAGATCCATGTATTGACCCCACAGACGTGAGCAGAGCCACGACAAATACCGTATTTTCCAGACTATAAGTCGCACCGGACTAAAAGTTTAACCAGCCAAAAAATGCATAATAGAGAAGAAAAAAACATATATAAATGCGGTTGCAAGTGTGAAAATAACAAATAATATCACATATAAGTCACTCCGGAGTATAAGTATATAAATATAAGTATAAGTCACACCCCGGCCAAAACTATGAAAAAAGGTGCGACTTACGGTAAATATGGTAATCAACAAACTTTTCTTTAACAAGATTTTGATGGTAAGTACTGAAGGATTTGTTTACCGGTATATATATTTCTATGTCTGATTTATTAAAGATTTAAGTCAAAAAATTAGGCAAAATTTGAAATTTCAGGCCAATTTTTTGTCTAATCGAGTTTACACAAAAACGAAATCAGAAATCTTAAATCTCTTCTGTGAGTAAGAAATTAAAACCTGGTTCTGTCCATTTTTCAGTTTAAATTTAAATGTTTAGGTGTTTTTTTTTTCACATAAAATGCCTTATTTCTTTATGAAACCACGATTAAAAACTTGTCATATATTCTGTTCTTTCCATTACATGCGTTCGCACATCCGGGAACTTGTACAGTAGCAACCGAGTCCGCCATTTTGAAAGGGGCACAACAGCACATCTACTACATACGATATCCAGGATATGAGGCCAAAATGCCAAAAACCTGCGTTCTGTAAGGACATTGCTCTGTTGTCAGACCAAGGAATGAGAGCTTTGTCGTGTACCTTAGTTTGCCGTTATCGTCTAAACAATCAAAGTATTCGTAGCTCATTATGACCTTAGAAAAGGACGCAGTCGTGGTGGTTGCTAGTATATCGCGTGCCCCTTTCAAAATGGCCGCTATGGGGAAGTCCCGGATGTATGACGTCACCGCGAAAGCATGTATTGACCTGCAGCATCTCGCCTTAGTCAAAGAAAATAACAATCTCTTTTGTTTTCTAGTCATGACTCAGGACTTTACTTTTCAGTGTTTCACTTTTGGTTCTGACAATAACCACAGGGAAAGTACTCCTGGACCAAACCTGTCTCGTGACTGCACTCACCTCTTTCCCGTTCTTTGTGAAAAACACGGTGATCTGTCCGTCCTCCGGCTCAGGACTGATGCCACAGCCGATCCGGTCGCCACGGCAGCACTTGGACCCAAATTGCTGCCCCACCGTGCTCCCGTTGTACAGCCTGAGCGGGAAACATTTACCATCCATTTACCAATTCGAGCTCCATGGGTCACACTGTCTCAGGCCGAATACAGACACATGGGTCACGTTGTCTCAGGCCGAATACAGACACATGGGTCACGTTGTCTCAGGCCGAATACAGACACATGGGTCACGTTGTCTCCATTCAGACCACAGTTCAGTCTCGGTTCAGTCTCGGTTCAGTCTCGGTTCAGTCTCGGTTCAGTCTCGGTTCAGTCTCGGTTCAGTCTCGGTTCAGTCTAGGTTCAGTCTAGGTTCAGTCTAGGTTCAGTCTAGGTTCAGTCTAGGTTCAGTCTAGGTTTAGTCTAGGTTCAGTCTAGATTCAGTCTAGGTTCAGTCTAGATTCAGTCTAGGTTTAGTCTAGATTCAGTCTAGATTCAATCTAGGTTTAGTCTAGATTCAGTCTAGATTCAGTCTAGGTTTAGTCTAGGTTTAGTCTAGGTTTAGTCTAGATTCAGCATCAGTCTAGGTTTGGACTGGGTTCAGTCTAGGCTTAGTCTAGGTTTAGTCTACTAGGTTTAGTCTAGGTTCAGTCTAGGTTTAGTCTAGCTTTAATTTAGGTTTAGTCTAGGTTTAGTCTAGGTTTAGTCTAGGTTCAGTCTAGGTTCAGTCTAGGTTCAGTCTAGGTTCAGTCTAGGTTCAGTCTAGGTTCAGTCTAGGTTCAGTCTAGGTTTAGTCTAGGTTCAGTCTAGGTTTAGTCTAGGTTCAGTCTAGGTTCAGTCTAGGTTCAGTCTAGGTTCAGTCTAGGTTCAGTCTAGGTTCAGTCTAGGTTTAGTCTAGGTTCAGTCTAGGTTTAGTCTAGGTTCAGTCTAGGTTCAGTCTAGGTTTAGTCTAGGTTCAGTTCTGCATTAGACCTGGTTCTGGACCAAGAATATGATCAAGATATTTGCAGATCACGATGATTCAACTTGGGGCTTTTGAATTGAGCGTAACGGTCCCGGGCTCGGACACGTACTTGCCGTCGTCGGCGTGGAAGGCCACAGAGTTGGGGAGCTCGCCAGGCTGATGGTCCAGTTTGTACGACTGAGGCACCAGACCCACAGAGATCATGCCACGCACGCCCGAGTCCACGATCGTCACCTGCACGCACACACAAACAAACAAATACAATCCATAAAATAATCAAGACGTCATTAATCAGGCCTACCGTATTTTCCGGACTATAAGTCGCACCCTTTTCATAGTTTTGACCTGGCTGCAACTTATACGTAAATGTGATATTATTTGTTATTTTCACACTGGCAACCACAAGAGGGCGCTCTAGGCTCTAAGCGACGCAGAAGAAGAATCTGCACTTCCTCTTCCTCTGGAGTTTGTGGAGTTGTTTAGAAGTGACACAGAGGAAGAAGAATTCAATGGATTTAGTGATTTGGGGTAAAACTGATGCTTTGGTAAACTTGTTAGCATGTTCTTTATGCTATAGTTATCTGAATAACTGTTAATATGTTACGTTAACATACCAGACACTTACCACAGTTCTGTCTGTGCCTCATGTAGCTGAAGGTGTTAGCGTTAGCATACGTACACCTATTCACCATGTTCTCTAATCTGTTATTATTTTTAAACTGCATTTCAAGATGAAATGTCTGTTCTTGGTCTTGGATTTTATCAAATACATTTCCCCCAAAAATGTCTTTCCCTTCATTCACTCCACAATGTGCAATATTCTCTTCATTATCTCACTTTTTGTGCACAAATATGTAAATCTGTTGGGAGGGTATTATATTTGTACAAGTTAAGTTTGGATCTAAGTTTATTTTCACTGAGGTTTAGTTGATAAAAAGTCAGATTTATTGTATTTTATTGTTTAATTGTATGTGTTTCTTCTACTGCTCTGTAACAAAAACAGTATCCCCTTGAGGATGAATAAAAGTACTTTCTGATAAATAATCATAATAATAATAATAAATCATAATCATAATAACCCATAACAACGAAATTTCCCCCATGTGTGGACAATAAAAGGAATATCTTATCTTATCTCAATCATAATAATGCATCAGAAGCATAAAACAATAGAAAATTGTTGGGACTATTCCACCACCAACTCTATATTATTATTATTATTATTATTATATTTCAATAGAGAATCATTTCCGCCTCTTATGAATGAAAATAGTTCAGTAATTCACTTATAAGAAGGTCTTAGTAGTTTCTCAAACATTACAATACATTTGGAGGTATTTTAGAGTGTGTCACAATTTCCTCTTTATTCCAAATATGCTTTAGTTTCTTCCATAGTGAACGCATGAATGTGTTATAATAACTTTGACACTTTTAAATCGCACACAGCGGCTCTAAACTCGTAAATAAAAGGGGGATTTTGCTGTGGAAACCTGGCCAAAACAATCTATTGTGTGGAGTTCTGAGAGTCATAGTTTCGGTGGAAGAGCGTGGATTCTCTTTGAACCTTCTCTTCTTTCCGCTCAGATGTTTCCAGTGAGTCACAGAATTCATGAATAGAAAGAAGATTCAGAAGAAGAAGGTTTGAGTCTGATCAGTTTGAACAGGTTGAACGGAGTCAGGGTCATTTATCACGTCGAACGAGCATGACGGCAATAAAAAACACACCTCGATGATACTTTTAGATTATAATGTGGACACTGTGGGTGGGAACCTGAGCCGGTCACTCTCGGTGTCACAGCGGGCTTTAGGCAGAGTTGAACGTTGACCTTTTGGCACATTGCTGGTATTGTCGTGCTAAAGCTTCACGTTAGCAAAGCGAGCGGCTCCCGGATTTATCAGGACCTGCTTTTACAACATACAACACGTCGTCTTACATGTGCAAACTGTTTCATTTATTCCATTTTAATCAAGGATAAGTTATTTCCAATCGTCATGCCCCAGGGCAGCTGTGGCTGCACTACATTCCACCACCAGGTGTGAAGTGAATAAATAATGTTAAATTGTCTTTGACTGTCAGAAAAAGCATTATCTATTATTTACGGCCGTGGCTACAGAGCGGTCAAATAGCCCAGCAGTTTCAGGAGCCACGGCACGGCCATATAGCCTCATGGCTAACCCTAACCTTAACCCTAAAGGCCCGTCCACACCGCCGCGGCTGAAGCGTCCAGTTTACATTCAAAGTCTATAGTAAACACACGTCAAGCGCGTAGTGCGTTTCCCGCGGCGCCATTTCTTCGTTTTTGCGTTTTCTTACGCTCTCAACACTTTGAGCGCGCGTATGAGGCGGCCGAGGCGGCCGGCGCTACTTGTTCAGATATGTTCAGGTCTCTGTAGCCCGATGCGCCACAGCCGCAGCAGCCAATCAGAGCTGACGCTCCAGTGACGTACGTACGTATTCATTTCCCCTCGCATTTCCGTTATTCTCGTGGAACCCTCCACTTCTTCCTTCTTCACCGCCGAGCCCGAAAACAACACTCTCGATATCCGCCATTTTACACAATGAAAGGCCACACCGACAACAACTCCACTGCTCATGCGACAACACCTCTACTGCGCATGTGCGCAGACAGCTCGAGCGCGCCGTACGCGCGCCTGTGTATAGTGCCCGGGGCGTCGAGAACGCGCGTCCGATGCGTAAACCTTTCTAATGTACACGCGCTCACATTCTGCGTCGGGCGCGAATCGGCCGCACCGGTCTGTACGAAGCTTAACCCTGACCCTAACCCGCCGCGGTCTAACCCGGCAGGAGCCGCGGCACAAAATAGCCTAGCAGTTTCGGCCGCTCTGTAGACACTCCCATTATTTACTGTATTTTCCGAACTATAAGTCTCACCTTTTTTCATAGTTTTGTCCGGGGTGTGACTTATACATATATTTATACTTATATACTTATACTCCGGAGTGACTTATATGTGACATTATTTGTTATTTTCACACTTGCAACCGTTTTTTTCTTCTCTATTATGCATTTTTTGGCTGGTGCGACTTATACTCCGGAAAATACGGTATTCTTCAAACCAGTTTCATTTGTTCGGAGAAAATGACATCAAGTTGAAAATGATAATAAATCGAACGTAACAAACCCTAACACACATTTCTACTTCTGCCACACATTTAGAACATGTGTGATGTGTTGCCCCTGGAGGTGAAAAAGTAGAATGACAAAACTTACTTCAAAATATCGATTTCTTTTTGACAAAGGTCTGGCAGCCACAAAACAGCCCACTTCATCTGCGTTTCCCTGATACCTGCAAAGAAGACAAACACACACTTCAAAAAGGTGGAATTATATACAGTTTACCGTATTTTCCGGACTATAAGTCACACCTTTTTTGATAGTTTTGGCCGGGGTGCAATTTATACTTATATTTATACTTATAACTATACGGAGCGACTTATATGTAATATTATTTGTTATTTTCACACTTGCAACCGCATTTCATACTCCAGTGCGACTTATATATGTTTTTTTCTTCTCTATTATGCATTTTTGGGCTGGTGCGACTTATACCCCGGTGCGACTTATAAAATACGGTATTCTTTGTAGCTCAGGTTTTAGAACCTATTATACTAATGCATCTACTGAAAACCAGTCAGGCAGGCAGGCGGTCCCTCGTCAGGACTGGTGTTAGAACTCTATCTGCTGGCAGCAAAGAGAATTACAATGGTTAAAAGACAAAAGCCAGCTTCCCCCGTCAGGCTAACGTGAACCGATACCAGTTTACTTTCTCGTTATCAAAACTTTCTGAATGATTAAGAGCTGTTAATGCCATAATAATACGCTAATGAGAATATATTTAAACACTCATGACAGAGTAACGAGTATCGGATCAGTATCGGAAGCAAGAGGACCTCGTAAACAGGGCTAATGACGCTAAATAGAACTCCAGGTGTGTATTTGATGACGTTATAACATGGTTTGACACATCACACGTGCTGTTCGAACGGGCCTGACGCGTCGGGTCCGTTACCTGATGACGTCGCCGTCCCGCCGCATGCGCTTGAGCCGCTCCCGGTAGCGCACGGCTCGCACTTCGCGGATCTCTCGGATGCGTCGCCTCCAGTTGAGAAACCGATAGTGAAGGTTTATGTCGTCCATCGCTTCTGCTCATCACAAACTGAAACGGAAACACGCGCGCGCAGTCACAGTCGCGTCCGAAAGTGAGATGAGCCGCGGCGGCGCCCTGGTCACCCTGTTACCAGAAGATCGAGGGTTCAATTCCAGTGTGATGTATAAAAAGATGAACACAAACTCTAATAGTGTAATTATAGGACACATTTTGACCGTTCCTGTTCCTGAAGAGTTTTAGAATGATCCTGAGCCATAACAGAACTTGTATCACAATGTAAAGTATTGAAAATCAGATATTAATCAATACCAAAACTACTATCAAAACTAGACTCATTTGAAGCAGAACTGATGCTAAAACAAAACGCATTAACAGGACAATTAGACCGTAATACAGCTTTAAACGAAGACGACGTAGCAACCCAAAGAAAGTGCTGTGTTTTTTGTTGTTGAAAGAGACTAGTTATAAAAAATAATAAAAATATGTAATGAACGCAGATTGTTTTGTGTTTAAATGGACATTATGGGCTCGTGTTTAGATGACGTGAACTTTGTCCTGTCCAGTCGTTCCTCTGGGTGAAACCAAGTGGACTCTAAGTGTGAGATACTGAAAGAGGTCAAACATATTATAAATGTCGTTTTGTAGATGTGCTGGGTTATTAAATTTACCTTCAAAAAAAAGTCCATTGTCTTATGTGATATTTCTGTGGGTCATTTAATGGTTAATTCGAGTGCTAAATGTGAATCTTTAAGACATTTAAAGGCACATTTTGGCAAATTCCTGAAAATATCGCTGGAATATTGTGAAATATATATATATATATATATAATATATATATATATATATATATATATATATATATATATATATATATATATTGTGAAATTCCCTTTAGTCCATATCTCCGTCCACAGTGTCGAGTATCGAGTCTGTTCCTTAGTAACACAATTAAGTCAACACAATAATAAAAGTTGTACCCACACACATCCTGGTCTTTAATACATCTGGAAAGTGGCATATACAACAGGATATAATACATGAATAGCTTTAGTATTTAGAAGAGAATAATATTATATCACTTCTATTTAATATTAAACTGGTCTTTCACTTCCTGAAACTAGTTCCTCTGACGAATGTCCAAGTCCTGTACACTTTGTAGTATCTCATTGTTACACTTGTGTAGTAAACCCTTGTTGACCCATTTACCATGTGAATATTGTATACAACATAAACAAAAGCATTAACGTTAACGTAAATGTGTAAAACCAGAAACCATGAGGTAATCTATGTTATGATCTTCATAATTCATAAGCAGCGAACACTAAGCTACACTTTAGGTCAATGGAATGTATAATACCGGCTTTGTTACGGTTTAACGTTAATAATGTAACGTTAGTTTACTGTTGTTGATGCTCCAAAGTTCATAAATAAGGTTCAGTTCAGAAGCAGCAAAGGCAACGTGAAAACTGTGGCCCCGGCGCCGCTTCTTTACACGCTGCATTGTGTCGTTTTACGGCTTTCATGAACTTTTTACAACTGAAGTGACTTACACAAACCTTAAACTTTGAAAACACATATATCGTGTTGAAATCTTACTTTTAGAACGCTGAGTTGTGTTGTTTTAGTTGAAGATTTGACGAAGAGAAGTCTGTCACTTTGTGCCCGAGCAGCGCTGGCGGAAGTCCCGCCTTCCAGAGCCGCTCAGCCAATCAGAGTCAAGAATCACAGCTGCTGCTTTTAACCTGTTTTTAACCTGCCACTTTTATATTATATTATATTATTATATTATATTATATTATATTATATTATATTATATTATATTATATTATATTATATTATATTATATTATATTATATTATATTGTTATATTATAATATATCATATATTATAATATTATATTATATCATATTATATTATTATATTATACTATATTATATTACATTAAATTATATTATATTACGGGGGTACATGGGTTCGATTCCCAGACCAACATCACATGATCTCTCTGGGTGGAGTCTGCATGTTCTCCCCGTGTTACCGTGGGTTCTCTCCTGGTTCTCCGGCTTCCTCCCACCGTCCAAAGACATGTATGTGTTAGGTAAGATTGGTGACTCTAAATTGGCCCTAGTGAATGAATGTGAGCGTGAACTGTCTGTAATGTCTGTGTCTCTGTGTTGGCCCTGTGACGAGTTGGCCACTGTCCAGGGTGTACCCCGCCTAAGGCCCGAAGTCACTGGGATAGGCTCCAGTCACCCGCGACCCCGAAAGGGAACAAGCGGTAGAAAATGGATGGATGGATATATTATATTACATCATATTATATTACATATTATTATGACAACTGTAGGAAAAACTGTGTCATATTATTTCATTTTAATATGGTACTATACTATACCCCAAATACCTAGATGTTCCAAATACCTTTATTAATATTACTATTATTAAACCATATACCCTATACTTAACCCCTTTAGTATGTTTGCTTGGAAAACAATTGGAAATTAATTAAATTAAAACTGCACTGGAATTCATGCCCAGACGCTGTGAAAAGTGAAATCACATCAAAGGATTCATTCATTCATTATTAAAAATGTGGAACAGCTTTCAACATTTAGGCTTTTTCTAGACTTGTCACTGACTTTGGGGCAACGGTGGCTCAGGTGGTGCTGCAGTCGCCCTATTACTGTGAGGCTGGCAGTTTTGGGTGTTTTGACACGCTAAGCAAGATGGTGTATGATTAACAGATTGACTGGCAGGCACATTTCCACCAGTGAGCCCCAGGGCAGTTGTGGCCACAAGCAGCTAATCGCCTCAAGAGTTTGACTAAAGAGTGAACATATGACGCGACACAAAGCACAATGTAAAGCCTTATATACGGCTGCTCGATGAGTCCCTGTGGTAAAGTCCCTCAGGTCGGCAGTGACTCACAGAGGAATGTCGGGGGCGGGACTTAAAACTCTGACTCGGACCAATGGCGTGTGAGTCACGGAGCGTCGAGCCGCTCCTTTGGTCTGACACATGTTAAGTTTATGTCACTGCGGTGAGTTCTTTCAGGAGAATACAATTATAATTGAGGCGGCGTGGGGAGTAAACGAGCTTAACGATTCCTTTTCCATTCCCCGACGGTGCAGTCCAAAGGAATTCAAACCATCAAAGAGTTAATTTTAAGGTGGACAGATTAAAGTGCATAACTATGTGTGACAAGTCGACTCAAACAGGGGGAAACCTCCTCTGCACACTCATTAACTGTTGCCTGGGATTGCATCATGTCGATTTAATCATTTATGAGGACGTTTCAATGTATTTTGACACATTTTTATACTATTGCAAGTACAGTTTTGGAGCAGGATTTACTTTACTCTATAATATTTATTAATTTAGTCGACTATCTTCCAACTTTTTAATATTTACTTATCTAGATGACTATTCTCTTACTCTATGATAAACGAATACATGGTGAAACCAGTGACAAAAACGACAAGAATTAGATTTGTTGCTGTATATTCTGAATTTGAGTAATTTAACCGAGTGTTGGTTGAAAAGGGAAACCACGGGATTATTGTCCGACTTTTGTACGTCTCGTTAAAACCTTCACGTTGGAAAAGCTGGAGTGACAGAGGAGGACGGACGGAGGACGGACGGAGGACGGACGGAGGACAGAGGGCGTGTACTTGGGAGGGAAGGACGGTGAAACTCCTCCCCCTACGACAGCAGAGGTTTAAGATGCTCCGAGAGGAAGACGGACACATTTGGCACTGCTCACTTGATCGGACTACTACCAGCACTTTTACTTTGACTGCAAATACCCCTACTACTACTACTACTACTACTACTACTACTACTACTAGCACTTTTACTTTTTTTTTGTTTTCTTGTCTGCTACTTGTTCTACTGCTACAAATATTACTTTAGGTCGTTCACGTGGATATTGAAACCTCCAACGATCACTACAACTCTAACTTGCTACTTCTTCTAAATCTAAAACTACTGCTATTACTATTACAATTATTATTACAACTTTTACTACTACAACTGAAACTACAACTAGTACTGCGACTACTCCAGCTACTACTGCTTTTAACTTTTAACAACCACTACGTCATCTATAGATACTTCTACTAGAACTACACTTTTGGACTTTGAACGCATTTGCAAGTACTACTTACTTTTTATTACTACTTCAACGACATTTACTTAAACTTGGAGAACAATATCTTTAATTTTATATATATATTATTTGAGCAACTGCTATCTTAACTTCAACTTAAATTTGAGTAACCAAAGTTGTTTCCAAGCTATATTTTAGCAATTTTTAATAACTTCTATGGCTGATAATACAAATACAACTATTACTACTGCCACGTAAACTGAACTGCTACTGTTACTACAACTACTACTACTATTATCTACTAATATCTTCTACTTCTAGCCACTACTACCACTATTATCTACTATTATCAACTACTACTACTTTTATCTTCTACTGCTATCAACTATTACAATTATATTCTACTTCTAGTGACTACTGTAACTATTATTTACTATTATCAACTACTACTACTACTACTACTTCTACTACTACTACTATTATCTACTACTAGTGACTACTTCTATTCATATCTACTATTATCAACAACTACTACTACTATTATCTACTATTAGGGACGACTACTACTACTACGACTACTACTACTGCTACTACTACTACTACTACTACTACTACTACTACTACTATTATCTACTATTATTGACTGCTACTGCAACAAATACTACAAATACTACTCATATCGATCCCACTGCAGCCACTTTACTTGGACCCTTTTGGAGCACCATTTGCACCCTCTTACTAGTACTATTACTGCACCAATTGGACTTCTACCCTCAGAGTATATGGCCATGTGGTACTTCACTTTCCTGACGTTACTTTTACTTGAGCCGCTCGACTCCCTCCAGAGCTCGGTCCGTGTGACGCCGGCTGAACCTTCTGCGGAGGCGAGGACTTTAGCAGCCGGAGAACCATGCGGGGTCTACACTTTAAAATGTGTGCCCGGTTTGAAGTGTGTCCCGCCAAACGGTGACCACACCCCACTGAGAACCCTGCTGGACGGAAGAGGACGGTGCGGGAACAACTCGGGCACCGCGCCGAGTCGGACGGGTGAGGATCGTGACCTTTATCTACTCGATGATGACAATAATTACCATCTACAAGCAAGAATTTGAACGGCCGTGATGTTGTTATTCGGTCCTAACGCGAGCACTTCTTGGTCCCTGGTGTGGGCGTGGTTTGGTCCTGGTCTGGTTCTTGTTTAGTCCTGACCTTCTCCACGTTTTGTTTCAGGTTTAGTCCCGGTTTAGTCCCAATGTTCACGTGTTCAGAACCTGCTGACGCTCGAGTCTAGGTCACCCTTGTAACTTAAAATTGGTTCTCAATCGACCTGGATAAGCAAAGGTTTCAAGAGATTAATGTATTACCGTATTTTCCGGACTATAAGTTGCACCTTTTCTCATAGTTTTGGCCGGGATGCGACTTATACTTACATTTATACTTATATACTTATACTCCGGAGCGACTTATATGTGATATTATTTGTTATTTTCACACTTGCAACCGCATTTCATACTCCAGTGCGACTTATATATGTTTTTTTTCTTCTCTATTATGCATTTTTTGGCCGGGGAGACTTATAGTCCGGAAAATACGGTAGTCTTAATAGTCTAAAAGTAAATAACTTAAGGCAGCTAAATTATGTACAAAATAAGTGTAAAGCTTAGTGTAAAGTCAACTCTTACTTATTACAGCAAAGACTATGATTATTAGCGAACTACTGGATTGTATTTATTTGCAAAGCTTTAAAATCAAAATGTGGTTCAGTTTGTCATGTTTAGGATGCGATCACACATGTTGGGTTCTGGTTTGAGCACAGTTTAATTCTGATGTAGACTTGATTTGGTCCTGTTCTAGTCCCGGTTTAGCCCTGGCCTTGTCCATGTTTAGTCCTGGTTTAGTCCAAGTTTAGTTCCAGTTTTAATGTGGCGTTTGTGGAAGTACGACAAAGCCTATGAGGGAATTCTCGTTATATCTTCAGTGTAGCAATCTTATCATAAATCTGTCTTTAATGCTCGACTTGTGTACATTTTCTTTGCAGACACGGCGCCTACAAAAGCCCCTGAAGAGGTACTAAAACCCGCTTAAGATCTCAATAGTGTGATTATACAAAATGTGGCGGTTCTGTCCTGACCTGAACTCTGCTCCCCAGGCTCCGTGTCGTAAACGTTTGAACACGCTGCTCTCGGCTTCGGGGCCTCTTCCGTTCGGGCCCGGTCAGGAGATTTATCTGCCCAACTGCAGCCGGGACGGGTTCTACAAGAGGAAACAGGTACAGAAGAGAAGATCTGGTTACAATCGAGTGCGTTACCGTATTTTCTGGACTATAAGTCGCACCAGCCAAAAAAATGCATAATAGAGAAGAAGAAAACATATAAGTCGCACTGGAGCGTGAGATGCGGTTGCAAGTGTGAAAATAACAAATAATATCACATACAAGTCGCTCCGGAGTATAAGTATATATATATAAGTATAAATATAAGTATAAGTTGCACTCCGGCCTAAACTATGAAAAAAGGAGCAACTTATAGTCCGGAAAATACTGTATTAATTCTCTCCGTCCACATTGTCACACACACTGGGAAAAGAAATGTCGTGCCAAATAACACAAGCAGAGTGGAACCCAGGACCTTCTTGCTGTGAGGCTAAAGCACTAGTCACTCTGCCACTAATGTGCACACTGTCCGAGCACTCTGGCCTCACAGCAAAAGGGTCCAGGGAAGGAGAATCTGTGGAGTTTGAACCTTCTCTCTTCGTTCTGCCTTAACAAACATGCTCCACGGGCTTCTTCATGTTAAAGTATACCTTAGCCAAGTATAAGAGTTTATTTATTTATGAAAGTATACACATTATATATATTATAACATATCATAAAAGTTACACTGAATTAAAATGTGTCTGCATGTTTCATTGCATGTGTTTTATAGTCACGTGATTGTCCCAAATGCATCTTAAAACATTGTCTTTCTTACATGAAATATGGATGTTTATGAAGTATATATGTTTGTGTAGAAGTATATATGTTTGTGTAGAAGTATATATGTTTGTGTAGAAGTTTCCTTTGACTCTGTAACTCTGAACCTGTGTCTGCAGTGCTGGTCGTCCAAACGGAGGCAGAGAGGAAAGTGCTGGTGTGTGGATGAGAACGGGACTCCACTAAATCCAAACTCGACACGAAAGAGCTCCTCGAGGACCTGTTAAATGACAATAAAACGTGAACTGAAGATGAAGAACAACATAACCGGCTCCAGCTCATGAAAAACATCAATACATAAACATATCCAACACATACACGAGAGAAGATATCTAAAAACACAGCTTAAATAAGAGTTATCATTTAAATGTAGTTATTATTGTTGCATCCTATGTTGTCATGATGATGTTGTTGTACAGCGAATAATATATTAAGCCATATTTATTTTGCACTTTTCATAAATTGACCCTTTATTTAAATGTGTGCTGTATTGTATGTCAGATGATAACGATGTCATATTTAATAAAGTCCAACCTTTTTGTATTCGCTTTAAAACGTGTTCTTTCAGTGTAGTAGTGCCAGCTGATAGAATGTCAAACAGTGCCCCCTACTGGGCGCAGCGTGTCCAAAGTATGGCCCGGAGGTCGCAGCTGCGGCCCTCAGACACATGTTTGTTGGCCCTGAGGTCTTATCAAAGGTCAAATATCAAACACTCTGCATTGACCACCAGCTTGTGACCCTCCACTGCAAAAATGCTTGGACACTCCTGCGATTATGAGTCCACTTATGCCCAGTAGTAGTTGTAATAGTAGTAGTAGTAGTAGTAGTAGTAATAGTAGTTATACAATGAGCTGTACTAACTATAGCAGGGTTTTTTTCGCCGAGGGTCGCATTTTGAAACTTATACAGAGCAGAGGGCCACAAACAACCCAACAATGTCGAATTTGTTGAATGACAAAGTGAATCATTCGGAATTTTGCATTTGACATCGTTTCAGTGAGCCTCCACACCTTTAATAAGACTTGGAACATTAATATTAGGTTGGTATAAAATCAAAATGCTTTTTGTTGTTTGGACCAACTTAGCAGGAAGCCGGAGGGCCAACAAAAAATTGGTCTGAGTGCCGCATTTGGCCCCCGAGCCGTTAATTGGACATGCCTAACCTATGTCTACTTTTTAACCTCTCCACGGGCTAAATGTGTGTATCTAACTTATTCATCTTTTCTGTCAATCACAGTCCGTTGCGCCCGCACGCGCCAGTCCGCCTCCATCCTCCGGAGACGCGCGCGCGGCGGCGGCGGCGCAGGAGGAGATTACGCGGCATTTAAATAAACCTGTCCCGGAGCAGCAGGTGACCACCGGGACACACACACGTCCTCCGCCCTGCCCCGGGACACTCTGGGGCCATGTCTTCCCCGGGAGCCGCGTCCTCGAACCCGCTCACGTCGCTGGCGCCCAAATGCAAGACCAAAAAGAAACATTTCGTGCAGCAAAAGGTGGAGATGTTCCGCGGCGGTGACCCGGTCCTGAGCGTGCTCATGTGGGGGGTCAATCACTCGGTAGGTGCGCGGGGCAATATCGAAACTCAAGCATATTAACATATCAACATATTAATCCTGTAAAAATCACCTTGGAACACTTTTTTTTTGTGGTTGTTTGTGTCGCGCAGATGACCGACCTGTGCCACGTCCCCGCGCCCGTTATGCTGCTCCCGGACGACTTCAAAGCCAACACGAAGATAAAAGTCACCAACCACTTTTTCAACAAGTAATTTGCTTCTTGCTATTTAATTTCCCTCGCCTCCTTTTGCACGCGCTTATCTGGAGGAAAATACCGCGACCTGAGTCAGGCCATTACCCGGGACAATGGGCGCGCGGGACAAAGCCAGATAAAGACGTTATAATTGAACTTGGCTCGCCTCTGGGAATTAGTATTACAAATGATGAATACGCGGGGAATGGCAGTTTGTGGCTGGAGGCTGCGTCTGACTCATTTGTGAAGTGGAATTAATCACAGTTTCAGAAAAAGGACAGACTGCGTTATTGAGTTATGATTTTTCTGCTTTCTTTCTCCTCACACAAACATGAGTACAAGTACATACAGCAGTGGTGCCTGGTCCCTGCAGTAATCCTATAATCCACTGAGGAATCCAGGCTAAAGACAAAAGTTCCATTTGAAAAGAACAATGCGTTATGTTTTTTTACAAGCTCTAGTGGCATTTAAATGGAGCTTGGTTTGAATAAAAACGTAATATTTGAGATCGGGGCCAGAATTAAGAACATTTGTAATTGATTGTTTAATTAAATTAGGTTTAAATTAGTAAATATTTAAATAACACACTGAACATTTTATTTATTTTTATTTATTTTTTACTCTATTTTGTTTTTGGGTCCATTCACATATTATTAATTGCATTATGTACATGAATATATGTACTGTATTTTCTGGACTATAAGTCGCCCCGGCCAAAAAATGCATGATAGAGAAGAAAAAAACATAAATAAGTCGCACTCGAGTATGAAATGAGGTTGCAAGTGTGAAAATAACAAATACTATCACATATAAGTCACTCCGGAGTAAGTGGCATCCCGGCCAAAACTATGAAAAAAGGTGCAACTTATAGTCCGGAAAATACGGTATATATATATATATATATATATATATATATATATATATATATATATATATATATATATATATATATATATATATATATATATATATATATATATATTCATTGTGGCCAGTCTATACTAAATAAAATATACACCAAGACAAGATAGACTTACATTTGTGAAATTAAACAAAATGTAATCAAACTCAAGATTCAGTCGTTTCTATGTAATTGTTATAGTTTTATGCTTGGGTCACTTTGTACCAACAACTAAAATCAACCGTAAGTCCTGATTTGAGATGGAAAAACAGATCGAACCAAGTGTGAATGCTGAAGTGGAAAAAACAAATATCACAGGAAATGAAAAACCTTGATCTGAGGTGAGAGAAGTTTGATTTAGTTCTAAATGAAAGGTGACGACAAGCTCCCTTTTTCACCGAGTATGTGATTTTGATCAAAATGACTCACAATTTATATCTATTTCCTATTGACAACCTTTTCTTCTTCTTCTTCTTCTTCTTCTTCTTCTTCTTCTTCTTCTTCTTCTTCTTCAGGGAAAACCTGCCGGGACAGTTCAAGTTCAAAGAATACTGCCCTCAGGTGTTCAGGAATCTGCGAGAGCACTTTGGCATCGAGGACCAGGATTTCCAGGTACAGAAAGAACAGTTTACCCGAGGATCTATTATATTATCGACTTTACAGCAGACGCGTTGAGACGGCGCTCTCCTGCGATGCAAAGAGGCTTGAACCGGACGAAAGCGCGTTATTTGCATTTCAATCGCAGACATTTGCGTGAGGCAGGTGGACGCGGAGAACACGCCCACCGAACACGCCCCGAACACGCCCGCCGCACATTTGTTTAGCAGGTGGAAAGTATTTGGCCGCCACAAGCTACTGATGTGACTTTCCCTTTTCAGCCTAGTTCACAATTGTAGTGAAGTAGAAAGTACAGATACTGCTCTTCAATGTCGTAAAGTAAAAGTATGAAATGTACTATTAAGAGAAGTGCAGTAGCAGCAGGATTCTATTTGATACACAGTGTTTCCTGCAGGTTTATACTGAGATTATGGTTTATTTATGATCTATTGATGATAGACTAACGTTTTTTAATATGTTTATGGCAATATCACAAGTATAAAGTATCATTTGTATAATCAACATTTTGGTTTGGTTTGTGTTTAAACTCTAAAATGAGTCTAAGAGGAGCCAGTTTCCTCTGTTAATGGGGAAGACTGAGTACAGTACTTTAAAGTTTGTATTAGGTGCGAGCTTGCCCCTCCACAGACCTGACTCATAACTGGATGCTCTGCTCTGGTGCATCTCGGGCTTTTGAATACAACTTAAGGATCCAAGGCATTCACGTTTGTCAGTTCGGTCGCTCTAATCAGGGCTCTAAAGTTCGATATGCATTCTACTTAGAGCTGCACCGATTAATCGACTTATCATCAGTGGTCGAGTATAAAAAATGGTTGTAGTCGTCTTGAGCAAATCGAAATCTGGACTGTACAGACTCTAAAACACATACGGACAGACATTTTAACAACAAAGATGAAGAAGTGACATTATTGAACAAAAGAACACAAAAAAGAGTGAAACAATTTGTGATATTTTTCAATAATATGCTTTATTTGTTTAAAAAAAAGTATATCTAGAAGCGTTCAGTCACTATATTTCAACCTTTATTTGGTTAAAATGTATAGAAATTCTCAATGTTCAATAGAAATAATTTGCAATAAAAATAAAAAAATGAGAAAACAGCCGTGATGCTTATAATGTATTTAATTTAAGTTGTCAGAATCAGAATCAGAATCAGAATAAGGTTTGATGACGAAATTAATTTGAGCGTTAATTCCAAAATGCTCCATGTTTAAAGCAGGACTAAGGAACATTTTCACCTCATTGAACGTCTTTGTAAGTCCCTGTGAGGGTTAAATAGACGTGGCCCCTGCTGTCTCGGAGCAGAAAACCAGCCTGGACAACTCTCCTGAGAAACCCTGGCTCGTGTTTTTTATATTTGGCAACGTGAAAGGTTTTTGTGTGTGATTAAACCATGATAAAAAAAATTAAGAAAAATTAATTCTGCTTTAATCCTTAAACTTCTTTTTGATGCGACGGCAGATTTGGCCCAGTTTCACTCGTGTTTTGTGGCGAACCATCCTGGCAGAGGTCCAAACGTTGCTCAGATCTTCTCTCATCTCTACTCCTTTTCCTGTTTCCATGGTTGCACTCCCGCCTCCGGCCACCAGGTGTCTCTGGCCCGCAGCGCTCCGCACAAGGTGGAGCGGGGCCAGGGCGGCGGGCTGCTGCTGACCTCGTTCGACCGCACCCTGGTCGTGAAGGAGATCTCCAGCGAGGAGGTGGAAGAGGTGCACAACGTACTGTCGGAGTACCACCAGGTAAATCCACAAGTCGCGCGGCTAGTTTGAGGGTCCGGGTCGCCTCCGCACGGATCTGACCCGTAACTGAGCGAACGAGAAGTCAACACGGCGTTAAATGCGCGTCTCTTTGTTCAAAGCCTTTCACCCACACAGATGTTTGTGTCTGATGTTTGTGAAGAGGCTGCGACCTACTTTCTCCTCAGCTCCGAGCACCCGCCCTCTTTCTCCCTCTCTCTTTCTCCCTCTCTCTCTTTCTTTTTCTTCTTATCTCTTCTCTCTCTACCTCCTCTTGTCTTTATATCTCTCTTTCTTCTTTCTCTTCTTCTATTTCCCAATATCTCTCTTCTCTCTCTACCTCCTTTGGTCTTTATCTGTCTCTCTCTTCTCTATCTACATGCTTTAGTCTTTATCCCTCTCTCCTCTTTCTCTTCTTCTTCTATTTCTCAATATTTCTATCTCTCTTCTCCTCTCACTCCATCTGTATCACTTATGTTCTCTCTCTCTCCTCTCTGTTCTCTTTTCCTCCTTTCTTTTCCCACTTAACCTGTCTCTTTCTCCCTCTCTCCTCTCTCTCTACCTTTGGTCTTTATCTCTCTCTCTCTCCTCTCCTCTCTCTCTACCTCTTCATTACGTCATAAGGCGCTGGTACAGCTGGCAGCCCGGTGTAAACGCTCTCTCGTCTTTCTCACACTTATTGTGCTTTATCTCCTATATTTTGTAAATATAGTTAGTATATTTTTTCTATTTTACTGTACGATAGGGACACGCGCTGGAATAGTTTTTTAATTCAACTGTTTTTGACTTTTTTCGGCTGGATTTGAGCGTTTTTCGTTGCGTTCGTTGTGTTGTTGTGACGTGAGCTAGCTCCGAGCGAGCCCACCAGCCCCCCCTCCCCGCGCCCTACGGGCGCGCTAAAGTACGGCGTGTCCTCGGTACACGTTTATGTACACGTTTATATGAAAGAGGAACTTCACGAACGATCGGGACACGCACTGGAATCGCTTTAAATTAACTTGTTTTGACTTTATTCGGCTGGATTGAGTGTTTTCGTCGTGTCGTTGCGATGTGTCTTGGCTCTGAGTCCCCCGGCCCCGCCCCCCGGCTCCGGCCCCGGCTCCGGCCCCGCCCCCCGGCCGGCGCCGTACCGCGTTTCCACAAAGGAGGAACTCATGAAACTGCGGAGAACTGTCGTCTTACCCGGAGATCGTCACGTTATCCCGTCGCAATACTGACCTAACCTAATACTGATGTGCAATTCTGTCATATGTGCAATTACTGTGAAATTCATGTGCAATTCATGTGCAATTACTGTGAAATTCATGTGCAATTCATGTGCAATTACTGTGAAATTCATGTGCAATCTATGTGCTGTCGTGACACATATTCATGTGCAATTACTGTCGGGATCACATGCAATGGTATTTATGTATTTATTTGTCTATGGGAGTTTTTATTTATTTATAGGAGATCTTCTACTGAAAGTGTTTTTCAGACTTCCTATAAGTGATCTGTTCTTATCTTATCTTACCTCCTTTTGTGTTTATCTCTCTCGCTTCTTTCTCTTTCTCTCTTCTCTCTCTACCTCCTTTGGACTTTATCTCTCTCTTCTCTTTCTCTTTTCAACTCACTTCTCTCTCTCCATCTGTATCACTTATGTTCTCTCTCTCTCCGTTCTCTTTTCCTCCTTTATTTTCCATCTTAACCTGTCTCTTTCTCCCTCTCTCTTTCCCCCTCTCTCTTCTCTCTCTACCTCCCTTTGTCTTTATCTGTCCCTCTCCTCTTTCTCTTTTCTACTCACTCTCTGAGCCTCTCTTCTCTTTTTCAATATTTCTATCTCTTCCTCTTACCACTCTTTCCTCCATCTGTTCTCCCTCCTCCTTCTCAATTCTCTCTCTCTCTCTCCTCGCTTTCTCATTTTGTTTTTTCTTTCTTTCCCCTCCTCTCCTCATCCTTGATCTCTGTCACATCTTATCTCGCTCCCTCCATCTTTTCTGTTTCTCACTCTCCCTCTAACATTTCTCTCCCTGGCTAAACTCTTTCTCTCCTTTGCCTTCTTTCTCTCTGTTTCTCTCTTTTTTCCTCGATTACCTCCCTCTCTCTTTCTCTCTCTCTCTTCTCTTAACCTTTTCTCCTTTCTCCCACTTAAGGATTTCTCTTCTTCTTCTTGTTCTAAATGTTCCTATCTCTCTTCCCTCTTCCTCCTCTCTTCTCCGCGATCTCCTCTTTTTTCCCCTTCTCTTTCTCCCCCTCTCTTTTCCTCTCTTCTTTTCTCCTTCTCTCTTCCCTCTCCTTCTCTTTCCTTTCTCTCTCCTCTCTCCCTCCTTTGTCGCCGTCTTTCCCTCCCTCCCGTGTCCTCTCTTCACTCCTGTTCATTCTCTTTTCTGAGTCACCGAGGCTGTAACCATGGCGACAGTTGTAGTTTGATAAAAAAAAAAAGTGACTCATAGTTTTCCGTTTCACTTCCACCCTTCATTCATCACGCACTTTTACATCATTTATGATCTCCACCAGAGTCGTAAGGAATCGAATCTTCTGCGTTCACCTGCTCGTCGCCATGGTGATGTTTTACCCGGAATGTTCCGCAGTGACCTCATCGAGCTTACAAACGAGGGAAAAAGGGTTTTTTTTTTAAGCGCCTGTAACTGAATCAAAAGGTTCAAGGCCGTTGTGTGGAACATTCTGGGCAAAGCAATAACATCTCCATGGAGACGAGCAGGTGGCTGACCCTCCACCAGGTCAAGTTACGTAGTGCACCTTTAGTGGAGACTGAGCTGGAAGATCTATATCCTCCACTTTGTCTAACCGTTCTTTACGTTTGTGTTACGACGACGAGAACTTTATTGATCTGGAGAAATGGACATATCTGAATAGAAATAACAAAAGTACATTTTAATAACAGAAGTGGTTTTAAAAACGGCGTGGTTCCCCGCAGCACGTGGTGTTGCTCCACGGCGCCACGCTCCTGCCCCAGTTCCTGTCCATGTACCGCGTGTCCGTGGAGAACGAGGACACGTACCTGCTGGTGATGAGGAACGTGTTCAGCCACAGACTCGCCGTGCACCGCAAGTACGACCTCAAGGTACGGCACGGGGCCCGACGGAAATGTGGCGCCGCCGCGGGGACACGGGCAGCTCCGCCTCCGCGACTGAGACGACGACGGCGACGCCAGGGGCTCCCGGGGGTCCGGTGGAGCGGAGAGACATGCTCTTTTGGCTTTGATGTATTTATTAATCAAGGTTTCATACTTTTGACTTCTTAACCTCCTAAAATCCAATAGGCCGCACTGTTAATTGCGGTCGAAAGTCATATTTATTTACCGTATTTCCAGACTATAAGTCGCACTGGAGTATAAGTCGCACCAGCCAAAAAATGCATAATAGAGAAGAAAAAAACATATATAAGTCGCACTGGAGTATGAAATGCGGTTGCAAGTGTGAAAATAACAAATAATATCACATATAAGTCGCTCCAGAGTATAAGTATAAGTATATAAGGCCGCGGTTATTTTATAACTTGGTTTACGGATCCGTCGCACTTAGATTATTGATTTATACAATATAAATAAAATGTATTATTATCAAAAAAATTTAATAAAGTACCGCCGACATTGCAAAATAACATTAAATGAAATTTAAAAAGCGGTATTAAGTCCGTCCCTGCGCGGTCCCGGAGAGAGCGCGCGCGCCCGTTTCCCTGCTGCTGAGCGCCTTTTTATCGCAAATATACATTTTAAACCCGTTTACCACATTTTCTCCTGCGCGTTTTGCCGTGACTAAGGCTGCACACTTTGAAGCGTCAGTTCTACCAATGCAAAACACGCTAAATCTACTGTTACACTCACCTGCGCGCCGTGTCTCCCCCCCTCCTCCCGTGGGGCGTTTTGGGAAAACCCGGAAGAAAAAATCTTTTGAAATTGAAATTATATTTATATTTCGTCCGCCTGGTCAATATATTTCATTTAAAAATCCGTAAACCAAGTAATAAAATAATTACGGCCTAAGTATAAATATAAGTAAATACCGTAAGTTGCACCCCGGCCGAAACTATGAAAAAAGGTGTGACTCATAGTCCGGAAAATACGGTACATTAAGACTGTTTGTAGTGGTTGAAATTCTGCAGTTTAGACCGTCACAAACATGTTCTGAAATGCATTTGATTCTTGTATTAGCTTAGCAGTTAGCATAGTTTAGCATATTTCAGTCTTCTCTTAAATGCTTTTGGACATGTGAGAATTGAAGCTAGATTTATCGTCCCCAAAACTGGTCCAATGGCCTCTAACTGTTGGATAATCGGTGTAGGATTTTCGGGGGTAAAACTCACGGAAAAGAGAATTGAATCAGACTCCGTTTTGGGGCGACACAAGTGAACCGAGTGAAATTGCTTTTGTCGTCCACAGGGATCGTCGGCGTTCCGGGAGGCGAGCTGTAAAGAGAAGGTGCGTTTCTCCACGTTCGACAAAATACAACAACACGTTTGTTTCGGCGAGTGGATCGAATAAACAGGTCGCAAAACACGAGCGAACGAGGAGAAAACCTGAGAATAAATTAGCTCCAATTAGGCTGTTCATTCTCCGGGACGCGGCGATCGGTGTCGAGATGGCGCCGGAGCGTTCGCCGTCGGCCTCCAGCGTCTCTGACCCAGATTCAAAATTCAAAACGGAGGCTTCGGGAACGGCCTCGGAAACCTTTGATCTGCGTTTCGATTTGAAAAAGAAGCAATATTTGAACGATCTGAGCTGCTTTTATGTCACCGCAAACAAAACGACGGACGTAAATCGTACCCGAAAAATGTAACCACGGTCGGTTATTAAGGTAATCAACGGTTTTATAGTTCAAGAATCTATATCTGAACTCTAAGCAGATTTTGCGGTGCCGATACCGATATATTTGCCGATATATCTGCCTATTTAGTGATGTAATAGTCAGCTGTGAATAGGGAGTGGCGGAAACTGTTCTCAATTACAGTTTTACAGTGGATACTCTTTACTTTTACTTCAGTAGTACTTTTGAACTGGTAAAAGTAAAAGTATATTTCTTGAGGTTTTAGACCTGCTGAAGCGGCTGAAAGTTTTACTTTTTGCAGGTTTATGGGGACAACTTGCCTGTAATTATATATTCTTGTTCTCTTTGAGAAAACAATAATTTTTGAGTTTTTATAGAGAAAAATAACCTGGAACGTTATAAATAAAAAAGACGAAAAGAAAATGAACAGAATGCTTTATCAAGATTACAATAGTTCTCACAATCTAAAATAATTTCTTACTCTTAATATAATAATACTTAAAGGCGTAATGGATAATTTTTCGGCGATTTGAGAACGCAGGTGGAAGTGCGCATGCCACTCTGCCATGTGGACCGATACAACACACACGTGCGTTTGTTTATTAGCGCAACGGATCGCATCGCATCTCTCGTCTCCCGTAGATTTCCGTCTTCTTCTGAGTCAGCTCGAACTGTCTTTCTCCGTCTTCATTTTGCCCTGTACACTGAGGGAACTATATTATGATAGATCAATGCGCTTAGACACGTGGAAACGTGGGACGAGCCGCACGCGGCTGCAGGTGAGCGATAGATGCGTTTTATGATTGATACGTGGCAGGACTAATCGGCAGTCCACGCCACGAGGAAATGAGACTCAGATTTGGGCCAAAAAAATCGTCAATTCAACCTTTAATTAGATGTTATAATGTGGTACTTTCTCACTGTACTTTTACTTGAGCGACAAACTGAGACGTCACACTGGAAGAAAATGAATACCATGAAAACACGTTTTTCTGGGTAAAATTACAGTTATAAGGTATTTATAAGCCATCTACAACGTTAACAATGCCTTAAAAGTGCTAAGAAATCATATTTAACTAACTTGTTTTCTTATTAGCCTTATTTTAAACCGTTACCAAGTGTTGCTGTTTTGCAGGTGAAAGAGCTGCCCACATTTAAAGACACAGACTTCAGAAATAACCTGCAGAAGATCTACATGGACGAGAACGAAAAGGAGAAACTGATGGACAAACTCAACAGAGACATCGAGGTGGGACTTTTGTTTTAATGCAGGAAAAGAGATGATTTCAGTTTGTCTCGTTAGACACAGTGTGACTTGAGCACTGCTTTATATTTAGGCCGTGGCTGCAGATCCGCGGCGCGGTCAAAAAGCCCAGCTGTTTCAGGAGCCGCGGCACGGCCATATGACCCACGGCTAACCTTAACCCTAACCTTAACCCTGACCCTATCCCTAACCCTAACCCGGCGCGGTCAAATAGCCCAGCAGTTTCAGGAGCCGCGGCACAAAATAACATGGCAGTTCCGCGGATCTGTAGACACTCCCTCATATTTAAGTAGGTTTAAAGCAGCTCTGTTATACAAACTTGACTTATAGGAGCTTTTAACCATATTATAATTGTCCCGTCTTGTCATTAAACCCCTGGGAGTTATATTTAGAGTGATTTGTGTATATTTGAGTCATCTTTAGCCTTTAGCCTAGCTCTCCATTGGCGACGCAACCTACAGGCGGCGGTGTTTGATGTTATGTCTTGGGTAGGTTAAGTTGCACGGAGTTTGGCTTCCGTTCGCTCAAACCGCTTTTCGCTCGGAGAGAGAAACGTCATTAAAAGACTCATTTGGACCATATTATGTGTGAAAACGTAATGTCAGACGTGGCCTCGCTGTTGACCTCGATCTGCTGTCGTGCCGAGGTCGTTAAACTCCCAAATCACAGAGATTTCAACGTATCAACCCATAAACTGTCGGTTATTTTCGCATTGTACTGGACAGCTGCAAGTTTCCCAACGGTCGCACTTGACCCACAAATCAGGCTGAAAAAGTAGAAGGCCACTGCAAAGCGCGTGTTTACCACACCGTACACCGCACATAGCTTTGAGTTATTGTGTTCAAAGCATTGATCTTTGTGGCGTTCACGCAGCTCACAAGGAAATGGCCTCGTTCATGTTGTAATTGAAATAACAAGAACCAAACGGCGACAAGCGACAACAAATAATGGACCGTTGAAAGGGTAATGCACCAGGCACAGAATCGCTCGTCGGATGTTGAGGCTCGATCCGCACGTTTTGCAAGTCAATCCAGCGGAAATGTCAGACGTCTGCAATATGATGGAGTGGAGCTGTCGTTTCAGCACCACACACAGAGAGGAGCTGTCCCTTCAGCACCACGCACGCGCCTGCGATGGCACGCGCTGATATTACTCCTAAGCGTTGTGCGTTCAAATGTCAGCCATGTCAACATTTTCACGCGGGTTGTCGTTGGGTCGGCGAGCAGAGCTGCTTGACCAGTTTACACGCTTGTCTTTATATTATGCAGATACAGTTTCTGCTCGCGACAGAAACTCGGACTAGAAACTGTATCTGCACTGCTCATTTTTTTACTTATATTGCGAATTAAGATCCAAAATACAACAAAATTATCTATGGGTGTTATTGATTAGAACTATATAGAAAACATGAGCACAGTAGATTCTCTTTAATGCTAAACTGTTCAAATTTATAGGAGAGACAATAAAACCTCCATGAAGAAAACGTGTGGTGTTCCAGAAAGGTGTGCCACATTTCAACTGGCTCTCTAGAACAGTTCATGGCGGATTGTGTCAACAAACGTTATCCAAACATAACAAATTGTTTCTTATTGAATTAAATCAAAATTGTATCTGAATTATACTTTTTCAGGCCGATCTCAGCAATGAACTAAAAGACGTTAAGTAATTCCAACTTTGTGGCGCTCTGAGACGTACTGGACGTTATTTAACACGAAATAACATCCAGTTTATTGTCAAATTTTCTGCATTTATTTCTCTTTTCTGCACCTCTACGGCACGTTTTCTCGTCTCTTTATGTTATGCATTGGGTTTGGCTCACGTTAGACACATTACGTCGACAAACAGGAAACAGCTGATGCTAACACGCGCTAGCTTTGTAGCCCAAACGTCTTGTCCAGATCACTACAAGCTTTAACGATGCGTGTTTTCTGTAGTTCTTGGTGCGTCTGAGGATCATGGACTACAGTCTGCTGCTGGGCATCCATGACGTGGAGCGAGCCGAGCGAGAGGACACGGAGGAGGAGGAGGATGAGGAGGATTGCAGTGAGGAAGATGAGGACGAGGAGGACGGCGCGGCTCCTGTGCAGTACTCCAGCTCTCCTGAAGGCATCGCAGGATACATGAACTCATTCAAACCCATGGGCTCCGGAGAGTTTGACCCGTACGTGGACGTGTACGCCATTCAGAGCGCCGTGGGTGAGTGACTGCCACGTATGATGCTGGAGAAGAAGACTTTAGTTTGACTTAATGCCTGTTTGATGAGGGTTAAAAATCAGATACTAATCGATACTGAAACTTAGTACACATTTAGGCAAGTATGGATACTAAAAAATATTATTAGGACAAAATGTGACCTTTCCTGACGGGGTTTAGAATGGTCTTATGAGTGGGAGAGGGGGGCATTGGACTTTTTTGAGCTTTTAACCATCTTCTAACATCATTCCGTCATCAAAAACACACCTGGAGTTGCATTTAGCTTCATTCACGCTTGTTTGGTGAATCCTGGTCAGAAAGTCTTCTCCCCTCCGAGCGTCAAAAACACTCCTTTCCCCGTGTGTGTGACGTTTTCTCAATCTGTGACTCAGCTCTGAGAATCTTCAGTGCTGTTTTTAAGGCCATAAACCATTGCGAGACTCGTTCTGAATATTTCTGCCGTCAAATCGTGCAGATGGAGCTCTCGGGTCAGGTCCTCGTTTGAGACGATCTGAAGTCTTTTTAACATGAGATGCCAAATTAAAGGAGCATGTTTAAAGCCTAATAACAACAGAAATGATGCATAATATTCATCTTTTAACATTAAAACACATGTGACTGTTGTGTTCCAGGCGCTCCTCAGAGGGAAGTGTATTTCATGGGCCTCATCGACGTGTTGACGCAGTACGACACCAAGAAGAAGGCCGCTCACGCCGCCAAGGCCGTCACACACGGGGTGAGGCGCAGGAACATCATCTTCAAATGTAGAGCTGTTCTCTGTTTCCTGGACCACTACTTTGTACTTTCACTCGAGTATTATTACTTCGCAGTGACCGTACTCTTACTGTTTAAGGACATGTCTTGTAGATGTAATGACAGTTTGAGTGTTTGTGTTGCCAGGCAGCGGCTGAGATCTCCACTGTGAATCCAGAACTGTACGCCAAACGATTCAAAGAGTTCGTCACGACCATCTTTGCTTAAGAATGGACTTGCGGACCTCGACCGGGCGCGGCGCTGAGGACACACGGCACGACGTCTCTTTTTCACTCTCTCTAAGCTGCAGTGGCCTCAGTCTCATGTTTGCTGATTGTTGCCGTGCTCCGGTGCAGCAGCACGTTCACGGACACTTCTGCACACAGAGCCCAGCGGCCAATGACAAGGGTCTTAATAAACGGTGAACCGATAAACACTTTACTCTTCTCTCCTCGTGCACTCCAGACTGGTTTGTTTCAGGTCGTTAGCAGCTAATGCTAATGCTAGTTTACGTATTAATGTGTGGCTATGCTAATAAGCGTTAGCCTAGTTACAGACAGCTTTAACGAGCCTAATTTCCAACTGTCCGGGTGTTATATTTCAGGATCAGGCACAGGAATAGTGCCACGTATCAATCATAAACCCACAAACGTTTGTCTCTGCTTTAAGCGTTAGCGACTCGCGACTTGTTCTTCAAGTTCATGCTCTGTTTTCATGACTCTCTAACAGCGAGAGGCAACAGAGTGTGACATCTTCAACATGTGACAACAAATAAGTCACGTGACTGAAACCCATGTATAACGTGTCAATAATACACTTTAGTCGGAATATTTCATAATTTGATTGATTCATTAATCAAAAATACAGTACAAAAATACTGCTTTTAGCATTGTTACAGTGAAATGTCACTATGAAGAGGCGGGGCTTATCAGTTCTGCAGTTTTGAACAGGAAGTCGATGGATCTGTTTATATTAAGCTGTTTTAAATCAATATGTGTTTTACAGTGATCAAAATGTAAAATGATGATCTATTTATGTTTTAATTCAAACCTGAAACAGCTAAAAGAGCTAATGCTTTACACAACAGCTAAACATATATACAACATACATATTACTCTTCTCTTTAGTTTTTGTCAAATCATATTTTTAAGTGTATCTTTTGATTTGCTTCATCATTATTTAATTGTTTAATAAATTGCTGCTCTGTACCTTTTGTACTTTTTGTACTTTTTGATGATAAAGTCGGTTTTCAGTTTGAAGAGGTTCTTCTGTGTGATAAATGTATTTGTATTCCAGGCCTGTAGTTTCTGCTCCAGTGAGAACAGCACTCAGACAGAGCTGCAGAAAGCCTCCTCTTTGTGTTATTAAACCATTTATATCAGCGTCGAATGGGATTAATGTTCCACTGAACTGCTTTGCTTCGGAGAGGAAATCTTGTAGAAGATTATTCAAAAAGGCCCTTATAATGTCAGTGGTAATAGAACTCTGATATTTACTGCAAACGAGTCGGATCAGCACGAGTTTAACCCAGGGCTGTGCGGAAAAAGAAGTCACGACTTCCTCGTGTTGATCAATCATGATGTTCAGTTCAATTGTATTTAGTCTCATTCAGAACAAATACAAATGGCTTTCAATATACTTTTTCTGAACATAAATGAGACTTTTGTTCCATTTAAAACAAAGTAAGAGTCAAATTTCCTCCTCCAAAGTCTGAACTCCAAACCACATTCTTTTCCTCTCGATTAAAAACTAAAACTGATCATGAACGACTTGAAATGATGATCACAAGCTTGATTCAAATGCTGTTAATTGCACTGCCTTAAGTTAAAGAGACACTATGTAACTTTTCTGGTGTAGGATCTGCCACTTGCAAGTCTTTCCCTGGAATGTTCCGCCTTATGGCATTAAAAGGATCCATTCTTGCATGTATTCAATTAAACCAAGAGTCTTGGATGGGAGTTGAAACGTTAGGTTTTTCTGAAAACAGAGTCCAGATGACACTACAGCTGAATTTTTTCTACAATGTAAAACTCCTGGAAGAATGAGGGATGACAAGAGCAATGGACTCAGACTTGAACCTTAACAGACACGTCAAATCAATAACATCAGCCGCTTTTTACCATCTAAAAACATTGCAAAAATCAAAAATATAGTGCCTAAACCAGATTTGGAGAGACTTATCCATGCGTTTGTCTCCAGTAGATTAGACTGTAACGGCCTCCTGCTGGTGCCAGAGTCAGGACTAAACATGGACCGGCCTCCTGCTGGTGCCAGAGTCAGGACTAAACATGGACCGGCCTCCTGCTGGTGCCCAGAGTCAGGACTAAACATGGACCGGCCTCCTGCTGGTGCCAGAGTCAGGACTAAACATGGACCGGCCTCCTGCTGGTGCCAGAGTCAGGACTAAACATGGACCGGCCTCCTGCTGGTGCCCAGAGTCAGGACTAAACATGGACCGGCCTCCTGCTGGTGCCAGAGTCAGGACTAAACATGGACCGGCCTCCTGAAGATGTGCAACAGGATCTGCTCTGACAATACTCAAATTTTGGCTAAAAACTAAAAGGATTATATTCACACTCTTCTCTTTTACGTCTTCATCTGTTTTGTGTTTTTACTGCATTTTTTCCTATCGTGTGAAGCTCTTTGATCTGCTCTGTGTATGAATTGTGCTCTTCAAATAAACTCTCCTTTTTGTGCGTTCACTCACCGTCTTCTTCGTGATGTTTTTGACACCGTGTCCCTTCCTGTCGAGGCAGGACGACAGCACCATCTGCAGTCCCATGTCTTCAGTCAGTATCCCAGGTGTGTGAGAGCGAAAAGGCCCCTTCGTCCCGGTTTACAGTCTCGTGGGCGTGTTTCCGACGTTTGCTCCATCTCCTTAATCAGGTTTTCTCTTTTGCAGTGGTTGAAAAAATATCCCTTTACGTTAAATTATCAGAAGACCAAATAAGCCCCATCGCAAAAGAAAACTCGAAATCATGATGCCGTTCTCTTCACGCTGTAAATGGACCGTGGAGACGAGTCGTTGTAGTCTCTGTGCGTTTGTTTTCCTCATTAGTTCTCCTCCTCTTTGAAAACGCATGTGAAATCTGCGCCTCGTGTTCGCAGCCCGAGTGGGACTGAGCGAGGAACAGTTAGAAGTAGGTCATCATCAGAGCCCGAACACGAAGAACATGTCTCAAAGTCTGGTGTAATGATGGCTGCGGGAAACCGGAGCGCAGCGTCTGGAGGGACACGGACACTTTACCAGGTACGCACATGGTCTCTGTGAATATCATACCATAGTTTAAGGGATGGACAATATATCGCTATTGGTTAGATTAAAACGTTCCTGTTAATTTTGCACAATTTATTTCCAAGCTGCCTCAGTCTGTGTGACGTCAAACTTAAGGATGCGCTCACAGTTGCACATGCATTCATCAAAATTGGGACTAAACCAGGATTAAACCCAAAATTAAACAAGGACTATATCAGGACTAAACCTGGACTACATCCGGACTAAACCTGGACTATATGAGGACTAAACCTGGACTATATCAGGACTAAACCTGGACTACATCCGGACTAAACCTGGACTATATGAGGACTAAACCTGGACTATATCAGGACAAAACCTGGACAATATGAGGACTAAACCTGGACAATATCAGGACTAAACCTGGACAATATCAGGACTAAACCTGGACAATATCAGGACTAAACCTGGACTATATCAGGACAAAACCTGGACTCTATCAGGACTAAACCTGGACAATATCAGGACTAAACCTGGACAATATCAGGACTAACCCTGGACTATATCAGGACAAAACCTGGACTATATCAGGACAAAACCTGAACTATATCAGGACTAAACCTGGACAATATCAGGACTAAACCTGGACTATATCAGGACTAAACCTGGACTATATCAGGACTAAACCTGGACTATATCAGGACTAAACCTGGACTATATCAGGACAAAACCTGGACTATATCAGGACTAAACCTGGACTATATCAGGACTAGAAGAACTAGAAGAGATGTGTGAACGCAGCCCAAAGGGGACTGTATCTGTACAACCCAAATACATCTATTTTGCAGTTGTTTTCTACAGTAATTATTTTAAATTAAGCTCAACTATATCTTATTTGCCTTGTATTAGATTTTGGGCTGAATAAACATGTTGGTTTCCATTTTCCAAAAAGATAAATGGTGATTATGGGCTAATTTGGGGGTCGTCAACAATTTTCCATCCTTTCATCCATCCTCTTCTTCTGCTTATCCAGAGGTGGGTCACACAGGCAGCAGTGTGAACTGGGAGGCCCTGACTTCTCTCACCCCAGACACTTCCTCCAGAGGTGTTCCCAGGCCACACAGAGACAGACTCACTCCATTTTCCAGGGGTCTCTCCCTCCTCGAGGTGGGACAAGCCTGGAACACTTCTTCCCCAGGGAGACTTTGTCCAAGAGGCTCCTCCCCATGGAGGAGCAGCCGCTCTGCTCTGAGCTCTTCCCATTGGCATTATCATTATTAAGTTGTGGACCTTCTCAACTTTCCCTTATTGCAGTCTGGTGTCTTGGTTAATGGCTACACAGATACATGGTTAAAAAGGTAATACTTAATTTGTGGCACCATAATGCATTCAAAGCTTATCCTATATTCAAATACTAAATACTTGAGTAATATTCATATAAAGTAACTGTACCTTGAGTACACATTTGAGCTACTGCAAATTCGACTGAAAGAGTCAAATCTTAAGAAGTCATAATATTGTGAATGAATGAACAAAACACCATGAACTTTTTGGGCAGTATCTTGTATTGATAATGGATGCTCTATGGGTCATCGCATGAGTAAAAAAATACAAATGGAAAGTTTACATCACACATAAACACAAATACAAAAATTACTGCATGAAAAACGCTTGTTCAAATCATCATTGGGCATCTTTCCATTAGAACACTTTCAATAAGAACCATTCAAGGCCCATTCTAAAAGCAAACGTAAGAAAACCGCATCAAACATTCACCGTAGAGTTACTGCGTCGAGTACATTCAGTCTCATTTACACAAGGCCAACACTGCACTGACAATGCCCGGCAGCAGGAGGCGCTAGAGGGCACGAGCCGCACTGCACTTTAGACGCTTCACATGGGAAATAAAGATGGAGGGCAGAACATGCACGAAAGCACGTTTTATAGTCGTTTGAAATGAGCAAAATAACATACAAATAATGAATAATTGTATCAGAAAAGAGAAATAAAATAACAATAAATGTAAATTGCATCTAAATATAGCTTATCATCTGGGTAACTTTCTAAAAACGTGTTTCTAGTTTGGAGTCTGGATAAAATAAAACATAATTTATGTTCTCACAGCCCTGTTATATATATTTTTTGAAATAAATCTACAACCTCCTGTCATACGCCCTTTTAACCTTAAAGGGCGTATGACAGGTTTTTATGAGTTTCTAATTTTGACTTTATTTGATGTATTTATACCTGTTGTACATATACATTATAGTTTTACACCAATTGAGTAGCTATTTGTGGAGGAAAGTTGAAAAATCTGTAGAAAATGACAGGAAGTGACATCACGTTTATGCACAATTTAGACAAAGAAACAACTTTTTTGACTCTAAACATTCATTAGACAAATTTTAGTCGCTATCATGTATTTTTATTTGCCCAATAAATAGATTGTGACATTAGAAGAGTTTTGGCCTAGTGTTTGCTGGATAATTTCCTAGTGTGATGTAATCAATTACAAACAGGAAGTGAAATTATAAACCTAAAATATGTGCTATTCTGTGAGTTTTTTTTCTTTTAATTTTTGGCAGAATTCTAAATAAATTTATCTTAACTGTATTTTACTTCAATAAGTCGTCCAACCTGTAGGGGGCGCTTCAAGCATTATCTTAAAAACATTTCACTAAAACACAGTTAATCTGAACAATTTTATCCCAGTTTGGCGAATGTTTAGGTTTATAATTTCACTTCCTGGTTGTAAATCATGACATCACACTAGGCAATTCTACCGCAGTTACCTAGGAACCCTGTTGTGGACTGGACCAGAACACAAAATATTATTTGACACATAGAACTACATGAGAACGCCTTCATTTTGCTGGAGTAATGTTTAAAGAGTCAGAAAGAAATGTTTCTCGTGTGTGAATGTCATTCTGAGTGTTTTAGATCTCTGCTCTACTTCCTGTCATATTTTCAACACAAAATGACACTTGACTGGTGCAAAACTATCGAAAATAGAACATAAAAAAACTTGATTTGACCAGAAAGTCCCACTGGGAATCTCTTTGTCAGGGGCGGAGCCTATTGTACATGTTTTTAGTGTAGTGAACTTTACTATGACAATACAACAAAGTGCTAAGTGCTAAGTATGAATAGTATTCCACGTTGTCTTGTATCTACCTCCTGCCCTCCACATCCCGCCCTCTACCTCCCGCCCTCTACCTCCCGCCCTCTACCGCCCTCCACCTCCCGCCCTCCACCTGCCGCCCTCCACCTCCTACCCCCTCCACCTCCCGCCCTCCACCTCCTGCCCTCTACCTCCTGCCCTCCACCTCCTGCCCTCCACCTCCACCTCCCGCCCTCCACCTCCCGCCCTCCACCTCCCGCCCTCCACCTCCCGCCCTCCACCTCCTGCCCTCTACCTCCTGCCCTCCACCTCCTGCCCTCCACCTCCACCTCCCGCCCTCCACCTCCCGCCCTCCACCTCCCGCCCTCCACCTCCCGCCCTCCACCTCCCGCCCTCCACCTCCTGCCCTCCACCTCCACCTCCCGCCCTCCACCTCCTGCCCTCCACCTCCTGCCCTCCACCTCCCGCCCTCCACCTCCCGCCCTCTACCTCCCGCCCTCCACCTCCTGCCCTCCACCTCCACCTCCCGCCCTCCACCTCCCGCCCTCCACCTCCCACCCGCCACCTGCCGCCCTCCACCTCCCGCCCTCCACCTCCCGCCCTCCACCTCCCGCCCTCCACCTCCCGCCCTCTACCTCCTGCCCTCCACCTCCTGCCCTCCACCTCCTGCCCTCCACCTCCTACCCTCCACTTCCTGCCCTCCACCTCCTGTCCTCCACCTCCTACCCTCCACCTCCTGCCCTCCACCTCCTACCCTCCACCTCCTGCCCTCCACCTCCTCCACCTCCTGCAGTGCTGTCGTCCCACAGTGTCACCAGCCGTCACGTTCTGCTCAGAAGTCGGTTTCTCTAACTAAAAACAGAACCCTAAACGCCCCGACACACATTCACTGTACAAATCATAAACTCTCCCGACTCTTTTTAAGCATCTCTGTACAAGTCCCTCCCACGGCCGCCCGCCATGAGACGTAGCTATAGTATTTTATTATCAACACAATATTTTGCACTTGGACATTCATTTTCTATGGAGTCGATGGAAACAGTGACAAAGTGATAAAGCTGATCGGTGTCGTGAAGCCAGAGTCCCGTGTAAAAAAAACTGTTCAAATACTGCATGACGAAAACGAAGAAGAAGAAGATCCGCTGGTTTACAGTGCAATACATTCCGGTTCTGTCTCTGGGCCTGGAGCATGGGCAGTTTTACAAAGATACTGTTCCTCTGTGTTCCAAAGCGTCTCCGTCCACATTCGAGTCATTAAAAAAAAAAACAATAGGATCGCCGCAAACATCAGGGCGTTTGTTGTTCGTATACACGGTTTAACGAGCTTCTTTCGCTCTATATTTAAAGATATTTGAACCGATCCACTTGGTACAGGAGCCCTTTAGCAGTGTTTGTTTTCACAATACAGTTTAATGTCGTGTTTTTGTTTTGTCTCGTTTTTAATCGATGGAAATGTCATGCTAATTTGCTCGGCTAAATCCATGACGGCTTCAGTCGACCGCAAAATATGACCGTTATTTTAGCTGTAATAAATTGCTTCGTGACCGTGCGTTAAGACGTTTTTGTTTATGGTCTGGTTTGGGGTTTGACGAGTGGAACGTGGATTTAGTCTCCGCTCGTTTTATTTTCAACTAAAATACCGGTACTTTTAGCAAAAAAATGTCTACTTTCGGCCTCACGTCCCTGTAAAACCAGTCCGGGCGCGGTCGCAGGTCAGGACAACGTTATTTCCCAAACAGCAGAGGTGAGATCCTGTGGCCCCCGAACCCCGGCCCCCCATCTCCTCTCCATAAAGACGATGAACTACGCAGGTGATAAAGCGCAACCTTGAGGGACTCCCAACATAGCGCAGAACGGATCGGACTGCCACAAACACAGCTCCTGCTCCGCTCATTCAGGAAGTCGCATTCGTATCCATTACTGTGCTGCCTGGTGGTCAAGTGGTATAGTAAGCTGCAGATCACGTGTCAGCACATTTCCAACAATTTGCTGAATGTTCTCCCTGCTCGTTCGCCCCACATATTGCCCCACATCGGCCTCTCTTGCCTACGGGACGAAGAATCCTTAAAAAATAAAACAAAAACCCCTTTATATAACAAGGATAATCCCACTTTAGAGATTTAGCGAGAGGAGATCCAATAGTCTGAAGGAAACCGACGCGCAGAGAACATAAACTCAAACCCGGAGGCCGAAACGCAAACCCCTCTGCTACCGCGCTGCCCACACGCGAGCGCCAACGGGGGGTTTTCCAAAACACTTCTATTACTTCAAGGTGTGAAGCGCGCGACTGCATTCGACTTTAAATGGCACGATAGTTTCATTATCCGTTTCAGACCTCCGAGCGTTCTGAAACGTCAAATTACATTCAACCACAACATTCTTCTCAACATTCTAAAACCTTTAAATGCTTTGTTTACCCATCAACTAGAGACCGACACGCAAAAGGAAAGAAAAGGCATCTACAAAAACATCCATGTATCCAGGCCCTTTTTAAATGCCGTCCGAACGCCGTCGTTGAGAAAAACCTTGTCGTTTCTTTTGGTTTAAACGTCAGTCTCGGGCACTTGGCGTCAGCTCGACCGTCGGCGACCATCGGCGACCGCACGCGCCCTCCCGCTGAGTCCCTCGTTCCCATCTCCACACACACACGAGCTCATCAGAAAACATCCAGCAGTCAATTTCCCGCTCTTTACGACACGGCCCGGCGCGACGTGCTGTAGCTCAGGCTCGTCCCGCCGCCCGGCGTCTTGTGCGTGGTTATCTTCAGCGTGGTCGCCACAGTGAGGCCGGGGTTCATGGCGAAGGCGGGCGGCTGCGTCGTCGGCGAGGAGGCGAAGCCGACGGCCGAGGAGGAGAGCGGCGAGGAGATGGAGGACAGCGGCGGCTCGTTGGGGCAGCCGTGCTGGAGCAGGATGTCCACGCACTCCGGGCTGCCAGCGTTGTGGGCGACAGCCAGCGCCGTCTGGCCCTGGGCGTCTCGGTATCGCACGTCGCAGCCGTACTGCGGGGAAAGACAGGGCAGGGTCAGAGCGAGAAAAAAAACATCAAATGGCCGGAATCGCGATAAGATCTTGCAATTAGCGGTGTCACAATATCAAATTTTAATGTTATGATTATCAAAGGCGTTATGGACAATTTTTCGGCAATTTCAGAACTCTGGCCTGTGCGGACTGATACAACACACACGTGCGTTTGTTTATTAGCGTGACGGATCGCATCTCTCGTCTCCCATAGATTTCCGTCTCTTCTGAGTCAGCTCGAACTGTCTTTCTCCGTCCTAATTTTGTCCCGTACACTGAGGGAACTATATTATGATAGATCAATGCGCTTAGACACGCGGAAACATGCTGCTCTGATGGGGACGAGCCGCACGCGGCTGCAGGTGAGCGGTAGGTGAGTTCTATGATTGATACGTGGCAGGACTAATCGGCAGTCCACGCCACGAGGAAATGAGACTCAGATTTGGGCCAAAAGAATCGTCCATTACGCCTTTAAGTAGCACCTTTTTTCATAGTTTTGGCCGGGGTGTGACTTATACTCCAGAGCAACTTATATGTGATATTATTCGTTATTTCACACTGACAACCACAAGAGGGCGCTCTAGGCTCTAAGTGACGCAGAAGAAGAATCTTCACTTCCTCTACCTCTGGAGTTTGTGGAGTTGTTTTGAAGTGACACAGAGGAAAAAGAATTCAATGGAAAACCACCGGCTGGTCCTGCAGTTGTTCAGAGGAGACACATAAATGATGGCACAGGTGCACTGTTTATGGAAATGATAAACTTTGAAAATGTCTCATGTTCTAATGTAAATGAACTCTGTTACATCTAGTGTTTTGAATGTTCTGGACACCACCGCCCCTATGAAGGCTAAAATGGTTAAAAATAAGCAGAAGGCGCCATGGGGAAATGATGATTCGGTCAGGGCACAGAAAAGGAAGTGCCGCAGGGCCGAACGGAAATGGCGCAAGTCAAAGCTCCAGGTTCAAAAAGAGATTAACAAAGAAAAGCTGAACATGTACAACCAAATCTTATGTAGAACTAGGGAAAGATATTTCTCTGAAATTATTGGAAACAAATTATAGTAACAAACCCTCCAGCTCAGCTGCCGTTAGAACTCATTTCCACATCCAAGTGTAATGAGTTTGCATTATTTTTTAATGACAAAGTTCAGGGCATTAAAAATGCTATAAATCCCACAATGCAAAAAATAACCCTAAAACCACCTAGACTCTTAGAGCTAACTCACTTTGCACCAGTAACTGACAAAACTGTCCATGAGATCATCATCAGTCTGAGTTCATCTACATGCTGCCTCGATGTGTTACCCACCAGATTTCTAAAGTCTGTGCTGAACAGTTTGTTAGCACCATTCACTCACATAGTTAACATGTCGCTTCAATCTGGAACATTCCCAATGTCTTTAAAAACTGCGGTCATAAAGCCTCTCCTAAAGAAGAGCAGTCTTGATGCCGCAGTACTGAGTCATTACCGGCCCATCTCTAATCTGCCATTTTGGGGCAAAGTCCTTGAAAAGGTTGTTTACCAACAGCTCACAGATTTCCTCTTAATAAACAACTCATTTGATGTTTTTCAGTCAGGTTTTAGACCTCATCACAGCACTGAGACTGCTCTTGTCAAGGTGACAAATGACATCCGCCTGAACACTGACACGGGCAAAGCCTCAGTCTTAATTTTGTTAGATCTGAGTGCTGCTTTTGACACTGTCGATCATGGGATCCTCTTACAGAGACTAGAGGACTGGGTGGGCATCACTGGCACTACCCTAAACTGGCTAAGGTCCTATCTAGAAGACAGGAAGTACTTTGTTGAAATTGGTAACTGTGTCTCAGACCACATGACCCTGACCTGTGGAGTGCCCCAAGGGTCAGCCCTGGGTCCCCTTCTGTTCAACTTCTACATGCTGCCGTTAGGTCAGTTGATACGCAGTGAAAATGTGTCCTATCACAATTATGCAGACGACACTCAGATCTATGTTTCACTGTCGGCAGGTGACTATGGACCAGTAGATTCACTCTGTCACTGCATCCAACGGATCAGTTTGTGGATGCAAAACAACTTTCTCCAGCTGAACTCAGACAAGACTGAAATAATCGTTTTTGGCCCACAGAAACAAAGAGAAAGTGTTAGCGGTCACCTCCAGAGTCTCGCTCTAAAACCTACAAACCAAGTTAGAAATCTGGGGGTAATAATGGACTCAGACTTGAACTTTAACAGCCACGTCAAATCAATAACATCAGCAGCTTTTTACAATCTAAAAAACATTGCCAAAATCAAAAATATGGTGTCAAAACCAGATTTAGAGAGACTTATCCATGCGTTTGTCTCCAGTAGATTAGACTACTGTAACGGCCGCTCACTGGCCTCTCCAAACGAGCTGTAAAACAGCTGCAGTACATCCAGAACGCTGCTGCTCGGGTCCTGACCAGAACCAGGAAGTATGATCACATTAGTCCTGTTCTCAGGTCTCTGCACTGGCTCCTGTGGCTCAGAGAATAGACTTTAAAGCAGCTCTGCTTGTGTACAAGTCTCTCCATGGACTAGCACCAAAGTACATCTTGGATATATTAGTGCCATATGAACCATCTCGGACTCTGAGGACCTCAGGGACCGGCCTCCTGCTGGTGCCAGAGTCAGGACTAAACATGGACCGGCCTCCTGCTGGTGCCCAGAGTCAGGACTAAACATGGACCGGCCTCCTGCTGGTGCCAGAGTCAGGACTAAACATGGACCTGCCTCCTGCTGGTGCCAGAGTCAGGACTAAACATGGACCGGCCTCCTGCTGGTGCCAGAGTCAGGACTAAACATGGACCGGCCTCCTGCTGGTGCCAGAGTCAGGACTAAACATGGACCGGCCTCCTGCTGGTGCCAGAGTCAGGACTAAACATGGACCGGCCTCCTGCTGGTGCCAGAGTCAGGACTAAACATGGATCGGCCTCCTGCTGGTGCCAGAGTCAGGACTAAACATGGACCGGCCTCCTGCTGGTGCCAGAGTCAGGACTAAACATGGAACGGCCTCCTGCTGGTGCCAGAGTCAGGACTAAACATGGATCGGCCTCCTGCTGGTGCCAGAGTCAGGACTAAACATGGACGGACCTCCTGCTGGTGCCAGAGTCAGGACTAAACATGGACCGGCCTCCTGCTGGTGCCAGAGTCAAGACTAAACATGGGGAATCTGCATTTCAGTTTTATGCAGCTAAAATCTGGAACAGTCTTCCTGAAGATGTGAGACAGTTTCTACTCTGACAATGTTCAAATCTAAGCTAAAAACTGTTTTGTTTAGCTGCGCATATGACTGAAAGGATTTTTTTCTTTGCACTTTTCTCTTTTGTTTGTGATTTTATTAGTTTAGACAATCAGTTGGATTGATAATTTTTAATTTAGTTAATTTTATTGTATTTCTGTTTCTGTAATTTCTTTGTGATTTTAATGCATTTTTCCTGCTGTGTGAAGCACTTTGAATTGCCTTGTGTAGGAAATGTGCTCAACAAATAAACTTGCCTTGCCTTGGATTTAGTGATTTGGAGTAAAACTGATGCTTTGGTAAACTTGTTAGCATGTTCTTTATGCTATAGTTATCTGAATAACTGTTAATATGTTACGCTAACATACCAGACACTTACCACAGTTTGACTTATATATGTTTTTTTCTTCTCTATTATGCATTTTTTGCTGGTGCAATTTATAATCCAGAAAATACGGTACATCGCGATTTAACGATGGTTCATGAGATGAGATCATCACCAAACAACAGGAAACACATTAATTATCTTCAAAATCAAAGATAACTGAATGACAAACTTAAAGTAATTGGGCAGAAACGTGAAAAAGGTGCTTTACGTTTAGATTTTTATTGCTTCTAAAGTTGTCACGCTTATAATTTTTCAGTTCTTTAAGATCACATTGTGACCTGAATAATTATGATTAACCAAATAATAAGATGAGAATTTACAAAAACTGCGTATTTAACTGTGTATTTCAGATGTTTGTACAGATCTAAACCACACGGTTGGCAGTTTTTAAGCAGGATAAGAAAGGATATTGTGTTGTCTGAGGAGGAAAACGATGATAATTAATAAATTGCTGCCGTTGTGATTTGCTGATTGCGTCGATTCAAACTGTGATTTATCTTGCAGCTCTAGTTCAGAAAATGTGACAAAGGAATTAAAGGCAAGAAGTCTCTGGAAACAGTTAAATGTTGAACTGCTACAATACTTTAAGAATGGTTACTGCTTTATTTATTTATTTGTTTATTTTAAGCCCGGACAGAACAGAAAAAACTGTTTGTTTGAATTAAAATAAATAAAATAAATAAAATAAATAAAATAAATAAAATAAATAAAATAAATAAAATAAATAAAATAAATAAAATAAATAAAATAAATAAAATAAATAAAATAAAATAAAATAAAATAAATACAAAATTAAATGAATACAAAATAAAATAAATACAAAATGAAAAAAATAATAATAGTAATGAGGCAAGAAATTCAAACTTGGCTCTATGCATTTTTCAGATTTTCATGTTCCATATGTGCCATTTTTACACATAAAATGCCCTATATGAAAACATTATACAATGACTGGAATGTGGGAGAAAAAAGTACATTCGGACCTCATTTGAAATGGACCTATTTGACTTTGGAAGTGGGCCATTTGAATATGCTTCAATTTAGTTTCTTTAGACATTCTGTGCTGTTTGTATTCTTTTTAGTTTTAACTCTCTGGTCATGTTCTGTGTTCTGTGTTTTATGTGTTTTGTTAATACATTTTATTCTTACATTTATAAATTATAAACTACAAAAGAAGTTTCAAATGAATAGCTCTAAGACTTTTCTCTATTCACCTGCAGCATCTCGCCTTAAAATATAATGTTTGTTAAAATCCCATGTACTGGCTTTATTGTTGTTGTTGCAGATTATAATATTAAAAAACTATAAAATTCCTAATCTGATGAAACAAATGATGAAACCATTGCTAGACTAAAGCATCAAGAAGATTACCCACATCATTTTCCACATTATTTTTCAAAGTCACGAACAAACGAACGAACGGAAAGATAATTAAAGCATCAGCAGAGTATTTGAGACGAGACAAATCCTCTTCCGGATCTTGTAAAAACTGCATTTGACAGATCTCAAATACCGAGCGGCGCCGGCTCCACAGACTCGGGGTCCATTCATCAAACCCGCTCTCCTCACGCGCCGGGTTTGTGCTGAGTCGACCGCTCTGTTTATTCCGACCGCGTTTGCATTATAGCAGTTTATTTTGATGAATACGAGACAGTGAGTGCTTCCGCGTTCTGTAAAATGAATTGGTTTGGACAGATTCGGTCGAGTTGGGACTTTTAGACGGCAGAGCGGCTTCGATTTTTACGTTTAATTTTAGCGGCCTGTGTTTTGAATCCTCGTTTATCTAGAGTTTCCCGTTTTACTGCTGCCGCTGCAACACAAAGAAAGGCTGTAAATGTTCCACAGTGCGACATTAAAACTCTCTTATCACAGTTTCTTGATTATATTATGTGTTTTAATTGCTCGAAAAAACACCTTGAAAAACACGCAAACATACTGTGAGTGAGGCCGCCTCTCCACAGATCTGACCTGTAACTCGGCCTGGTGTCACCTGCTTGTTGTCTCCATGGAGATAGATAAGTTTATTGCAGTACCGTGGAACATTCTGAGCAAAGTAATAACATATCCACGGAGAAATTAACTGTATAAAACATCACATTTTCCATAAAAAGCAGTGATTAATTAAATGAACGGTAATGTTAAAATGCAAACGTGTTATTTTTCCTTGCCTCATGTAACGTCTGTTCTGTGTTCTGACCCGTGTCCAGGGCCGGCCCAAGACTTCAGGGGCCCCTAAGCGAAAAAAAATTTGGGGGCCCCTCACCACGTCATCAGAATCAGTTTTATTGCCATTGTCAGTAAACAATTCACATATGGGAACTTTCTTCAACGCAAACAAAGCACACCAAAACTCCAGGGCATCCATTTGCCAGTTAGTTTATTCTCAACACCTCACAAGCTCAAATATTGATAACTTAAATCCCACAATGCAACTTGGTATTCCGCTGACATCACCTCTACTCCCTGTACAAATAACACACGTCCCAGATATGTTTTTGGGCGTATTTGTGGGCGTTAAGGGTCGACAGCCACATTAGCACATTAGTTTAAATTAATGAACAGGGGGGTCTGGGGGCCCTCCCCCAGAGATTTTCAGAGCTTTTTTGGGTCTTCTGTTGCATTTTAATGTGGTCCAGCCGGCTAAAGTAAGAGTAAAATGTTGAGGTTGTAATGCTATAAAATGATGATGTGATGAAACTGTGCCAGGAGAAAATGATTAAAGCCAGTTATTAATACATTAGTGTACTTAATTACTCAATACAATATTGGCTATGAAAAATAATTATGGTCAGATTGATTCATTTTAACTGAAAATGTAAAAGTAATAGTTATCCTTACTAATTTATCTTTTACAGCTCCCAACTGTTCCTTCTTGCTAAAGTGACAAAACAAGTTATATTAAATTAAACAAATAGCATAAGCATTGCTTGATTAACAATTAACACTGATAAAACAGTGCAAACATGTTATTCCCAGAGAATGAACAGAACGAGAAGTGAAGGTCCAAACCTAGCTATAGTGAAGCGTTTCTGCAACTTTGCCACTTTTATATAAAAATATATAGTATTATTCTATAACAGACGTAATCATAATATGTCTGGTTATTTTTCACTATCAATTTATTATAATTTATAACAAATAGTCTAATGATGCTTTTTAAATAAATTGAAATGTTTTATTGCTCTATTAAAAGTTAATTACAATATAAATGTTTGTTCTAATAATAATAATAATAATAATAATAACTTTTATTTATATAGCGCTTTTCAGTGACCCAAAGACGCTGTTCTGATCAGAACATCACACACTGGGCTCCTGCATGAAACAATGCTGCGATGTGATTGGCTGATGGACCTTACGTGCATAAACCTTTACGTTCCTCTTATTGCACGTTAAGAAGTCAAAGTAAAACAGACATCACGAATCACGATTGATCTCACACATGGTGATGTGAGAGAGAGGGGACGCTCATCTCTGACTGAGGCTGCACAGGGGCCCGGGACAGGGACCCGGGACAGGGGCCGCACACTTTTCACTCCAAAGTCTCACGTCAGAGCTTCTGGACGAGGCGGCGCTCGTCTGGACCGGATCTCCGCCTCTTAGTGACCCGGGGCACAGACGCCCCTCACCGGCCTCACCTGCAGCTAACACTCCCGGGCTGGTGTAAATGTGAAGCTTATTATCTTTCATTCAGACATATTATTATGCGCGGGGCAGAGCTCTCGTCGCCTCCAGCCTGAGCGAACTAACGTGACAGACTCGTGTTGTTTCAAACAGCAGCATTAACCGTCTCTTTGTAAGAGAAGTTCAATACCTGGAGAGTGTTGTTGAGTTTGCAGTTTCTTTACATCGTCAAGAAGTTTCTTCTTTCGTTTTTCGGCATCGGGGGGATATATTCCTCTGGACATGAGGACCACGTTCTGTTGTGTTTATGTTTTGCTCTCGTTCTGCTCGCGCACAATGAAGTTGACCAATCAGCGCAGGTTTGGTGTCTTGGTTGCCAGATTGTCATTACAAATAAATGCGGTTTGTGGGTTATATGTTACCTCTGTGTGTGCTGCCGCGCCAGCAGCGCTACTACACTAGTGGCACACGCTGCGCTTGCACTTCTCATAAGACGGGTTGCCAGATTGGGGGCCCTCTTAACGCCTCGGGGCCCTACGCGGTTGCTTAGTTCGCTTATAGGCTGGGTCGGCCCTGCCCGTGTCTTGTGTAATGTCTTGTAAATACACTCAAAAAGAGAACTTAATATTGAAGTAAAGTTGTGTAAAGTGAGTAGCAGCAGCAGGAAGTAAAAGTGAAGTACCTGCCTCAGAGTAGGAGCTTAAATAGTTAAAAGAAATACGTGACGCATCAAAACGCGGAAAGTTACGAGAATGGAAAACGATGTACCCTCCCCCATGCCAAGTGACGAGTCAGGTCTGTGGAGAGCTGATCCTGCTGCTGTTAGCTTCATGGTTTAGTGCAATAAAGAATTCTTTCTTTGATGAATTGTTTTGCAGTGGGACTTTTAATGCTTCTCGTAATCGGTCCGGTCAGTTTTTCCTCCAAGAAAATGTATCGTGAAAGCAAAAAGTTGTGAAAAAGTCAGACCACCGCATGATGTCGTCGTCTAATTATTAAACTGTGCAAGGGGGGTCCTATCGGGGTCACGTTTCAGGTCGAAAAAGCTGTTCTAAAGCCAAAAAAAACGCCTAAAAATCTCCCTAATCATGCATGTGAATGTTAGTGATGAGGGTTTGTGAGAGCTTGTAGTTAGATTAATACTTCACTGTTTGAAAATGTTGTTATTTGAAAATCTATTTCCACCATGAACTTAAAAATGGACAAACTTACCAGACTTATGCTGATGTTTGTTTCTGGTTCATTATTTGGGCTACTCTTTGTTCCACTTTATAATAACTTCACTTTTTCCTGCCTTAATAAAGCATGAACAAGGACTTAATTCATCGTGAACAAATAGATTATTAAGAAGGATTCAGGATTAGTACTATTTAACTACCTTTTTTCATAATTTTGGCCGGGGTGCGACTTATACTTATATTTATACTTATATACTTATACTTATACTCCGGAGCGACTTATATGTGATATTGTTATTTTCACACTTGATTTTCACACTGCATTTCATACTCCAATGCAACTTATATATATCTTTTTCTTCACTATTATGCATTTTTTGGCTAGTGCGACTTATACTCTGAAAAATACGGTAATACTCTGACCTTGATTCTAACACCTAACCTTAACAAAGTAGTTACAAAGTTATTAAACTGTATGTTAATCATTAATTAAATCTGGGTTCATGCTCATGGTATAGTTATTATCAAATCAAAATAGAAGAAGAAGAAACCCAGCTGTAACTCACAGACCAGCCTGCGTTTCTTGAAAGTGTAATGTGCAAACTGACCCACAGGAGGAGCTGCGTCATCACCACGTCGCCGTGTTGGCAGGCGGCGTGCAGGGCGGAGGCGGGCAGACGCAGGGCCAGCAGCGCCCGGGACGAGAGCGCCATGCTGAGCGGAGCGTTCATGTCCTCCTTGCTGCAGTGGGCCAGCAGCAGCAGCAGCTTGGGCAGGTTGTGCTCCATCACAGCCAGCAGGAGGCGCCCCGCCAGCGTGATGTCCGGCCCCTCTCCCGGCGTGGGCGGAGGCAGCGGCGCCACGAACAGCTTCTGCTCGTATTTGGCCCGGATCCACGACTCTCGCTCCTCCCTGAGTCAGCACAAACGGAGAGGACGCCCGAGGAGCAGAAGTGTTACATCAGAGAAGGTCCCGTCCAGTGCATTATACTTGGATTATAATTGATTTTCAAGCTCGGCCATCGATCACAATTTGTTCTGTACAAAGAGTCGGTCTTTGGGTTTATTCAGACTCAAGCAAACCTAAACACAAGTCACGATAAGTAATGCAATGTCAATGTTTTCTGACCTGGTTATGTATAAAAGAGTGTTTATGTCACTGTGTCCAAGTCATTTCCCTCGAGGATCATTAAATCTACACATCAGGATGATTCTTTTCTCTTGAATGTTTTTAGTAATCGTGCAAATGAGAAAATAGTGCTGCCAAAACCATGAAAAGGAGTTTTGTGTTGTAAATTAAGATTACATCAGGGAATACAACCTGACTTCACTGATCTACAACCCGAACTAAACCACAATCAAGTTTACAGGGCAGCCTTTGAATTGAAATTGACCTGTAGCAAAACACGATCAAACCAGGACTAAACCAACTAAACCAGAACTTAACCAAAACAAAACCAGAACAAAGTCTAGACTTAATCAGGACACATCTAAGGACTAACCTGAGTCCAACAACGTCCCAAACACTCTCACAGATCTGCAGTAGATTAGCTTCTGCTTCTCCTTAGATGTTTTCTCTGCTCGAGTCCACTGATTTGATCCTTCTCAAACACACTGACGTCTCATCCATGACCGCGGATTTCGTCTTCCCACACGGCCGTTTCAGAAATGAGAATCAGTCGAGTTTAAATACTGAGTTGGAGCTGAAAGATCATGATCTTGCAGCAGGTCTCCAGCAGGAGAAGAGGACCGACTGTATACAGGACTAAACCAAGACTAAACCAAGACTACACCAAGACTACACCAAGACTAAACCAAGACTAAACCAGGACTTAACAAAGACTAAACCAGGGCTAAAGTAGGACAAAACCAGGACTAAAGCAGGACTAAAGCAGGACTAAAGCAAGACTAAACCAAGACTAAACCAAGACTAAACCAAGACTAAACCAAGACTAAACCAAGACTAAACCAAGACTAAACCAGGACTTAACAAAGACTAAACCAAGACTAAACCAGGACTAAAGCAGGACTAAAGCAGGACTAAAGCAAGACTAAACCAAGACTAAACCAAGACTAAACCAGGACTTAACAAAGACTAAACCAAGACTAAACCAGGACTTAACAAAGACTAAACCAGGGCTAAAGTAGGACAAAACCAGGACTAAAGCAGGACTAAAGCAGGACTAAAGCAAGACTAAACCAAGACTAAACCAAGACTAAACCAAGACTAAACCAAGATTAAACCAGAACTTAACAAAGACTAAACCAGCACTAAACCAGGACTAAACCAGGTCTAAACCAGGACTAAAGCAGGACTAAACCAAAACTAGACCAGGTCTAGACCAGGCCTAAACCAGGACTAACTAAACCAGGGCTAAAGCAGGACTAAAGCAGGACTAAACCAGGACTAAACCAGGACTAAATAGTCGGTTCACACAAACATTACCTGGAGGCGTCGGGCGAGGGTTTGCGGTGCCCGTGGGTGCGAGCCTCCCAGATGCTGTTCACTAGGTGGTTCCCGATGGCGCTGAGGACCAGGGTCAGTTCCCGTGGCAGGTCGTCCAGGTCCAGAGAGCGGACCCTGGACACGTGGGTCCCCAGGTTCCTGTGGATCCCAGAGCACTCGATGCAGAGCAGGGCCCCCAGGTTCAGACTGGCCCACGTTGGGTCTGAAACCAGACGAAACAGGTGAAAAAAGAACTTCTTATGTAATCTTAGAAACATCATAAATGTAATAAACAGTATCCAAACAAATGGTCAGATATTCATGTTTATCATAAAGTCTGATGACGGTTTGCATCATTTTATTTTCACAGTTTTTACTAATACATAAAACTATAATCCTGAAAACTGCCGTTGTGTTCTTGAGCAAGACACTAAAGTCCATATGAAGGTTCTATTGTTTTTCCTAATTATGTGTAGAACCATCAATCATAGTTTTAATTCTGTTAAATTTTGAAAAATGAATGTGACAAGAAGCAGAGCTGAGTTCTAAAACAGACGTGCCATTGAAAACAGTCGACACTTAACTGACAGACTTTTCTGACAGTTTAAACCATCATTTAACAAAATAAAGGCGTTACATGGCATTATTGTGTGTCAGATCATAACTGTTCTGTCATTTATATGGATTTTGGCTCTTGTTTAGAGGCTGGTTGCTAGGTAACGGCTGTGGCATTACCTCTACATATGTCATATCTGCCGCTCATGTCTAACCAGGAAGTACAATTATAAAACTTTACAAAAATGATCAAACGTGGGACAAATTGGCAAAATGTTTAGTCAAATCTGAAATATAATTGTGTTCACTGCGTTTTAGTGAAATCTGTAGTGTGTGTGTGTGTGTGTGTGTGTGTGTGTGTATGTGTGTGTGTGTGTTTGTGTGTAGAAAAGCGCTTTATAATTGTGCCACTTCACTAAATGTGCCCGTTTAAAACCCCGTCGCCGCTAAAAGCTAACGCACCCACGTAAGCGGCTCCGCGCGAACCCGGTCAGAGCATCGGACGACGACGGTTGGCGAATCGTGCCACTTCGGTTACATCACAAGAGCCGAAAGCGCGCCTCACAAAAGCTCCATTTTTACATTTGGGAAGCTTTAAAAAGCCTCCCACACGCAGCAGCCGCACAGAACCACCACGGCTCATCACAAAACAGGGGCATTTCGTTTTTAGATTCTCGCGGGGGCCAAATTCAAACCACCCACACGATGATTCGAAGGTTTCAGCCATGTTTCCCGGGCCGTATTGGTTCAGAATGATGTTGAATTGACTGTTGTCGGGTGCTGGGACCGTGACTCACTCGGGGCGTCGCAGTCCACGCAGAAGTTGTTTCCTTTGGCGTTTCGAATGGCTTGGAGAACCACGGCGTCGCTCAGGCTGTTCCTGCGATCCTGCAAAACGACAAACACAACGAGAAGTCAACACCCAAAAGTCACATGTCGATTTGTGTTTGGTAGATTTTAGATTGGTTTTGTTTCCGTTCGTCTGGTTCACAAAGTCTTCTTTTTGTTCAACTTCAGCGTCGTAATGATAGAGTGGAAATAGCACAAGTGATGAACGCGTTTTGCTGCTTTGTTTCCATATTATTACCAATAAAATACAAGCGCTTTGAGTTTGGGATGATACATAAAGTCTACGAAACAAACCAGTGTGTTCGTTTTTAAGTAATTACCATGTTATTATTAGATTAAATCAAACCAGGAAATGATAAATTGAAACTAACAACAATATTGTTCAAAAGAAATGTGCTGAATTACATTAAAAGCAGGAAAAAAAACAACTTAATTTGTCTCTATTATTAGTAGTGGAAGTTAGTGATCTGACTTTTCTACTGTTCAAATGTTCATCATACTATAAATAACATAATAACAATAACAACAAATAAGTGTAATGATAAATGTTGACACCTAAAAATAATGTTCCGTCGCTCATTTATTGAACGATAAGCTGATGTAGTGATTATCAAGACAAGCCCATAGTTGTTACCGTGAGTCTGGACTGATTTAGGGAGGTGAGCGTTTAGTAATGCTGCTCCCACAGCTTGGAACACTCTGCAAACTGAGCGGTAACTCTGCGGGCTGGTTCCATTTGAAAGGAACCGTACGTAAAATAAACCAGGACTAAACATGGACAAGACCAGGGCTAAACCAGGACTAAACATGGACAAGGCCAGGGCTAAACCAGGACTAAACATGGACAAGGCCAGGGCTAAACCAGGACTAAACATGGACAAGGCCAGGGCTAAACCAGGACTAGACATGGACAAGGACTAAACATAGACAAGGCCAGGGCTAAACCAGGACTAAACATGGACAATGCCAGGGCTAAACCAGGACTAGACATGGACAAGGACTAAACATAGACAAGGCCAGAGCTAAACCAGGACTAAACATGGACAAGGCCAGGGCTTAACCAGGACTAGACATGGACAAGGACTAAACATAGACAAGGCCAGGGCTAAACCAGGACTAAACATGGACAAGGACTAAACGTGGACAAGGCCAGGGCTAAAGCAGGACTAAACATGGACAAGGCCAGAGCTAAACCAGGACTAAACATAGACAAGGCCAGGGCTAAACCAGGACTAGAACAGGACCAAATCTAGTCCACATCAGAATAAAACTGGACAAAATGTCTTTGTAACGTGAGCCTGGTCATCCTTCAAAATAAAGCTCCATAACTAAATCAATACGTAATAAATCCACTTTGAGATGTGCTATTTCCATCTTCAAGAGAAAGTCTATGAACATTTATCAGCAGATGAAGGGTCGTTTGCGCCCTAAATTAGACTTGGTTTGGTCCTAGTCCAGGTTTACTTTTGGTGTTTTGTCCCAGTTGTGAACCCCAGGAACTGTAGCTGCTGAAATATGTAACAAAATGAATAAATAAAACAACCGCAGCCTTAGATTTACTCCTGCGTGAATCCCACTTCCCTCGTTAATAACGCCGAAACGAGGACTACGCGACACAGTGAACTGAACAGTGCATTATTAAGACGTATGTGTGTTTTCTGTGAAGCCGCGACCACGAAACAGAAGCCCGAGAGCTGCTGTTCTGTTCTAAAAATATCCACCCAAGTGTCCAGTGCCTCCGGAGACGCTTCTGCTTATCCAAACGTCAGAGGATGAAAGGAAATACGTCCAACTGTTCCAAAGGCGATGTCTGTGTGTAAGTCGATCTTCTTTTACCGATTTAATGCACCGCGTGTTGAATCTATAACACTGTAATGTGACCTTCTACTCACTTAAATAAAGCTAGCTCGAAAATGTTGGTTTTGTTGAGATTTTTACTACAACAGAGCGTGGTTTGAATGAAAACAGACTTGTATTTTGAAATAATTTGACGACAATTGAAGAGAATATTGGTATTATTGCAGTTTGCGAGTAAGTACCGTATTTTCTGGACTATGAGTTGCACCTTTTTTCATAGTTTTGGCCGGGGTGCGACTTATACTTATATTTATACTTATATACTTATACTCCGGAGCGACTTATATGTGATATTATTTGTTATTTTCACACTTGCAACCACATTTCATACTCCAGTGCAACTTATAAATGTTTTTTTCTTCTCTATTATGCATTTTTTGGCTGGTGCGACTTATAGTACGGAAAATATGGCACCCGGAAGTAAATGTTATTTGTACAGCATTTTTCACAGACATATAGTCACAAAGTGCTTCACACAGAAGTAACAAATGCATCTCTTATATATCTTATCTCTCATCTGCTCGTACACGATGGAGATTATGATTGACATTTCCTCTCTTTCCTCCTCCTCTGTTCTGATTGGTCGGCTGGAGTTATGGTAGTGCGGCTCTTCGAGTAAAACAAACTCATGCAAAATAAAGTCAGATTGGTTTGGAATTAGTCCAGGTTCCCGATTTTAAAATGTGTGAACGCAGCCTAAACCCATTTTTAGAACAAAGACGCCAGGATACTAAAACAAAAATGCCTAAAAAGTATCAACCGTTTACGATTTTCATCAAATATACACTTTATTCGTAAATATTCCCGCTTTCAATCGCCATATTTACATCTATATTTGATTAAAATGTGTCTAAAGAGTATGATAGAAATGACTGTTTGACAAATGGCTGACGTAATGCTGACTTAGGGCAGTAAAATAATCGTGAGTTGCAGAACCTATTAGAGCACATAACAATTGTCCTGAGCTGGGACCAAGCCAGGACCAGGACAGGGCCAGATGATGTCTAAATCAGGACCAAAATGAGCTCAAATGAAGACGAAACCAGGAACAGTGTAAGCTAAAAACGTCCATTATTTACATTGTGGTAATTTTCAAATCACACACTGCATTACACGGGCGTTATCTCATGAGTGTTAATAACTGCGCCGCATTGACCTTCTCTAACCTCGGATAAAGTCGAGCTGAATTCATCACAATAGCCGTTTAATTTATTCTCAACACTCGGCCGCTTTTAAGGACATTAAAAGCTGAGCAATGGGCAATAAAATGTAAATGTGTTGAGCGGTCGCCAATAGGTGAGCGCTGTATTCATCTCACACTTAAACCCAGCGACAGTGACTTCAGATGAGAAAACCAAACATGTTAAACACGCAAAGGTGAGCGGGGTCATTGTGAGAAACCACCATGGACCACCAGAGACCACCATGGACCACACTACACCAGGACTAAACAAGGAGTAAACCAGGTCCAAGGCACTGCTCGTAGACCACCATAGAGTACCATAGACCACCATAGACCACCATAGACCACCATAGACCACCATAGACCACCATAGACCACCATAGACTACCATAGACCACCATAGACCACTATAGACCACCATAGACCACCATAGACCACCATAGACTACCATAGACTACCATAGACTACCATAGACCACTATAGACCACCATAGACCAGGAACAGACCGCAAGAACTACACAAAACCAGGACTCCACCAGGACTACACCAGGTCCAAGGTACCTCTCATAGACCACAATAGAACATAAACACAACAGGAACACATCAGGAGTACACCACAAGAACTGCGCTACACCAGGACTAAACCAGGTCTAAACCAGGTCTAAACTAGGACTAAACCAGGTCTAAACCAGGTCTAAACTAGGACTAAACCAGGTCTAAACTAGGACTAAACCAAGTCTAAACCAGGTCTAAAACAGGACTAAACCAGGACTAGACCAGGACTAAACTAGGACTAAACCAGGTCCAAACCAGGACTAAACCAGGACTAAACCAGGTCTAAACCAGGCCTAAACCAGGTCCAATAGTAAAGCAGGACTAAAGCCCTCTGACTTCACACTAAGAGCTAAACTGGGTTGACACAGACATTTCATTTGTTCCAGTTCTTGTTTCAGGAGGACAGAGAAAGAGGAATCCTCACAATTGTTGTGAGTTCAAAACTCTTGAGAATTAATCTTGTTCAAACTCTGTTGCATTGGATCGTGATTGGGCCTGATCCAGTGGTGCAGGATTGGACCAATCACAGAGAGGCATTCAGGTTTGGGCTGAAGCGCCCAAACAACCAAAACAAACATGGCACGACGGACGTACTTTGACTATTTTAACAGAAATACAGACTATTTTGTTTTTAAAAAACGAGCAGCGATTTGTGCCTTTGAAGGGAAACAAGTTACACTGTTGTTCTGTTTCAACCAATCAGAGAAGAGCATTTGGTAGAGCGTCCCAATCACGTCCAGCGGCAGCATTTCCAGAGTGGTTTGAGACTCTGACCTGAGACTCTTACCTGAGACTCTGACCTGAGACTCTTCACAGAGACTCTGACCTGAGACTCTGACCTGAGACTCTGACCTGAGACTCTGACCTGAGACTCTGACCTCAGACTCTGACCTCAGACTCTGACCTCAGACTCTGACCTCAGACTCTGACCTGAGATTCTGACCTGAGACTCTGAACTGAGACTCTGACCTGAGACTCTGACCTGAGACTCTGACCTGAGACCCTGACCTCAGACTCTGACCAGAGACTCTGACCTGAGACTCTGAACAGAGACTCTGAACAGAGACTCTGACCTGAGACTCTGACCTGAGACTCTGAACTGAGACTCTGACCTGAGACTCTGACCTGAGACTCTGACCTGAGACTCTGACCTGAGACTCTGACCTGAGACCCTGACCTCAGACTCTGACCAGAGACTCTGACCTGAGACTCTGACCTGAGACTCTGACCTGAGACTCTGACCTGAGACTCTGACCTGAGACTCTGAACTGAGACTCTGAACTGAGACTCTGAACTGAGACTCTGAACTGAGACTCTGAACTGAGACTCTGAACTGAGACTCTGACTTGAGACTCTGACCTGAGACTCTGACCTGAGACTCTGACCTGAGACTCTGACCTGAGACTCTGACCTGAGACTCTTCACAGTGACTCTTGTACCTTGTTCTTGCTGCTCTCACACAGCTGCAGACTGGCCAGGATCTGACTCTCGATGGCCTGGACCCACGAGTCTCGCTCTTCCACGCTCTGAGCCTCAAAGTGCCACGTTTGGCCTGAACTCGACACCACCAGGAAGTCAAAGTTATCTTCATCTGAAAGAGAGACACATTTAAACAACATTACAAACATCATCATCACGTCCTTTATGAGCACGTTTCTGGAGCAGAGTTTTGATTTTGCTGGTTTAGATTATTATGAAGGAAGTAACAAGTTTATTTTGACACGGTAAATACATTTGTATTTATACATATATACAAAAACATATATCAATATCACAAAATGATCACACAGCCTCGTTTATCATTTCAGTTAAAAAAAAAGATCTCTAAACTCAATATTGATATAAAAGCTATGCAGCAGAAAACATATAATAAACTTAGACACTCTTATAATCTCTGTACAATGCTGACAGATGTCAAGGGCGATATATGAGGCGTGCACACAGAAGCATTGTGGGATCTTACCTGCTTTACTGACGTTCCTTAAGCTGCCGAAGCTTTTGAGTTTCCACATTTTCCGCTTGGCTGCAGACGGAGATGAGAAATGTCAATAATCCTGAAGTGAACTCGACATTAACACTCTGTAAAGCGCCACCCTGGTCCACGGGGATTACAACGGGATTTTCACAAAGAATGACAAATGAACAAAGATCCACACACGTCATTCAGCTTCCCTAATGTGCATCAACATCAAAGCCATAAATAAATCATCTTTCACCAGCTTTTCAAACTCGACACAAAAACGCATTGGATTCGATAAAAACGCAGTCCTCTTCAAACCTCAAAAACAACACAATCCTCTTCTCTTTCCCTCCATATCTGGGCAACAGTGGAACACAGCCTGTCATTATATATTCCATAATGTCTTCTCAGAGTTCACATACCTGCAGAACAGCGCTGCCTCTTCGATATCGATCACGACTCATCACAGACACTTGAGCTGTTGGACCTGAATTAACGTCCTTGATTTGCCGATTGGTGACATTGCCTGCCGTTTTAATGTCCCTTTCCTTCACTGTCTTTGAGGAGAATCCTTAATGTGCTCATCATCTGTGAATGGTTTCCCACGCTTTATTATCTCCCGGGTTGCAACAAATCTAGCAGCACTCTTAAATCTATCTTTGTGCTCCTCTAATTTCCCCAGAAGTGCTGAAATCGCACAATCCTTGAATCCTCTGTTCTCATCACCTCTGTTCTCATCACCTCTGTTCTCATGTGCACCGCCCCCATGTGCGCCGCCCCCCATGTACGCGCCGCCCCGATGTGCGCCGCGCTGAAACGTGTGTCGCAGGCTATGACGCAAATCTTCGTTGACAGAAATGTTTACATTTTTACAGCATTGGAAAACGTTGGGAGTGGAGCCAGGGCCGGCCCAAGCCTTCAGGGGGCCCTAAGCGAAAAAAAATTTGGGGGCCCCTCACCACGTCATCAGAATCAGTTTTATTGCCATTGTCAGTGAACAATTCACATATGGGAACTTTCTTCAACGCAAACAAAGCACAACAAAACTCCAGGGCATCCATTTGCCAGTTAGTTTATTCTCAACACCTCACAAGCTCAAATATTGCTAACTTAAATCTCAAATATTGATAACTTAAATCCCACAATGCAACTTGGTATTCCGCTGACATCACCTCTACTCCCTGTACAAATAACACACGTCCCAGATATGTTTTTGGGTGTATTTGTGGGCATTAAGGGTCTACAGCCACATTAGCACATTAGCAGTTTAAATTAATGAACAGGGGGGTCTGGGGGCCCTCCCCCAGAGATTTTCAGAGCTTTTTCGTGTATTCTGGTGCATTTTGATGTGGTCCAGCCGGCTAAAGTAAGAGTAAAATGTTGAGGTTGTAATGCTATAAAATGATGATGTGATGAAACTGTGCCAGGAGAAAATGATTAAAGCCAGTTATTAATACATTAGTGTACTTAATTACTCAATACAATATTGGCTATGAAAATAATTATGATCAAATTGATTAATTTTAACTGAAAATGTCAAATTAATAGTTATCCTTACTAATTTATCTTTTACAGCCCCCAACTGTTCCTTCTTGCTAAAGTGACAAAACAAGTTATATTAAATTAAACAAATAGCATAAGCATTGCTTGATTAACAATTAACACTGATAAAACAGTGCAAACATGTTATTCCCAGAGAATGAACAGAACGAGAAGTGAAGGTCCAAACCTAGCTATAGTGAAGAGACTGCGTTTCTGCAACTTTGCCACTTTTGTATAAAAATATATAGTATTATTCTATAACAGACGTAATCATAATATGTCTGGTTATTTTTCACTATCAATTTATTATAATTTATAACAAATAGTCTAATGATGCTTTTTAAATAAATCGAAATGTTTTATTGCTATATTAAAAGTGAATTACAATATAAATGTTTGTTCTGATCAGAACACCACACACTGGACTCCTGCATGAAACAATGCTGCGATGTGATTGGCTGATGGACCTTACGTGCATAAACCTTTACGTTCCTCTCATTCCACTTTAAGAAGTCAAAGTAAAACAGACATCACGAGTCACGATTGATCTCACACATGGTGATGTGAGAGAGAGGGACGCAAACTCAAACCGCTCATCTCTGACTGAGGCTGCACAGGGGCCCGGGCCCGACAGGGGCCCGGGACAGGGGCCGCACACTGTTCACTCCAAAGTCTCACGTCAGAGGTTCTGGACGAGACGGCGCTCGTCTGGACCGGATCTCCGCCTCTTAGTGACCCGGGGCACAGACGCCCCTCACCGGCCTCACCTGCAGCTGACACTACCGGGCTGGTGTAAATGTTAAGATTATCTTTCATTCAGACATATTATTGTACGCGGTGCAGAGCTCTCGTCGCCTCCAGCCTGAGCGAACTAACGTGACAGAATCGTGTTGTTTCAAACAGCAGCATTAACCGTCTCTTTGTAAGAGAAGTTCAATACCTGCAGAGTGTTGTTGAGTTTGCAGTTTCTTTACATCGTCAAGAAGTTTCTTCTTTCGTTTTTCGGCATCGGGGGGATATATTCCTCTGGACATGAGGACCACGTTCTGTTGTGTTTATGTTTTGCTCTCGTTCTGCTCGCGCACAATGAAGTTGACCAATCAGCGCAGGTTTGGTGTCTTGGTTGCCAGATTGTCATTACAAATAAATGCGGTTTGTGGGTTATATGTTACCTCTGTGTGTGCTGCCGCGCCAGCAGCGCTACTACACTAGTGGCACACGCTGCGCTTGCACTTCTCATAAGACGGGTTGCCAGATTGGGGGCCCTCTTAACGCCTCGGGGCCCTACGCGGCTGCTTAGTTCGCTTATAGGCTGGGCCGGCCCTGAGTGGAGCTGAGGCTGAGGGTGGGGCTGGGGGTGGGGCTGAGGGTGGGGCTAGGGCTGTGGGTGGGGCTGGGGCTGAGGGTAGGGCTAGGGCTGAGGGTGGGGCTAGGGCTGAGGGTGGGGCTGGGGTGGAGCTAGGGCTAAAGCTATGTGTTTCTGGTCAGTGCTTGTTGAGAATCTTCAGGATTTTTAAAACCTTTTTAAATAGAATAAATAAATACTTAAATATATATGTTACTGAACAAACAAAAATGGAATGAGGGGCCTCAGCATCCCTCAGCCCCGGGGCCTCATGATACTCTAATGCGGCCCTGGTTAGACTTAGGAACAAGTGGTGAAGGTGAGGCTTTGGAACAGGTTTACGGACCGGGTCTCGAGGCAGAACTGTGTGAGGGGAAATTGACAGACAGTAATTGGCGGCACAAAAACGTATTAGACGAGCGGTGAGAGTGCAGGTGGTGCAGTGGCTGAGGGCGTGGCACATGTGTGGTCGCAGAGAGTATATATCCTCTCTCTCCTCATTCCACAGCTGTCCTGTCTAATAAAGCCAGAAAACAAAGATGAGCTGTGAAGGCAATTCAAGCACTGAAATAATAGAATGAAATAATAGAATGAAGGTGTCAGGACTTTAAAGCGCCCCCTACAGGTTGGACAACTCGTTGAACTAAAACGCAGTTAAGTTTTATATATTTAAAATGTAGCAAGAAATCATTCTTAAAAAATTATCCCAGAATAGCAGGTTTATAATTTCACTTCCTGTTTGTAATTGATGACATCACACTAGGAAATTACCCAGCAACCACTGGGCAAAACAATGTATTTAATTTATTATATATATATATATATATATATATATATATATATATATATATATATATATATATATATATATTATTATATAATATATGAGAGCACCTTTATTTTGTTGAATTATGTTTAGAGAGTCAAAAAGGAGTTTGTTTAATGCAATTTATGCATAAACGTTGCCTAGTGTGATGTCACTTCCTGTTAATTTCTACAGATTTTTCAACTTTTCTCCACAAACACCTGCACGATTGGTGTAAAACTATAATCTATATGTATGACAGGTATATAATTCACCAAATAAAGTCACACGTCACTGTAACAACACGGTGGAGCTTGATCGATTTTCACCAGGATGACACGCACCAGTGGGCGGGAGACGGACTCAATACTGGATTACTTGAAACATGCACTTTGTCACTTCTTTGTGGGTTCGTATCAGGGCGGGCGGGCGTGGCTACAGCACAACACACTTGGTAACACAGTAATCTGCGTAGCATTTTACCGTCTGCCTGTCCGGTGGCTTCTCCTTTCTGGTTCACGCTCTTCTTCCGCCTGTGTTTCTTGCGGTCGGTCAGAGGAGAAGCCGAACCCATGTCTTTGGTGGAGGAGGAGCTGGACACGCCCTCGACCGCCGAGTCTAAGGCAGGACAGGCGGATTATTTCATCTGTGTGGTCCAGCACGCGGGTATCTGGGGCGGTAGTCCTTCAGTCCCCGTCACTGGACTGTATGGAATGTGTACTGCCATGAGCTGAATAGGCCCTGCATTATGGGAGGAGTTATAGCCTCAAACTGCCCCGCCTTCGTTACGTGATAGCTTAGTTTTGAGTCGTTATCGGCTACGGCAGCCTCTCGCTAATTTACATTCTATTGCTCTCTTGCAAGCCTCCGCCTCAAAGCTGCTAAGCCTTTGACTCGCTTCATCTCTGCCACGGCCTAAGTGTAGCGTTGTAAACAGAAGGGAGATCACACCATAATCCTGTTCAAAGAGAGATTTTTATCTTTTTGCATCAAATGTCTCGTTCGTTCTCTCAAACCCTAGCTTCTTCCTGCCTAAACTTTTCACCTCACCATCGATTGTGGGGGGGTTTGTTGCTCCGCCCACAGCCCGTTTAGCTCAGGGCAGTATCACTTTCCAGTCCCTTCAGATTGAAAATGGCTTGCAGTCGAAACGATTTCAAAAACATTGTCCAGATGACTACTTTTTGACATTTGTTCTACCCTTTGATTGGTGACATTTTAGTCAAATTCGTACGCGTCGACTGCACGTTTATCTCAAGTGAATGCACCGCAGCAGGAAGTAGAACGTGTGGCGTGTGCTTCCCGGTGCAGTAAAACGTGCTAATAACATTTCTCAGGGTTGCGTTTTGAGTCATGCATGTTTGAGTAATCCTGTATCGCCCTGCGTTTGAGGCTCAAGTGCTCGAAAAAATGTCTGTTTGCATCTGTCACCTAGCCCCGCCCACTGCTCTGTAATTACTGGCACAAACATAAACTCCAGGGTCGTACACAAAGGGTTCGAAAATGTTTCACTCCACAAGGCATTAAATGGGGTGATTTTGATAAAGAAATCTCATGATCTTTGGTAAAAAAGTATAGTTCCAATACATTTCTTTGTGATATTTATGAGTATATTTTTGTTTGCTCAAAGCTCGGTCATGAACTCAAAACCTTTCGTTGGGATGTCACCATGAAAGTAAAGATCCCTGCTCTCAAACATAGTGACGTAATAAGTAGTAAAAAGTATCCACTGTAAAAAACGACTTAAGTAAAGCACAAATACCTGTGCAGTACTTTTCCTTGTGTACTTGGTCACTTTTCCAGCCCTGATAGCACAATGTCTCTTACCGACACTCTGGGCGTGGTTGGACACGTTGGAGCTGCACCTCTGGACGCCTCGACTGTTCCTCAGAAACAGAGCGCTGCCCAGCTCCATCTCCTCCATCTGCAGCAGACTACTGGCCGTCAGCGGTACTGCAGCCAAGATAAGAAGAGTTATTTTAAAATTCAAAGGTTTCATATCCCCCTGAGACTCTTTTGTTCCTTTGTCATGGTTTGTCATCTGAGCACGGGGGGAAAGAAAGCTTATTGCGCTTGTGTAAAGTCTTTGCCTTCCTCCAGAGCACGCACTGGAATTGATCATGATTCAGGGTTTAAATATCAGTGGCATAAAGGTTGTTTAAATAATATCATTGTAGTATTGTTGTGAAGCATAGCGTAGTTCAAGACGTGTTATTGTGACAGTCAAACAGTCGTACCTTCTGGATCGGGCTAACAATTACTATTATTAGTCATATGATTATCTTTTTAAATACATTAATTTTTTTCCAGTTTTTGAAAACAGAACAGAACAGCTTCTAGATAATAATGGACGAAAAATTTGCATTATTGTTGAAAATCACAACTTGTTTATTTTCAATTTAATTTTAAGGTCTGTATAGTCATGGAAAAACATGGACAAATGAAGGATTACAACTAGAGTTAGACCCCCCCGCCCTCCGGCCGTCCTGACGTACAGTATGCCGCCGGTACACGTTTATATAAAAGAGGAACTTCATGAATGATCGGGACACGCACTGGAATCGCTTTAATTCAACTTGTTTTGACTTTGTTCGGCTGGATTGAGTGTTTTCGTGTCATCGCGATGTGCCCTGGCTCCGAGCCCCCCCGGCCCCCCTGCGCCCCCCCGGCCGGCGCCGTACCGCGTTTACACAAAGGAGGAACTCATGAAACTGCGGAGAACAGTCGTCTTACCCGGAGATCGTCACGTTATCCCGGCGGACGTTGGACGTTGGACATTCGCCTCCGCAAGTAGAGCGGGAGCTTCCTCTGAGTGTGCCCCGCCTGCAGTAGCACGACGCGGGGAGCTGCGCGCTGAAGTGCCGCTTGGTACGCCAGTTAGGGACCAACTCTAAAGTACCGTTTGTTTAAAAATGTGTTGTCTTAAAAAATATCAAACGTATTTATATTTAAAAAAAACAACAATATTGAGCATGAATCCAAGTTGCTAATATTAGATGCAATAGTCCTTTTGGGCTGAAAAATTAACCCTTTGTAGATTTTTAAAGAATATTTTTCGTCAAAAATCAAGGATTCTTATCAATAGCTCCTAAGTCAGCTAGCCTAGATAGTAAACGCTAAGTGATTATAATAGTTTGAGTCTCCAGGTATCACGCACACCTTTTACTTTTTCAAATTAACCCTTTATAGATTTTTAAAGATTTTTTTTCCGTCAAAAATCAAGGATTATTTTCAATAGCTCCTAAGTCAGCTGACCTAGAAAGTGAAACCCAAGTTATTATAGTAGTTGTGGTCTCCAGGTATCACGCACACCTTTTACTTTTTCAATTTAACTCTTTGTAGAATTTTAAGGAATATTTTTCGTCAAAAAACAAGAATTATTTTCAATAGCTCCTAAGTCAGCAAACCTAGAAAGTCAAACCCAAGTGATTATAGTAGTTTTGGTCTCCAGGTATCACGCACACCTTTTACTTTTTCAATTTAACCCTTTGTTGATTTTTAAGGAATATTTTTCGTCAAAAAACAGGGATTCTTTTCAATAGCTCCTAAGTCAGCTGACCTAGAAAGTCAAACCCAAGTGATTATAGTAGTTGTGGTCTCCAGGTATCACGCACACCTTTTACTTTTTCAATTTAACCCTTTACAGATTTTTAAGGAATATTTTTCGTCAAAAAACAAGGATTCTTTTCAATAGCTCCTAAGTTAGCAAACCTAGATAGTCAAACCCAAGTGATTATAGTAGTTGTGGTCTCCAGGTATCACGCACACCTTTTACTTTTTCAATTTAACCCTTTATAGATTTTTAAGGAATATTTTTCGGCAAAAAATAAGAATTCTTTTCAATAGCTCCTAAGTCAGCAAACCTAGAAAGTCAAACCCAAGTGATTATAGTAGTTGTGGTCTCCAGGTATCACGCACAACTTTTATTTTTTCAATTTAACTCTTTGTAGAATTTTAAGGAATATTTTTCGTCAAAAAACAAGAATTCTTTTCAATAGCTCCTAAGTCAGCAAACCTAGAAAGTCAAACCCAAGTGATTATAGTAGTTGTGGTCTCCAGGTATCACGCACACCTTTTACTTTTTCAAATTAACCCTTTGTAGATTTTTAAGGAATATTTTTCGTCAAAAAACAAGAATTCTTTTCAATAGCTCCTAAGTTAGCAAACCTAGATACTAAACGCTAAGTGATTATAGTAGTTGTGGTCTCCAGGTATCACGCACACCTTTTACTTTTTCAAATTAACCCTTTATAGATTTTTAAGGAATATTTTTCGTCAAAAAACAAGGATTCTTTTCAATAGCTCCTAAGTCAGCTGACCTAGAAAGTCAAACCCAAGTGATTATAGTAGTTGTGGTCTCCAGGTATCACGCACACCTTTTACTTTTTCAATTTAACCCTTTATAGATTTTTAAGGAATATTTTTCGGCAAAAAACAAGAATTCTTTTCAATAGCTCCTAAGTCAGCAAACCTAGAAAGTCAAACCCAAGTGATTATAGTAGTTGTGGTCTCCAGGTATCACGCACAACTTTTACTTTTTCAATTTAACTCTTTGTAGAATTTTAAGGAATATTTTTCGTCAAAAAACAAGAATTATTTTCAATAGCTCCTAAGTCAGCTGACCTAGAAAGTCAAACCCAAGTGATTATAGTAGTTGTGGTCTCCAGGTATCACGCACACCTTTTACTTTTTCAATTTAACCCTTTATAGATTTTTAAGGAATATTTTTCGGCAAAAAACAAGAATTCTTTTCAATAGCTCCTAAGTCAGCAAACCTAGAAAGTCAAACCCAAGTGATTATAGTAGTTGTGGTCTCCAGGTATCACGCACACCTTTTACTTTTTCAAATTAACCCTTTGTAGATTTTTAAGGAATATTTTTCGTCAAAAAACAAGGATTCTTTTCAATAGCTTCTAAATCAGCTGACCTAGAAAGTCAAACCCAAGTTATTATAATAGTAGGCGAAATAAGAACAAAATAGGGACAAAACAGGAACAAAACGGGACGGCAAAATAGGCACAATACAGGATCAGAACAGAGCAGGAACAAAACAAAAAGAAGCCAAGAAGGAACTAAACAGCAGAGGGGGGCGTGCCCAAGCCGCTGCGGACCACCACAGGAGACCTGCAATATTACCAGTGGAATTACTACATTCAATCGAAACTGATCAAAACAAATTCTCGGCACATACCGGGCATGGTTGACAGAGTAGCACACGATACTTCCTTAGCTGCTCAATGGGATCGCTCCACACCACAGGCTGCATCCAAACTGAGTGGACCAGCGCATGCAACGTTGGCCAGCTGTTGCCGCACAACAGCGCCTTCGCCGCAATCTGCGGCACGTGGTCATGGACAAGGCGTTAAAAGCCAAACGGGTGTACTTGACCGGTGTATCTGGGGCAAACCGGGATTTAGGAGCGTTGAAACTGAATGACTGAGGAGAATTGGGAGTTCATTACCTGCTAGGTGATTTGCCAGAGCCCCGGACCGGATTATGGGTGCCTGTGGCACTGCAGCGGCACTACCGGAAGAATTTAATTCATGAATTTGTGAAATGAATTGAAGCCGCGGGATTGTCATTACCTGGAATGGAGGACGGAGTGGCCAACAACCAAGGCCCGGAAGAGCGTGTGGGTGAAACGAGAGGCGGATGAGGAGGGCGCGCTTAAAGTGTCTGCCAGCTGAGCGCCACGGAGCGGCAGGTGAGTGTACCCTCAGCACAGGCCTCTACAGCCCATATTGCCACATTCCACCCCCCCCGAAATGCATCGTCGCCCCGACGATGAAACACAACTTAACACCAAGGCCTAAAAACTACTTGTGTCAGCCTGGAGGATGACACAGGAGCACCTTGGCCGGATGGTTGTTCAACTAGGGACCTTGGAATACGGTGGGGATTTAGGTATTGGCCAGCGGTCGTGCGAGTGGACCGGCGTACAGATGCCTCGCTGAAGCCAGGATTGGCCACAGCGTCAATTGCTGGCGGAGCCTGGTCAGTGACCACGGTGGGGAGAGCAACTAATGGTTCTTGAGCACTCGGCACGTGTAATGGGACGTGGGAGGAGTTTTGGGGCACAACTGTTGGCTGCCGCACCGGCGGCTGTAAAAACAAATCATTCTCAAATGACTGTTCATCTTCTACGATTGGTGCTACAGGTGCATCCGGAGGATTCACACCAGGGACAGTGGCAGGGGAGTCACTGCAAAGCAGGGCCTTCAACGGGGATCGGTGGACCCTTTTTACCTTGGTTTGTTGATCCACAGGAGCCACCGTGTACACCACACCATCTTCCCTTGGGGCTTGCAGGACAACATAGGTTGAGGACCCCACAGGTCTTGGGTCTTCCGACAACCCCTAGCACTGTAATCGCGAAGTAGCACCAGCTGGCCTTCCTTAAAAGGCACATCTATGACCCGTTGGTCATGATTTGCCTTTCTGCGTGAGGCCGCCAGACGCAATCTTTCTCTTGCCCCGTTGAAAGCCACCTGAAGACGCATCTGGTGCTCTTTTCACCCACTGTTACGAACCTAGGGATTCTGTAGGGGTGTCAGCTCCCTGGGCAGTGGGAGTCAGCACCCTCTCCTGGTTGCCAGGTGATTCTCTCCACTGCAGGTCCCTCCTAACACACCTTAGGATCGTTTGGCTTGAGTGGAGCCAGCCTGGATATAAGGGAGGCTGGTGGGAGCAGTCTCTCTCTCTCTCGCCACGCCCCAAGACTGGTTGCTGTACTGTGTGGCAGCACAGTTTAATTCTGTTTATTTTTGCACATTTTCATTGCAACGATACATATCACACTACACTTATTTAGTTGCCATCTACACAGATACATTAGTTTCTTTTGCAGGGCCTGATTATTTATAATAAAAATATACTATTAATTATTGTGAGTGCTGTGTGGACTCCCCTCTTTGTTTGGCTGCCGTTGAGCCGGGTGGTCGTAACACCCACTCATGCACACTTCCCCCCCCCCCCGGGGTCTTGCACCCTACCCAACAAGCAATCAATAGGCAGACGTGGTTCTTGCCCAAACATCAGGAAGAATGGAGACTCACCAGTGGACTGGTGGAGAGTGGTGTTATATGCGTAGAGCACCTGGGGTAAGCAACCACTCCAGTCCCTCTTACGGGATGCAGGAAGAGCACGCAACATATTGTGAAGTGTTCGATTGAACCGCTCACACTGCCCATTTCCTGCTGGGTGGTACGGAGTAAGATAAGACAAGATAAGATATTCCTTTATTGTCCCACATGGGGAAATTTCATTGATGCAACGCAGGTAGATACAGAGGTAGATACAGAAGAAAAGAACAGATCACTTATAGGAAGTTTGAAAAACACTTTCAGTAGAAGATCTCTTATAAACAAAAACTCACATTACCCAACAAGGGATGGAGGGGAAAAATAATAAAGATAAAAATAAATACATAAATACATAAATACCATTGCATGTGATCACGACAGTAATTGCACATGAATATGTGTCACGACGGCACATATTGCACATATGACGGAATTGCACATTGTTAAGTCAGTATTGCGAGTGTTCAGGACTAACAGTGTTTGTTATAAAGTCTGATAGCAGCAGGAAGGAAAGACCTGCGAAACCTCTCCTTCACACAGCGAGGGTGGATCAGTCTCTCACTGAAGCTGCTCTCCAGAGCGGACTGCAGGGGGTGGCACTCATGGTCAAGCATAGATGTGAATCCAGCCAGGACCCTTCTGTCCCCCACCTCCTGCACCGAGTCCAGAGCGCAGCCCAGGACGGAGCTGGACTTCTTGATGACTTTGTCCAGCCTCCTCCTCTCTCTCTCTGCGATGCTGCTGCTCCAGCAGGCCACACCGTTCAGGAGGGCTGATGCCACCACAGAGTCATAGAAGGTCTTCAGGAGTGGCCCTGTCACTCCAAAAGACCTGAGTCTCCTCAGGAGGTAGAGCCGACTCTGGCTCTTCCTGTACAGTGCGTCTGTGTTATGAGTCCAGTCCAGTTTGTGGTTCAGATGAACACCCAGGTACTTGTATGAGTCCACTCTCTCAATGTCCCTTCCCTGGATGTTCACTGGTAAGGGGGCAGTGGGGTGGCGTCTGCGGAAATCCACCACCATCTCCTTGGTCTTCCCCGCGTTGATGAGGAGGTGGTTCCGCTTACACCAGTCCACAAAGTACTGCGCCAGTCCCCTGTACTCTGCATCATCGTCGTCCGTGATGAGTCCGATGATGGCAGAGTCATCAGAGAACTTCTGCAGTGTCGTGTCTGAAGTCTGCAGTGTAAAGGGTGAAGAGAAAGGGTGCGAGGACAGTGCCCTGGGGCGCCCCCACACTGCAGGTCCGAGTGTCAGACACACAGTCCCGTGCTCTCACAAACTGGGGTTGGTCCGTGAGGTAGTCCAGGATCCACTCTGCCAGGTCATACTCCACACTAGCAGTCTCCAGCTTGTCCCTCAGGAGCTGATGGTGTTGAAGGGGCTGGAAAGATCGAAGAACAGGAACCTCACAGAGCTGCCAGGCTTTTCCAGGTGAGAGAGAGCGGTGCAGCAGGGAGATGATGGCGACCTCCACTCCAATGCAAGGCCGGTATGCAAACTGCAGCGGGTCCATGACTGAGCTCACGGTGGAGCGGAGGTGGTCCAGGACCAGCCGCTCCAGTGTCTTCATCAGATAGGACGTGAGAGCCACCGGCCTGAAGCTGTTGAGGTCTTTGGCGCGCGGTGTCTTGGGCACAGGTACCAGACAGGAGGTCTTCCAGACCTGTGTTACCACCCTCAGCTTCAGGCTCATGTTGAAGACATGCTCCAAAACTCCACACAGTTCATCTGCGCAGGACTTAAGGAGCCTGGGGCTGATGCCGTCAGGTCCTGCTGCCTTCCTCACTTTAATCCTCTTCCGCTCACTCCTCACCTGTGCTGCTGTGACAGTCAGTGGTTGGCAGGGGGACTGTGTGCTGGGGGGATGGGTGAGTCCAGGCCAAGTGGGGAGCTGATGGTCCGGGGCGGAGAAATGAAGAGGAATGGATGCAGGGCATTGTCCAGCTGTGGAAGAGGGAGCATGCAGCTGTGCAGGGGGAGGGGCGGGTGACCAATCAAATCTCAAGAAGTAAGCATTTAAATCATTCACCCACTATAGATCCCCCTCTGTCTGGGCAGGGGAGATTTTGAAGCCCAAGATGGTTTTCAGGCTTCTCCACACTCCCTGAATGTTCTTCTGCTGCAGCTGCTCCTCCATCCTCCTCTTGTAGCCGGCCTCAGCCTGCCTGCTCTTCCTCCTCAGCTTTTTCTGCACAGTCCTCAGCTCCTCCTTGTTCCCTGACCTGAAGGCTCTCTTCTTCTCCTTCAGCAGAGCCTTCAGTTCACGGGTAATCCATGGCTTGTTGTTTGGAAAACACCGCACCGTCAGGGAGGGAACAATGTTCTCAAAACAGAAGTTGATGTAGTCCGTGATGCACTCTCTGATGGTGTTGATGTCCTCCCCATGGCCGTAAAGCTCAGTCCAGACAGTGGTGCTGAAGCAGTCCCTCAGAGCCTCCTCGCTCTCAGCAGACCACATCCTCACCACACGGGACACCACAGGCTGCCTGCGCATGATGGGTTCATACACAGGCCTCAAATGTACAAGGTTGTGGTCCGAGCTGCCCAGGGGAGGGAGGGGGGAAGAAGAATAAGCCTCTTTGGTGTTGGCAAAAAACAAGTCCAATGTTCTATTGTTTCTGGTGGGGCAGGTGACATACTGGGTGTATGTTGGTAGAACAGAAGAGGGAGAAGCGTGGTTAAAGTCACCAGAGATGAGGAAGAGAGCCTGTGGATGCTGTGTTTGCAGCCTACAAGTGCAGGAGAGCAGTGCTTCACAAGCATTTTCAGCATTGGCAGACGGGGCCACATAGACTACGATCAAAATCACATGCGAGAACTCCCGGGGCAGATAATATGGCCTCATGCCAATAGCCAATAGTTCAATATCCGAGACTTTGTAATCTCATACAGCTTACACAACTGCTGGATGAGAGGGCTCTCAAAGTTTCGTCCCTGGTCCGAGTGTATGCGTGCCGGAACACCAAACTTTGCAAACCACTCTGTGACCAGGACTTGCGCCACAGTGGAAGCGTGCTTGTTGCGGGTTGTCAAACGTCAGTCATGACCAGCACGTTTTCCAGACCAGTGGAGGTCTGCTCTAACTTGGTAAAGTCGATAGCAAGGATCTCGTTTGGCTGTGAAGCCAGTAAGTGGCCCATAAAGGCGTGAGGAACCGATTGGTTGTCCTTTGCATGCTGACATCTCTCGCAAGCCTGGCACCATTGGGCTACCTCCCGTGACATACCTGGCCAATAGCACCGGGAACACAGCAAGGCCAGAGTCCTCTCTATTCCTTGGTGTCCATGCTCCTGATGGACCTGGGTGAGGACATTCTGGACCAAGGCTTTAGGCAGAAGGAGTTGATACACAGCCCCACCACCGTCAGGACGAAACACCTGCCGATACAGCAGCCCCTCTAACTCTACCAGGCGGTCCCACTGGGCCAGCACTAAGAGGGCAGTCGAATTTGTTGCCAAAAGGTCAGGATCTCCTGTATGGCGGGGTCAGACTGCTGAAGCTCGCGGAGGTCAGCAGGGGCAACTTGCGGTAGAAAAGTCACAAGGGACTGTGTTGCCTGTGTAACCATTCCTTGTAGGGCTTGTTTTAACTGCCCAGGCAGACATGTGCCCCAAGTTCCCGGTGCCACTTCCTGTAAGGAAGTGCCAGGCTGGCGAGACAAAGTGTCAGCATTTTGGTTACACTTACCTGAACGATATTTTAATTCAAAATCAAAAGAGGCCAACTGGGCGGCCCAGCGCTGCTCAACAGCTCCCAGTGTGTCTGAGGAGGGATGACTCAGGGGATTGTTGTCCATATAGATCACGCATTTGTGTCCTAGCAGTTACTCCCTGAATTTCTCAGTCAGGGCCCACTTAAGGGCCAACAACTCTAGCTTCATGGAGCTGTAGTTGGACATGTTGCGCTCAGTCGGGCGCAGGCCTCGACTGGCGTACGCAAGAGGTCGCACCTTCCCTTCCTGGTCCTGGGAGAGCACTGCCCCCAATCCAGCATGACTTGCACCAACCTCCAGAATGAATGGGAGGGAGAAGTCAGCGTAGGCAAAGTACCGGGGCCGTGGTGAGCTTGGCTTTTAAGGCCTCAAAGCTCTGCTGACATTCTGTGGTCCAGGGTCCAGTAGCACAGGCCGTTTCCTTGACCGTTTACCAGTCAGTTCAGCAACTCTACGGTGTTTGCTAACTGCTAAAATAATCCTTGATTTTTGGCGGAAAACATTCCTTAAAATTCAAAAAGGGTTAAATTGAAAAAGTAAAAGGTGTTACCTGGAGACTCAATCTACTATAATAACTTGGGTTTGACTTTCTAGGTCAGCTGACTTAGGAGCTATTGAAAAGAATCCTTTTCTTTTGACAAAAAATATTCCTTAAAAATCTATAAAGGGTTATTAATTTGAAAAAGTAAAAGGTGTGCGTGATACCTGGAGACCACAACTACTATAATCACTTAGCTTTTACTATCTAGGTTTGCTAACTTAGGAGCTATTGAAAAGAATCCTTGTTTTTTGACGAAAAATATTCCTTAAAAATCTATAAAGGGTTAAATTGAAAAAGTAAAAGGTGTGCGTTATACCTGGAGACCACAACTACTATAATCACTTGGGTTTGACTTTCTAGGTCAGCTGACTTAGGAGCTATTGAAGAGAATCCTTGATTTTTGACAAAAAATATTCCTTAAAAATCAACAAAGGATCAATTTGAAAAAGTAAAAGGTGTGCGTGATACCTGGAGACCACAACTACTATAATCACTTGGGTTTGACTTTCTAGGTCAGCTGACTTAGGAGCTATTGAAAAGAATCCTTGTTTTTTGACGAAAAATATTCCTTAAAAATCTACAAAGGGTTAATTTGAAAAAGTAAAAGGTGTGTGTGATACCTGGAGACGACAACTACTATAATCACTTAACTTTTACTATCTGGGTTTGCTAACTTAGGAGCTATTGAAAATAATTCTTGTTTTTTGACGAAAAATATTCCTTAAAAATCTACAAAGGGTTAATTTGAAAAAGTAAAAGGTGTGCGTGATACCTGGAGACCACAACTACTATAATCACTTAGCATTTACGATCTAGGTTTGCTAACTTAGGAGCTATTGAAAAGAATCCTTGTTTTTTGACGAAAAATATTCCTTAAAAATCTACAAAGGGTTATTTTGAAAAAGTAAAAGGTGTGCGTGATACCTGGAGACCACAACTACTATAATCACTTGGGTTTGACTTTCTAGGTCAGCTGACTTAGGAGCTATTGTAAAGAATCCTTGTTTTTTGACTAAAAATATTCTTTAAAAATCTACAAAGGGTTATTTTTTTAGCCCAAAAGGACTATGACATCTAGGATTAGCAACTTGGATTCATGCTCAATGTTGTTGTTTTTTTTGTTTTTTTTATAAATATGTTTATATTTTTTAAGATAACAAACGGTACTTTAGAGACGGTCTCTAACTGGCGTACCAAGCGGCACTTCAGCGCGCAGCTCCCTGTGTCGAGCTACTGCAGGCGGGGCACACTCAGAGGAAGCTCCCGCTCTAGTTGCGGAGGCGAATGTCCAACGTCCAACGTGAAACTAACTTCACCGCGGTGAGATCTTCTACTGAGTGTTTTTCAAACTTCCTATAAGTTATTTGTTCTTTTCTTCTGTATCTACCTCTGTATCTACCTGCGTTGCATCAATGGAATTTCCCCATGTGGGACAATAAAGGATTATCTTATCTTATCTTATCTTATTTACGCTTTTGTTTGTGCCAATATTTTAACTGCTCAAAAGATAGATATGAAGCTTTATTTGAACATTTTAGGGAAGTCAGGGACTTTCAAGGATGGACAAGCAGACTCGGGGATGGAGGATGGATAGAATAGTTTCACTTCATTACACAAACTAGTGCTCTATGTTGGTAAATGATTGCCAGTATTTCTAATGAACATATAATCATCAAACGTGAACAGAGCCTCAGCTACAGACAAAAACTTGTCTCTAAAAGATAGTTTTTAATACTGTTTGTTGAAACGTGGCGCTGCTGTTGCTTCACTTCTCCTCTGCACATGCTCAGTTAGGGCTTCTCTTCTCCTCTGCACATGCTCAGTTAGGGCTTCTCTTCTCCTCTGCACATGCTCAGTTAGGGCTTCTCTTCTCCTCTGCACATGCTCAGTTAGGGCTTCTCTTCTCCTCTGCACATGCTCAGTTAGGGCTTCTCTTCTCCTCTGCACATGCTCAGTTAGGGCTTCTCTTCTCCTCTGCACATGCTCAGTTAGGGCTTCACTTCTCCTCTGCACATGCTCAGTTAGGGCTTCTCTTCTCCTCTGCACATGCTCAGTTAGGGCTTCTCTTCTCCTCTGCACATGCTCAGTTAGGGCTTCTCTTCTCCTCTGCAAATGCTCAGTTAGGGCTTCTCTTCTCCTCTGCACATGCTCAGTTAGGTCTTCTCTTCTCCTCTGCACATGCTCAGTTAGGGCTTCTCTTCTCCTCTGCACATGCTCAGTTAGGGCTCGGTCAGGCACAAGATTCCCACACAGGTTTATTCAGGCAGCTGCAGGACAAGAAGAACCAAGCTTCCTGCAGTACTGCTCAGCGGCCTCTAGAGGTCATTAAAAGACATCGTGACTTCAGTCGAGCTTCAGCAGCAGAAGTGAGGGGGAAACAGGCTTATTTGGATATATTTTGGACCGATTTAAATATAGTTGTGACACATTTTAGATTTTATGGGTCAATCACTGATCATTATTTATTTATTTATTGTAGAGCAGCACACAGTATATGTAGTAATTGAGTTTGTAGTCTTTTAAAATGATACAATTTGGGGAAAATGATGAAAATCTGCCCTATATATCGGCTTAAAAATATCGGCAGAGCAACATGATCTGTTTCTTACCCTTCTAACCCCTGATGGACTCACCTAGACCGAGCCCCTCAGGTCCCTGTGGCTCCTTTGATTTCCCGTTAAGTCCAGACCCTGGTCCTGGTCCTGGTCCTGGTCCTGGTCCTGGTCCAGACCCGGGCACGGACTGGGGCACAGCTCGAGGAGGGCGTTTCCCCGGGACTTTCACTGTGACACGCAGAAGGTCCATCTCTTTCCCCGGAGCGTTCAACATGTAATCCTGACGAGTTAGACCAAGGAATGTTGTCAAAGATTTGAGTTCAGATGAGCCGGACAAAAAGGAGGTTTTTTTCCACTGATAAACGATATGTGCTGTATATATTTAAATGAATATATTTAAATCTATGGCAAGGCTGGAAAATCACAATATGTATTTGTGTCGTCAAGTGGGACAATTAGCTTTACAGCAAAAGAAAGTATAAGTTTAAGAAAAACTTTGACAAAAGTTCACAAATAAACACATCTCTTTAGTAAAACAAAATGTATTCTTCAGGGATGTAATATATTTGGTTTTGTAAGTCTATTTCTAATATTTTTTCTCTTAAAAAATACCTCTGTATTTAAAATAAATGAATAAAATAAAATGTAAAAAATAAACAACATAAAAATGAAAAAAACAATTAACCAATGAACACATATAATCCACCATTATTAACACCATTATAATCCACTTCACTGCTATGTTCAAGAATAGACCTCTCAAGAGCTGTAGCCAATATAAAGAGCCTTAAATACATTTTCAGACAAACAAAAAAACAAAACAACAAACAAACAGACAAACATTGGAGTTAACAGTAGATATATATCTTTGTGTCATACATGTACTTTAGGTGATTCTGACTTAAGGACTCACATTGACGCTGGCGTGGTACGACAGGATGCCGTCGCTGGTCAGAGTCACGTACTTCTTCTTCCACTCTTTGTTCAGAGAGTTCCCGCTGCGTTTCAGCAAAATGCCCTGACACGGAGAACAGATTAGGTTTAATACAGCGCAGGTCCTTCATTAGCCTCTGATATGAGACTGCGGAGCCACGAGGAAAAGAGGATCGTGTTCGAGACGAGGCCACGACGGGGTTAGAGAGCGCGGGAAGCTAACTGGAGGCACTGCTCTGTCTGAAGCTCTGTTATTCAAGTCGTTTTAACATAACGTGACCGTAAAAACTGACTCCGACAGCTGGATTTTTTACTTTAAGATAGCTCTGTAGACTTCGCTAACATTATATTCGACAGAATGCGTTTCACTGTCACGTTTTGGAACAGCGTTATGCCTTTGTGAACAGAGACAATGAAACGGAACGCGTAACGGATAGATAACGTTTTAAATAAGGGACTGAAGGTTCTGCTGCTGCGGTGGACACGGGCTGATTACGTTTATATGCTCTTTAGAATATGAAAGTAATTGTAGCACTGAAGGCTTGTTACATACCATGTTGTGCACAAAAGTGATATGAAATTAGAAAACCGTTCAAATTACCCAGCTTTGTGCCAAACAGCATTACATTTAGATAAATACCAGGCACTTCAATCAAATTAATCATGAAGTGAAAACTCCCGTATTTCCCGGAGTATAAGTCGCACCAGCCAAAAAATGCGAAACAGAGAAGGAAAAAACATATATAATTTGTACTCTGTAGTATAAGTTGCTCTGTAGTATAAGTCACATTTTTGGGGGAAATGTATTTGATAAAATCCAGGACCAAGAACAGACATTTAATCTTGAAATGCCGTTTAAAATAATAACAGATTAGAGAACATGGTGAATAGATGTACGTATGCTAACGCTAACACCTTCAGCTACATGACGCACAGACAGAACTGTGGTAAGTGTCTGGTATGTTAACGTAACATATGAACAGTTATTCAGATAACTATAGCATAAAGAACATGCTAACAAGTTTACCAAAGCATCAGTTTTACCCCAAATCACTAAATCCATTGAATTCTTCTTCCTCTGTGTCACTTCTAAACAACTCCACAAACTCCAGAGGAAGAGGAAGTGCAGATTCTTCTTCTGCGTCGCTTAGAGCCTAGAGCGCCCTCTTGTGTTTGTCAATGTGAAAATAACGAATTATATCACATTTAAATCGCACCCCGGCCAAACTATGTAAAAAAGGTGCAACTTATAGTCCGGAAAATACGGTATTTATATCTATCTGCAATATGAAAAGAAGGCTTCTATTTGTCTCTGTTTTTTGAGCATTATTATTATTATTTTCAACAGTCGTCCATAACATGAATCATGCACAAAGCTTTAGCACTGCTGTGAGGTAACACCAGTTGTATTTTTGTGTGTGTTTTGTGACGTTCAGTTCAATAAACCAATAAACCAGTCAATAAACGACTATCTTCTGGCAGCCCGAGCCAAAACGCCTACCGCCGTCGCCTCAACCAGACCCGTCCGTCCACTCTTCTTTCTTTCCCTCTGCTGCCGTGGAGACGTCTTCGCTCTCGTGGGTTCATCTCAGGCTCGCTCGGCTTTTCTATATAAATCTGTGCCTCTCACCTGCTTTATGGGGATGCACCGCCCACTGCCCAGACTGCTGTCGGCGCTGCGTCTGTTCGAGTCGCTGCCTCTGCGGCCCTGGAGAACAGAAGGACCAGAGAGGCTGCTGAGAAAACGCTCACGGTGGTAGAAAGAGTACTGACGATGAGTACTCGAGTAAAAGGACAGTTACTGGGCTAAGAAGGACCAGGGAGGCTGCTGAGAAAACGCTCACGGTGGTGGAAAGAGTACTAACGATGTGTACTCGAGTAAAAGGACAGTTACTGGGCTAAGAAGGACCAGGGAGGCTGCTGAGAAAACGCTCACGGTGGTGGAAAGAGTACTGACGATGTGTACTCGAGTAAAAGGACAGTTACTGGGCTAAGAAGGACCAGAGAGGCTGCTGAGAAAACGCTCATGGTGGTGGAAAGAGTACTAACGATGTGTACTCGAGTAAAAGGACAGTTACAGGGCTAAGAAGAAGGACCAAAGAGGCTGCTGAGAAAACGCTCACGGTGGTGGAAAGAGTACTGACGATGAGTACTCGAGTAAAAGGACGGTTACAGGGCTAAGAAGGACCAGAGAGTCTGCTGAGAAAACGCTCACGGTGGTAGAAAGAGTACTAACGATGTGTACTCGAGTAAAAGGACAGTTACTGGGCTAAGAAGGACCAGAGAGGCTGCTGAGAAAACGCTCACGGTGGTGGAGAGAGTACTGACGATGTGTACTCGAGTAAAAGGACAGTTACTGGGCTAAGAAGGACCAGAGAGGCTGCTGAGAAAACGCTCATGGTGGTGGAAAGAGTACTAACGATGTGTACTCGAGTAAAAGGACAGTTACAGGGCTAAGAAGAAGGACCAAAGAGGCTGCTGAGAAAACGCTCACGGTGGTGGAAAGAGTACTGACGATGAGTACTCGAGTAAAAGGACGGTTACAGGGCTAAGAAGGACCAGAGAGTCTGCTGAGAAAACGCTCACGGTGGTAGAAAGAGTACTAACGATGTGTACTCGAGTAAAAGGACAGTTACTGGGCTAAGAAGGACCAGAGAGGCTGCTGAGAAAACGCTCACGGTGGTGGAGAGAGTACTGACGATGTGTACTCGAGTAAAAGGACGGTTACAGGGCTAAGAAGGACCAGAGAGGCTGCTGAGAAAACGCTCACGGTGGTGGAAAGAGTACTGACGATGTGTACTCGAGTAAAAGGACAGTTACAGGGCTAAAAATGTACTGCTGCCAAAAAGTGCACTTAAGTAAAAGTAGTAGAAAAAGCTTCAGTTGTAGTCAAAGTAAAAGTACGTCCCGTGGTCCCGTTGTAAGTAAAAGTAGTCAGTACACATGAAAACTACTACTCAAAGTGCTAGTTTACCACTTTTGAGTCTGAAATGAAATTTTAATTTAGTATCTTTTTTTTTTGGTCGTATTTTAGAACAATCTTTTGTACATACAAAGATTAATGAAACTGCTTGAATTTAAATTATTTTTCAATTTTTTTCATATTAAAGAAAAACAGATCAAACAAACTATATGTACAGTAATGACAGAAACAAATTAAAATTAAAATTAAAAGAAAGAAAAATAAATAAATAAACAATGTACGACTAGGCTATCAGATTATTTGAGATTCAATCATTTTTCAATTAAAAAATAAAAATTATATCTAAGAAAAACACTGATCAAATGTACAACAACGACAGGAATGAATATGTAAATAAATAAACAAAATACAGACAGGGCTGAACCAGATTATTTGAGATTATTAAATTATTTTTCTATCACAATCCACAGCAGGCTCATCCTCAGTGACTCCTTTAATTTTAACGCTTCAACATGTGGCCCTCCGTGTAAAAGTGCTAAGCTAAAACCCGCGCAGAAACCTGAACATTCCACAAAGGTTCGTAAATGTTTAAATGCAGCTTTAAATTAAACAGCGTCAAAGGAAGACTTGTTTTTGTGTTTTTTTGACATTGACATCTATCGAAAGCAAGCAATTTAATCCTCCTGAACCACATCAAAGACAGAAAAAGGATGAGAATCTGCGTCACACTAAAAACCTCGTCTCTCGGCATCGACGCCGCTGCCAATATCAAGATTAAGCTGTACTTTTAGTGTCCCCCATCAAAGAAAATGGCCTGTAATTTAAGTGAACAGCAAACAGAACGAGCTGGCGCCATAAAAAATGCAGAGAGTACACATTTCACGCCGATGTCTGACGCAAATGAAAGTAATCTGTGTATTTTATATTTAAAAGCTGCACCTGTTACGGACCGTGCAGGTTCCGTCGCGGAAGATTAATGACTTTAGCGGCTGCGCTTCGGACACGCTTTCAGACTTCATTAGCTAAATACTTTAATCTAAGTAAAAGGTTGCGGTAGTAGTAGCTAGCGATGGTAGTAGAAGTAGTACTAGTGTTCAGTTTTTAGTCACAGAATACTGAATACTGGCAGTAAAGTCGATACGGTACTAACCCTATCCCTAACCCTTTAAAAGGTTTTTCTGGCTTAAACGGGACAGATGTTGTGCGAAATGGGGTTCGATGGGGGAAAGACATTCGGTTAAAGGTCAAAGCCGGGTCGTGAACCAGCAAGAATACTTTGCACTGATAAAATTGTTAGTTTTTCAAGACAAAATAGATGTGTTTTCCATTTTTTCTCGCCCTCACGTGTAGTTTGAAGTCTAAATTGCGCGATCAAGTCCAATGTGTTCATTGGATTTTAGGAAAGCATTACGTAATGTGGATTTAAATACAGCACAGATTATATTAACGCCGGTAGGAAATTGTTACCAAGACAAATACAGTCCATGTTCAGAGAGAGAAAGAGGTTATAACATAAGGGGACAGTTACATTTGAAGATGGGAAACAATTGCACTGTGAGAAAAGCTTTTTGTTTTCCCATCTGTGGCATAAATCGTAGAAGAGCTTGAGTTTATTGCAAGATACTTGGAAGAGTGGAAACATTAGTGTTATTAGACAAATATTCTGCTGTTGGGTAGTTGCAGATTTGTCAAAAAAGAGAAAATGTGTGTGTAATCCTTTTGTAAATACATCTTACTAGAGGGGAAAGGGACAATACGCTTCAAAACTTCTTCCGACTCTTTTTAAGCATCACAAACTCATGTATTATGAATTATGTAACCCATTTTGTACCGTTTTCTACAATAAAACTGTGAATATTTGCAGTGTAAAGTGATATTTCTGCACTTGTGTGGTTATTTTTATGGTCCACTCACATTTTGTGCTATATTTGAACCTCAATCGAGTCTTTTTTACTGGTACATTTTAGCACTTTCAAGAGAAAATACGTGGCAGATTGTCACGGGGATGAAACAATTCCATTTTTATCACAATATTAGCCCCAGGACGAGACATAATTGGCTCCATGAGAACGACAAATCCCCTCTATTGGCTGTAGAAGGCGCCTTGAGGCCTGACAGGTTCAAATAACAGTTTCACCCCCTCCCACAAGTAATTAAGGCTTGTTTGTTTGTTTGTTTGTTTGTTTGTGGTGACACTGTTAACGCGATCTCCCTTTTCAACGCTATAATTTAGAATCCAGATCATTAAAGCGCAATTTTTTCCCCTTGTCCACAGAGTTCAGGGTTGAATCTGCTCAGGCATCGTTAAAACCTTCATTATTTCCTTTTGTTAGTCCTCGGAGCACTTCGTAAATGTAAAACACTCAACGTACAAGATACGTACAATAAACAAGATAATTAAATATACCGCTGCAGCCTCTCTCAGCCGGTGTCACTGTTTGGATTTAGTCAATATTTAAAATGTCACGCAAATGTCAAATGCGAGCAGAAACAGGAAAAAGGGCATTTACGGCAAATCTGGGCGTCCTCCTGCGGGTGGCGCTGCGGACGGAGCCGGGCGTGTCCGCTTTCACAGTTTTACCGATGTCTTTGTGACTGATGACCGGAGTGGACGGCAGCGAGGACGAGTAGTCGCTGCTCTGGCCGCCGTTACTCGCCTGAGAGAGAGAGAGAGAGAGAGAGAGAGAGAGAGAGAGAGAGAGGGAGGGAGAGAGAGAGGGAAGAGTGGGTTAGTATGTGAGAGAGGGAGAGAGAGAGGGAGAGAGGGAAGAGTGGGTTAGTATGTGAGAGAGGGAGAGAGGGAGAGAGAGAGGAAGGGACAGAGAGAAGAGTGGGTTAGTATGTGAGAGAGGGAGGGAGAGAGGGAGGGAGAGAGAGAGGGAGAGAGAGAGGGAAGAGTGGGTTAGTATGTGAGAGAGGGAGGGAGAGAGGGAGGGAGAGAGAGAGTGAAGAGTGGGTTAGTATGTGAGAGAGGGAGAGAGGGAGAGAGAGAGGGAGAGAGGAAGGGACAGAGAGAAGAGTGGGTTAGTATGTGAGAGAGGGAGGGAGAGAGGGAGGGAGAGAGAGAGGGAAGAGTGGGTTAGTATGTGAGAGAGGGAGAGAGGGAGAGAGAGAAGGAGGTAATGGACGTTAATAAATCAAATTGCCGAGTATAAATAGCCAAAATGAGAAGAATGTGCTCGGGCGAAGAGAGGAAAAGAAAAGAAGAATAAATGAATAAAATGGAAAACAAATCAGGGCTTTAAATAGACCACAGTTCGTTTGACCGGTTCCGGACGACAGAACCCGATCCTCCTGTCGCCGCGGTTACAAAGTGCCGCGATTGACAGGCGGATGAGAGCCAATCGCCTGAGAGACGTGCTGCCAGTTAGCGACGGTAGAAGCTCTGTTCATTCATACTTTTTTTTGTATTTATCTATTTATTTATTTATTTAATTGATGCATTGACAGACAAACAATAAAAAAAACAAAAAAAACAAGGCCGTGGCAGGTCATTTTCATAGACGTACAGCCCCATTGATTTGAGTCGGTGCCGAATTTGCGTTAACATTGAAGTCGCTCGTGCCGAGAACCTTCCGCCGCGAACGTTACTATGGCAACACCAACGTGGACGAGCTAACATCTAACGCGCTACGCATATGTACTTCATCTTCGGACATATTTTGAATTGAATATGAGCTCGACGTTCACGAAAACCGAACACTCAACCGCTAATGACGGACCCGGGCGAACGGATCCGTGCGGAGGAACATCGAGGTCGATCGTGCGATGCGTTTTGTGACTGTGGCGGGTTCGAGATTTGACAATAAGTCGCACCTTTTTTCATAGTTTTGGCCGGGATGTGACTTATACTTATATTTATACTTATGTACTTATACTCTGGAGCGACTTGTATGTGATATTATTTGTTATTTTCACACTTGCAACCGCATTTCATACTCCAGTGCGACTTATATATGTTTTTTTCTTCTCTATTATGCATTTTTTGGCTGGTGCGACATAAACTCCGGTGCCACTTATAGTCCAGAAAATACGGTATATTTATCAAAAACCGACGTTACGAAACTGTCTTAACAAACTATTGAACTTGAATGACTGGCGAACCAAGGCGACAACGACAGATAACATTCGCAACCGTTTCCAGCCATCGAAGTGAAATATAGTCACGCTAACGACCGGCACGACCGACCACGCCCGACCACGCCCTTCACGGTGCGATCCTTCTGCGTTCGAACACGACGTTGGCGATACGGGCAAGACATGAAGAGCTCGTCAAATAAAAGACGTCACTTTGAACGTTCTTGTCAAACAAACCGCTAAAAACAAAGGCTCAATAGTGACGCAGAAGCTGGATTGTCTGACACGTCACCAGAAGGTTGTTGCTTTGAATCCCACTCTGCCGAAGCGTACACAATGTAGCTCTTCCCCGGAGCAGACACTTGTATCATTTGACACATTTATCATTTCATTTTACACAGAATTTAGAACGAACTCAAGTTACATAAATTCAGTGTAAAATAAAAGCTTCATACACTTGATCCACACTTGATATGACTGAAAGGATTTTATCTGCGCTTTATGCACTTTGTGCACTATGTTTTTATAGGTTTAACGAATCTTTTCTTGTTCCGTGCAGCACTTTGAATCACTTTGTGTGCGAACTGCACTCAACGAGGCCAAATTTGTGAAAAATACCTTGGAAAAACATCACGATTTAAAAAAAAATCCCGGTTGTCACTGAGACCGTGTGAAATATCGTCCGACGCGTTGCCATTTGTCGAGTTTGTGACCGGCTTTATGACACCGAACGACAAAATAAAAGTTATATGTGACAAAAACAGTCGGGTAAAAAAGTACTTTTTTTATATAAATTGAATGAAAACCACTTCTAAAATAGTCACGATTATTATGTTTTTGTTCTTATGATTATATTGTGACCTAAATAATCATGATTATCCATTAATTTGGCCGGGTTTGAAGGTCTAAACCCGGCTTAAGATGGAATAATGTTCAACAAAACGTGTAACAAACGCAACAATGAACAAAGCTAACTGTTTAACTGTTGATCAGAGCTAAACCTGGAAAAAGCTTTTGGATCGCACAAACAACAGTTCAAAAATGCAAACATGCCAAATAAAACACGCTGCTGTCTCCGTGAGCGGGTGAAAGCGTCTCGGCGGCTCATACCTGCCCAGGGAAGCCCCCTGACACCGGGGTGGAGCCTCCGGAGTGGGTCGGCGAGTTGGGCAGAGATTTACAGGTCGCCGCCAGAAGAGCCGCCTGCTTCTTGGCCGTCATGATCTTCTGAGCGGCTGCGGGGGATGGGAAAACGGCAGAATGTAAGAACACGACTGGATGTACATCGCCACAAATACTGAAAGACGTCACGGCGCGTTTTTATCTCAAATGTGATGTGAGAATGGCCTTTACGCGGTTTAATATTTGTTCTTTTTTAGCTCTGCGCACGATATTGACGGAGATTGCAAAAAATTGGGGACGCTAAGGCCAAAAGACGCATTAAAGCAGAACTAAGAGCTCCCCCTGCAGGTCCCTTGTGAAACTACATTGTCAGAAAACCGACACAAATGCTGTTTTTTGTTCTCTCACATTTTTTCTCTCTTTCGTTTTTCGTCTTTCGTAATAAGACAGTATAATCACATACAAAACCATTCACATTGTCAATTATTAAAAAGAGCCAGGGTTTCTCAGGAGAGTTGTCATTGATGTCGGCAAATGGTGCAAGGTCAGAACAGCAGGGGGCTTGAAGGGACACTTGAAACGCCCCAAAAAAACATATTGAACCATCACAGGGACTTACAAATGCGTTCAATAAGGTGAAAATGTGACTTAGTTATGCTTTAACACTGACTGTGGAGGTTCTGCAGAGGCTAACCCGCTAATAATGAAAGACGTAAGAAGAACTCTAAACTAACAATCGTGTTGTACATTATTTCGTGATTATATTTCATATTTCAACTTTTAGGCCATACAGTATATAGAGATCACAATTTAAGTAGCCGTCGTGTATCTATATTCTTTTAAATATGTAAATTAAGCTAACAATACGATACGACGACACCAAAATGGCAAATTGCTATTTACCGTATTTTCCGGACTATAAGTCGCACCAGCCAAAAAATGCAAAATAGAGATGACAAAGACATATATAAGTCGCACTGGAGTATGAAATGCGGTTACAGGTGTGAAAATAACAAATAATCACATATAAGTCAGTCGCACCCCGGCCAAAACGATGAAAACTACTAATAGTCCGGAAAATACAGTAGGTTTTTATCGCCAAATCACCCAGTCCTGGTCACGCCACTCCCAGCATTCACTTGAGTATCGTACCCTTTACCGGCCCTCGCCCTCCGACCACAGCGAGAAGAGCTTTTCGCCTCACCGTCGTTGAAGACTCGGTTGACGTTGAGCCCGTAGGTGGCGCAGGTCTCGTAGTACGTGCACCTCCTCACGTCGGAGCACAGCTGTCGAGCTTTGACGTCGTCGATCACTCTGGGGTTCGTGCTGCTGATTTTATCTGTCACGGAAACCAGAAAAGGGTCAAAGCTGGAACGAAGCCGGGGCTAGAGACTAAAGCCCCGGATAGTCTAAAAAAAGGGCTTAACAGGGACTAACACTAAATAATAATAATGCAAAAATAAAATTAAAATAAATTAATTAAACATTTAAAATAAACAAAATGAACAAAATGAATAAAATGAATGAAATGAACAAAATGAATAAAATGAAATAAAATGAATAAAATGAATAAAATGAATAAAATGAATAAAATGAATAAAATGAATAAAATGAATAAAAATAAATAAAATAAATAAAATAAATAAAATAAATAAAATAAATAAAATAAATAAAATAAATAGAGTAGCAAGAGTGAATTTAAGGATTAAAAACAGCTCTGAACAGGTGGGTCTTTAAATATTATAATGATGTTTAGTTTAGTAGGTTTGCGCTGCTCTTCTTATATATATAGCGGTACATGTAATTTTTCATCCACCCTTTAATATTAATGTACATTGAAACCTTTTGCAGACTGTACAAGACTGACAAAAGGCATAAAGTGGGACAATACAGACAAAGACAGACGTCCGTTTCCGTAGCGACCAGCGTTCGTTCAGTGCCGCTGGGGGAAGATTCTGTCTCTTTTCTCACCCTGAGTGCCCACCACCACGAAGGCGATCTCGCTGATGGGCCGGTGCAGAGCGAGCTGGTGGTAGAATTTGTAAACTTCTTGAAAACTGGATTCATTCTCCAAACTGAAGACGAGGATCACAGCGTCCACCCAGCTGGCGAACTGCAAGCGGGACAAAAAGTGTTTAAATGTGGCACACACGGCTTGAAACCGCAGCCAATCAGAGCGCTGCTTTTCGGCCTTTACCCCCGCGTCTCATTTTGTCACAAAGTGCTACTATTTTTACAAGAAACTCTTTGCTGTCAAACCCAAATTGACTCATTTACAAGTCCCAGTGTGAGGTAAGTGTGATTATCTTAGGCGCCAACACGTTTAAATTAGACTGTACTGCCCCCTGTAGACCATCCACGGAAATGCATCTCTCCTTCAGGTTCTCCTCAAGGTTTCTCTTTTTCCCTCTGGGTATTTGTATTTCTGGACAAAAGGACTTCCGTTTGCTAAGTTCCTGCGGACGTTGGTTAAGCCGCTTGTCTTTTATTGACCAATGGCCACGTCAGTGTTTGATTTGCCGACTGCTTCTGTTGGTTAAATCAACAACTGTGTAAGGCTCTTCGAGGTGACTGCTCTTGTGACTGGGGGCCACACAAAAGGAAACTGGACTGAACGTAATTTGGCGTAAATATTATAAATCGGCTTTACATTTTTGGCAGCAGCAAAAACACAACCAGGGTTAATTAAATGCATATTGGTCGTATTATGATGTAGTTTGACCCACCTGAAGTCCAGGGAGCTCCGTCTCTTCTCTGATGACGAGAACATGGCTCTGTCCGTCCACCTGCACGTCCTTGATGTACTGGCGCCCTTCAACGCAAACGCATTTATGATGAATGATCAATACGCCTCCAGAGTTTTGGCTTATTGTTCAAACTGACCTTCGGCGTTCTCCACGGGCAGGTAACTACCGGTCATGTGCCGGTGAACCAGAGCCGTTTTGCCGCTGCACAGACTGCCCAGAACCCCCTACACGGACGCACAAGCACGCACAAGCACGCACACACACACACACACACATACACACACAGACACACATACACACACAGACACACAGAGACACACACAGAGACACACACAGAGAGACACAAACACACACACACACACACAGAGAGACACAAACAAACACACACACAAACACACACAGAGACACACAGACAGAGACACACACACACACACACACACACAAACACAGACAGAGACACACACAGACACACACAGACACACACAAACACACACACACACACACACACAAACAGAGACACACAGAGACACACACACACACAAACACACACACACACACACACACACACAGAGAGAGACACACACAGAGACACACACACACACACAGAGAGACACACACACACACACACAGAGACACACAAGCACCCACACACAGACACGTATGTTAACACAGCTGTACAACTTCTATTCAAAGTCACAGCAGGTTTGGAGTGGAGAAGTCTCACCAGGTGGAGCTCCTGCAGAGGAAGCACGGTGGGAGCCATGGTCCATTCTTGACTACTGGTGCAGGCGGCTGAAAACGACACGTGCAAACGTCAGAAACCAGAAAAACAAAAGCTATTGTCAGTGGACCAAATTCACAAACTGGTGCCGTGTTTACGGTCTCTTCATCATAATCATGTGAAGCGGCACGACAAGAGCGGACGACAAAAAGACAAAACAACAAAAACACTGGAGTGAATGTTGTACTTGAAGGTGCACGTTGTGGCCTCTGTCTCCATGGAGATCTTGTAGCTTTGCATGGAGTGGTTCACAGGGAGGCATTAAACTTGAATGTGGAATCTAGAATGTGACGCAGGATGCATATGTTTAAAGGTATTTTTGGCAGTAAAAAATGTCTCGTGAATAGTAATTTCTGATCAGAACTAATTAACATAAGATGCTGACGTCAGCGCTTTCTGGTGGGACTTGCTAAAAGTACGACATTCGTCCTGGTCTGCACTAGCATCCCCAAAAGCTCCAAAAACTAGTGGATTCTTAACCTAAACCTAACTCTTATTTTACCGTGATTGTGAAATAATTTATTGTCCAAAATAAACATTCACCAAAAAAAAATTGAAAAATTATAGAATTCTAGCATTCCATGTCCCAAAGCCCTAATAATAATAATAATAATAATAATAATAATAATAAATATAGCCGCAAGCGGCAATGATCGGCCCTCACCACGCCGCCGCCACGCCGCAAGAGGAGGGGGCGCTAACGCGCCCCAATTGTCCTTTTATTACATCTACTGCTGAATCTGTGACGCTGTCACATCTTCTCCCCTTTATTTTACCATCAAAAAGCAATTTTGTTTGGAATTCTTGGCAAAATGTGCGGCTTTGCCGCACAGACACCGTGACTCTTAGAATAAAAATGTGGATAACTTTTGATGGTCCACCCCTGAAGATGAGTCTCACCAAATTTCAGGTTAATATGTCTAACGCCCTAAGAGGAGTTCGTGAAAGTCTAAAGTGTAAACATGTTCTGGCGATTTCCCCATTGGAATAACATGGAAGGTTTCGGTCATCGTTACGGCAACGCCATAACAATTATGACATGGGTCTCATTGACTTTTTTGATTCTAAAATTGAGTTGTGTGTCAAATTTCATATAATTTCACAAAACTAAACATTTAACCTCCATATAAAATCTGTAGGGGTTGCTGTGGCTCCAAATTAATTTATTTCACTTCAAGTAGGTTTAGGGCAAAGAGTTTAACAACTGATTCTAATTTGACGCAATTCGGACTTTATCTGCGCAAACGGCAGAAATTTAAAATTTGGGAGATTTCTGAAATTCTAGCTACAGTTTGCGGCTTCGCCGCACAGAGACCGTGAGAGGTATCAATGTAATTTGGATAACTTTTGATGTCCCACTCCTCAGTAGCATTTTCACCAAATTTCAGCTTTTTAGGGCCAACGCCCTGGGAGGAGTTCGTAAAAGTACGACGTTTGGAAAAAATCCGAAGTCATGTTTAGCCATTTTTGAAGCAATATGGCCGACATTTGGTTGGGCGGACGGCGTTGCCGTAATAATATTTTTTACTTCTCTTGTCACCATCTACCTCTGCGCCAAATTTCATGATTCTACGATCAGATTTTTTTGGGTCATTTCCCATCTCTCAATGCATTTTTGGTACATTTGGGGGCGCTGACGCGCCAATTTTTTTATTTTAGAAAAGGGATATAGCCAGAATGTAGAGAGGCACGATTTTTAGAGGTGTGCAAATTTTTGTGACTTTTCGTCAATGTTCACTGGGTGAAAAATAGGGGGGTTGGTCCCGAGAAGAAAGAAAGAAAGAAGAAAGAATTAAAGCCGCAAGCGGCATCCAACGGCCCTCGCGGGCCGCCGGCCTTCCGGCTCTGCACTTTCGACTTGATAAAGATGGCGCCCTTATTGTGTGTTGAATTAAAAAATAACTTGACAGACGGCGACACATTGGACATGGCCAATCCAGTGCAAATCAACACAAGTGTCAGTCAAATTTGCTGCGCCGCCGCACAGAGACCGTGACACTTGGAATAAAAATATGGATAACTTTTGATGCTGCGCTTGTGTAGATGATTTTCCCCAAATATGAGCTTGATCGAGCTATTGCCCTTAGAGGAGTTTGTTAAAGTGTGAAGCGTAAATGTGAACATTTCAGAGATTTCGCTGTTTTCCCATTTCTGACATATATTTGCGGGTCCGCCAAACAGAGACCGTAGCACTTAGAATCAAAATATGGATAAGTTTTGATGCCCCGCTTGTGTAGATGATATTCTCCAAATATGAACTTGATCGGACAATCGCCCTAGGAGGAGTTTGTTAAAGTGTGAAGCGTAAAAATGTGGTGATTTGAGCGATTCTACGATTTTCCCATAAGGATAACATGGGATGTTTCTGTCATCGCTACGGTTACGCCGTACAAAATATGACTTTGGCTTTCATACTTTTATGATCAGGATGGCAAATTAGAATTTTTGTTCAAAATATCATGTCATTTGGAAAAACTGTTGTTTACAGGCCACTCTGAAGGCCAAATAGTCAGAATTCTGGGAAACGTTTGCGGCTCCGTCGCACAGAGACCGTAAAAGCTATCCTTAAAATTTGGATAACTTTAGATGCCCCACTTGTCTAGAGGACGTACACCGATTTTGAGGTCGGTGGGCAAAACGCACTAGGAGGAGTTCGTTAAAGTGTGAAACAGAAAAATGTGGATATTCGAGAGATTTAGCGGTTTTCCCATAGGGATAACATGGGAGGTTTATGTCATCGCTACGACTACGCCGTAAAAATTAAGGCATTTGTCTGATTGGCTTTTTTGATCGCGACGCCAAAATAGAATTTTGGGTAAAGTTTAGAAAATTTTGGTAAAACTAATTTTTGACCTTCAATGTTAATTTAAAGGTCACTCTGTAGGGGGCGCTATCGCGCCCATTTCAATTTTGTCATCATAACTGGTCCAAACTAGAAAGTTGAACAACTGATTCAAATTTGGTCCTAATCGGACTTGTTTTGATCAAATGGGAACAATTTTTAGATCTGCAATATCCCAAAATAAGTTGTCCAACTTTGCGGCTGCGCCGCGCACAGACCGTAAAAGGTATCTCAAAAAATTGGATAACTTTAGATGCCACACTTGTCCAGAGGACGTCCGCCGATTTTGAAGTCGGTGGGCAAAACGCCCTAGGAGGAGTTTGTCAAAGTTTGACGTGAACAAAATGGCTAACACAGCGTGTTTTCATTTTCAAAGGAAGATGGCGGGCATAGGGTAATTCTGGGGGCGTGGCCACAATAATATTTGTTTTTTGTCCTCACAAGAGGAATGCGTGTTCCGAATTTCGTAGCTCTACGACAAAGTTGACCTCGGGGCGTCTCCCATAGGCGCAATGTATTTTGACTTTTGTCGGTGGCGCTGTCGCGCCATTTTTTAACGAAAAAAAAAATGGCCCAGAAAAAACAAAATTTTTCGCCGATTTTGAATTTTGGGTAAAGTTTGGTGAGTTTTTGAGCATGTTCAGGGGGTCAAATTAGAGCTCAAAAAGCAGAAGAACAAGAAAAATTAAAGCCGCAAGCGGCATCCAACGGCCCTCGCGGGCCGCCGGCCTTCCGACTCTGCTCTCTGCATTTTACAGAGATGGCGCTAACGCAATTGTCTAAGAACTAAGACAGCGACACATTGTACATGTACAATGCTGTGCTTAACCAGTGCAAATGAACACAAATGTCGGTCAAATGTGCAGCTCCAGCACACAGAGACTGTGACACTTGGAATAAAAATATGGATAACTTTTGATGCTCCGCTTGTGTAGATTATTTTCCCAAAATATGAGCTTGATCGAGCTATTGCCCACAGAGGAGTTCATTAAAGTGTGAAGCGTAAATGTGAACATTTCAAGGATTTGGCGTTTTTCCCATTTGTGACATATATTTGCGGCTCTACCGCACAGAGACCCTAGTACTTAAAATCAAAATATGGATAACTTTTGATGCCCCGCTTGTGTAGATGATTCTCCCCAAATATCAACTTGATCGGGCTTTCGCCCTAGGAGGAGTTTCTTAAAGTGTGAAGTGTAAAAATGTGGTCATTTTAGAGATTTTGCGGTTTCCCCATAGGGATAACATGGGATGTTTCTGTCATCGCTACGGCTACGCTGTACAAAATATGACTTTGGCTCTCATACTTTTATTTTGGGGATGGCAATTGAGAATTTTGTGCAAAATGTCATGTCATTTGAAAAAACTCTATTGTTTATTGGCCACTCTGAAGGCCAAATAGTCAGAATTCTGGGAAACGTTTGCGGCTCCGTCGCACAGAGACCGTAAAAGCTATCCTTTAAATTTGGATAACTTTAGATGCCCCACTTGTCTAGAAGACGTACACCGATTTTGAGGTCGGTGGGCAAAACGCACTAGGAGGAGTTCGTTAAAGTGTGAAACAGAAAAATGTGGATATTTGAGAGATTTTGCGGTTTTCCCATAGGGATAACATGGGAGGTTTCTGTCATCGCTACGACTACGCCGTAAAAATTAAGGCATTTGTCTGATTGGCTTTTTTGATCGGGACGGCAAAATAGAATTTTGGGTAAAGTTTAGAACATTTTGGTAAAACTAATTTTTGACCTTCAATGTTAATTTAAAGGTCACTCTGTAGGGGGCGCTATCGCGCCCATTTCAATTTTGTCATCATAAACTGGTCCAAACTAGAAAGTTTAACAACTGATTCAAATATGGTCCTAATCGGACTCGTTTTGATCAAATGGGAGCAATTTTTAGATTAGCAATAAGTGGTCCAACTTTGCGGCTGCGCCGCACACAGAGCGTAAAAGGTATACCAAAAATTTGGATAACTTTAGATGCCCCACTTGTCCAGAGGACGTACACCGATTTTGAAGTTGGTGGGCAAAACGCCCTAGGAGGAGTTCGTCAAAGTTTGACGTGAACAAAATGGCTAACTCAGCTTGTTTTCATGTTCAAAGGAAGATGGCGGGCATAGGGTAAGTCTGGGGGCATGGCCACAATGATATATTTTTTTTGTCCTCACGAGAGGAATGCGTGTCCCGAATTTCGTAGCTCTACGACAAAGTTGACCTCGGGGCGTCTCCCATAGGCGCAATGTATTTTGACTTTTGTCGGTGGCGCTGTCGCGCCATTTTTTGACGAAAAAAAAAATGGCCCAGATAAAATCTAATTTTTCGCCGATTCTGAATTTTGGGCAAAGTTTGGTGAGTTTTTGAGCATGTTCAGGGGGTCAAATTAGAGCTCAAAGCGCAGAAGAAGAACAATAAAAAAAAATAAAAATAATAATATTTTTAGCAAAAACAATATAGCCGTTTCCACTATAACAACAAATTATACATCGTTTGAAAGCTCTAAGCCTTCCCGATGCCGCCATGGGGTGGAATCATCATTACGAGCGCTTACGCGCTCGTCACTCCCTATTCCGTCGGGATGCCCCGCCCACTCCCCATAGACTTCCATTGATTTGAGCAGATACAAGCATGGCCCATGCCTGCGGCATGGATTCTCGCGTACGGGACGATGCCAGGAGGGTTTTTGGAGGAATGCAGCGCTTCGCGCTGCTGTTGTCAACAATGAGTGAATGGGCTATGCCCATTCACTCATTGTTGAGTGAATGGGCTACGCCCATTCACTGTGAGTTGAGTGAATGGGCTACGCCCATTCACTCAACAATGAGTGAATGGGCTACGCCCATTCACTCATTGTTGACTATTTCTGTCATAGCAGGAGTAAGTATGCATGATCCATGCCTTCGGCATGGGCTAGTTCACTGTACTTGCCAGGGGCGAGTGAGTAGTGAGTGTTTGGAAGTGGGCGAGCGCTTCGCGCTCGATTTTCGCACTTTCGCAGCGGTGCTTTGCACGGCCTTACGAGATTAATAGGCCTCTCGCCAGCTTGTGGCGCTCGGGCCTAATAATTTTAAACAAATAAATTATTCCTAAACATGAAAGTAATCTTAACCCAAATCTTCTCCTAAATAAAATGAATAAAATGAATTCGTAATATAATTTAAAAAAAACAAATTCGTAATATAATAAAAAAAACTTGAAAATAACAGAATGACAAGTTCTTGTAGGGAGTATCACAATGTTTCACCAATGATGGATTCAAAATGAAAAATAAAAATCTACTGACATGTGCACTGAGCTTTATTGTAAACATTGTAAACAAAATTCACAAAATAATCAATGTGCAAGTCTTTTACTCCATCAGCAGACGTTTTCTCCGCACATAATGAAGAACTAAAGCTGAAGCGTTCTGACCCGCGCTGACCCACTCTAATATTGACACTTTGCTCAAACTTCTGGAATAATTGACAAAGCTCTGTGTAAAGTTTAGAGCCCACAGTGTGATCGATTGTTCCGATGCTACATACATTTCCCCGCGCTCTTTATTGACCTCACTGACAGTTCGTTCACACACTGCGGCGCGATGTGTGACTAATGAACTTACGGAGCAGAATAACGGCCGGGACGTGTTCACGAGCGCGGCGTTCGAATTAAAACCACGATCGGCACGCAGGGATTTCTGTGTCGTAATTCATTCTGTGAACAAGAAAATGTCAACCAAACCATAGCCAGACCAGAGCCAGACCAGGGCCAAACCAGGGCCAAACCAGGACCAAACCAGAGCCGAACCAGAGCCGAACCAGGGCCAAACCAGGACCAAACCAGGACCAAACCAGGGCCAAACCACAGCCAAACCAGAGCCGAACCAGGGCCAAACCAGAGCCAAACCAGAGCCAAACCAGACCTGAACCAGGGCCAAACCAGAGCCAAACCAGGACCAAACCAGAGCCAAGCCAGGGCCAAACCGGGGCAAAACCAGAGCCAGACCAGGGCCAGACCAGAGCCAAACCAGGGCCAAACCAGAGCCAAACCAGAGCTAGACCAGGGCCAAACCAGAGCCAAGCCAGGGCCAAACCGGGGCAAAACCAGAGCCAGACCAGGGCCAGACCAAAGCCAAACCAGGGCCAAACCAGAGCCAAACCAGGGCCAAACCAGAGCCAGACCAGGGCCAGACCAAAGCCAAACCAGGGCCAAACCAGAGCCAAACCAGGGCCAAACCAGAGCCAGACCAGGGCCAGACCAGGGCCAGACCAGGATCAAACCAGGGCCAAACCAGGGCCAAATCAGGGCCAAACCAAGGCCAAACCAGGGCCAGACCAGGACGTGTGAAGCTCATGAGATCCTGCAGAGTAATGTTCCTCTTTAGGCCCAGTGCAGTGTAACTACAGCTTGATCAGCTTTAGCTCGTAGACTTTAACGCTGAATAAGTCATGTTCATTTAGTCAGAGATTTGGACGTTCACAATTCAAGGGCATTTACATAGATCCATAAGCAGTTTTCATTCTTTATTATTGGGGAAATTATATTTAAGTGACATTGATTCAGAAGGATTTTAAAGGGAGAATATTTAGAATGCACCAAATGTTTGGACCAATTAGAGTTTGCCAATAATCCTATATAAGACTTATACAAGACTCACATTTAAACACAGACATTTAATAAAGCATGAATAATGACTTCATTCATAATGAACAAATATTAAGAATGATTCAGGATTAGTAAGTACTTAATTAATACCCTGACTCTAATGAAGTGGTTACTAAGCCTGTTCATAATAAAAGTCTTCGTTCATGCTTTATAAAGGTTTGGGCAGCAACAATTAATCAATTAAAAGACCATCTTAATGTCATATTTGAATAATAATCACTGTTGTCTAGACTACAGACTATAAAAACACAAAATATTTTTTTATAACAAAGACTGTGGCACTATTCAATTAAAATATCAAAAAAGAATCAACTATTTTGGATTTTTGTCAATGATATGATTAAATATTTCAGCCTTTATTTGTTCCACGTCTTTATTTTGTCCTAAATCTAGCCTGTTTTAGTCCTGGTCTAGTCCAGGTCTAGTCCAGGTTTAGTCTCAGGTTTAGTCCTGGTGTGGTCCTGTTCTAGTCTTTTGTTAGTCCTGGTCTAGTCCTGGATTAGTTTCAGGTTCAGAGTGAACAAATAGTTTATAAGATAAGATAAGATAAGATATTCCTTTATTGTCCCACATGGGGAAATTTCATTGGTGCAACGCAGGTAGATCCAGAGGTAGATCCAGAAGAACAGATCACTTATAGGAAGTCTGAAAAACACTTTCAGTAGAAGATCTCCTGTAAAAAAAAACCTCCCATAGACAAATAAATAAATGCATAAATACAATTGCATGTGATCACGACAGTAATTGTACATGAATATGTGTCACGACAGCACATAGATTGCACATGAATTTTACAGTAATTGCACATGAATCACAACAGTAATTGCACATATGACGGAATTGCACATCAGTATTAGGTTAGGTCAGTATTGCGAGTGTTCAGTACTAACAGTATTTGTTATAAAGTCTGACAGCAGCAGGCGGGAAAGACCTTATTAAGCATGATTAAGGTTTAGTAACTACTTCATTAAGGGCTTCGGAATAAGGTTGCTAAGCTTGAATCATGCTCTATAAACCATTTGTTCATTGTGAATTAAGTATAAGTTCATGCTTTATTAAAGGCGTAATGGACGTTTTTTCAGCGATTTGAGAACTCAGGTGGAAGTGCGCATGCCACGCCCCCGTGTGGACTGATACAACACACACGTGCGTTTGTTTATGAGCGCGACGGATCACATCGCATCTCTCGTCTCCCGTAGATTTCCGTCTTCTTCTGAGTCAGCTCGAACAGTCTTTCTCCGTCTTCATTTTGTCCCGTACACTGAGGGAACTATATTATGATAGATCAATGCGCTTAGACACGCGGAAACTGCTGCTCTCGGGGACGAGCCACACGAGGCTGCAGGTGAGCAGTAGGTGCGTTTTATGTTTGATACGTGGCAGGACTAATGAGACTCAGATTTGCGCAAAAAAAATCGTCCATTCAACCTTTAAGGTGCAGTAAAGAAGTAAATAAAGTGTAATTTGCCATGATTGATAGCATTTTCTCCCATTATTTAAAAAAATCCCACGAGAGAAACTTTAGCTCCGGATTGAACACAACATTCGTCATGAATTCTTTAACAAAGTGTGTATCAGAGACACCTCTGGAGCCCGAGCCATTTGCACACATTTGTTTTTCTCACTTTCTTTCATTATTCATGCGGCGAGACCGTTACGGCGCGGTGTCGTCAGCGGTTACAGTCACCATGCCGCTTCAAGAGAAAACACGCGTCGACGTTCATTCATAAAAGATGCACAAAAGCAGGCGTAAAGTCTAAAGATATCGAGTTATGCATGAGCGAGTGACTTATTCATCATATTTTGTGACCGTGTTTAAAGGTGCGCTAACTGGGGATGTGACCGTGTTTAAAGGTGCACTAACTGGGGATGTGACCGTGTTTAAAGGTGCGCTAACTGGGGTTGTGACCGTGTTTAAAGGTGCACTAACTGGGGATGTGACCGTGTTTAAAGGTGCGCTAACTGGGGTTGTGACCGTGTTTAAAGGTGCACTAACTGGAGATGTGACCGGGGCAAAAGGTGCGCTGACTGGGGATGTGACCGTGTTTAAAGGTGCACTAACTGGGGATGTGACCGGGGCAAAAGGTGCGCTGACTGGGGATGTGACCGTGTTTAAAGGTGCACTAACTGGGGATGTGACCGGGGCAAAAGGTGCGCTGACTGGGGATGTGACCGTGTTTAAAGGTGCGCTAACTGGGGATGTGACTGGGTTCAAAGGTGCGCTAACTGGGGATGTGACCGGGTTCAAAGGTGCGCTAACTGGGGATGTGACCGTGTTTAAAGGTGCGCCGACTAGGGTTGTGACCGTGTTTAAAGGTGCGCCGACTAGGGATGTGACCGTGTTTAAAGGTGCGCCGACTAGGGTTGTGACCGTGTTTAAAGGTGCGCTGACTGGGGATGTGACCAGGGCTAAAGGTGCGCTGACTGGGGATGTGACCGGGTTCAAAGGTACGCTAACTGGGGATGTGACCGTGTTTAAAGGTGCGCTAACTGGGGTTGTGACCGTGTTTAAAGGTGCGCCGACTAGGGATGTGACCGTGTTTAAAGGTGCGCTAACTGGGGATGTGACCGGGTTTAAAGGTGCGCTAACTGGGGTTGTGACCGTGTTTAAAGGTGCACTAACTGGGGATGTGACCGGGTTTAAAGGTGCACTAACTGGGGATGTGACCGGGGCTACATTACAAAAATGTCTTCATATGGTCCTGAGTTGGACCTGGCATGGCTACAAAGAATTTTGTCAGGTTGTGGATGAAAGAAAAGGGAAGGACATTTTGGCATATTAATCTAGTTTAGTCCTGGTTTAGTCCTGGTTCTTTCTGGTCTGCAGAGGTCCGTTTCAGAGGTGCTTCAGTCCTGGTTCAAACCTGGTTTAGTCCTGGTTTAGTCCTGGTTCTTGCTGGTCTGCAGAGGTCCGTCTCAGAGGTGCTTCAGTCCTGGTTCAGTCCTGATTCTTCCTGGTTCAGTCTTGGTTTAGTCCTGGTTTAGTCCTGGTTCTTGCTGGTCTGCAGAGGTCCGTCTCAGAGGTGCTTCAGTCCTGGTTCAGTCCTGATTCTTCCTGGTTCAGTCTTGGTTTAGTCCTGGTTTAGTCCTGGTTCTTGCTGGTCTGCAGAGGTCCGTCTCAGAGGTGCTTCAGTCCTGGTTCAGTCCTGATTCTTCCTGGTTCAGTCTTGGTTTAGTCCTGGTTTAGTCCTGGTTCTTGCTGGTCTGCAGAGGTCCGTCTCAGAGGTGCTTCAGTCCTGGTTCAGTCCTGATTCTTCCTGGTTCAGTCTTGGTTTAGTCCTGGTTTAGTCCTGGTTCTTGCTGGTCTGCAGAGGTTCGTCTCAGAGGTGCTTCCGTCCTGAGTTAGACGCCCTGTATCTCTTCTCTTCACCCGTCTTGTGGCTTCCCTCTGGTCTGGCACGGTCTCACAGTCTCACACATTCAGATCACACCGAGTCCTTGGCTTGTGTTGCCATGGTAACTCCCTTTTCCTCCTGCTGCGGCTCTGATTCTGTAAACAGCTTTTTCAGGGTTAAACCATCTCTTATGTGTGAGAAGCACAGGAGACGTGGATACTGACATTAAACCCTCATTTGACATAAAACATGACAAAAGGTTCAGACAGAGCAGCTTGTATTTGAAAAACACGCCTAAATACTAAATACTCCTGGTACATGAAACAAACGTGTTGATAACGAGCAAAGAAGTTCGCTTGCTGAAAACAGTCATTCAAATCCTATCTCTACTGTCACTGCAACAATATGGAAATGGAAATAGACTCTCACTTTATGACTCCCCTGTGTCACATGAGCAAATATTTTAAAGTGCTTTCAACAGGTTGGACTACCACTGTTCCCTTACGCAGACGTTATCATTCAAAACCCAAAAATACATAACAACACCATAAAAAAAATGTTTAACACGTCCCTTGTGCATGAATTGTTCTCACATTTTGGAGCAGGATTCCTTTTTTAGAACTACTACAAAAACTGTAGTATATGTTTATCACAGGTACTATTCCACCAAAAGGAAAAAAAAAGAAAAAAAAAACAAGACCTCTGGGAAATTTTAAACAGTGTATTTTATGAGGAGAAAATATGCTGTTTTTGCGGTGGGAACAAAGTTATGACATGAATGAACATAAATAAATAAATAAATCACAATAAAACAGTCACAACCCTTTAGCCATATCCAGAGTAGAGTAAGTTAAAATTTAAAAATTACAAAAAATAATAAATAAAATAAATATTAAAATGAAATAATAATAATAATAATAATAATAATAAATACATAAAATAAAATAAAAATTAACATTTTAGCTTTTAAAAATCCAGAGTAGCGTCGGTGAATGCACAGGCTCCATTTGCAGATGCAGGGAGTAGGAAGTAGCCATATCCCTCCTCCTCTCTCTATAATGAAGCAGCTCAGTGTGGAGAGCAGGAAGTAGCCGTATCCCTCCTCCTCTCTCTCTAATGAAGCAGCTCAGTGTAGAGAGCAGGAAGTAGCCATATCCCTCCTCCTCTTTATAATGAAACATCTGAGTGTGGAGAGCAGGAAGTAGCCGTATCCCTCCTCCTCTCTCTAAAATGAAACATCTGAGTGTGGAGAGCAGGAAGTAGCCGTGTCCCTCCTCCTTTCTCTCTTATGAAGCAGCTCAGTGTGTCCCCGTCATTAAATATTCATGTCCCACTTACTCCCCGACAAATCACCGAGGCCTAAACTCAGCTCGGCACACGCCACACGCCACACACCAGCGCCGGAGTAAATTCATAAACATAAATGATTGATAACATTGCATCCTCGTCAGCTGACAGCCGCGCCTGAATATTTCATGAATGAGTTTGAGAGTCGCCGCATTGTTTAGTTCGACTGTCAGAGTAAAGTGTATTCTGTCCAAACGCGCCAAGTTAACAAATACATTATGGATATTATAGCGCAACAAGATTTAGAGTGAATTTAGCGAAGAGGTGAAAGTGGGAGAGTAGTTGTTTTAGAGATGGATTAGAGTGTATTGTCTCAAAAAACATTTAAAGGGGTGAAAAACTGAAATGCACAAAATAATCTTTTGATTGAAGTACTGTGACGTTAATATTTTTACTACATTTTTGTGACACAGATGATTTCAGTTATGACAAAACTAAAATACACAAGCCTTCATTTGATGCAAACATAAAAACTTCATTAAAAAAAAAATCCAGGCCAATTTAGGCTTTAACGTGGAAAAAACTCAAATAAAATCAGCCCTTTTCATTAAAAAAAACAATTTCTGAAGCTCTTGGTGTCATTATATTATATTACATTAAGTTTGTTGCAATATCAATTTTTGCAACAGCGAATATTGCAATATCAATACTTTTATCATATATTGTGAAGCCCTAATATTGGAATTTGTGATAGTAACATTTTTAAAAATCAACTGTTTTTGTCTTAAAAAATGTTTCAGATAAAAATACCAGATGCCGTTTTTGTGATAATCGTCCAGTTTATCTGCATTTACTCCAATAGTCCATTAAAGGTGCACTGTGTGAGCAAAGGAATAACACAAACAGGTGGCCGACCCTCCAGAAAGTTACACAGTGCACCTTTAAGCCACATTCTCGTCACACAAACCAACGCTGCATTACGACAGCGGCGTGAGCTCAATAAAGCCCCCCGCGTTCTCAATCGCTCATAATAATCAGCCCGAGCGGCATTTGTTTACGTTTTAATTATAAGACGAAGCGCAGACAAAACAACTCGGTGTCAGTCACGTCTTTCGACCGCTCATTTTACATCATTACGCCGCGAGTACGACGCAGAGGTAAGGCCAAATTAAAACGCCTCTCCTTTATATTAAACGCACTGTCGGTAATGAAATTGCCGAGAGGGGACATTTCAGCTCTGTCCTTTACGAACCTGCAGAATGACACGGAGAGAACATGCAGCGGGTTTCACAATGCGAGCGTGTTTTTGTGTGAGAGGGAAATGGCAATGACAGATCTATGAAACGCAGACAAATGTCAAGATAAGACATTTGAGAAGCTGAACAAATCCACCTGCAATTTAATCAAACTGGACAAAACTCAACCATCTTTTACATCCACTTCAAAGCCAAACACGCATCTGACCGGCTCAATAACAATGTTCAGACAATACCTTTGCGACACATCAGGAATGTGCTCAAATGTGTCTGTGAATATCTTGTTTTGTGTGTTTTTTTTGGGATCAGAAAACGCTTCACGGCCTTATTTGGATACAAGATGGTTCTGGTTTGTTTTTGAGGTAATTTTCAATAGCTTTAATCGCAGACAATACACTCAAAATTCCAATCATGCACAACGATATCATCCATTTTCAGATCTCCCAGCTCCAAAGCGTGCGATCACTTACCCGGACGCATTAGGGAGGCTGCACCCGATTGTTTGGTCGTAGAGTAAAATGAGCGCGTTGTAAAAGCAGCTGTCGGTGACTCAATCGGGCTGCGGAGAGCTTTTCTAAAAGGCCCACGTTCACGTTAGAGCGTTTTATTGTGTCGTAATGTCAGGCCTGTGCAACCCTGCGGGAGATTTGGTCATTCTGGAAGAGCTATCCAAACCCGCCATCCACAAACGCTGAACCGCCTCGTCATTTCTTTTGTCTGGGATTGGCTGCGCGTTCGTCTCACTTAGCGCCACTTTCTGAAGCTATTGTGTTGTCACTTGTGTTGTGTTGTGCCGACAGGGAAGACGTCGAACTTTGTGCCGGTTTTTGTTTCACGTGGATATGCTCAGAAATGACAGAGACGTTAACCGCAAACCAGATCAACACCATCTGTCGTTTTCCTCTATAGAACGCAGCCTGTTTTGAAGCAAATGTAATTCCAGACTTAGCAAAGATGCATTTTTTGCTCCACTTTGCCCCCAAAACTATGTCAAACTCGCTTAAACTCACACTCGTGGATCCGATTATGCAACAGGAAAGTAAGAAATGCATTTGAAACCACTCCGCTTTTTCCGTCACCGTTGTAAAATGGTAAAAGCATAGATCTTACTTGTGTATACTGTCATACCCATGTGCAATACTGACTTAACCATGTGCAATACTGACTTAACCATGTGCAATACTGACTTAACCATGTGCAATACTGACTTAACCATGTGCAATACTGACTTAATCATGTGCAATATTGACTTAACCATGTGCAATACTGACTTAATCATGTGCAATACTGACTTAACCATGTGCAATACTGACTTAACCATGTGCAATACTAACTTAACCATGCGCAATACTGACTTAACCATGTGCAATACTGACTTAACCATGTGCAATACTGACTTAATCATGTGCAATATTGACTTAACCATGTGCAATACTGACTTAATCATGTGCAATACTGACTTAACCATGTGCAATACTGACTTAACCATGTGCAATACTGACTTAACCATGCACAATACTGACTTAACCATGTGCAATACTGACTTAATCATGTGCAATACTGACTTAACCATGTGCAATACGGACTTAACCATGTGCAATACTGACTTAATCATGTGCAATATTGACTTAACCATGTGCAATACTGACTTAATCATGTGCAATACTGTCATACGCATGTGCAACACTGGCTTAACCATGTGCAATACTGTCATATTCATGTGCATATAACTGATGTAAATAAGAGTGTTTACTTTACCACTATTATTAGTATTATTTTGTCTTATGTTAGCTTATTTTTCTTTTTTTCCCCCTCTATTCCTTATCAAAAATATGAGAGGTTCTGTATATAGGAGTTTTGTTTATGAGAGTTTTTTCTATTAAGAGTGTTTTATAAAGCTTCCTATAAGTTATCTGTTCTTTTCTTCTGTATCTTGCGTTGCAACATCGAAATTTCCCCATTGTGTGGACAAATAAAGGCTATCTTATCTTATCTTAATCACAAACGATTTTTACGGCGGCGACTCACCCTCTTCCTCGCTGGATCCTCGCTCCACGGGCGGGTACAGCGGCGGCGCGGCAGAGGGCGTGCTTTTCGTGAATATTCCGCTTATGAACTTGAGCATCTTCCTGTCCCGGGGCGGCGCTCTCTGGACCGTCCCGTCCTTGCCCCGTTTCACCTCGTCGGTGAACATGGGCAGGTCGCTGTTGTCCAAGGTGCGGCTCGTGCCTTTCCTGGCCCCCCTGGTGGTCGCGTCGCCGGAGGGTAACACCACCGAGACGGCCTTGTACCTGTCACTCTGCGGACTTTCTCTGGCCATAATCCCGGAATATCCCCCGCTCATGGGCACTCCGGGTCGTATCAGCGTTCCTCTCCCTTCGCTGTCCGCCCAAGACGCTCTGTAAGGCCCCAAAGTTGTACCCGCTATCAACGGAGACTGGTCGCCCATGCGGTTGTCCCTTCTGTCCAAGGTCTTTGCAGAGTGATACTGGTTCGGGTCTCTGAGGTCCCGCCAGGCCGAGTTGGCGCCACCTTGAGGGCGCATGAGGACCTCGGGGCGCGGGCTGACCTGGGTCGAGATGGAGAACGGAAGGCTTGATCTCGACCGACTGTTCAGTTCCGCTCCGTTCTCGCCCTTGAGGTAAAGCATGGGCGGCTCTCGGTACAGTTCGGTTTTGGGACGGATCGCGTCGGATCTGGGGCCCTCGCGGTGGACTGGGAAGGCGTCCGACGCACTGCCGTAGACTTTGACCATCTGGCGGACAGGAGGGTGGACGAAGGAGGTGTCTTTGCTTTTGGGGAAGGCAGGCAGGTCCCTCTGAGGGACAGGGCTCTCTCGCTTCTCCACCCAGCCTTTAGTGACTTCAGCTGGGCTTCCATGTCTCGGAGGCTGCGCTGGAGTCTGGAAAACATTTACAATATTAATCATTGGAATAAACATAACTTGTGTGCTTAAAGTTGGACAAAGAGAAAAATGTGTCAATGTCAATTGCGTTCTACACATGAATCAATCTGGAAATGCTTTCACTGAAAGTAAAAAATATATATTTCTGTTACAATAGGCCAAAGCAAGTCTGCCGTTGTCATCACGTTTGTTTGTTTGTTTGTTTGTTTGTTTGTTTGTTTGTTTATTGGTTTGGGTGCTTCACCTTTGGCTTGAGCGGCACATTGCTGCTCTAGTAATGGTCCAATCCTGCACCACGGGTGGTTCAGGTCCAATCACAATCAAGCTTAACAGTGGGAGCCTAAGTATGTCGGTGTAATCCCTCATTCGTCCAGGCGTGTTCCATAGTAGAAAAAGCTTCAGTTGTAGTCATCTGGACTCAGTTTGAAAAAATAGACGTTTCGACTCTCATCCAAGAGTCATTGTCAATAAAAGAATTTAGATTGAGAACTCCGATATTAATACTGTTCTGTGGTAAGACCCACCCATTGGGAGGAGCCTTCCTGAAGTAGAAGTTGAAACAAACAACTCCTTCTACTTCAGGAAGGCTCCTCCCAATGGGTGGGTCTTACCACAGAACAGTATTAATATCGGAGTTCTCGATCTAAATTCTGTTATTGACAATGACTCTTGGATGAGAGTCGAAACGTCTATTTTTTCAAACTGAGTCCAGATGACTACAACTGAAGCTTTTTCTACAGTGGGAGCCTAACAAGATGGATTCTCAAGAGTTTGTGAACTCGAGATAATCTTGCTGGCGATTTGGCAAGATTACCATTGACATTGATCATAGGTAAACAAAATGGTCTTGGTAGATCTTAGGAAACCCATAAATCGTCTCTTATAGCCGAAATAGCTTTTCAGTAGCTTTTATGCAGTTTATTGCACCTAAAGGTTTCTTGAAGATGTGAGACTCGCCTCAACTCTGACAATGTTCAAGGTTGAAGTTTACAAATGACAACTGAAAGTATTCTGTTCACATTATTCTCTTCAAATACTATTCTTCAAAGTTTAACCATTTAACAAACTAATTTGGTCTAAAAACTAGTGGAAATGAGTAAATCCCAAAGTCTTTACCTGAACCTTCTGCACTTGTGGCACCTGTGGCATCTCATCGATTCGTGGACCGGGTTTTTCCACCAGAGTTTTGGAGCTCAGACTTGGCTCCTCCTTCTCCGGGACTCTCTGCACCTCCTTGTGTCTCTCCACCAACGCCTCCTTCATCGTCGCCTCCTTCATCGTCGCCTCCTTCATTGTGGCCTCCTTCAGCACAGCCTCCTTCACCATGGCCTCCTTCATCATGGCCTCCTTCATCATGGCCCCCTTCATCGTCACCTCCTTCACCGTGGCCTCCTTCATCGTCGCCTCCTTCACCGTCGCATCCTTCCTCTCCTCCTTCCTCTCCTCTTCCTCCCTGGACTCCTCTGGACCCTCGTCATGGTCCGTATCCTGGCCATGTTCCTGCTTTAGAGTTTGGTCGAAGTCTTGGCCTTGGTCCTGGTTCTGGTTGGAGCAGAGCCAGTTAATAATGTGTTCCAGTTTTCAGTTTACAAGCCTATACATACAATACCGATCTTACACCGCGTCCCAGACAACTGAGATCGGATATTTCCCACTTGAACGTTGCGATTTCAAACCCTAACTTGTACGTAAATAACATGGCTAATGCTAATAAAACCGTGGGCTAAAAATGTTACGTCTCTAACATGTGAAAGAACGGAATATTGTCAAATTTAACCTATAACAAACGTGTACGTGTTTTTTAATGCGCTGGTTAATCGTGCAGATCTACGTTTTGTGGGGATTGTCGTTGTGGTAATTAACGCACTTTTATTCAATGGCTTTTAATCCGGCATGAGAATTGTGTGGTCCTCTGGCTGTCTTTTATTATTTTATGTATTTTATGTTGTTTTTAATTAATTTTCATTTTATTGTATTTATTATATTTATTGTATTCAATGCATTTATTGTATTTATTTAAATTTTTAACATATTTTACTTCTGCTTGTTTTGTAACTCTGCGCAGCACTTTGGAGACTTTGTGTTGGTAAAATGTGCTATATAAATAAAGTTGGATTGGATTGGAACACGTCACATCTTATCTTGTATGTGGCGTGGGAATCTCTTGTAGGAATTCCCGGTCGGAGGGGCGTTCCAGGGCAAATGTTTCGAGTCGGGAGTGTCTTACATAGTTAGATTAGTTCTTTATATGACAACATAGTCCTTGTCCGAAATATGGAACTCGAGCTTGACACGTTAACATTCTAGTTTCGGTGCTGGACTCACCTGCGGCTCGCCGTCCTCGCCCTCGTCGCCCACGGCCTCGACCTTCACCAGGGTGAGGGAGATGAGGTAGGTGGTGGTGCGTTTCTGGGGCTGCCCGTCCGAGCTCATCGTCGGCGGAGACTGAGGCGACTCTGGCACCTGCGCTGGAGCTCAGCCGCACCTGCCCGACTCGCACCTGCCGACGTCACCCAGTTTTAGGAGATTTTCAGATGGGATTGAGACGATGAGCTTCATATTTGACGCTTGATTGACAGAACATATTTAACAGCCGCACTATGTAACTTCTCGGCTTCAAAAAACATGTTTTCCCACTGTCAGCAGGACGCCTCTCCCCAGATCTGACCTATATCCAGATAAGTGTAATGGCCCTTCACTCGAAACGTTACCATTCATTTAAACGCGATTTTAAACGATCGATGAGACATTTGCACATCCTCGCATAAGAGTAAACATATTTCAAAAGAGAGGAAAGCATCAAAACAAAACCATAATTGAGTTTAATCTCGGCATAGCTGTTGCACATTGCAGATGATTTGGGTAATTACGTGTTCAAATAAACGGTGGTCTCGAGGGGAAACACATAAACGGGGAATTTATTCAATCTCAGGCTCTGAAATAAGACAAATATTTCACTTATTGCGGGTTGTGCATCTCTTACAGAAATACCATAACCTTTTTAAACTTTAATCAGAAAATATGGGTTTGCATCAGGCCTAAATTGTGCTGTGCAATAACAATACAGCCATTTTGATTGTTTGAAAATGTTCCCATCAGAACTAAAAGGTCATGTTTACCTCTGGAGTGAATGTAATAAAACGCGCACAGTGCAACTTTTCTGGTAGAGACAAAACAGGTTACGGCACCAGGCCAAGTTACAGGTCAGCTCTGTGGAGAGGCGACCCACTCACAGTAGAATACATGATTTTTTAAGATCTAGGCCAACTTCAACAACTATGACACCTTTAAGCTCTAATAGGTCAACAGTTTATCAAAATTAAATGCCCTTTATCAAAACGCTACCTGTTCTTTCTGATACAGACACTGCACTGGCTGATTTGACTTTACATGTGCTAAATTATGGCCAGCACTAATTAGGCTACATTCCTGCTATGCTGTCTATGCTGCAAACTGCTAATTGATTGGCAGAATTCCCCAAAAGCCTCCTGCCCCAGAGGACAGTCTAGACCCATTTTGATGCCTCCTTTGAAACTCCTCCATGCACAGCTCCTCATCCTCAAGCCACACACGATATTATATTTTCCACATAATATTCAAATTAATTGGACTAAATTGGTCTTTTCTCCTCCTGTCGGACCCACGCTGTAGATGTAAGGGAGCTGTCCATGTTTGAGTCTCTAAATCAGGCTGAAATTATGCAACCACTAGTACATTCAGTTCATTTATATTTGGTCAAACCTGGAATGAAACCAAAGCCATTTTTTCATGCGCAACGATATTCAGCCGATACGTCTTACCTTCGTTTATGCCAAAGAATATCCATTGCACGATCCCTTGTACGTTTGAATACGGAGGAAACGGGTCCAGCCAGGCATCAGGTGTCTATAAATAATTGGGGAGGATTGAGGGGGGGGGGGGGAAACACAACTGTAACGGTCGCAAAATGTGGGGGAAAAACGTGATGTGAAGGGAAAAAGGGCGCAGGAAATATCCCCAAATTGAAATCCGTCACTTGTCACGAAGCGTCTGGCAGCTGGAGCCCCCCGTTTGACAATGTCACGCATAAAATTACGCGCGGGGCCTTTCGCCGTGGAGCGAGTGATAAACGCCGAGGGGGTGGGAAACACGCCGTATTTCCACTGGGGAGGGCAGGAAATCGAAAAGAAAAAAAAAAAACGAGCGTAAGTGGCCCCGATTATCGCGATGCGCACCCGCCGCCTCCGTCGCCTCTCCTCCCGGTCACCGCATCCCCATCCCCGGGAGCCTCCGTCCAATTAGCGAGTCAATAAGATGTGTCTGAGCGGAGGAGAGGAGGAGGAGGTGGAGGAGGAGGAGGTGGAGGAGAGGAGCCCGACCAGCCCGCTCGACGCTGCCCCGCTCCGGCGCGTATTCCCCGAGCCGCCGTGCGTCGCGAGCGCCGCTTTTCCACGCTCCTCCCGGGATGCAGAGGCGCGCGCTCACGGCGTGGTGGTGGTGGTGGTGGTGGTGGTCCCGGGCATCTCGCGGTCAGGTTGTGTATCAGAGGAACAATGAAAGGGGAAGGGGGGGAAAAACGGAAGGAAAAGAAAAAGCCCGAGCTGGATGCAGAGAGGAGGAGAGGAGAGGATGCTGCTGCGCGCGCGGACCCTGATGCCTGACAGTGCGATCTGCCCGAGCGCGAGCCTCGGCTTCTCTCTCTCTCCTCTCTCCTTCTCTCATCCGGCTCTCTCTTTTATTCCAGAACAATTTATGGGCTTCTTCTCCTTCATCTGCTCAGCCTGCTCTCTCACAGGGGTGGACAGGATGCATACGAGGCAGAAATCTGGACATTTAAACAAATTGTGTGGTGATAAAATATGACAAGGATCCGGGAAATGAAATGTATGGAAACAGGAGGGAGCATATGATTGTGCATTTTGCCCTGTAAAAGTTGTTGGGCTTCAGCTGTAAAATAACCTACAGCATAAAAGATTACAATATATATATATATTTTTTTTAATCAAACAGGAAGTGAATGAGTCTGTGCCGTTTAAGAGCCATTTGTCCCAATGTAAAGTAAATAAGTCCATTCTTAATTAGATTTATTGCAAAAATAATTCATTTTTTTTCATTTTATTATTGTCCATTGTTGTTTTGGCTCCTTCAATATTTGGTTCATCCATTTCTTAGTAATTGTCTTACCTCTCAAAACGTATCCATCTGTTGCCTCCATTGCAGGAGTTTTATGTCCCAGATACACAGATTTAAAGTCAAATGTGAGGTTCAAGTTGAAAATACTGCAGTGCTTTATTTCCCCAAATAGTTAAAAAAAAAAAAAAATTAAAATCAACAACTAATCCTTCTTTTAACCAGAAAAGTCTCCCAAAAATTTGCAAAACAATTCTGCAACTTACAATACAGTTTAAGCATTTAAAAGAGGCATTTTTTCAACTTACAGGTCAGATCTGTGGAGAGGGGAGCCTGCTCACATATTTTGCAAGGTACGTTCTGAGCAATAAAATAAAACCTGTGTGATTTGAATAAACATAGTAACATTTCCATGGAGACGAGCAGGTGGTGGACCCCACCAGTGCCCCTTAGATCTGACAAGATGAAATATGTAAATCGTGCATTTCTCATATGCAAATTGTGACCTTGCATTATCGTCCATATTTATCCTAAAGGTCACTGCACTGTAAAAGTCTGTGTGGATCAGCAATACATTCATCACAAGAGACTTTATGTCAGCGGATAGAAATCATTTTACTTTTCTCTAAAACTGTTATGTTTGTTTTTGAAAACCTACACCACCATTTCAGGACGCACTATCGTGTTTTATACAACAATAAATGGGAGTTATAAGCTGAGATTCAGTCAGTCCTAAAGGTTTGTCGTCAGGAAGGGCATCTGGCTTAAACAGCATGACTAAAAATATGCAAATAGTGTCATTCATGGACACATAATATCACTAACTTTAGCACCCTGACAATGCAAACACACATTATCCTTTATGAATGACTTTATATACAAAAAGCTAAACACAAATATGTAATTCTACAGTTCAAAGTCTACGGGCAAAGAAATCTGTTTGAAAAGAAAGAAAACTCTTTGGTGGTCTTTTGCATTTTATTGTTAGTACTAAAATAAAGAAATTTTCACAGAATATTTTTTTAAATGCAGGTGATTTCACAGAATTTGGTCGAACAGTTCAGGTATTACACTACAGTTAGTGAACATAATTACAGTTTCGTGTGTCTTTTGGCAGTGATGGCTGTTCTTTTTACATGGTTTTGGCAGTACATCGACAACATACAGGTGAACATCAAATATAGAAACATAGTGAGAAGGCAAATTCATTTCAGAAGCGCAGTTCAAAGTTAATATCACTGATCAGCCACGACAATATGACTCTGCAGATCGATAAGGCCCCGAAAGAGCTGCACCAAACCAGGACTGAACCGGGTCTAAAACGCTCTGAGCGCACTGAATACTGACAACTAGAAATGTCACACAACGACATTTTGCTCTGTGCATCCGTGGTAAAAAACAACACCTATAATCCCGTCACGCACACTCCATTCATTCAAAAGTTCAGTTCGGTAAGTTCAGTTCAAAAATGGCTTAAGGTCTAAAGCTGTTCTTCAGTCTAGACGTGTTTTAGTGCATCGAAAACAGCGTCCAGATGGCAGCACTGCCAAGAAATGATGGGGGAGTTTGCTCAGCGGAGGCAGCGTAACATCAGGACGAAATCAGGTCCAACCAAGGCCTGAACCAGGTCTAACCAAGGACAGAACCAGGTCTAACCAAGGCCTAAACCAGGTCTAACCAAGGACAAAAAACAGGTCTAACCAAGGACAAAAAACAGGTCTAACCAAGGACAAAAACCAGGTCCAACCAAGGCCTAAACCAGGTCTAACCAAGGACAAAAACCAGGTCCAACCAAGGCCTGAACCAGGCCTAACCAAGGACAGAACCAGGTCTAACCAAGGACAAAAAACAGGTCTAACCAAGGCCTAAACCAGGTCTAACCAAGGACAGAACCAGGTCTAATCAAGGCCTAAACCAGGTCTAACCAAGGGACAGAACTAGGTCTAACCAAGGGACAAACCCAGGTCTAACAAAGGCCTAATCAGGGTCTAACGAAGGCCTAAACCAGGTCTAAAGTCCCTCTAATAGATACTGACCATTGCCTGGAAACACCTCACAAGAGTTGCACAAAACCAGGACAAAACCAGGTCCAAACAAGACCTAAACCTTAGTCTAATCCAGCTCTCAAGTACCACTGATAGAGTACTGCCTGGAAACATCCCACAGGAGTTGGACTAAACCAGGTCTACCCAACTTGCCTGTCCCCTTAAAACCCAACACATTTATAAAAGTCTACAATATGCAGGTGGATTAACACACGGTAAATCTGTGTCAAAACAAACATGGCGGCTTATGAGTAAAAAATAAATCAAAATAACGGAGACATTCTGTGAAATCGAGGCGCTAAACTCAATCAAACGGTTCAGGCATGCCTCATGATCTGCTTCAATACTGCTCTGCGTACCAACAGAAAGTAAACCAGAACTAAACCAGGACTAAACCAGGTCTAAACCAGAACTACACGCTACGATCCAGTTCTTTCTCCATCGTGTTGGCTGGAACGCACTCCAATCATGCCATTTCCAACTCTAAAATCATAATAAGTCGTAAGTCACAATGATAATGGCTGATCAGTGCACGTTTCTCTTTGAACCCTGAAATACATCCACTCTTGCGTGAACTGGCAACGTTTTCTGCCGTCCATTTACACCAAAGCCCTTCTGTATCGCTTAAGGCCGTGTCAGGAAATGTGAGGTTTTATTGTGCGTTTTATTTTACCTTTAAAACATTAGAATTCGCCGTTCAACTTGGATCGCTGAAAGACGTTGAAAAAGAAGATCGAGCAGCTGGTTTTTGGATGGGCCACTGCGGTGACTTTGTTCAGATACAAACAGTTTATTTTTACTGGCTAAAAAAAAACACTAAGAGGCAGAGCGACGTTAAAGGGATCGGTGTGGATCAAACTGTCCGCTTTGGAGCGATATGGCACGGATTTGGTCAGAACGGGACGGTTTTCGCTGAGAGACCCTAAAAAAACGCGCCGTATTCCACTGAACTACTTCGTCCCTGGTCCCAAGAGTCGCTTTGGTCCACTTTCCAAAAACAGACCTCGTAATCCGCTCAGGTTGGCCCATAAAAATGAAAATAAGGAAGAAAGCAGCTCAGTCATTAAACTAGGAACGCTCTTTTATCTGGCTGTTGTGTTGACGTCAAGCCCCGATTGTAGTAAAGTTGTAGAATAGTTCGCAATTTAACGCCTACACATAAAATAGTAAGTCATTTTGGCAGATTAATAGCGACGGTCTGGATATTGGACGGCGAAAACGCTCTGTTCCCGCCGAGTCGACGCTTTTGCAGACGTTTCCCGGCGAATTACGTGTATTTTAAGCACAACCGAGTCAACGTGCGGTTGTTGACTCGGCGTTACCTCAGAGAAGCCGACCGGGCGTTCAAATACGCTAGCAGGCGGCGCTAGGATAGCCGTAGCATTTAGCCCCTAGCTGTAGTTAGCGTCCATGTATATTTACACACATTTTGGACTATTCCGCCGCGCTCGTCTTCTCCGTGTCGTCTGTAATCGCCGCATTTAAAACCCGACCGCCGCGTTTTCTCCCGCGGTCGTCGGGCAGCGGGTGACGGCGCAGCTCTTCCACATTGAAATAAACAGATTGCCTCCTCCACAAAAGTCTGCATCTTTAGCGAACGCAGGCACAACGTCTGAATTGGACGTCAATAATGCGAGGGGCCTTTTTTTCGTGGCGTTTTTTTTTGTGTGTTCTTCCTGCGTCGGCGCTAATTAACTCCATCAAACGCGCACGTGTTGCGTTCTGACCCAGATCCGAGTCCCAGAGTGCAGCTTTAACTCGGCAGCGCTGACATTAACACGCCGACTTTAATCTGCCTGTACAAATATCAACTTGGATTACGATCTAATAAAACAAAACACCGGGGGGTTTTGTCCTGATAAACTGACCCGATCTTCACCATATCACTCCACGGGAAAGAGCGGCGTCGACCGTTCAACGCCGTCATCGGCCTCGACGGCGACTCGGAAATTCAAATCATTCGTTCTACATTTGGTCCTTGGAGGTTTCTTGAATAATAAAAATCTAATAATAAAAAAAAACAAGGATAACAATCTAAGCGTGTTTAAAAGGCACTGGACTAACAACTCAGCCGACTTCCGCCGCGGCGCGCTAGAAAGGCTGGGTCCGCCGCGGCGCGTCCGGGCGTCCGCTCAGTTCGCAGCGTCCGTCGCCGTTGTCGTCGTCGTCTCGCCGTCCTTGAAATACTGGTGTTCGAGCGCGTTCACCGCCGATATCCGCGCGAAAGAGTCAAAAGTCAACATTTTCTGTGTGGGAAAAGAGGCCGTCAGGTGATTTGTAAAGAAGATTAAAACGTCGACGCCCACGGGTCAGAGGTGAAGCGGGCGGAGCCGGACAGAGCTCTGACGCCGGATGCTTGGGTCAGTTTGGGGTTTGGGTCCAGCGTTTGTGTTTAAATGTCACTAAAACATCTGTGACATCCTGAGAATATATGATTTTACCTTTTGTCTTTGGTGTTTTTATTATTACATTTGTCATTATTGTTCTGTTGGTTCTATATTGTTCGTGTTAGACTGAAGATTTAAGAAGAAAAAAAAGTTTGAATACTGAAATTATGACCTGACTTGACGTTATGTAAAAGTAGAAAAAGATGATTTAATATATTCTTTCTTTGTTTGGACGAGAATTGATCAAAAACAAGAATTGGCTGATTTACTGTAGGAAATATCCAAATGCTGTTTTTAGATTTGCTGCGTTTTAAAAAAAATGTCTATGATTCATTGTATAAAAGTAATACATGAATCACATATTTTTATTCAGAACATATTTGCAGTGGTCTAACATTTTAGCAGGTTTTATGCATAATTAAACCCTTGAATAATAAGACAAAATTATTCACAATACAAGAAAAAACACATTATTTTCTGCAACTATTATTAAATTACCGCAATGTATTTTTTAAGCAATAAAAAACCTGTGATTCAATAAATACAAGACAAATCAGTTTAAGGTCATGCAGGGGCAAACAGAAAAGTTACAGAGTGCGACTTTAGTGCGTAATCTTACAAGTAATAGCTGGACGCCCAGGGAGTCGATCTCCGGGACCACGTCGGTGATCGGCCGAGGAGGAACCGGGCGAAAGTTTTTCCTGGACAGAGTCACGTCAGAAGGCCACTCCTCCTCTGAGGGAAGCCCGATCACGCTGCGCACGGTCAAAAACAGGAATTATTATTATTATCTGCACAAATTCGACTTTTATTTGAAGTTGAATTAAAAAAAAGACTCACTCAAAAATCTTGTTGAGTTGGTCCACTTCAGAATCTCCACAAAACAAAGGCCTTGAAAAACAACGACTGTTTTTAGAGACGACGATGCACAGATGAGCCACTAGAGGGAGCCACGGTGCGCAGTGGAGGTTGGAATTTGAAGCGTTAGGATTAATATCGCCTCAGAAAAATTCATAATAAATATCAGGGGTAAAAAAACTGATAACCCTACCACCTTTTTATTTCTATTGTTAATTCTTATTTTTTTTATTAATCATATAGTTTATTATTATTATTATTTATTTATTTTAATCTTTTTTTTTTTTGTATTTTCTGTATAATTTGTTTGTGTGTTGTATATTGTCATTGTTCGTCTCGCCAAAAAGCAAAAATCAGGGGTAAAAACCCTGATATCTCTACCCTATATTTAGCTTTATTTCTTATTAGTTTTTAATTAATTATATAGTTTATTGTTCATTTATTTCTATTATTGTTTGGTTGTATTTTCTGTATAATTAGTATGTTGCTTTTGTCATTGTTTGTCTCGCTAAAAATAAAAAATATAAATAATAAAATAATAATAATATCAGAGCTCAACAGCCTTGGTCAGGTGATGGATGAGAATTATTAAGTAAAAAAAGACTTTACTTTGTAGTTTAGTCTTTTAACGTGTCATATACATTGTCTCTGTCCTACAATATGTTCAAATATTCCTTTTTTTGATAACATTTAAAAAGGGTGTATGTTTGAAGCAAATATTAGTTTTGCTGATAAAAACTGTGTATTCTTAATTACAAAAACATTACAATGGTCAAGACGGTCAAACAGCTTTTAAAATATAACGTGTCTTTTGTCTGCGATGTCAGTAGAGAATAGAGTTTATACTGTGTCATTTGTGCTGTTTTATTTACGTTTTTGTTTGAATAAAGGTCGCATTTGTTAAGTTTAATGTCATTATATATGTCATTATTATGTTATATCCGTCTATTATACACAGTGTCATTGAAAATCTTCTTACAATCACTAAATAACATGATTATTCTTAAATTACCACGACAAACCTGGTGCTGCTTTTAGCTCGATCGTCAGTAGTTGAAGAAGTCCATTCGAGTTCATTATACAACAATATTACAACTGACGGCGTAATGGGCTCGTTTGACTCACTTTCTCCTGAACATCTCGGCGAAGATGCAGCCGGTGCTCCACACGTCGACGGGCGAAGCGTAGCTGGACTGCAGCAGGACCTCGGGCGGGCGATACCACAGAGTCACCACCTGAAAAGCACCAGCGGCAACGGCGTTTAGACACGGACAAGCTCCATAAGAGACGAGGAGATGAACAAAATCAATCAATCAAAATTAACATCTCCATATTTATTCTGCTGTTGTCGGACATCGTCAGGCGATGTTGTATCAGGAAAGTGTTAAAACGTGTCTTTAAATGTGTTTGTTGAGGTTTGATCATCGAATTAATCACAAGTGCAGAAATATTACCATGAATATATTAATAAACAGTACCGGCCAAACTATGTAAAAAGGTGCGACTTATACTCCGGAGAGACTTATATGTGATATTATTTGTTATATTCACACCAAGAGGGCGCTCTAGGCTCAAAGCGACGCAGAAGAAGAATCTGAACTTCCTCTTCCTCTGGAGTTTGTGGAGTTGTTTAGAAGTGACACAGAGGAAGAAGAATTCAATGGATTTAGTGATTTGGGGTAAAACTGATGCTTTGGTAAACTTGTTAGCATGTTCTTTATGCTATAGTTATCTGAATAACTGTTCATATGTTACGTTAACATACCAGACACTTACCACAGTTCTGTCTGTGCGTCATGTAGCTAAAGGTGTTAGCGTTAGCATACGTACACCTATTCACCATGTTCTCTAATCTGTTATTATTTTAAATTGCATTTCAAGATGAAATGTCTTTTCTTGGTCTTGGATTTTATCAAATACATTTCCCCAAATGCGACTTATATATGTTTTTCTTCTCTATTATGCATTTTTTGGCTGGTGTCTTGACTTTGCGGTTGTGTCATGATAAAATGTACAAAGGTTCCAGAGGTCATTCGCGCCTCTTGTTCTAGTGTTTTGACGGGCGCTTGAGTCAGAATAAACCCGAGTTAGTTTCAAACGCCTGGATAATAAGAGTTGAAGCAGCTCCGCTCGTTACCACGGGGGTGAGGGCCATGTGGCAGCTGTAGATCCGAGCCAGTCCGAAGTCGGCCAGTTTGAGCTGCCCTTGACTCGTGACCAAAATGTTCTCCGGCTTCAGGTCCCGGTGGATCACGCAGTTTGAGTGAAGGAACACCAGGCCGCACAGCAGCTGCCTCATCATGTCCTGCGGAGAGCAACACGGACGCGTTTCAGAGCGGCTACGCGGTAAAAACACACACATTATGCACTTTTATGGACGTTATTGTAGATCATCGCTTCTTATGTGTTCACTGTAAACTGCCATGTTGATTTAAATTCACTTTATAGTCGAAATAATAATATCAAATAGAACTTTTTAGAGCGCTGAACTGTGATCGAATGGAAGGCGTGAAACGTATCGTGCACATCTCAAACCCCTGCACCATAATATGTGCTTTAATACACAGTCACTGACATCCTGAAGGCCCCGACTCTAGTGTCGGTCACTGTGTCGGGGACTTACTTTGACGCGTTCCGGGGACAGTCCAGCAGGGGGCGCTTTCTCCAGGTATGTTTTCAGATCCTGATCCACGTGTTCAAACACTAAGGTGACTTTAGTCTCTTGGTCCGATCTCTGGGTCGCACAGACGTCCATTAGTCTGAAAGAAAACGTTCAAACAGAGTCAGTGAACACACTCGTCTGTGCCATTGGTGTCTGTGCCATCTGTGTCTGTGCCACCTGTGCCATCTGTGTCTGTGCCACCTGTGCCATCTGTGTCTGTGCCGCCTCTGCCATCCTTGTCTGTGCCGCCTGTATCTGTGTTGCCTGTGTCTCTACCGCCTGTGCCATTGGTGTCTGTGTTGCCTGTGTCGGTGCTGTGTCCTTGCCGTATGTGTCCGTGCTGTCTTGTGTCTGTGCCGTCTGTTCCATCTGTGTCTGTGCCGTCTGTTCCATCTGTGTCTGTGCCGTCTGTTCCATCTGTGTCTGTGCCGTCTGTTCCATCTGTGTCTGTGTAGCGGGGGCTTCAGAAGTATCATAATGGTGCAGTGGCTCAGTGGTTAAAGCGTTCACCATAAACCAGACGCTTCCTCCAAACTTGCTTATTCATGACTGTGGCGTGTGAGTGACGGGCGTGTGAGGAGCCGATGGGCCGCCCCAGGGCAGCTGCGGCTACAGAGTGAATGAATAATGCAATGTAAGAGCGTTAAGTGTCTTGAAAGGCACTATACAATACACAAACACACATAAACCTAAGTGCGTCCCCCTCTGTGGGCGTGTCCCTGCCCCCCTCTGTGGGCGTGTCCCTGCCCCTGCCTCACCTGACCACGTTCGGGTGGTCAAACTGCTCGAGCCGCCGCAGCAGGGCCACCTCCCTCACGGTGGAGATGGGCAGTCCGTTCTGATCTGTCTGGACCCGGACGCTCTTCAGGGCCACGAACTCGCCGCTCTCCGTGTCCCGCGCCTTGTACACCGTCCCGTACGCGCCGCCGCCGATCTCTGCCACAGGCTCATAGGGCATCCTGGAGGTCTGGGCCATGACGTGAGCCGACTAAAGGCCTGGGACGCAGAGAGAGACAGAGGGACATCAGAGACGCGTGACACTAGTGGCCGACAGATGAACTGCAACTTACAATCTGAACACAATTCACAAAGGCGAAACACGTAAAGTTTGTTTTTCATCCGTCACTTCATCAATAACTTTATTTGTTTAGTTCTGAATTCACTGTTTGTTTGGTCTTGATTCCTCTTCCTTCTTTTTTCTTCTCCCTCCTTCTTCTTCTCCTTCCTTCTTCCTTCTTCTCTTTCCTTCTTCTCTTTCCTTCTTCTTTCTTCTTTTCCTTCCTTCTTCTTCTCCTTTCTTCTTCTTCTTCTTTGGTGTTTTATGCGGATTGATATCAAAGTGTTACATTAGCGCCACCTACTGTAGCTGTACATCTTAAACTTTAGACTTTATTCTTCCAGACTGCTTAACTCTCTAAATCGCAAATAAAATCTAAACCGCTTGTAAATTTACCCAAATAATAAACGAGTAATTGAAGAAGCAATTAGCTTTAGTATTGATTTGCATCTAAGTTGAACTAAAGAAAACAGCTTGAAAATAGAAGATGGAGCAGAGGAAACAGTGAAAACACAGAAGTCCTCAAGCTAATAATAAAACACACGCATATTAAATCTCCCAATTCTAAGTTCACCGGCTCCAAACAGCTTTTAGCGCGGATCAGAAGTCACAGATTTGACATGGAGGAGACGCGTTTCCTCGTCCCGGATCTCTGGTCGTCAGCGTGTGTTCTGGCTCCACCGCCGCCGCATGAATTAAACATGCGAGTTTGAACCGAGCGACCCGAGCTCGTTAGGGAGGAGCGACCCGAGCTCGTTGAGGAGGATCCGCTGTAACGAGACGGGAGCGGGTTCCGGGGATCAACCGGAGAAGCCGCGCGCAAACTCTGGCCTCATCAGGACCACGCCGGATTGAGAGCGACCACGCCCTAAACTCAAGCGGCTGAATATGACGGACAGTGGGACATGACCGACAGCGGGACATGACGGACAGTGGGACATGACATGACGGACAGTGGGACATGACATGACGGACAGTGGGACATGACGGACAGTGGGACATGACGGACAGTGGGACATGACGGACAGTGGGACATGACATGACGGACAGTGGGACATGACGGACAGTGGGACATGACATGACGGACAGTGGGACATGACGGACGGTGAAGACGTCGCGATTTAACGATTATTTGCGATTATTAATATATTAATATTAATATACAAAGTTCACATATATTAAAAAACAACAATAAAATCCTCCATATTCTCCCCTTCTCTTTATATATATGCAACTTGCTTTATGAAATCAAACTTTCAGAACAACCAAAACCAACCGGCTTAAATCTGCTGCTAAAATCGTCACATTTCTTTTAATTGAACTAAAAACAAAACAGAATTTAGTTTGAAAGGTAATTTTTTTTTCTTCTATAAATTGGATTTTTTTCTAATTAAATTTTCTACTAAAAAATGTCACGTTTATAATTTTCTTGTCTTCACGATTATAAATGTGACCTAAACAATCCCGATTATCGACTAACCTAATAATCTTGACATCCCCAATGGAAAGTGGATAATTTAATCACTGGGCAACTTTATACATATGTTACAGTGCCCCCTACAGGTTGGACTACTAATTGAAGATATTTTGAATTTAGCAAAGAATTATACAAATGTTATCACAGAATAGCACGTTTGTCAGGTTTATAATTTCCCTTCCTGTTTGTAACTGATGACATCACACTAGGAAATTACCCAGAAACTAATGTCACTTTAAAAAAAAAAATATTTACGAGGGCGACTTTACAAAAAAGTTGTTTCTTTCGTGTAAATTGTGCATAAACTTTGACTGGAATGAGTATCTTCTAGTGTGATGTCATTTCCTGTCATTTTCCACAGATTTTTCAACGTTTTCTCCACAAATACCGGCTCGATTGGTGTAAAACTATAATTTATATGTACAACAGGTATAAATACACCAAATAAAGTCAAAATTAGAACATAGTAAAAACCTACCATACGCCCTTTAATGTTCTCTGTATAAGGCATTGATCAGTTCATGTTTCTGAGGCAGCACAATATTAGGCCTATTACTCCCAACAATAACACTAGAAATGCAGCAAAATAAAAGGAGTTTGTATGTTTAATAGTAGCGTATGTTGACCACTGACATATGACAGGTTTTTACGATTTTCACATTTTGACTTAATTTGGCGGGTTTATACTAGTTGTATATATAAATTATAGTTTCAATTGAGCAGGTATTTGTGGAGAAAACGTGGTATAATGTGTAGAAATGACAGGAAGTGACATCACACTAGGGACATCACTTGTTCCAGTTAAAGTTTATGCAGAAGTTACACAAAAGAAACAACTTTTTTTACTCTCTAAACAGTAATTCAACAAAATAAAGTTGCTCTCTTAAATGTGTATTTGTCAAAAAAAGACGACAGAAGAAGTTTTGCCCAGTATTTGCTAGTGTGATGTCATCAATTACAAACAGGAAGTGAAATTATAAACCTAAAAAATGTGCTATTCCTTGAAATTTTTTTGCAATTTTCAAAATATATTTATCTTAACTGCATTTTGATTCATCGAGTCGTCCGACCTGTAGGGGGCGCTTTAAGATCACATCTGATGGATCAAAAACAAGCCCAAACATGATTACGGTAATTATAAGACGGTAAATACATTACTGCACACAGAGATATACACAATACACGCTACAACAAAGACCGTATCGTACTTTAAAAACCCGTATCTTTTTTCTCGTTTGCAATGAACACAGGAATGTGCTACGAGACGCTAGCGAGCAGCAGCTGCCTCCAAAGCTCTGGTGGTCTCGACTCGACTGTGGTCTCGGCCCCGTCTGTGCTCTCCCCAAAATGGCCGCTGCTCACTGGCTCTGACTCAGCTTCACTCCTAATGTAATGTGGAGATGTTTTTTTGAGAACGCTCCGCAAACGACCTCGGAAAAGTCACTTCAGTCCACGTCGATAAGTCGGTAACGAATCATTTGTAGAAACTGTAACGCTCGGGCTGAAGTTTGCAGAGTGAGACGAAGGTGTGAAACGGTTAAAGTTGTTAGTATGAAAACTAAAGCACGGACAACAGACGGACACCGAATGTTATTGAAACGAGCGCCACGGAAACAAATTATATTCTGGATTCAACCCTCGATGACAAAGTGCAGCCTTTTAGAGGGTGTGTGTGTGACATCATCAGAACAATGAACACAAATATGTATTATTGTTGGTTTAGTCCTTCAACATTAATATGTTCGTAAGACGGGTCCAACATTTATATCAGAGTATAAAATAAAAGATATCAGCCCCACCCACAGCTAACTTACAGCTAACTTGTTTTACAGCTCTATGACTCTAGATACGGTCAGTGCTTTAGCTTTGTTAGACATAATACAGTCAGTGCCTTATGCGAGCGAAAAGTACTACAGATCTTAAGATCACCGCTCTCAAGGCGCTCGCGAATTTTTTTTAAGTACTCTTCGTTCGCGGCGCCTATGGCGCTCGCATGGTTTGGCCCACCGCCATCCTTCAACCTCAGCCCAGCGAGAACACTGGATTTCTGACCGACTGGCAGGGCTCTGAGAGACTCTAGCAGGGCTCTGAGTGACTGACAGGACTTTGAGTGACTAGCAGGGCTCTGAGTGACTCTGGCAGGACTTTGAGTGACTCTAGCAGGGCTCTGACTGACTGCGGCAGGGCTCTGAGTGACTCTGGCAGGGCTCGCAGTGACTGGCAGAGCTCTGAGTGACTCTGGCAGGGCTCTCAGTGACTCTGGCAGGACTTTGAGAGACAGTGGCAGGGCTCTGTGTGACTCTGGCAGGGCTCTCAGTATCTCTGGCAGGACTTTGAGTGACTAGCAGGGCTCTGAGTGACTCTGGCAGGGCTCTGAGTGACTCTGGCAGGGCTCTGAGAGACACTGGCAGGGCTCTGAGAGACACTGGCAGGGCTCTGAGAGACTCTGGCAGGGCTCTGAGTGACTCTGGCAGGGCTCTGAGTGACTCTAGCAGGGCTCTGAGTGACTGGCAGGGCTCTGAGTGACTCTAGCAGGGCTCTGAGTAACTCTAGCAGGGCTCTGAGTGACTCTAGCAGGGCTCTGAGTGACTCTAGCAGGGCTCTGAGTGACTGACAGGACTCTGAGTGACTCTAGCAGGGCTCTGAGTGACTGGCAGGGCTCTGAGTGACTCTAGCAGGGCTCTGAGTAACTCTAGCAGGGCTCTGAGTGACTCTAGCAGGGCTCTGAGTGACTCTAGCAGGGCTCTGAGTGACTGACAGGACTTTGAGTGACTCTAGCAGGGCTCTGAATGACTGACAGGACTTTGAGTGACTAGCAGGGCTCTGAGTGACTCTGGCAGGGCTCTGAGTGACTCTGGCAGGACTTTGAGTGACTCTAGCGGGGCTCTGACTGACTGCGGCAGGGCTCTGAGTGACTCTGGCAGGGCTCTCAGTGACTGGCAGAGCTCTGAGTGACCGGCAGGGCTCTCAGTGACTCTGGCAGGACTTTGAGAGACAGTGGCAGGGCTCTGTGTGACTCTGGCAGGGCTCTCAGTGTCTCTGGTAGGACTTTGAGTGACTAGCAGGGCTCTGAGTGACTCTGGCAGGGCTCTGAGAGACTCTGGCAGGGCTCTGAGTGACTCTGGCAGGGCTCTGAGTGACTCTGGCAGGGCTCCGAGAGACTCTGGCAGGGCTCTGAGTGACTCTGGCAGGGCTATGTGACTATGGCAGTGCTCTGTGTGACTATGGCAGTGCTCTGTGTGACTATGGCAGTGCTCTGTGTGACTATGGCAGTGCTCTGAGAGACTATGGCAGGGCTCTGAGTGACTCTGGCAGGGCTCTGAGTGACTCTGGCAGTGTTGCGTCCCTTTGGCCGCAGCTGCAGAGCTTATATAACTGTCAGTAGTGCATCTGCTGCAGAACACGTTTAGAACCTTGTCTCCTGCAACGTCATCCTCAGTGTTTTTAACGTGTTAAACAAACAGTGCCAGGGAAGCACGTTGTCATGGAAATAGCTGATCCACTCGCGCGGCTGCGTTTTGGGTGAATTATGAGCGTTGAACAAAGACTGAACAGTAAAGTAAATATGAATAAATGTAGAGCGTAAACGTCACAGTTATGCCATGTATTAATACTGTTACAGATATAAAGGCTTATTATGACAAAGCATTAAAAACGAGCCAAAAAGAAGTACGTCATAGAACAGGAAGGAACTGTAAAAAAACAGAACCAAGTGCGGAAATATTATAATGTTCCTTGTTTGAAAGAGAACACAACAATTATTATCATTTTATTCTCGCTCTTTTGGAGAGTTTAACTACAAACACAACACACACATTGTTCAACCACAGTGAGGCAACTGCCATTGTGCCCTTAGGCAAGACACTTCACCCAACATGACTGTTTGAATGTAGCCGATGGCACAGATTGGCAGTCTCGCTTGAGCCAGTCTGCCCCAGGACGGCTGTGGCTACAATAGAACTTAACTAGAGAATGAAGAAAACAATGGGAAGCGGCTTGAGTGTATTATTATTACTATTATTATTATTTATTATATGTACAACTATAATAACTCAAATGTGAAAATTATCTATGGAAAAATCATTCTGTCTTCTTTTTAAATAAATGTAACTTTAACAAGAAAAGAGAAATTTAAGTGTGAAAAATGTCCTTGATTTTTCTTAGATTTTTTTTTTAGTACTTTAACAAACTAATTAATGTTTTAAGACAATTGCATACCATTAGATCCAGCATGCAGCGTGCCAAACAGCTCAGTATAAAGAGTACTGCTGTTGCACATGCAGTAACTGTGCGAATACATTGTAGTACTTGTATTATAACAAGACCAGTGGCATTTTATACGAGTGGAACTGGCGCTTTTAAGTCGGCAAGTGACAAAAGCCCTTTAAGTGATGAATGCAAAAAATGCCAAGAATGTCGCAGCTTTCTAATAAAGCCGCGGCACTGCGCCCACTGTAAACACGCGGGGAACTGGATGCGCCCGTCATTCACTTTCCACGCGCGTAATCTCGCACTGCGCGTTTACTTTCGACCCGTCGCCGCGGCGGACACCCCCCCTGACGGCCTCACAGGAAGTAGTCCACGACCCGAGACCTCCCCGAAGCATCCCCGACTTCCTCCCGCGGAACAAAAGTGCCACAAAAACACCCCCTGCGCCAGAACAACTTTACGCGCACGTTAATAGCGCGTTTACCGTAACTTTACACGGCGGCGTTACGCGTCCGAGCGCCAGGTCCTTTCACAGTAAAAGCTCGAATAAAAGAAGTGGCAGGAGGGGGAAGCGTGGGCGGAACAGCCAGGCCACACACAGACCCGAACGACACGTGGTCCTCCTCCATAGCGTCCTTTGTTAATTAAACTACAGCAAAAAGTGGATCAACTGCGGGCCGCGCACGCGGGATCGGCCCGAACGCGCGTTTGGCGTGTCGAAATGGCGTGCGCGATCAGCCCGCGCCGCGAGGATCGCACGGTTTTAGCGCGTGCCTTCTTTGCCCCGCAGCCGTCCCTGCGACACCGTCCGCGGGTGATTAGTTTGTGATTCATGTACAGTGTTGATAAGCCAGGGCCACTCACCTCGTGCGCCGCGTCTGGAGCAGGTGAGAGCAGCAAACTTCATGGAAAACGCATGCTTCACGGGAATGCCACGTAACGATGTCGGGGTCGACGTGCGTGGAAGGCGGTCTCGGGCCCGTGGAGGACTTAAAAGTGCGTGAATGTGGATGCGGCGCGGCGCTACGAGGCTTTGCAGCGGTACTTTTCTCCCGCAGTTCGCAGTGTTTTGGGCTCGTCGCTTCCTGTTGCTTCTGGAGCCTGTTGAACGGGGCGGCGCTTATAGAGCCGCAGCACGCGCTCTAATAGGCTCCTATAAGTCACAGTAACGACTTATTCACGAGTTATAAGTAGTTATTACATTTGTGTTCGCGGAAAGAGTTTACATGAAGAGCGCGAGGCCAGAGATGTGTGTCCAGCAGAAGTCACAGTCCAGGGAGTCTCTTTGGTTTGGTGCAAGTCTGAAACAAATGAATAATAGGCAAAAAAGAAGAAGAAGAAGCACACATACTTGCAGAAATTAAAATAAAATAGGATACATGAATTAGGCTATTTTAACTGCCAAAAAAAATCGACTAAAATGTACAATAAACGACAAAACCGAACCAGAATTTTTTTAATGCCAGTGAAAGGAGCAAAGTTCACAAACTAGGACATTTCCAATAGCAATTAATAATAAGAGTTTTGAAAAATATTTATAAATGATAAAGCATGCATAGCAAGCATGCTATAAAACTATAAGGCATGAGCAGTACAATGTGTAACAGGCTTTTATTAATAAAGGAATAAGTTATTTATTAGTTATAACATTTACATGAACAGAAATTGGTCAAAACATGTATAATTTCAAAATGTTTCACTCACAATCAAACATCATTCACGATCAAGGACATTGGTTTGGTGCAAGCCTGAAACAAATGAATACTAGGCAAAAAAGAAGAAATTAAAATAAAATAGGCTCAGTATACGATGAAGTAGGCTATTTTAACTGCCAAAAAAATCAACTAAAATGCACAATAAAGGACAAAACCGAATCAGAAAAATGTTTAATGCCAGTGAAAGGAGCAAAGTTCACAAACTAGGACATTTCCAATAGCAATTAATAATAAGAGTTTTGAAAAATATATATATAAATGATAAAGCATGCATAAAATAAGACTTTGATTGACTATAAAATTAAATATAAGGCATGAGCAGTACAATGTGTAATAGGCTTTTATTAATAAGGGAATAAGTTATTTATTAGTTATAACATTTACATGAACAGAACTAGTTTCCATTTTGGTCAAAACATGTATAATTTCACAATTATTCTCTCACAATCAAACATCATTCACGATCAAGGACGTTGCTTTGGTTTTGGTGCCTGAAACATAAATAAATTATATAAATAAATAAAAAATAGGCCATAAATATTTACTGAATAAATTAGATAAGAGTTATTTAGTCAACATCAACAGAAATAGTTTACTTTTTGAGAAAGTAAAATGTATTTCCAACAGAATTCACAATCAAGGGAATTGCCTCATGTTGGTCTGAAACATAAATAAGTCATGGCTCCTGTAACCGTGGCTACTGCAACTCCTGCTCCACATCCTCCGAATCACCACTGAACTGGGCTGAACAGCAGTTTCTACGCAGCTCTTTTGACTTGGAACAATATTCAAAACTCCAGATTTCTCATTAAAATGCTCTCTTTAAAATAGTTTAATTGAAATATCCAGATTTTATTCTTAACACTGATATTTTACATGTTTTAGACGTTTTAGTCTTGGCCAGGCCCTCTTTTCTGGTCAAATACAGGTAAAAAAAATCACACATGCAATAAATAGGCGTGAAAAAGAAGAAGGAGCAAATATGCAGAAATTAAAATAAAATAGGCAAAATTGAAATCAAATATAAAGTCGGCCATTTTAACTAATAAAAACAGGCCTAAAATCTAAAGAACAAAATCAGAAAAAGGTTTATTGCCATTGAAAGTGAACACAATTCACAAACTATGAATTATCCACGTCAAAGTCATGCTATTGGCTAAAAAAATAAAATAAAAAATAATAATAGTAGCAGTAAACAAATTAAATATGAACAATGACAAAATAAAATAATGCATAAAATAAGACTTTGACTAAATATAAAAACTGAATATAAGGCATGAGCAGCACACTCTGTAATAGGCTTTTATTAACAAGGGAGCAAGTTATTTATTAGTTATAACATTTGCATTAACGGAAATAGTTCATAAATAATAATAAATTAATTAGAAAGTGCCTGAAATTTAGAGCCAACAGAATTAAAACAGAATGAAATTGCTTTGCTTTTGTACAAGACTGAAACATAAATAAAGAATAAACAAAAAGTCAAGTAGGATTTTTAGTTATTGTTAAAAAAAAACTAAAATTCGAATGAAATGTACAATAAATGACAAAAATCAAAACCCAATTTATTTTATTGCCATTGAAAGTAACACAAGTCATATAAATACAAACAGTATTCATTAGTTATAAATACTTAATCTTTTACAAATTTTAATGTTTTTTTTAATCGTAGAAAAAGCTTCAGTTGTAGTCATCTGGACTCAGTTAGAATCCAAAATTAAATAGAACTTTATTGATTTCACAGATTCAGAGTCTTGACACCCTTTGTTAAACACAAATTATATCTCAATATTTATTAATTACATGGGTCCCTGGTTATATATGACAAAAAAAAGTAAAACATCCGTTGATCTATTAAAAGTGCATTATTTACATAATGTAGAATTTTAAATTGACCCTTTGATGTAACAAATATTTTCTTGTTGAACTAATTAATTATACATTAACTGTTACAAATTAAATGTTTTTAGTTCGACCCATTTATACATATCATTATGAACAATGAAGAATATTTAGATGTAACTGATAAATATATAAAGTATGAGTGTAAATGAGGTGTTGGGAAGGAGACCCAAAAGGACCTCTGAAAGGATTGTATAATTCCTGAATATATAATCCTCAATCTTCCCAGGTTACCAGGTTCCTAGGTTGTACTTAATGTGTACTATAGTAAACTCTTTGTACTTGTACTTAATGTGTACTATTGTAAACTCCTTGTACTTGTACTTAATGTGTACTATAGTAAACTCCTTGTACTTGTGCTTAATGTGTACTATTGTAAACTCCTTGTACTTGTACTTAATGTGTACCATTGTAAACTCCTTGTACTTGTACTTAATGTGTACTATAGTAAACTCCTTGTACTTGTACTTCATGTGTACTGTAGTAAACTCCTTGTACTTGTACTTAATGTGTACTATAGTAAACTCCTTGTTCTTGTACTTAATGTGTACTATAGTAAACTCCTTGTACTTAATGTGTACTATAGTAAACTCCTTGTACTTGTACTTCATGTGTACTGTAGTAAACTCCTTGTACTTGTACTTAATGTGTACTATAGTAAACTCCTTGTACTTGTACTTAATGTGTACTATAGTAAACTCTGTGTACTTGTACTTAATGTGTACTATAGTAAACTCCTTGTACTTGTACTTAATGTGTACTATAGTAAACTCCTTGTACTTGTACTTAATGTGTACTATAGTAAACTCCTTGTACTTGTACTTAATGTGTACTATAGTAAACTCCTTGTACTTGTACTTCATGTGTACTATAGTAAACTCCTTGTACTTGTACTTAATGTGTACTATAGTAAACTCCTTGTACTTAATGTGTACAATAGTAAACTCCTTGTACTTGTACTTCATGTGTACTGTAGTAAACTCCTTGTACTTGTACTTAATGTGTACTATAGTAAACTTCTTGTACTTGTACTTAATGTGTACTATAGTAAACTCTGTGTACTTGTACTTAATGTGTACTATAGTAAACTCCTTGTACTTGTACCTAATGTGTACTATAGTAAACTCCTTGTACTTGTACTTAATGTGTACTATAGTAAACTCCTTGTACTTGTACTTAATGTGTACTATAGTAAACTCCTTGTACTTGTATTTCATGTGTACTATAGTAAACTCCTTGTACTTGTACTTCATGTGTACTATAGTAAACTCCTTGTACTTGTACTTCATGTGTACTATAGTAAACTCCTTGTACTTGTACTTCATGTGTACCATAGTAAACTCCTTGTACTTGTACCTAATGTGTACTATAGTAAACTCCTTGTACTTGTACTTAAAGTGTACTACAGTAAACTCCTTGTACTTGTACCTAATGTGTACTATAGTAAACTCCTTGTACTTGTACTTAATGTGTACTATAGTAAACTCCTTGTACTTAATGTGTACTATAGTAAACTTCTTGTACTTGTACTTAATGTGTACTATAGTAAACTCTGTGTACTTGTACTTAATGTGTACTATAGTAAACTCCTTGTACTTGTACTTAATGTGTACTATAGTAAACTCCTTGTACTTCTACTTAATGTGTATTATAGTAAACTCCTTGTACTTGTACTTAATGTGTACTATAGTAAACTCCTTGTACTTGTACTTAATGTGTACTATAGTAAACTCCTTGTACTTGTATTTCATGTGTACTATAGTAAACTCCTTGTACTTGTACTTCATGTGTACTATAGTAAACTCCTTGTACTTGTACTTCATGTGTACTATAGTAAACTCCTTGTACTTGTACTTCATGTGTACTATAGTAAACTCCTTGTACTTGTACTTAATGTGTACTATAGTAAACTCCTTGTACTTGTACTTAATGTGTACTATAGTAAACTCCTTGTACTTGTGCTTAATGTGTACATAGTAAACTCCTTGTACTTGTACTTCATGTGTACTATAGTAAACTCCTTGTACTTGTACTTAATGTGTACTATAGTAAACTCCTTGTACTTGTGCTTAATGTGTACATAGTAAACTCCTTGTACTTGTACTTCATGTGTACATAGTAAACTCCTTGTACTTGTACTTAATGTGTACTATAGTAAACTCCTTGTACTTGTACTTAATGTGTACTATAGTAAACTCCTTGTACTTGTGCTTAATGTGTACATAGTAAACTCCTTGTACTTGTACTTCATGTGTACTATAGTAAACTCCTTGTACTTGTGCTTAATGTGTACTATAGTAAACTCCTTGTACTTGTACTTCATGTGTACTAAAAAACAGTAAATAAATAATACATTTATTATTTAAAACTGTAAATAAGATAGAAAATATAATAAGATAAATAATCTAAAACAATTATGAATGGCTATAAACAATAAATAGGATAAAACTGTAAAAGATAAAAAAGAATAAAAGAAGTTTGTGGATCCAGTTTTAAACAGATAATTCTCTGGTTCAACAGTTGTGGGTTTGTATATTTATGTTATAGTTTTAAACGCTCCATCTGACCACATCATTCCATTTCAACCGATTAAAATCAAGACACAAATAATATTTGTATCTTGATTTTAATGTTGTTTATAACGAGCAGTGACGTGTCACCCAGTTGCATTTACTAGTTTCCAGAGAGCTTTACTCACAGTTAAGTAAATCTAATAAAGACTAATAAAGTAAACATAAAGACAAAATCTATATGTTTACAATATTAAATTATTTGAATATTGTTTCTGCCGCTCTTTCACCTATAATTATAGTTTTTGTATTTTCTTTTGTTACTTTTACACTGACTCTGACTTCCATAAGTACGTGTTTAATTACTGTACATTTTATTTTTTACCACTGCTACTTACTACAACTTGATTAGTATTATTTTTGGAAGTACCAGTACATGCTTTTATTACCAGACACAGTAATGGTATGAAAGTTTTGGAAGTATATGTCCTTTTCCTGTCCAGCTGCTGCCGGAGGGACGAGTCTGACCCGAACACGGTGAAGTGTGACAAAATAAAACAACATTAGTGTCTTAAAAATGCATCTGCCTCGAGCAAAACTCACCACCAGGTTTCACCGTTTGGAGAGAAAAAGCACCAGGAATTTGACCTGTTTTTTGCCTTTGAACGTGAGTCAAATTCAAATGTGTGTATTTTATTACAAGATGATTTCAGTTATTTATGTGTTTATTTATTGTGGTTTGAACACCGTGACTAATTATTTGACACTAATTTCATGATCAATAAATACTGTAAACAAACTTTATTTTTTATGCAAGAAAAATAAACACTTTCTAAATATCTTTTCTGGCGAGAGTCCACTTCTTTTTTTATTTCTGGTGGTGTTGTCCGAGTGTTTCCATGGAGATAGTAGATTAATGTTATACATAAACAAAACAAAATGCAGGATATAGATATGGAAATCGACAGCAGGAGCACAGTCCTCTGCTGAAGAATACTTTTACTATCAACAGTATTTATATTTAAGTTCTGTGTCTGCTCATTGCTTTTCACATGTTGTCTTCTTCTTCTTCTTCTTCTTCTTCTTCTTCTTCTTCTTCTTCTTCTTCTTCTTCTTCTTCTTCTTCTTCTTCTTCTTCTTCTTCTTCTTCTTCTTCTTCTTCTTCTTCTTCTTCTTCTTCTTCTTCTTCTTCTTCTTCTTCTTCTTCTTCTTCTCGTGGAGTGGTTCTGCTTCAGACACTGATCCAGACCTGTGGATCATCTGCCTGGAGGAACTGTGTCTAGATGAACCTCCCTCCTCACTCATCATCTACAAATGGAAGTCCGTCCTCTGCGTCTGAGGGAGCTGGATCTCTCCTTAACTGTGGAACTCCTCCAGCTCTCCACTTCCTCCCGACAGTGAGGCTCTAAGGACAGTGAGGCTCTAAGGACAGTGAGGCTCTAAGGACAGGGGAGACTCTAAGGACAGGGGAGGATCTAAGGACAGGGGAGGCTCTAAGGACAGGGGAGGCTCTAAGGACAGGGGAGGATCTAAGGACAGGGGAGGATCTGAGGACAGGGGAGGCTCTAAGGACAGTGAGGCTCTAAGGACAGGGGAGGCTCTAAGCACAGTTGAGGCTCTAAGCACAGTTGAGGCTCTAAGCACAGGGGAGGATCTAAGGACAGGGGAGGCTCTAAGCACAGGGGAGGCTCTAAGCACAGGGGAGGATCTAAGGACAGGGGAGGATCTAAGGACGGGAGGCTCTAAGGACAGGTGAGGCTCTAAGCACAGGGGAGGCTCTAAGGACAGGGGAGGCTCTAAGGACAGAGGAGACTCTAAGGACAGGGGAGGCTCTAAGGACAGGGGAGGCTCTAAGCACAGGGGAGGCTCTAAGGACAGCGAAGCTCTAAGGACAGTGAGGTTCTAAGGACAGGGGAGGCTCTAAGGACAGGGGAGGCTCTAAGCACAGGGGATGCTCTAAGGACAGGGGAGGATCTAAGGACAGGAGAGGCTCTAAGGACAGTGAGGCTCTAAGCACAGGGGAGGCTCTGATCACAGGGGAGGCTCTAAGGACAGGGGAGGATCTAAGGACAGGGGAGGATCTAAGGACAGGAGAAGCTCTAAGGACTGTGAGGTTCTAAGCACAGGGGAGGCCCTAAGCACAGGGGAGGCCCTAAGCACAGGGGAGGCCCTAAGCACAGGGGAGGTTAGGCCATGACATGTCACGAAATTAATATCTGTGTTGTTTTCCTGTGTGCAGATGATATAAGAATATGGGGTCCTTAGGGAGAGTGAGGGTGTTTGTCCACTGTGCACGAGTGAATAAACACCCTCACTCTCCCTAGACAAGACTGTTCTGTCCCTAGCTGACATTACAATTACAGAGTCTGCCTTTTATAGGCGGCACAGACATTTGACACGCAGGCACATAAATCACTATCAGAATTGGCTCCAAAACAGATAGATCAAAACATCACGGGTGTGACGTTCGAGCTCTCTCTTCAGAGTTTAATCAGAGATGTTTTCCACACAGAATCAGGTCCTGACGCATTAATTGGCCTTAACCTGGCTGATTAAGAGGCTCCGGACTGTATATAATCAGTATAATCAGGACCCCATATTCTTATATCATCTGCACACAGGAAAACAACACAGATATTAATTCATGGCATGTCATGGCCTAAAAAAATATCAGAATGACATGACATGACCCATTTCTTCCATTACAAGGCTCTAAGGACAGGGGCTCTAAGGACAGGGGAGACTCTAAGCACAGGGGAGGCTCTAAGGACAGGGGAGGTTCTAAGGACAGTGAGGCTCTAAGGACAGGGGAGGCTCTAAGGACAGGGGAGGTTCTAAGGACAGTGAGGCTCTAAGGACAGTGAGGCTCTAAGGACAGGGGAGGCTCTAAGGACAGGGGAGGTTCTAAGGACAGTGAGGCTCTAAGGACAGTGAGGCTCTAAGGACAGGGGAGGCTCTAAGGACAGGGGAGGTTCTAAGGACAGTGAGGCTCTAAGGCTCTAAGGACATAGGAGGCTCTAAGGATAGGGAAGGCTCTAAGAACAGGGGAGGGTCTAAGGACAGTGAGGCTCTAAGGCTCTAAGGACAGTGAGGCTCTAAGGACAGGGGAGGCTCTAAGGACAGGGGAGGTTCTTAGGACAGTGAGGCTCTAAGGCTCTAAGGACAGTGAGGCTCTAAGGACAGGGGAGGCTCTAAGGACAGGGGAGGTTCTTAGGACAGTGAGGCTCTAAGGCTCTAAGGACAGGGGAGGCTCTAAGGATAGGGAAGGCTCTAAGGACAGGGGAGGGTCTAAGCTGGGACATTATCCATATGAACATTATTATCTGTTTTGGACGTCACAAAAATAAATGGAATTTACATTCCATTTATTATGATTGATGAGTGCAGTAGTTCCCACTGTGAGATGATTTAAAGATAGGAATAAAAATATTATCACATTGTATTTAATGTATCTTTAATTTACCACAGTATCCCAGGGAAACAGGGTCTAATGACACAATCATCTTTTACAGTAAACAACATTCAATCTGATTGTTTTGCACGTTAAAATTATTACAGCTGCAAATCTTATTTCACTGTCGAGGTCCTGAGTCTATTGGGGTTCCACAAACTCCACAAACAATAACACAAACTCCACAAACAATAACACAAACTCCACAAACAATAACACAAACTCCACAAACAATAACACAAACACATTTATAGAAGTTTCAACTGCGTGAATTTGATGTGATTTTCAAAAGGGAAATATTTGAATCATTCAGACCTGATTGGTTTCTTATCCAGAATTGTTATGGATCTTTTATAAATCAGAGCTGCAGCAGGAACCACAGAGTCGGCTCATAGTCCCTGTTCAGTCTGAATGTTTTTGATTTGACAGATTTGAGTTGTGAATCAAGTACAAGCCCCAAGTATTTAATTTTCGAGACCTGCTCAACAATTCTGTCCATTTATCTTCAGATTTAGATGTTCGGATGGACTTGTTCCTCGAGGCAAAGCAAAACCTCTGCAGACGTAAAAAGAGAAGTTCAGTGGATTTGATCAACGAGGGACTGAATAATGTATTTGACAAGCAAACAGAAACTTTATTTATATATTTTTAAGTATTATTTGCCCCTCAGTAGGCTTTATTAGACAGGGCAGTGCAGCGTGAACTAGAGACAAGACAGTGACAATGACATTCAGCAAACTCTCAGACCAGAAGCAGACTTCATTCCATTGTGACTCCATCAAAGTGTACCTTCTACTTCGTGTATCAAACCAAATTATGAAATATCTGAATAGACTCTCGGCCTGGCACAGAACTCTACTGAAGGTGGGGAAGTATTTTTGTAGCCACAGCTACCTTGGAACGAACACAAACCTTACCTTGTTGTAAACTGGACTTTATGGCATTTATTTTCCTTCAAGAAACACTGAATACATCTTCTTCTTTTAGTTTTAACACTATCGCGGTCACAAATATCTTTGATTGAATAACTAGACAAGAAAATTTTATATATTTGTTTTTTATTTACTCAACACTACAGGCAAAGATACAAACTGATACCGAACAGTCTTTAGAGCAGATGTTAAAAATATAAAACATGTGACATAAACGGTCAATATGATGGGTTTTATAATGGGCTTGGCCAATAGGCTACGTCAGAATAAGACCACGTGGTAATAACAGAATGAATGAACCAAAACTGAATATTGAGAATCGAAATCACAGCAACAAGACACTCTGAACGCTCATCATCACCGCACAGTCACAGATGTCAAATCACTAAATAAACACGTATTAATCAGGCCTATTCAATGCTGCTTTTAATTCGATTTTTTAAATTCGGTTTAATATTTTGAGTCCAGCCTTCATTCGAACAACTGTGAAAAAAACCTTTGAGCTGGTGAAGCAGAAGAAAAAAACAACTAAAACATATAATACCTGAATACATTATGCAAATTCTCACAAATCTCCAACACATTATGATAAACCGACTGATCATGCGCGCGCGAGCCTCATCCACAGCCTCAAAAACAGTCGCTGCTGATTCTTCTCACGCCCCGTTTCTCATCCCCTTCGCCGCGCGCGCGCACACACCCCGGGCACGGCGATTTTTCCCACAAAAACACGAGTTAAAATTTCACGTTTTGAGACGCCGAGGCGCGCGAACACGTGGTCCGGCTCTTTACGTCACGCGTTTATCTCCACCAGCATCAGCACCTTGGACAGCAGCAGCAGCAGCATCAGCAGCAGCAGCGCGTGCCAAAAGGACGCGCCGCACTGGCCCCGCTCCTCGCCGCGTCTCCACATTAATCACAACTTCCTGGCACAAACTAAAACAAAGAAACAGACATTTTTTCACGCGCGGGGAAGAGAAAAGAGAAGCTTGTCCACTGAATCTTTTATTTTTTTTATTTTTTTCGTCGTCTCAGATGTTTTTGACAACTCGGAATTACGCACGATCGGACTGTACCGTCGCGCAAAACGACTCCAGTTACGTTTTGGCACGCGACGAATCCCGAAACGACGGGTTTGGACGCGGTTTGGTGTGAAAGGAACGACGGGTGCCACCGCGAGACAACAAAGGCGCATTTTTTTTTGGCACGCGTTGTTTTTGCCTCTTGTCATTCGCAGGTGCGGCGGAAGCGACCAACGATTTCAAAGACACTGGACGTTGTTGTTTATTTATTTTCATCCTATTTCTATTGTTTGCCTCTCATTCGTGCATGTCATTGTTTTACGCGCGTCGTCCCCGCGTGCGTTCCGCTTGGTCCCGGTGAACTCCCCCCCCCTCCGCGCGCGCGCTTAAACTCGGCGAAGGATGGAGCAGTCGCGTTCGGATGG